>NC_138370.1:166116499-166128177 GCF_054177405.1 Leptonychotes weddellii | reverse complement strand
TATGTGCTCTGGTAAGCTCTGTGAATTGTGCAAGACTGTTGAATCTCAGATCTGTACCTCTGAAACAAATAATGCAATATATGTTAAGAAAAAAAAAAGAAGAAGAAGAAGGTAGCGGGAGGGGAAGAATGAAGCGGGGGAAATCGGAGGGGTAGAGGAGCCATGAGAGACGATGGACTCTGAAAAACAAACTGAGGGTTCTAGAGGAGAGGGGGGTGGGAGGATGGGTTAGCCTGGTGGTGGGTATTGAGGAGGGCACATTCTGCATGGAGCACTGGGTGTTATGCACAAACAATGAATCATGGAACACTTCATCTAAAACTAATGATGTAATGTATGGGGATTAACATAAGAATAAAAAAAAAAAGAAAATAAGCTGTAGATACATGTAACATATGTCAAATATGATGACTGACCCAGAAGAGAAAGAAAATCCCAACAGACCAATTTCCATAGGAAAAAAGTAGAGAAATAAAGTCCCGGTTCCCCTATTCACTGCCTCTCATCCTTTTAAATGTTGTTCTCTGATACCAGGGGCTTGGTGAACTGTTCCATGGGTTCCTTTGCCTACTGCCTTCTGCTGGTGGGAGCATCGAGGAAGGGGAAGTTAGGGGAGTAGAGACTGGGCTTTCTTCTAGTTTGTTGCTGTTTCTGTCACCCAGCAGAAATGGGTGGTTCCACCCTTCTGCTTCTAATGGGGTCTCCTAATGGGATCTTCACTGTTCCCTTGAGGTCTGAGCCACCAGTTGCTGAGGCCTTCCTCCTAGTTCCTAGGTTCTTGTAACTCCTCTGTCCTCCCCTTTGTTGCTCTGTTCCTAAGAGGAGTACCTATCGGCCTTCTCCACTTATCTCTTGCTGTGCCTCTGCGTTCCCTTCTAGCTACTTCAACCTTTTAAAACCTGTGTAATCCATTCCTCACATTAAATTCCGTCTGTTGAAATATACAGTGTGTTTTCTGCCTCCTAACTTAACCTCTCTGTGCCTCAGTTTCCTTAGACGTAAAATGGAGGCAACAATGATAGAATCATGATGATAATGATAATAAAAATTCTTACCTCATTAGGTTGTTGTGAAGATTAAATGAATTTAATATATGTAATAACAGGTCTGGCAGAGGAAACCCTGTGTAAAGTATCGCTGCTCTCAAAAAGATTTACTCACCCTCCCTCCACAAAAAAAAAAGCATTTGGCTTAGATAGATTTATTGGAAATTTTTATGAGAACTTTAAAGTTTTTTTATTGTTACTTTATTCTAGAGCACAGAGAAGAAAGCTTCCAAATCAGTTCTTGTGATACAAGTATAACATTGATAACAAAGAAACATTTAAGAAAAATTTTATAAAAAAGAATATAATAAAACTGTCTCACTTTACAAAGAAAGATGGAAAAAATCCTAAGGTAAGGCATTAGCAAAGAAAACTTAGTAGTACATCGAAGAATGATCCAAATAAATATTTGTATTTATGAGAAATAAAAAAGGCTTAGTAGGAAATCTAGTAACATAATTCATCATATTAATAGCTTTAATAGGTGTAGTTTAATGATGAAGGTTCCAGGGCCCATGGTCTTCTCCTCTCTCTCTGCATTCACTCCCTTGGTGATCCCAAGTTCTCTTGACTTAATGTGCTATCCATCCCCTATTTTTGTGTGGCCCTCAAATTAAGAATGGTTTTGCACTTTTAAAGGGTTGTTTGAAACCAACCAACCATAAAAACAAACAAAAACCCCCAAAAAGACAGAGATAGTGACTCATAAAGCCCAAGCTGTGTACTTATCAGGTTTTTTAAAGAAAAGGTTGTACTGTCGCTCAGATACAATATAATGGCATTTGTTATGGGCTGACTTTTAAAATCATTTTCATTTAAGTACAATACACATCCAGAAAAAAACACATTCCCTAAGTGTACTACTCTATGAATTTTATAAACTGACCATACCTGTTTAACCAGCACCCAGATCAGGAGACAGAATTTACTTGGTCCCCTGAAACCAACTTGGAATGGAGTGGCCTGGCTTTTGTTCTTGCAAATGCATACCCTCATTTTCACTCCATTGCAATCTTGAGAGTACAGTTTTTAAATTTGCCTCTTACAGTCTTTATTACTTTTTCCGCTCTTATTAATTTCCAGCCCACCGGATAAGAAAATATCTTAACTTTATCATTATCTTGTCCTATTTCTTTTTAACAACTTGAAAATTTTAACAGAGGAGAGAATTGAAAATTCTTATCAAGCTGAGCAACATGAAACTAACACAACAGCATCGTGTAGGACGCAGTATATTTTTTTCCCTAAACGGGCAGAACATAATGCTGAAAAATAACATAGTACTTCACTTTAAATAGATTAGAGAGAATGATGCTTTGTGTCTTCAAGGTAGCATATACACTGTCTAATGCCAAAGTTGCTATGGAGACTATTGAATGATAGAAAAAAACAGTTGCATAAAATTTGTATAATTCATGGATTTCTGAGAATTTTCAGCCCTAAGTTTATAATACACATAACTTCTTACCCAATGGGCATTTATCTATTTGGTAAACATCTTTTTTGTCTGTATGTGCTGAAATTGTTCTATTGATTGAATTACCAGAATTATCAATACTCTATTTCAAAGGCCTAAAATTGTTGACTGTACTTGTTTTTTTGATAAAGTGTACTCAATGTACACACATTCTTATTTAAAGAATCAATGAAGTCCCACAAATAATTTAATTATATAAAGGCGTTCAGCCCTTTAGAAATTTAACAGGAATAAATGATCTGTGGGAAAACAAGAAGAGTAATAATTTAGAAATCTGTACATTATTACAAATATTAAGTTTGGATTCCAAGGTGGAGCTGAACCTAGTTTAGAAGAGATGGTGGGAATCTTCATTGTAGGTCACAGATATTTTTGTCATCCTTTTCTTTCTTTCTTTTTTTTTTAAGATTTAATTTATTTATCAGAGAGAGGGAGAAAGAGAGAGATCAAGAGAGAGCACAAGCAGGGGGAGTGGCAGGCAGAGGAAGAAGCAGGCTTCCTGCTGAGCAAGGAGCCTGATGCAGGACTCGATCCCAGGACCCTGGGATCATGACCTGAGCCAATGCTTAATCAATTGAGCCACCCAGGCATCCCTCACCATCCTTTTCAAAAGAAAAAGAAACATGAATTCATTAATTAAGCAATCATTCGTTAAAAGCCTTCTTTGTTTTCAGCATTCTTTTCAGGCACTGGGGATTCAGCAGAAAACAAGACCATAGGGCAAAATCCCTGTTCTCATGAGGTTTACATTCTAGCAGCGGTAGATAGATGATAAACAAAAATATTAGCTAGTGTGGTAAGTATTACAATCAGAATCAAATAAAGGGGCTATTTATTTTACTAGTGGGTGCTCAAGGAACTTCTCATCAGGAGATTACCTTTGATCTAAATCCTAAATGGCAAGAAGGAGGCAGGTGGGTGAAGAATTGGGGAAACAACACCCAAGCAGAGGAAAAACTGAAGCAAAGGCTCTAGAACATGGATGAGTTTATTTCTCTCTCCCAAGAAGCAGAAGCTGCTTTTCGTACCTAGTGCCCACAGCCAAGTGAAATTCAGAGATCACTGTGTTGTTTGGCATTTGGAGTGTGACATTAAAAGGAAAGAAGAGGTTTGCCCTTTTGTTGACTGCCTTCTCTGCAGCCCTGGCCTTGATGCTTCAAAGTGACCTCCCCCTGGCTGTCAGGCAGAAACAGGAGATTGAGTATTAGGATACTCAGCAGCCGCTCTTTTCCTTATACATGGTTTCTTTTCTTTTCCTTTCCCTCCTTCTCCTTGCCTGCTTGTCTTCCCTTCTTTCTGTTCTCCCTTCCTCCCCAGCCCTGTCCCTGCCTTCCTTCACTCCACAAACATTTGTGACATGCCCAGGGTGTGCATACATGACAAAGGCACCATAAAAGAAGTTTCATGGGAACAGATTCATCAGTTGGAGTTCACCAAGAACAGGTGGTCCCCATCCAAGAAATTCAAACGCACAGCTTGCTTCAGCCTGGGCTGATTTTCTGAGGCAGAATTTAAAAGTTCCAGATTCCCAAATTTCAAAACACAATAACCTCTTCTGTTTGTTTCACTTATTATAGCAATGTCTCTCATTTGTGAGATCAACATTTTTGGCATGTGCATTTTGAGGTGGGAGTGTGGGGGAAAGTGTTATGCCAACAGTCCGGGGGAAAGGAAACTTTGTTCTCTCTGCATGAAAATAATGACTAATTCCTTCACATCAGGGTTGGCCTTTGGGATATTGATTTTGAAAACTTAACTTGGGGTGGAGGGGGGAAGCAGACAGACATGCAAATGAAGCCATAAAAAAGTGCAAAGGAGACGATGTGCGTGCTAAAGATGAACATTAAGACCTATCATAGCATGTAGCTCATCCCGAGAGGAATATATTTTAGAGCATTTTTATAAGTGGGTTGGGAAGAATTACTTTTCTATTTTACCTACTCTGGACTTCAGAATTGTTAATGGAGTCAACATCATTTGGATATTATTATTGTTATTCCTATTGTTTTAATTAACACGATCTGGGGAGGCCCTGAAATTAGAAACTTTATGAAGCTAACTAGAAGGTTACTAGTGAATCCACACTAGCAGATGAGAACTATATACAGCTTATTTTATATATATATAAAACTTAACCATAATTACATTTTAGTTCATTATAAATAATAACTAGATATGAACTTCCAATATCTTCTGACTAAGAACTAGTGCAAATTTTAGCCCTCTTGCACTGTCAAAGGAAAGGTCCCGTTCGGGGCTGACTGGGATTTTCTCTTCCCTTAGTCTCTGTTGATCAACATCCCTCACCAGTTGGTCACAGAAAAGCTGCTTCATTGTATGGGATGGGTAATGTTATGTGTCAATTTGACTGGGTTAGGGGATGCTTAGATAGCTGGTAAAACAGTATTTGTGAGTGTGTGTGTGAGAATGATTAGCATTTGATTCAGAAGACAGTGAAGAAGATTCACCTTCACAAATGTTGGTGGGTATTATCCAACCTGTTGGGGGCCCAAATAGAACACAAAGGTGGAGGAAGGGTGAACTTGAGCTGGGTTGTCCATATTCTGCCCTCAGACAACAGAACTCCTGGTTCTTCGTCCTTGGGATCCCAGGATTTACACCAGATTCTCTTCGGACTTGGACTGAATTATACCACTGGCTTTCCTAGTTCTCTAGCTTATAGATAGCAGATTGTGTTAACCATGGGAGCCAATTTCTGTAATAAATATTTATATACACACACACCTTATTGGTTCTGTTCTCTGAAGAACCCTGACTAAATACAGTGTATTGGGTTAAGACCAATTTGGAGACTTCTCAATCTTTGCTTCCTCAATAATTTGATGTGAAAGTCTACTATGGTCTGAATGTTTGTGTCCTCCCCACAATCTGTATTTTGAAATTCTAATGTCCAAGGTGATTGTATTAGAAGGTGGGGCCTCTGGGAGGTGACTAGGTCATGAGGGTGGAGCCCTCATGAGTGGGATTAGTGCCCTTATACAAGGGACCTCAGAGAGCTGTCCTTCCTTCTGCCATGTGAGGATATAATGAGAAGTCTGCAAACCAGGGAGAGGGGTCTCACCAGAACCTGACCATGTTGGCACCTTGATTTTGGACTTCCAGCCTCCATAATTATGAGAAATAAATTTCTTTTGTATGTAAGCCATCCGGTCCTTTGTATGTAAGCCATGGCACTTTGTTATAGCAGCCTGAGTGGACTAAGACAGCCTAACTTTCCCTGACTTGTATATCCAGTTACTATCTCCACCTAGATTTCTAATAGTCTTGCAAGGTCTCAAATCCAAAATGGAATTGTTAATTCTACCCATTGCCTTCTATATCTTAGGAGTCTGTTCTTCCAGCTGTGTAGGGCAAAAGCACTTGGAGTCATTCTTGACTCCTCCCTTTTCTCATAATTCACATTTAGTCCCTTAGCACATCCTGGATGCTTGTTGTAGGCTGACTAATGACCACAGTTAACTATGTTCCTTTATTCACATCCTTTGCAGTGTGGCATTAATGAACTTGTAAAAGAGACCCAGAGAGCTCCCCTGCCTCTTCACCACATGAAGTTACAGTGGAGAGGTGGCCATCTCTGAGGGCACAGTGAGCCCTCACCACACACAGAATCTTCCAGCGCCATGTTCATGGGCTTCCCAGCCTCCAGAACTATGAGAAATGAATATGGTACTTATAAGGCACTCAGTGTCTGGGTACTTTGTTATAGCAGCTTGAGAGGACTAAGATAATTTCTAACCACAGTTTTGTTGCTTTTCTTCAGTGTTCTTTCAAAGCACTGGGTGCTCAGGGCTACTGTGGTGTGGCTCTGTGTTCTCTCGCCCGGCTCCCTCCAGACTTGAGCACTGGGGAGGTTTAATCATTCCTGACTTCTTTTCGTGTGTGTGAATGGATCAGAACCAATAAACCCCCTTTTGATGACTGTGCACCCTGTTGTCCTTCCTGATGCTACTGACACACACCTCTGTAGCTGTCAGAACCTATGAGCTCTGACCTCTGTCTACCTACCTGCCCACCTACCTACCTCTGTCTGTTCTGTTCTTCATGCTATAGATACACTGGACTTTTCTTAGTTCCTGGATCCGCCATAGTCTTTCCTGTCTCAGGGCTGTCTTAACATGCTGTTCCTGAAAAGCTTTTCTGCTGTTATCAATCCTTTTTCTTGTCAGAGCACCCTCTCCCTGCTTGTGCTAGCTGATTGCTACTCATTTCTCAGATCTCTGTTAAGTGCCTCTGCCACAAATATGATGTCCCTTGACCCTGTAGGCTACAGTGGAACTTGCTTACAGTCTATTCTCTGCATTTGTTAGGATGATGTTAACTAATTCAACTTCCAAATTTCAGTGGTTTTACTCAAAGTTTATTTCTTACTCACTGTATAGTTTCCTAGGGCTGATGTATCAAAGGACCAAAAGCTGGGTGGCTTAAAACAACAGTCATTGTCTCCAAGTTCTAGAGGCTAGAAACCTGAAATCAAGGTGTCAGTTATTCTCTCTGACGACTGTAAGGAAGAATCCTTCTTTGTGCTTTTCAGCCTCTGGTATTTGCCAGTAATCCTTAGTGTTCCTTGACTTAGAGATGCATTGTTCCAGTTACATGTCCATTTTCCTCCCATGTGTGTCTTCACGTTGTCTTCTCTGAATCTGTCTTTGTGTTTTTTTTAGAAGGACACCAGTCATATTGGATTAGGGCTCAGTCTGATGACCTCATTTTAAATTGATTACCTTTGTAAAGACCCATTTCCAAATACGGCCACATTCTGAGGTGCTGGGATTTATGACCTCAACATAATTCACCCATACTTATATAATATAGATGTTTTTGGCTAGTGGACAGTCTTCCTACCCATGATGATTTAGGGACTAGACTTCTCCCACTTTATGGCTTTGCTGCCCCTCAGACTTTGGTATCACCTGCATCCAGCTGCTGGTGAAAGAAGGAAGAGAGGGTATGGAGAAGGCATAGTACCTCATCCCATGTTGGCCCAGAGGTGGCGCATACTCCTTTTCCTCACACACTAATGGGGAAGACTTGTTTGAAGGCCCCACCTAGATGTAAGGGGAGAATGGAAAATGTAGTCTGCTGGGTATGGCTTCTTAAGCCATCTGTGATGAAGAGCTGGTATTTCTATTTACAACTCATCACAGACCAATAATTTTATCAAATATAATTAACATGTATTATATTTAAAATTGAATTTGAAAACATACAAAACACAAGATCTATTTTTTATTCTTAAAATTTAGTAGACATAAAATTACTTTACCAAAATTTATAAGTTTATAATTTATAAGGGGCCACTAACGCAGTTTGCAAATGGGCACTAGTCCATGGCCACAGTTTGAGTGGCTCTGCCTTACAGTGTGGAAGGGAGTTGTTTTAGTCAGCTGGGGTGGCCGTTAGAAAAATGCCCCAGACTGGGTGGCTTAAACAACAGACATTTATCTCTCATAGTTCTCATATTTGGAAGAGAAAATGAGCTCTGGTCTCTAGCTGCCTTCTCACTATATCCTCATATATGGAAGAGAAAGTGAGCTCTGGTCTCTACCTCTTCTTATGAGGATGCTAATTCCATCATGGGGGCTCTACTCTCATGACCTCATCTAAACCTAATCACCTCCCAAAGATCCAAATTCCCAGTACCATCACATTGGGGGTTAAGGCCTCAGTGTGAATTTTTGGGGGTGGGTGGACACAGGAGCATAGTATTTATTGCATAGGTAACTATCTCTGGCCTCACTCTGATAACCTCACCTTTGCCTTCACACTTTGTTTGTTTAGCATTTGTCTTTCCTGCTTGTCCCCTGGAGTCTAAGCTCTGTGAGGGCAGAGACCACATTTGTCTTATTTACGGCTATTGCCCTTAGCAGTCAATTGAATGCTTGGTATGAAGTTGGAGATTAATAAATACTTGTCAAAATTCTATTTCTGGTCTGCACCTGGAATAATCTCTAAGAAAATATGTTTACCTAAAATTTGTGACATTAATTCATTTAACAGAAGCTCTGTTATTTTCTTCTGCCTTTTTAATATTTTCCTTATGCCTTGTTTATCAAACACTTAGGCTCTAAATCTGTAGAGTGCAAAAACGAATGATTTCCTTGGAATGATGGAGCAGAATGAAATGACAAGCAGGTGGTCAGGCTGGGTAGCTGCCTTGGTTTAGGGCAAGAAGAGTGGCAACAGTTGTCAGAACTCTGCACATAAGAAGAATAATTTTATAAGCAAAATAAGAATATTTTGCTAAAGAAGTAAATGTTGAGAAATAAAGAGAGGCCCAACTTGTGGCCATAGCCATTGAGAATTCTTGTAGGAAGACAGAGAAAGAAAAATTAAAGGTAATAGATGCTGAAAACATGTAGCCATGGAGAATGGAATGTTGCTGAGTTCTGTAAAGGATAAATTTAGTGAGTATTCTAAATGCCAAATTCAGAAGTGGCCCCATTAGTCAAGCAAGAATCTAATAAAAGACTTGAGCAGGATTATTTGCAACATATTTCTCCAGCGGCTGGAAATATTATTGTTCTTTGGAAGTGAACTTGGGAGGACTTTTTCCTAATTTTGTATCCCAGAGTCTTTCTTAAGAGTCTGGTTGCTACAGACAGAAAGGAATGTATGCTTAACACGCATACATTACATGAAAATAGCTAACATTTATTGAGAGTTTACTTCTGTCAGGTACTGAATTACGTGCTGTATATGTATTGCTCATTTTACTCCTACAATAGCTCTACGAGGGAGATTCTGTTGTTTTTTCCATTCCATCAGTAAGAGAACTGAATTGGTAAAAAGTTAAGTGATTTGCCAAAGCCCCAGAGCTTGTAAGTGGAGGAAAATATACCCAGTTGTTAATAACTTCTTATTTTAATACCAGATTCAATCATCTAAAAGTCAATTTTTTCCCCAAGGACAAATCACCATAAATCTCTTTTAGTTTTAGAAAAAATGACATTTTCTGTGAGCATATTTTTTTCTTACTGAAATTCTATATTATGCTATGTGATGTTATGTTGTGTTACACCATATTGTGTTATTCATTTTGGGTGACAAAGATTTTAGTAACTGATAACTGTATGAATGTGGCATCACACCGAATCTTGAAAGCTGATATAATTCAGAGGCAGAGGAACAAGAGAATGTAGGGGTATTTAGATTAACATTACCCAGGATTTTGCAGGCAACCCACTGCTTTCATATATTTCCCTCAGGAGAAGCTCTTGAGCTACAGAGAAAAATGTTAAACTCCAGTGACAATAAACCAGCAAAATAATGTGTTAAAAGAATGTTTATTGAGAGTGCCATTCTGATGAAAAAAAAGTTATTCCTGCAAGAAAGGAGATGATGGCAACTCCCAGCGACTCAATTTCTTTCCAGCAGTTAATGTGTTTGAACTTGTGTGTTTCTGGTGTGTATTATTTGAGTTTCCTGTTTAGCAGTCTCAGTGATTTAGTATGGTATGGCCTTCCTTTGCTCCTTTAAAGTGACAATCAACTGAGGTTGTGTGTTCCTTCCCTTCCTTTCTTCTGTATCCTCTGATTTGTGACAGATGCGTGCCCCATTATCTTGGCAGGCGTCCTAGGAAGGGAGCCTGGAAGGTACCTTGCATGGCCTATTGTCTGGGATCCAGTAAACCATGATGCAATGCTGTGTACTCTCGAAGCACTAAGTATAACATGCTCTGGACTCACAGATGAGGGAATTAGTTTTATTTACATGGATGAGGCGGAGGAAAAATTTACACTGGGTTTTTGAATGCACCATACTGGTAGCTCCATGAAGGCAAAGCTTAAATGTATTTGTTTACTGCTGTATTACCCAGAGCTTATGACCATTATTGAAATATAACAAGCACCAAATAATACGTTTGTTGAATGAAATGAATGAATAAAAGGATGAATGATTGAGAAACCATTGTGGCAGAGTGGAAAAATGTAAGGACTTCGGGGTTGAAAATTCTAGGTTTGTTTCCTTCCTTACTGTGCTCCTCACCAGCTGTGTAGTGTTGGTGAAGTCACTTACCTGAGTGTTAGCTTTTCTCACTGTGAAAATGAAGAAAGTAAAGCAAATGCCCAAATACTGTTGTGAATATTAAATGAAGTAAAATATGTCCAAATACAAAAAAATTAGGCCATTAGTACATTTTCGGGATTTCTTTTGATACAGAATTTATAAGGGCTTAATTAATAAGGTGCCTTCAAACATCCTCCATTTTTACAATGGCTCTTTCAGATTTGTCTTAGGGTTAATTTCCAACTACCATTAGAAGAAATCTTCAAAGCAGAAATAAACCTAGTCACCATCCATTGTTATACAGTAAGTAGTGTTATAAAAATATAAAAATACTTCCTCTCATAAGGACAAGATAGCCTTCATTCTTTGTTCTACATAGGCAAATTAAATACATCTAAAAATAAAGAACTTAATCAAACTCAACACCCAAAGAACAGATAATCCAGTCAAGAAATGCGCAGAAGACATGAGCAGACATTTCTGCAAAGAAGACATCCAAATGGCCAACAGACACATGAAAAAGTGCTCAACATCACTCGGCATCAGGGAAATACAAATCAAAACCTCAAGGAGATACCACCACACACCAGTCAGAATGGCTAAAATTAACAAGTCAGGAAACGACAGATGTTGGCGAGGATGCAGAGAAAGGAGAACCCTCCTACACTGTTGGTAGGAATGCAAGCTGGTATAGCCACTCTGGAAAACAGTACACAGGTTCCTCAAAAAGTTGAAATTGAGCTACCCTACAACCCAGCAATTGCACTACTGGGTATTTACCCCAAAGATACAAATGTAGGGATCCAAAGGGACGCCTGCACCCCAATGTTTACAGCAGAAATGTCCACAATAGCCAAACTATGGAAAGAGGCCAGATGTCCATCAACAGATGAATGGATAAAGAAGATGTGGTGTATATATATACAATGGAATATTATGCAGCCATCAAAAAAATGAAATCTTGCCATTTGCAACGACGTGGATGGAACTAGAGGGTATTACTCTAAGCGAAATAAGTCAGTCAGAGACAGACAAGTATCATATGATCTCACTGATGTGAGGAATTTGAGAAACAAGACAGAGGATCATAGGGGAAAGGAGGGAAAAATGAAAGAAGACGAAACCAG
>NC_138370.1:165973994-166116399 GCF_054177405.1 Leptonychotes weddellii | reverse complement strand
TGTGAATTGTGTAGGACTGAAGAATCACAGACCTGTACCCCTGAAACAAATAGTACATTATATGTCAATAAAAAAATAAATACATCTAAGAATGTGTAGTTCTTTTCTTTCTTTTTTTTTTAAGTAGGCTCCACACCTAGCACAAAGCCCAGCGTGGGGCCCAAACTCATGACCCTGAGATGACCTGAGCCGACATCAAGAGGTGGATGCTCAGGGGCGCCTGGGTGGCTCAGTCCGTTAAGCATCTGCCTTTGGCTCAGGTCATGATCACAGGGTCCTGGGATTGAGTCCCACATGGGACTCCTTGCTCAGCAGAGAGCCTGCTTCTCCCTCTGCTCTGTTCCTCCTGCTTGTTCTCTCTCACTGACTCTCAAATAAATAAATAAAATCTTAAAAAAAAAAAAATTGGATGCTCAACCAACTGAGCCACCCAGGTGCCCCTAAAAATGTGTAGATATTTTATAAATACAAATATTGATATTTTCCCCTGTAGTTTACTGTATTTATTTGAAAGCATGTGTTCAGTGAATCTAATATTATAATATCTGAAACTAGACTTTAGAGACCCAAAGAACTGTCACAGGGAATTTGGTCTTTTCCATGGTTCAAGACCTAGTATTCAGCAACCCTCTTTCTTTCTCTTTTATAAACCCTAAGACTAAGCATTGGGTGTTCTGGCAGTTAACAAAACACAATTTGACAAGCAAATTTAAGGAAAAGGAATTCCATTCTTTACTGTCATTCCAAAACATATTAAAACATTTCAAACAGGGCCCCCTGGGTGGCTCTCTTGGTTGAGCATCTGCCTTCGGTTCTGGCTCCAGTTGGTCGTGATCACGGGGTCCTGGGATCGAGCTCCGCATCTGGCTCCCTGCTCAGCAGTGAGTCTGCTTCTCCCGCTCACTCTGATCCTCCTCCCTGCTTGTGCTCTCTCTCTCTCTTTCTCTCTGTCTCAAATAAGTAAATAAAATCTTCAAACAAACAAACAGAAAAACCCCCACAAAAACCCATTTCAAACACACAGTGCAGGCAGCATTATTTTAAGATGGCCCCCAAGATTTCCACTCTTGTTTTATGTAATCCCTTTTTCCCTTGAGTGTGAAGGAGACTTGTGAGTATGATGGGCTATCATTCCCATGAATAGGATACTAATCAGTTGACTTTGAGTTAATTAAAGAGGAATTGTCCTGGTTGGACTTGGCCTATTTTAGAAGAAGTGGTGGTGGCCTGGAAGAAAGCAAATTTACTCATGTTATGAACTGACTATGAGATATGAAGCAAGGAACTGTGGGCAACTTCTAGACACTGAGAGTGATCCCCAGCCACTGACAGCTAGCAAGAAAGGGAGGACTTTTTCAGTCCTACAACCACAAGGAATTGAATTCAGTCAACACTGAATGAGTGAGGGAGTTTGGGAAAGAACCCATGCTCCAAATGAGAACTGTAGCACAGCTAACATCTTTTTTTGTAGCTTTGTGAGATGCTGAACCACAACGTCCAGGTCAGTTGTGCCCAGACTCTTGATCCAAGAAAACTGAGATAATAAATTTGTGTTAAGACTCCAAGTTTGTGGTAGTTATTATGCATTAATAGAAAAACCGATAATACAGTTGTGTTCTTTTTACACTCATTAGAATTCCTTTTCCTCTTCTATGCTCTTCTCTCATTTCTATAAGCTCACTCAAGCTCATTCTTCAATTTTCTAAAAACTTCTTCCTATTAATCAGGTCCAGCCTGATTAGCTTTATTATGCTGTCTTCCCTTCCAACACCCATTCAGCATTTTATCAGGAGGGTCCACTTAGCTTTTCTTTCAGTAGGAAAGACCTTTTCCTCTTTAGAAGTGAGGAGGAGGGCTAGGCAGGCAATCTCAGACTCTTGCACCTGAAGAGAGAGTGGGGTAGTCTGAACATGTCTTTGTTAATAGTTTTTGTGCCTGCATGAGCACACTTAATCAGACATATGTATGCATGATGAGGCTTAACTATTTACTTTAGACTCTTGAGAGAAAGCAGAACCTGTTTAGCCCATCAGGGTTTTCCTCCCACACTTAAGAATGGCTTGAGTGGGTAGAGACAGAGAGAGTGGACCTGGGGTTCTGCCTTTATTGGGGTTGAGGGTGGAGGGCCTATGGTTTCATGGGTTTGCTCCTTTTGGTGAATTTAAAACATAAGAGCAGGGAATTAAAGCACAGGAAGGGAAACACAGAGTCATTTAAGTAGCTGGTTGTCTAAGTCACTCAGGGCTATCGAAAAGGGGAACTTCATGGGTAGAGTGGCCTGGCTCTTTATCTAGTTATGTAGCTGGCCACTTTTTTATTAGAGATGGATGTCTTTGAAATGGATTCCTTGACAGTGGAAAACTTCATGTCAGACACTTGCATTACAGTAAAAAAAAGCTAATTGTCAACACTTAACACTACAACTTGTCATTGCATTGTTGCTTTTAGTTGTCTGTTTTATCTACTGGATTGTGGTTCCTGGAAGGTGAGGATTTGGCTTACTATTTCTCTGAATTTCCAGTTTCTGGAAAGGGCTTAATACACAAAAGGCACCCAGTTGATGTTTGCTGAAGAAATGAATGAAGGTAATGTCTGATGGTTGTGGGAAGTTGAAGGGAATGGTGTGAAGGTAAACTAAACAGGACTGCAAATTAGAACTTGAAAGAAACTTAAGATTATTTCCACAGCTCTCATTGGTTACATAGTTGGTTAGTGACATTTCCAGAATATGAGTGTGTTGGCTGACTCAGTCTCTGCTCTTACTCTACGAATGGAGCTACAACTATATTTGAATCAGGAGATAATTCAGGAAGGACGTCTCAAGGAGAGGGGACAAATGGGAGTAGGAGACAAAGCAGAATATAAGTGTGTTTATGTGTATGAGCCTGTGTGTGTACCTGTGATACTGTGATTAATAAGAATATACATTTGGTTTTCCTCTTGGTTCCTGGTACAGAGCTTCTAAAACCTTTGGAATTTCCTAAATGATAAGAGCAAAGAAGGTATTTTTTTTTTTTAATGCATAACAAGCCCCTTTCAGCTACACCTGAGTGTATAATAGTGAAGTGATTTTTGGAAAGCCCTTAAGGATGGGGGCTCATTGTTAGGGGAACCAACCATATGATATTAGAGGGTTGGAATTTTCAACCCCACCGCTTGACCTCTGGGGAGGGGAGTGGGGCTGGAGGTTGAATTAATCACCAGTAGCCAGTGATTTAATCAATCATGACTACATAATGAAGCCTCCATAACAATCCTTGAAGGATGTTGGTGCTCCTGGACAGGGCATGGAAACTCTGTGTCATGTCCTCCATATTTTGTCCTATGCATCTTTTCTATCCAGCTGTTCATGAATTGTATCCTTTTATAATAAATTGGGAATCTAGTAAGTAAGCTGTTTTCCCGAGTTTTGTGAGCTGCTCTAGCAAATTACTGAACCTGAGGAGAGGGGTCGTGAGAACCTTCTATTTATAGCCAGTGGGCGGTAAGCCCTGGTGACAACCTGGACTCTCAACTGGTCTGAAAAGAGGGGGCAGTCTTACGGGAATGAGCCCTTATCCTGTGGGGTCTGACACTATTTCCAGGTTGTGTCAGAATTGAAATGAATTGTAGGACACCCAGCTGGTATGGGAGAATTGCTTGGGATGGATCCCCACCCCCCTCCCCAGTCTGATGTTAGAAGTATTGGGAGTAGAGTATGGAAAAAGAGTTTTCCCTTTCAGTACCCATACAATGGGTTTTGGTAGGATACTTTAATGGCCCTAATTCTTCACTTGTCATATAGTCATGCCCATTGTCATGTGACTTCACAGTTTATCCCATTCAAGAAGCAGAGTGTATTTCCCTACTCCTTATTTTGGGTTCAAACACATTTTTGCCAGTGGAATAGCAGGCCTGATGTGACCAAAAAGCCTGCATGATTGCGCTTGCTCCTTAGTACCAGGAATGGGATCTCAGATAAGTGGAGTAGAGACTAGTTGTTATAGTGGAGCCCAGTCTCGGATCTGCTGACCCCTTGACAACCTTCAGATGTGTGAGTGAGCCCAGGTGGGAGCAGTAAAACGGCTCAGTTGAGCCCAGTGTGAATCACTCTAAATCCTTATTATTGTACATTGCTGATAGGGGATTATTGCTAGAAATAGGTAATATAGATGATGGGGAGTGATGTCAGCAATATTTTCTTGCAAAGGAGTTGTGGGAGTTCAGGGTTGTATTTCAGTGGTAGAGCAGAGCCAGTGAAATGTCACATTTGCATGTTGGACTTGAGTGGTGTCCTCATGACACACATTTTAATTTTAGATGGCAGTATTTTATTCTAAAAGTGATTATTTTTATTTTAAAAAGACCAAGGAGTCCTGAAATGGTACATTTCCTTAACTAATGTTATGCAGACTAGATAGGGGTAAATGGGAGATAAGATAAATAGGGATCTGATTCCTAATTACTGCTATATAGTTGAAAAGTTAGAGGAAGATCCACTTTCTGAAAAGATGAACTCAGTGTTATTTTTAATATTTGTACAGTACTGGGCATTCGCTTTTTCAGGAGGAATACCACTTTACTTTATTGACACATTTGGCTGTATAATTAGAGAACTCACCACTGCCAACAATACATTGATTTTAAATCATGGCAGGAAAGTGAAATGCTCTTGGCTGGGAGTTTTTCAAATTCCTTTTCATTTAAATCCAAAGGCTCAGTGGTAGGCAGACTTTCCTCTCACCCTTCTCTCCTTTAGCCAGGTCCTCTGCTTCTATCATCCTTAGATCTCTTCTTTTTCTGTAATTTCTTTGCCTCAGGCTAGGAATTTCCATCCTTCACCTTCAGTATTATCACACTTTTTTTTTTTTTAGAGAGGCAGGGGGCAGGGGCAGAGGGAGAGGGAGAGAGAGAATCTTGAGCAGGCTCCATGCCTAGTGCGGAGCCCGATGTGCGGTTCTATTTCACGACCCTGAGATCATGACCTGAGCCAAAATCAAGAGTCGGACACTTAACCAACTGAACCACCCACGCACCCCAGTATTATCACATCCTTACGCCTCTTACTCATAACTCTCTTCACATCTTTTTTGTTCCATGAAATACACC
The DNA here is from genome assembly GCF_054177405.1 of Leptonychotes weddellii. Lineage (NCBI taxonomy): Eukaryota > Metazoa > Chordata > Mammalia > Carnivora > Phocidae > Leptonychotes > Leptonychotes weddellii. The sequence goes on along the minus strand of NC_138370.1, from coordinate 166,111,311 downwards.
AAGTTTGGTGGGTAAGGGCAAGGATCCCCAACCACTGGAGAAGATATCATGCTGCTTTAGCAAGGAGACCCCAAACTACAGAGGCCCAAACAAGAGATAAGTTTTTTTCTCTGTCACTTGATGTTCCAATGGGAGGGAGTAGTCCAAGACAGGAAGATGACTCTGCCTCACAAGGTCAGCCAGGAATCCCGTTACTTTAGTCACATTGCCCCACTATCGACAAGTGTGTTGTCCACATCTGCATTTTTGATCCTGGTATTCTATGGCCACGTTTATGTTCCAGTCTTTGGGAAAAAGAAGAGAGAGAAGTGAAGGGCAGATGATTCCCATTGAAGGAAGTGATGTAAAAGCTGCACACATCACTCCTGTTTATATTTCATTGGTGGGAACTTTGCCATTTTTAGCTGTAAAGGAGTCTGGAAAATGTATTAGCTGATTGGTTGGCTATACACCAACTAACTACTTAAAATGAAAAAATGAACACATTGTTACACTTATAAAATATTATAAAACATTATGGAATGTGTTTTTCTTCCTTCAGAAATATTGCTTTGACAAAGAAGTTTAAGTAAAGGTTTATCAAAGCATATTAATGTATATTCTTATCTCTAATCCTGTGCCACTAAATACTAAAGCATCCTTACGGTGTTTTCTCCTTAAACAATTGCAATGATAAGGTCTCAAATAATTTTCTAGTTTATATGGAAAGGCTCTTTTGAGGGGGATTTGAAAGGGGTGGACTCTTCCCATTTCATTCCATCTATTTCTTCCCTTTTCCATTCCATTTAATTATATGCTACAGTTTCTTCCTCCCTCCCTCTCTCCCTCCCCCTCCCTCTTCCTTCTTTCCTTCCTCCCTCCCTCCCTCCCTTTCTTTCCTTTCCTTTCCTTTCTTTCCTTCCTTCCTATTATAACAATCAAGATTTAGTCAGGAAGCAGAAAACATTCAGTTATTTATTATTAAAACAGATTTATTGAAGTATAATTGATTTACAATGTGTAAAATGTAATGTTTTGACATATGCATACACCTGCAAAACCATCACTATAATCAAGATAATGAATATCTTCATCACCTCCAACAGTTTCTTTGTGCACCTTTCTAATCCCTCTCTCTCCTTGTACCCACCCAGTGTGTCATTCTCAGGCGACTGCTGATCTGCTTTTTGTCACTGTGTACCAGTTTGCATATCCTAAAATTTTGTATAAATGGAATAGTACAGTATGACTTACTTTTTTCTTTCTTTTTTAAAAGATATATTTGAGAGAGAGTGCCCACGAGTGGGGGGAGGGGCAAAGGGAAAGGGAGAGGAAGAGGGGGAGAATCTCAAGCAGACTCCCCTCTGAGAGGGAACCCCGACATGGGGCTCCATCTCACAACCCTGAGATCATGACCTGAGCGGAAACCAAGAGTCAGATGCTCAACCGACTGAGCCTCCCAGGCGCCCCTTTTCTTGTCTTCTTTCATACGTCATAATTATTTTGAGAGTCATCTCTATTGTAGCATGTATCAACAGTTCCTTCCTTTCTATTGCTGAATACTATTTCATGTGTAGACATACCACAGTTTATTCAATCACTTGTTGATGGACATTTGAGTTGTCTCCTGTTTTGGGCTATTATAAATAAAGCTTCTATGAGCCTTCATGTGTAGGTCTTTGAATGGATATATGCTTTCATATCTTTTGAGTAAATACCTACACTGGAATGACTGGATTTATATGGTAGGCATCCATTTAGATTTTTAAGAAACTGCCAAACTGGTTTCCAAAATGATTGTGCCATTTTTACATTTCTAGCAACTGTGAATGAGAGTTCTGCCTCCTTTACCTTCTCACCAGTGCTTGCTTAACTTGTGCTTTCCTAATAGGTATATAGTGCTATCTCATTGTGGATACAATGACTAATGTTGGTACTTTCACTGGCTTGTTTGTCACCTGTATATATTCTTTGGTAAAGTATCTGTTTTTTTGGTCCATTTTTTTTTTTTTAAGCTGGGTTTTGTTTTCTTATTATTGGGCTTTTAGATTTTTTTATATATTCTAGATAACTTCCTTTATCAGATATATGACTTGCAAATATTTTCTCTTATTTTGTTGTTTGTCTTCTCATTCTTTTAACAGGGTCTTTCAAAAAGCAGAAGTTTTAGGTTCTGTTGGGGTCCAATTTAACAGTTTTTTTCTTTTATCAACTGTGATTCTGATACTATATCTGAGAAATCTTTGCCTAACCAAAGGTTCCAAAGATTTTCTTCTGGAAGTTCTGTAGTTTTAGGTTTATATATAGGTCTGTGTTCCATTTTGAATTAATGTTTACATATGGATATTTAATTGTTCCAGCACCATTTGTTGAAAAGAATATCCTTTCTCCGCTGACTTGAATTTGTGTTGAAATGAGTTTTCCACATATGTATGGGTCTATTTCTTTATTCTTTCCATTGTTCCATTTGTCTATCTTTATGATTTTTTATCTTTATGATATCTATCTATTGATTACTGTAGCTTTATAATATGTTATGAAATCAAACAGTGTTGGCTTTCCAACTTTGTGCTTCTTTTTCAAAGTTGTTTTGACTGTTTTGAGTCATTTGCATTTTTACCTAAATTTTAGAATCAGCTTGTCAAATTTCTACAAAAAAAAAAGTCTCTTCAGATTTTGATTGTGATTGCATTGAATCTCTAGATTAGTTTAGGGAGAATTAACACGTTAACAAAATTTGATCCATCTCTATTTCTTATTTCATTGACTTCTACTCTCATCTTCGCTATTTTTTCTTTTCTTCAACTTACTTTGGGTCGTATTTGTTCTTGTTTTTTCTAGTTTCTTAAGGTGCAAAGTTTAGTTAAACTTTGAGACCTTCCTTTTTTTTTTTTTTTAAATAGGCGTTTAGTGCTATGTCTCCCTAATTACTTTAGTGGCATCCCCTAAACTTTGATATGTTTTCATTTTCATTCAGTGCAGTACAAAACATTTTGTAATTTACCTTTTGAGGTTTTCTTTGATCCGTGGATTATTAGAAATGTGTTATTTACATTTTAGATGTTTAGGCATTTTCGAGAAATGTTTTTGTTCTTGAGTTTTAATGAAATTCCACCGTGGTGAGAGAACATATTTTTAAATTTGTCAAAAAAATTTTAATGACCCAAAATATGACTACCTGTGTACATTAAAAAAAAAAGTTTATTCTGATGTGTGGAGTGTTCTAAAAATGTCAATTAATGTCAAGTTGGTTGAGAGTCTGCCCAAATCTATGTCCTTACTGATTTTCTGTTTAGTCATTCTATCCATTATTGCTTTGGACTGAATTCATATGTTGAAGCCCTAACCCTCTGTGTAATGGCATTTGGGTATTGGGCCTTTGGAGGTAATAGGGTTTAGATGACATCATGGGAGTGGGGCTCTCATGATGGGATTAGTGTCCTTATAATAAGAGACAACAGAGAGCTCTCTGTCTCTCTGTCTCTGTCTCTCTCTCTCTCTACCATGTGAGGACACAGCTAGAAGGTAGCCATCTGCAAACAGGAAGAGAGCTCTCACCAGGATCCAACCACACTGATGCTTGGATCTTGGAATTCCAGCCTCCAGAACTGTGAAAAGATAATTTCTGTTGTTTAAGCCACCCAGTTTGTGGTATTTTGTTATGGTGGCCCAAACTGACAAAGACAGTTATTGAGAGAAAGGTATTGAAATGTCTGATCAAAGTTCATTTGTTCGTTCGTTCGTTCGTTCCTTCCTTCCTTCCTTCCTTCCTTCAGTTATATCAATTTTGCTTCTTATGTTTTGGGGTTCTATCATTGGGTGAATATATCTAAATGTAAAAGCTAAAATTTTAAAACTTTCCAAACAAAACATAGAAGCAATTCTTTGTGACCTTGGGCAGGCAAAGTAATAATTACTTAGGGCACAATAATCATGGGTCAAAAAAGAAAAAAAGTTGATAATTTGGAGTTTATCAAAATTGAAATCTATTCTTTGAAAGACACTTATAGAAAATGAAAGGGGAAGTCATGGACTGGGTGAAAATATTCCAATATGTAAATCTGATGAAGAACTTGCATCCAGAATATATGAAGAACTCTTATAACTCAATAGTAGAGGACAAATTACCCAAGTAATAGGGGTAAAAACAGATACTTTACAAAAGAAGATATGTAACTGGCCAATTAACATAACAAAATATACTAAAAATTATTAGTCATTAGGAAGTACAAATTGAACCACGATGCAATACCCCTACACACCCAGCACAGTAAGTAAAATTAAAAGACTGATCATACCAAGTGCTGGCAAGGATATGGAGGGACTAGAACTTGTAACATTGCTGTGGGCATATAAAATGGTACAGCCCCTTTCAAAAACTGTTTGACAGGGTTTTTATTTATTTATTTATTTACTTATTTATTTATTTATTTGAGAGAGAGAATGAGTTAGAGAGCATGAGAGGAGGGAGGTTCAGAGAGAGAAACAGACTCCCTGCTGAGCAGGGAGCCCGATGCGGGACTCGATCCTGGGACTCCAGGATCATGACCTGAGCCGAAGGCAGTCACTTAACCAACTGAGCCACCCAGGCACCCTGACAGGTTTTTTTATAAAGCTAAACTTACAATTACTTTATGACTCATCAAGCCCACTATGAGGTAAGTACCCATGAGAAAGGAAAACATATGTCCGTTCAGTTACTTGTACATGAGTGTTATAGCAGTTTCGTTCATAATATCCCCAAACTGGAAGCAACTCTGTATCCAGTAATAGGTGAATAGATATAAACTGTGTTACATCTCTACAAAAAAACAGTTATCAGCAATAAAAAGAAAAAAATTACTGATTCTTATAATCACATGGATGAATCTTGAAGATATTATTTGAACAAATGATGCCAGACACAAAAAGAGTATACATACTGCATGCTTTCAACTAAATGAAACTCTAGTAGAGGCAAAACTAGAAAACAGATAATTTCTTTTCCGGAATCTTGTGTGTGGAGGAGGTATTGATGGCAGAGGAGCACTAAGATACTTTTTGGGATGATGAAAATTATTTGTATTTTAATTGGAATGATAATTATAGTAGTATATGTCAAAACTGTACAATTAAAATAGTAGCATTTGATTTTGTGTTAATTAAAGCTCCATAAAGTTGATTAGAAAGAAAATTAGAGCAGGCCTTTGAAATTAATTTGAAACTCTGGCCTCAGTGCAGGGAGTCTAATTGCCTGGTACTGGTGTCACTGGGGTGGCAAGATGAGGCTGCTTCTCCCAGTGTGGGGAAAACCCACTGCTGTTCCAGGAAGGCCCTGCCAGAAGGGAAGAGGCATTGCTAAGGTGCTGTTCCCCCAGGAATGGGGAACAGACAGGATGTCTACAGGAAGCAATCCAGAATGAACAGTTGCTCTCTTCGTCCTCCAGCCTTGCACTCTCCCTCTTGACTCCAAAGCAGAAGTTTGGTTGCTCCGTTCCCGCATTACCCAGTAAGTGAGCACAGTGGGTTTGGAGCTGAGAAGTAATGGCTTAATAATTGGCACATTGGTCAGTGAAATAATTTTTATGATCCTAAAAAATTGACTATATATGGATCCTACCGTATTTAAAACATTAAATTTTTGTTCTTCACTGGCTTCTACTCAATTAATAAATATTTATTGAATAGCTAGCCAAAACTACCTACCAGTACAACACAGATTTACATCAGTTATAAGTTACTTCATCGAGTATAAAGAAGGACTCTCTTTCACTGAGGTTTATGATTTGCAGGGGGTTCCTGAAAGGTATTGTAAAATCGATATCAGTGAATATCATTATAAATAGTGTTCTCAAGAGATACAGTTTCTATGTGATGTTCTATGGGAGAAGGAGACATCCATGTTATTTTCCAAGTTCATATCTTCTATGAGTGGCAGGCACATTTGTAATATACTGTGACTCTAAAAATGCTGCATCAAGGTTTTAGCAGGTCACGATTTCGTCATCCAAAGACAGTGGCTGCTGTCTAAAGATTTGCAGCTACAGCAGAGACATTGACATTTGTTAAAAACAAAACAAAACATAATTATAGAGAACAAACTATGGTTGCCAGAGGGGAAGGGGGATGGGTTAAATAGGTGATGGGGATTAAGGAGTGCACTTGTCATGATGAGCACTGGGTGATGTGTGGAATTGTTGAATCACTGTATTGTACACCTGAAACTAATATAACACTGCATGTTAACTACTTGGAATTAAAATAAAACCTTAAAAAACAGAACAGAACAAAACCTGGTATACCTACTTACATGCCAAGCAGTGTGATAAACTTTCTAGGGTGGATAAGGGTAGAGAGAATAGCATTTGTCTTCAACGGAAGACAAATTTTGTAGGGAAGATAGAAGTATGTGCATCAGTAGCTGTAACTAAAATTAAGATGAGATTTTGCTGTTCTAGGAGTATGAAAACAAAATGCTGAGGGTGGTCAGAAGGAGGATGACTCATTTTTAGATGGGATTTGGAGAAACTTCTTTGGGGAAGTAGTATTTCAACTGGTGACCTCTTACTTATTTCAAGAGTCCTCTGAAAGGCCTTCTCTTTTTGGGAAGGATTCCCTGACCCCCAAAGCAAATGGATGTTTCTTCCTTTGTGTTTCCATAAAAGTCCTACCTAACATGTATTGAACACTTGGTATGGGCCTAAGCTCCAGTGTAGGTATTACTGGAATCCTATGAAGTTGATCTGATTACCCACCATTGTACCAAGGAGGAAGGGGAGGATAAATAACTTGCTTTATTGATAGTAAAAGTGCCCGGGATTCCAGTCTAGGTGATCTGACTCTAGAACTTGCGCACCAACGTAGCACGTCTGACTGCATTTCCAATAATGTCTATTTATATCTTCATTAAAGAGCTTCACTATATGGTTATTATTTGTCCATAGACCTGTCTCCTTTGGGTTAATTTTGTAAGGTATTATTCAACTCTGTAGATATAGTCTCGAGTCAGGGTTTAGGCCTAGTAGTTCCTCAATAAATGTTTTCTGAGTGGATGAATTTGGTTGCTTTCATTGTGCTTAGTATTGTAGAAGGCAATACAAAGTGATTTCACCCAGGACATTCAAAAGACCAGGGGAGTATATGCAGCACTCTATTCAACCAGGACGATAGAAATCATGAAATATTTAGAACAGAGGAAACTTAATGCAGAGAATTGGTTGCACAGGTTTTGGAGGGGCTGGGAAATCAAAGGATGATGTAGAAACCTTGAGATTCGCAATGGCAGGAAGCCATGGCTGCCCCTAGGCAGAAGAGACACAAGGAGGAGCTGGAGACGGAAATATGCCGGACCGTGCAGAGGGGCCTGTACTACTAGAGATGCAGCCTGAGGCAGAGAAGGAGGGTGAGGTCTACCCTGCGTCTCTTTCCTCCTGTCTTCTAATCTCTCTCCATTATTTTGCACTGGCTTTCACAGGTGCCCGGCAACAGCCTACAAGAGTCAGTGTCCAGGTGATGCAGAGCAGAGCAGATGGGGGTGGGTGGGACGTAGATCTGAGGCCAAACAAATTCAGGAGTGGCACAGGGTAGTGGGTTTTGGCATCATCAACATGTGTCTTGCAACTTGTGATATGCTGCAAAAATGGTCTCTCAAGAGATAAAGTCCCTCTCTACTCTGGACTTGAATCTGGGCTGGTTTGGGCCTGGGTTTGGCCAACGGGAGAGTAGAAAATGTAATGCAAGCAGAGGAACCAAAAACATACGCTTTGGGAATTGCCCTCTGTCTCTGTGTGTGGAACCCTGAGGCTACCCTGTGAAGAAGCCTGAGCTAACCTTCTGGATAATGGGAAGCCACCATAGATAAGAACCCTGGGACCCCAGCTGCCCCCAGACACATAAGTGAGGCCCAGCTGAGATCAGTTGAGCTCAGCCCAAATCCCTGTCCTGCAGTTTTATCAGCCAAATAAATGGTTGTTGTTTTAAGCCATCAAATTTTGGGGTAATTTTTTGTGCAGCAATGTTAACTGATAGTCCACCTCCACTACTTATTAGCTATGTGACTTTGTGCAAAGCTGTTAATTTCTAAGCCCCATTTTCTTTTTTTGTGACATGGGGATGATAATAACACATCATAGGACAATTGAGAAGATTTAATGAAATAATGCATGTAAACCCGGCCACAGTGCTGGGCCCAGGTGAAAACTCAATATTAACTGTAGCTGTTATGATGACATTTTCACGTCTTTTCTGCCTGTCTGCTTTGTCCAATTGTTGACTCTCTCTGTGTGGAAAAATGGTGAGGAGGTTATTGCTTAACAGGGTGGATTGACACAAATGTTTTATTAAGAAGCTGCCTTAATTTTCCTGCTGGCATGAGGCAAATGAAGAGGGCAGATAATTTGTTAATTAGAATTTAAAGATTTTTTATTTATTTATTTATTTTAGAGAGAGAGAATGAGAGACAGAGAGCACGAGAGGGAAGAGGGCAGAGGGAGCAGCAGACCCCCTGCCGAGCAGGGAGCCCGATGCGGGACTCGATCCCGGGACTCCAGGATCATGACCTGAGCCGAAGGCAGTCGCTTAACCAACTGAGCTACCCAGGCGCCCTAATTAGAATTTAAAAGGTACCTAATTCTCTCTTTGGAATAAGTCTACGTGTAGTTCTGCCAAGCCGAACCTCTGAAATAGAGGATATTCACAAAGGTGTGGCTCAAATAACAGTTGTTATGCAGAATGTACATCTGTAGGAGAGACATTGTGGGTAAGATTATGTCAAAAAGTGCAGGATAATAAATTGCTGAAACTCATCAGTTCACATAAAATCGACGTGCGCTGCCATATTCCAGATGCTTGATTGCGGTTCTTTAATATAACAAGTTGCCAATTTCTTTCTCTAGAGAAGGATTGGCAGATTGTAATGCAATCTGTTGATGTTCTTTGATGGTGATTCTCAGTCATTGCCACCACTGCTAGGGAGCTGCAAACCTAACCAGGGAGACTTTGCTGGGGGAACTGTGTCGGTGTTGGGTGTGGTGGCCAGTCCCATTGGTATTTGGAAACATAAACTATCAGCTAAAGAGTGAGATTCGAGGAGCTTCAAAAAAGAAGCAGAACCTGGCTAAGAATATTACACAGAAGAGCCAACAATTAAATTACAGTGTGTGTTTTACAGAACAAGATGTCTTCACCGGAGACAAAGGAAAGCTGATAAAAATGAATTATAGGGAGATTAAAAGACCATAAAACCTCGAGTTTGTTGAAGCTTGTATCTTTACATCTTTGGGCAGAGATGAGGCTGGGGAGAAGAGCTTTGGAGTGGCTAGGAAGGTAAGAATGCCTTTGAAATATGTAAGAGAGATCACAAAGGGAGGAATAAGCTCACAGGTCATAATGCTATTGATTTCTGGCTAGTAAATATAGTTGCTTTCAGTTGATATTTAGGTTTTATTTACTCAACTTATAAAAATAGTACATGTTCATAGGCACTAGTGTGGTGCAGTGGTTAAGATCTGGAATCAGCCTGCCTTGCTTAAATCCTTCATAGCTGTGGGATTTGAGAAAAGTTTTTCACCTCTCTCAGCCGTGTGTGTATAACATGGATAATGGTAGTACTTCATACGCTTGTTTTGAGGATAAAATGAGCTAAAGCATGGAAAGTGCTTTGAACAGTGCCTGGAAAATAGTTAAGGATCCCACAAATATTAACTATTGGAGAACATTTGGAAAAGACAGTAAAGATAATAAATCAAAGAAAATGTCACCTGTCATTTGGAAAGCAATTACCATTAATATTTTGATGCATTTCCTTTTGGAGTGCCTGACTTTTATTTATTTATTTATTAAGTTTTTTAAATTAAGTTCTAAATTTTAATTCCAGTATAACTAACATACAGTGTTATGTTAGTTTCAGGTATACAATGTATTGATTCAGTAGTTTTCTACGTTACTCAGTGCTCATCATGATAACTGTACTCTTTAATCCCCATCCCCTATTTCACCCATCCCCCCACCCACCTCTGCTCTCGTAACCATCAATTTGTTCTGTATAGTTAAGAGTCTGTTTCTTGGTTTCTCTCTCTCTCTCTCTTTTTTCCTTTGTTTTGTTTCTTAAATTCCACATATGAGTGAAATCATATGGTATTTGTCTTTCTCTGACTTATTTCACTTAGCATTATACTCTGTAGCTCCATTCATGTTGCAAATGGCAATATTTCATTCTTTTTATGGCTGAATAATATTCCATTGTGAATATATACCACATCTTCTTTATCCATTCATCTGTCAGTGGACACTTGGACTGCTTCCATACATTGGCTCTTGTAAATAATGCTGCAATAAACATAGGGGTGCATTGTCCCTTTGAATTGGCATTTTTTTGGTAAATACCCAGCAGTGTGATTACTGGACCTTAGGGTAGTTCTATTTTTATGGAGTTCATGTATTTTAAAAAGGATACTGGTGAACTCAGATAAATGGAATTAAAAAAAAAAAGGTATTAGTGAACTCAGACAAACTCAGAGAAGACTGGTATCTCTATTGCTTAGAAAATTTCTTAAGGAGAAAATGGAAAATAAGATCAGTTAATTAAAATGATATATATATATATAGAGAGAGAGAGAGAGAGAGAGAGAGGGCAAGTGAGTGAGTGAGCAGGTAGGGTTTTAAAAGAAGAGTAAAAATTCAGAGGATGCATTGGGATTTTGAAGAATACTTTTTATAAGCTCCTAGAAAAGCTGGTTTTGAACATCTAACATATTGCAAAATTTGGAGAGTTTGATAATATCCAGCGTGGGTGAGAGTGTGGGGAAAGGATGTATCTGAACACTTTTGAGAGTGCAAATTGGTATAGCCTTTTGAGAGGGCTGTTTGGCAATGTCTGTTACATGTTGTAATGTACATATTCTTAGACCCAGCAATATCATGCTTGAATCTTTTCAAAACAGGGCATGCCTAAGAGTGTTCATAGCAGCATTGTTAGTAATAGTACAAGATTAGCAACAATTTAATGTCTGTTAAATAGGGGGTAGTAATGATAAATAATGATATTTCCATACTCTGGAATACTATACAGAAATTAGAAATAATGAGGTATGTCTGTGTATAATGACTTCATAAGAATACCATAACACATTAAGGGACAAAGGCCAGTTGCAGGAAAATATACATTTTATGATAATTTTTATGTTAGAAATTGAAACAAAATGAGAAATTTCTACCAGTAGGCAGTGTGAAATTGCGCAGAGAAACAATAACTGAAAAGATACACACCAAACTGATCCTGCTTTCTTTCAGGTCAGGGAGGGGCAGAGCTGGAGGATAGCTTTTCAGGGAGGTCTTCACTTTGTCTGTATTGTTTGAATTATTTATTAGGAGAAGGCAGTCATGTATTTTTTGTATCATTGTTAATAAATTGAAAAGATAAATAATTTACACAAACTTTGGTGTAAATTTATAGGGTTTTTAAAGAGGAAAATGGCACTTTTGATTGTTAGGACATGTTTTCAGGCAAGTGTCTAATTGTAAAAGCATTAAAACATATTCAGTACAATTTGGCAAGTTCATTTATGAATGAACAGAAAAACACACAAATGTAAGATAGATTTTTCAGTTCTGATTCAGACATTCTATTCTATTTTCATTAAGAAGGTTTTTTTTTTTTTAAACGAATTTTGTTTTAAAGGATCAGAATTCCTAGCTTGCTTAAATTTTTGCAGGGGGAGTGTTTTTAAGACTTTAATAACAGTCATTTAGAGGTGAGTATGTGGTGAGTTCTTCCTTGAAAGTTATTAGTTCTGGGGGGGCATGGGTCCTTTCTGGTTAGGCTCTTGTCTTGCACATCTGGTTTGTCAGTTTCTTTCAGGAATTTCTAGTAATCCACTAGACCAGTGGTTCTTTTTCCCCCCATCTTTATTGAGATATGATTGACATATGACCTTGTATAAGGTATATAGCATGTTGATTTGATACACTTATATATTACAAAATGATTACTACCATAGCATTAACTAACACCTGTACACATAATTACCATTTCTTTTTCGTGGTGAGGAATTTAAGATCTCCTTTTAGCAAATTTTAACTATATAATATGGTATTATTAACTATAATCACTATGGTATACATTAGATTCCCTTAATTTATTCATCTTATAATTTGTACTTTTTGACCAACATCTCCCCTTTTTCCCCAGCCAACAGCCCTTAGTAACCACCATTCTAGTCTCTGTTTCTAGGAGTTCGACTTTTTTTAGATTCCACATATAATTGAGATCACAAAGTATTTGTTTTTCTCTCCCTGGCTTGCTTCACTTAGCATAATGCCCTCAAGTTCTATCCATGTGGTGGCAAATGACAGGGTGTCTTTCTTTGCTCATGGCTGAATAATATTCCATTATACACATACACCTGCCCCCCCCCCCTCTTTATCATACATCCATCAGTGGACCCTTAGGTGGTTTCCATATATTGGCTATTGTGAATAATGCTGCAATGAACACGGAAGTGCAGATACCTCTTTGAGATCCTGTTTTCATTTCCTTTGGATTTGTACCCAGAAGTAGGATTGCTGGATCATATAGTAGTTCTTAAAAGTGTGGTCCCAAACTACAGCATCTGCTTCACCTGGACCTGTATGAGAAATGCAAATTTTCAGTCTCCTCCTCAGAAGTGACGTGGATGCACAGTGAAATGTTAGAGCCACTGTCTTACATAGTAAGTCCTTTGAAAGCAGGAGCCATTGCATTGCCAGGACCCTTGCTCAGGCCTTAGGACATGATAGGTGCTACGCTTATTCAGTGAATGAGCAAGTTTGGGAGGTGTGGATGTAGTGAGAGAGGTATTAGTAGGTTACAGAGGTCACTATGATGAATAATCAACCATATGGTACTGATGAGCACCTGCTATATTGGAGGATAACTAATGATGTACTATATGTTGGCTAATTGAATTTAAATAAAAAAAATAAAAAATATTAGGGCAGTAAGATCTCTGTTTTCATGAAATGTACAATCTACCTGGAAGAGAAAAAAGAGTATGTATGGAATATTTAGAGGCCAGTGAAAGTACTGATTTTCTTGTTTCTTATGTTAAGTTTAGAAAAATAGGTTTTTTGATGGGCTGAATCTGAATGGTTCATTCTTTGGCCTATTTAGTGAATTACAGATTTTTAGAATGTTACATAGTGCTTCTGGGAAGCCAATAAAGTTTAAATAAAAGCAACATATTTTTAACACCAATTGGACCATGTCATTCTCCTGCTTCAATCTTTTTGGAGCCATATACCTACTTTCATTGAGATTTTGAGCATCAGAATTTAAAGATACAAACTTTCCCTCAATTATCTCAAGTGTTCATATATATATATGAGAGAGAGAGAATTTACCTTGTATGAGGCAAATAATAATCTTCCAAATGTGAATAATAGTCCTCAAAGTGCTGAATTTAAAAAATGTAAATGCTATGTAATAAAATCCTTCTTTGCCTCAAGTGAAATTGCTCGCTCGTATAATCAGCCCCATTATGTAGTGAAGATTTGGTGGTTAATTAATAGATTTCAATCATAAGGTCAAATGGGATAGCTGATGCTGCAGAGTTGGTTTCCTGGATCAAAGGATCTAGTTTTGCTATCCACAGAGATCAAATAAATGGAAAATTGCCAGATACCTACTTCATTTTGTGTTGGGTGGACAGGGCTAGAGATGGGCAAAAAAGCTGACGTTTAAAAGCCAGGATGATTTCAAAGACAGAAATAACACAGGGGAATGAACTCAGTGTCTGTGGGAGAGCAGTGATTACTCAAGGCCAGATGGAGCTGGGGTGGCAGACAAGGAGGACCAGCTCTCTGAGGCCCTGGGATGGCCCAGGGGCCTGCTGGGAGGTGGCATGGAGGATACTTACCAAATGGTTAGACTTTGGGAAACAGTTCTTCATCAGAAAAAGTCTTTAGCGTGCTGCTGAAACATGCAGATCCAGTGTAAGATGGGGTGAATGGATCAAAGTGCATCTTCCTAATCTCAGATTTGGCACTTTTAATTGTCACTTAGTGTTAGTGTTTGGGAAACCTAGCTTTGGATTTTATTAGAGATGGAGAATCCAGGAACTATTTTTAGGTGGAGTGATGGGTCAGAAATCCCAGATTGTTCAGGATTCCAGGCTGTGATCTCCTTTAGTGCAGGGTCTATGTCCAGCTCACCTTTGCATCCCAGGTCTGCACCCTGCACCCAACTTAATGAGGGTCCCTTAAGGCTGTTGGGTGCCTGCATATCTTGTTTCTCTGTTGCTCTTCAGATGAAGGCCCATCCTGAGTGAACTGTCCCCACAGCTAGAAAGAGCAACAAGACAATCTGAGAAAAGGCACTTGTTCTGCAGAGAAGTTTTTATCCTGGAATCACATCTTTTTTTTTTCTTTTAAAGATTTTATTCATTTATTTGAGACAGAGAGAATGAGAGAGAGAGAGCACATGAGAGGGGGGAGGGTCAGAGGGAGAAGCAGGCTCCCTGCCGAGCAGGGAGCCCGATGCGGGACTCGATCCAGGGACTCCAGGATCATGACCTGAGCCAAAGGCAGTCGCTTCACCAACTGAGCCACCCGGGCGCCCCTGGAATCACATCTTTAAGATTTAATAACAAACACCTGACCATTGGGGCAACAGGTTGTAAACTTCATAAAGAGTTTTTTTTATTTTTTGTTATTTACAAATATGGGCTTCTTGTGAGGTGCACAGTGATTTATTTAATATCTATCAAAGTCATTAGAAACTATTTATAAAATATTTTAAGAAAAGTTGGGGAAAAAATCCTGACCAGATCCTATAAGTTTTACCTACCTCCCCACCCCCGCCCCCCACCCCAAATACCCAGATGCTAACTTGCATGTGGGGTTGGGGGGGAAAGAATCATCCAATAAGACACTAAGATAGCCAAAGAAAAAATGTCAAACACAAAAATTAGTCTCTGTCTCTGTCTCTCTGTCTCTCTGTCTCTCACTCTCTCACTCTCTCACTCTCTCTCACACACCATCTTTGAATGATAGGGTGGGAGGAATCTGACCTAAGCTTCTTGGACAGGCTCGAATCAGTTAAGTAGGACATTTGCCTTTGCCTCTTCTAGCCCTAACTCCTCATTTCTCTCTCTGCCCTTCTCTCCATCAGAAAGACCAGACTAATGAGGCATGAGGCTACAGAAAAGGCTTAAACTTCCTATAATAGACTGTATTTCTTGTGCCATCTCAGTATAGGTCAGCTTAAAGAATTACCAGCTCCTTCTCCTGTCCCTCCTCTGCATGTCCTTCTTCAAGACCCAGCTCATATGTCACCCCCCTGGAAGCCTTCACTCTGCTTGGTAGGGTCTCCCTCTGGGCACATTGTATTGAAATGACATGTCTTCATGTTTATGTCCATGATTAGGCTGTGAATCTATAAAGACAGCACTTTCTGATTTACTGTTCCCTCTCCAGTGACAAGTAAGGCTCTGACCTATAGAAAGTGTTCAGTAAGTGGAAAGACTGAATTACTCACACCTTGAAGTACCTGCATTGGGAACCATGACTTTTCAAACTTTGACTTTGAAAGGGGCATTCCAAGGACAGAATGAAAGGTCAATGAAATGTTAAGATCTTGCCATTATTTCTGAGATATGTTTTTAGTCTAACAACTGAGTGGAGGTCAGACTAATTTCAAGAGCTTTGTGAAAGGTTTGAACAGCTGTTCCAAAAGAATACGAATAAAGTGATTCTAACATACTGTATGCAGAGGAGACATCACTATTGGCCGGTACCCCATTATCTTGGGTTAGTTCAGTGAGTAAGAAATTGAATGACTTAGATTTATATAGTCCTTTATAGTTTATGAGTCCTTTCTCTAGGTGATTTCACTTGATACTCATAAAACACTGTAAAGTAGGTATGGATTTTTATTCCCATTTTAGAGTAAAAAGTGAGGGTCAAAGATGGTAAATGACTTCCCTAGGTCACATAGTCAGTCTGGTGTTTTCTTCATTCCACTTTGTCTCTGAAGAGATGCCATCTTGTTATCTGTCTGAGCAGAGCCACCAAATAGCTTCTGTGTTGGATAATAAGAATTAACATTTATCAAGTTGGCATTTTTGTGCCAGATGCTGGGTTAAGCACTGTGCATTGATTCATTTAATGCTTATGAAATGCATTATTGTATCTATTTCATAGGTACGGAAACCAAGGGATAGAGAAGTTAATTAATTCCACAGTCACATAGCTGCTAAATAACAGTGCTTGATTTAGGATTCAGGTAGTCTGTCTTCAGAGAACACATCCTTAAGCACTGTAATACATTGCTCTGCAAGAATACAGATTCTGAAATTAGACCACCAATGCTAGAATACTGGCTGTTACTCTTGCTAACTGGGTAAACTTGGCCAAGAAATGTAATCTCTCAAAGCCTCAATTTTCTGATTTATAAAATGAGATTAAAAATAAAGCTAGGAATAAAAGAATGAAATGTGCCACAGTGCCTGGCACATAGTAAATGTTCCACAAATGTTAGCTGTTATTTTGGCAATAGATAGTCTGTTATCCATCCCTAGATGACTTGATTGTAGGCAGTGATAGGAAGTCGTTCCTGGAACTTTGAGAGTTTGATTAATGAAGTCAAAATATAACAGATGAGAACGGAGCCATATAATTCACTCTAAAGAAACGGTGACTCCAAGCCCATCAAAACCTGATCATAGCTTAATTGATAGGATGCCAATGAGGATGGAAGAGCAAAGATCAGCATGGAAAGACAAAAGTTTAGAGATGCAACATTTGTGTGTAGGCATCCAATACTGTCCAGGGTAGAAGGTGACTTAACCTGGCCATGCTCCTATCTTAGTGCTTGGGGTATATCAATTCAAGATTAAGTATGACTGCATAAAACAGGAATCTGACTCCCATGATTAACCTGATGGAGGATTGATTTTCTTCTTGGATTAAGACTGATGATAGATCATCTGGGCTGCTACCACCAGATGCCCTGTCTCCTCCCATGTTTCTCCTCTGCCATCCTTGGCTGTCATTCTCATGCCTGACACATGGTACTAAGATGGCTGCTCATCTTCTGTCCTCTTGCCTGCATTCAGGTAAGAAGGAGGCAGACGGCATAAGAAAGAAGGAATGGCATCTTTATTTAGAAAGGAAAAATTTCCAAAATTTCCAAGCAGACTTTGGCTCTTGTGTCATTGACCAAAATGGTGTCATGGGTAGCTATTAAAAAGGAAAAAGCATGGGAAGTGGATATTGACTATGCAATTGTGCAGCAGTTTTCTCCCCCTAGATCTACTCTTCAACCTTTTCCATCCTTTCTGCCCTGGAAACTGACTTGTATGGATTGTATCCTTGAGTTCTTGGGGTTTTGGCTTTCAGTTTGGTTTAGCCAATGGGAGGCCAGACAGAAGCCTGGAGGGAATGAAGAGGGGAGTTTATGGTATATTTCCTGAGCTCTGTCCTAGAAGGATAACCTAACCTTGCTCTTGACCAAAGATCATAGCTCTTCTAAAATGATTCTCTATATAAACTTTTTTTCTGGGTCCCAGTGGCCATTCCCTTCCCCATCTTTTAGGCTTATGGAATTGTAACAGGCTCAGGATCACACACTTTGCTTAAGCTATGCCCACACTTTTGTAAATAGTTCTTTTATTAAACCCTCTTTAAATCATCCTAATTTGCATGGTGCCATCAATTTCCTGATAGAAACTGACTGAGAATAATCATCAGTATCTGCCACCCAAGGCATATTTCTATGGTAGAAATGAGTGCATTAAAGTATTATGGTGAATCCCATCATTTATTTAGCCAATAGTTATTGAGCATCAGTCTGCCAGAATACAATGCTAGATAAAAACTCAGTTCCTTGCCCTCAATTAGCTCACAGTTATTTAACCATTTACAATATCCAGCTCACTTCCCTTGCTCCGTTTTCAAGCTTATCAAGTCAATTCTAAATTACAGTTTGGCTTTCTGTGTAGCTTTCCCACAGAGATCAAATTCACTTTTCTTGCTATCCCAAGATCCAGTTGATTACTAATTATATTCTTATTGAAAATGAAGACACAGAATGAAGACATATAGCATAGGCCTGAGAGCATGGATTTTGGTATCAGATAGATGAGCATTCAAAACTCATCAGATGTATAACCTTGGGCATGTTATCTTGTGTAAACTTGGACAAGGTCTTTGTGGACCTGAGTATCCTTACCTGTAGATGGGGCTAAATTGCATTTACTTTCTCTGCTGTGAACACTGAAGGAGTTCATGTCCATGAAGCTCTTAGCTTACTGACTGGTTTAATAAATAAATGGCAGATATTCTAGTTTATATATTACTTTCTTCTGAGTATGGTACAAGCTATCCTAAAATGACTGGTCATCTCTTGAGAGATGACTGTTGAGGTTCTTGATCTATAAAACTTAAGAACAGACCCTGGTGTATGATGACTTCACCTAGAAAATGTTATAGAGGAAGGCTCTCTCTGGGCAGCCTGCAAGTTAGTCTCAATCCCCTGCTTTGCTTGAATATGCAACCCACATTAACAAGAAAGTCCCAGTCCTTGGAAGTTGGAGTCCGGAAACTAGATCAGGCACTCTGGTTCCAACAGGTAAGAAGTCAGATATTCAGGGTGAGGACAGGTTGGCAGGCCCAGGCAGAAGCTCTAGGGCCAGGCAGGGGCCATTTGAGTTCAGGTGAGTCAGGAAGTGAGGGGAGCATTGACCAGGGTAGATGAGCTCTATTTGATACAAGAACCCAAAAGCTTAGGAAAAATGCTAGGATGTAGGAGACACCAAAGTAGAATCTGGACTACTTGCTCTCTGCAATCTTTTATCTTTTCTTCTCTGGCATACGCAGACATGTTTAAAGATGTGTGATTTTAGCCAGAGGAACTGAATTGAGAATGTAGAGTGAGACTCTGATCAAAGCAGGGAGAGAGGGCTTAGGAATTCCAGAATCTCTCCAGCTAAGACTTAATTAGTTATGACCGTTTTGAAAGAATCTAGAAAGAGTTTCTATCTGTTTGGCTATTGAATTCACATAATTAAAAAGCAGGAAATAACTCCAGAAATCTCTTATTATCTGATAAAGGGTTCATATCCAAAATATATAAAGAACGTAAAAACTCAACACCCAAAAAAGCAATCCAATTAAAAAATGGGCAGAAGACATGAATAGACATTTTTCCAAAGAAGACATACAGATGGCCAACAGACACATGAAAAGATGCTCAACATCATTGATCATCAGGGAAATACAAATCCAAAGTACAATGAGATATCACCTCACACCTCTCAGAATGGCTAAAATCAACAACACAAGAAACAACAGGTGTTGGTGAGAATGTGGAGAAAGGGGAACCCTCTTGCACTGCACTGGTGCCACCATTCTGGGAAACAGTATGGAGGTGCCTCAAAAAGCTAAAAATAGAACTACTCTATGATCCAGCAATTATACTACTGGGTATTTATCCAAAGAATACAAAAATACTAATTCAAAGGGATACATACACCTTGATGTTTATACCAGCATTATCTAAAACAGCCAAATCATGGAACCAGCCCAAGTATCCATCAACTGATGAATGGGTAAAGAAGAGATGGTATATATATACAATGGAATATTACTCAGCCATCAAAAAGAATGAAATCTTGCCATTTGCAGTGACATGGATGGAGCTAGAGTGTATCATGCTGAGCAAAACAAGTCAGAGAAAGACAAATACCATATTTCACTCATATGTGGAATTTAAGAGACAAAACAAATGAGCAAAGAGGAAAAAAAAAGAGAGAGAGAGAGGCAAACCAAGAAACAGATTGTTAAGTATAGAGAACAAACTGATAGTTACCAGAGAAGAGGTAGATGGGGAGGATGGGGGAAATAGGTGATGGGGATTAAGGAGTGCACTCATCATGAGCACCGGGTGTTGCATGGAAGTGTTGTATCACTATATTGTACACCTGAAACTGTTATTACACTGTATGTTAACTAACTGGAATTTAAATAAAAATAAAAGAAGAATCTCCAGAATAAACAACATTATACTACTACTCTTATGTGGTTTTGATTATATATTGTTTTTAACTTAATAAGACCTTAAGATTCCAGAGCCCAGTACATTTTTCAAAATGTTTTTTACTTGATCTAATTTAATCCTTATAGTAACAGTGTGAGGTAGTTATGATCATCTATTATTATTGCTCTGTTATAGATTCAGCTTAGCTCAATGCCACTGAACATTTATTGAACACCTACTGTGTGCCCAGCATTCTGCTAGGTTCTGGGGTTTAACTTCCTTCACATGTAAATGAAGAGCATCCAAATGAGAACAGCCAAAGGTTTTTTTTTTTATCCTATAGCAAAGGAGTCAGCACCATCACTTGTGTTTGATAGAACCCAGTGGCAGGCAGAGGAGTGGGAAAGCTTTACAGTAAAGAAAGCGGGTTTTAGCTGTGCCCTGATTAGAGACTGGTGTCTTAGGGAAGCTGGAGGTGGACCATCTAGATGTAGCACAAACTATGTTATTGGTTGGTAGAGGATAATTGGCTTTTTCTGGTTGGTCCCAACTTGGAAGTGGGGCAAAAATTAGGGAAACTGTCAGTTGTTGATCAAGTCTTGGCTCTTGTGGGCAGATTGCTACAGAGGTTGTGGTTTGCTTTCTTGGACTGGTTGCTGCAAAAGTTGTGGGTCAGAGTTCTGTTTCTATCAATGGTTTGGATGTTGTCTGTTTGTATAGTCAGCATCTCAGTAGAGTGGTAGACAAAATCATAACAACATGGAGCATGGATTTTAATAGTCACACAGATGAGTATTCAAATGAACTCACCAGATGTATAACCTCAGGCAAGTTATATAATCTCTGTAGACCTGAGTAGCCTTACCTGAGGCTACGTATCTGCTTGAGGGGATGAAGAAACTTCTTTAACCAACTTCCCTGGAGTCGTGAAGCAAGTGAAGTGAAGAGTTGGAGTTTAATCTGGGTTTTCCAACTCTGTCCAGTGCTCTTCCTGTCAATGGTTTTGGGAGTTTATAATTCACTTTGGGGATGAGGTGAGCACAGATCTTTCTTTTAGTAAAATAACAGTGTACTTCTGAGCATGAGTAATTTCTTCTTGCATCTTCTATCTGTGTTGCTATAGATGGTGATCACTGAAACACCTTTCTTATTTGCTCTAGGAATTTGACAAGAGAAACCTGGTCCAGTAGCAAAGATGCTGCAGAGCCCAGCATCAGGTCTCCAACTTAATAGCCTTAGGCCTCCTTTTAGGGGCTCCTACTTAATAGCCTTAGGCCTCCTTTTAGGGGCTATGTGACTGTTCTTGTGTTCCCTGGGATTATCACCATTATTTGATAACCCCCCAGATAGACTCTCATTTCCTTTTTGGTTTTAACATGTGCTTCACATTTTACTCTACACCTGCGGTCCCTCAGCCATCTTTGGAAAGTTTGACAACAGTGCTGACCACACTTCCAGTATTATGGCTTTACACATTCTCTCTTCATTTTTTTTTCACTAAGCAAACTTAACTAGGCAATGACTAGGTGTCAGGGACTGTTTTAGGTTTGGGGAATACAGAGGGGAAAAGATTGTAAATGTAAAAGTGTATACAGTTCACCAGGGAACCATGTGAAAATGTGGATTCTGACTTAGTA
This sequence comes from Leptonychotes weddellii, assembly GCF_054177405.1. Taxonomy (NCBI): domain Eukaryota; kingdom Metazoa; phylum Chordata; class Mammalia; order Carnivora; family Phocidae; genus Leptonychotes; species Leptonychotes weddellii. Next base: position 166,089,705 of record NC_138370.1, on the reverse strand, counting down.
GGTCAGGGTCTTTCTACAGAGTCTGTGTTTCCAGTAAGTTCCCAGGGGATGCTACAGGTTTGAAGGCCACAATTTGAGAAGGATGGAACTAGACAGCATATGTAAAGCATCTAGCACACAGGGCTGGTGGTCACAGATGTCAGCTGTTGAGTTGAGTGAAACCTTTCAGATTCACATCGAATTATTGAGGTTGGATAATTAAATGATGCTGTCAGTTGGGAGAACAGTTTAATACAAGGCATTATGAGGTTTACTCATCAGTAAATATACTGATACTTTTTTTTAAGACTTGAAAATATAAGACATTAAAAAAAAAACCTTTGATAAACTGAGACCAGTCTTTTAGAGAGATTGGATGGTATGGTCGAAAGAATGATCATTGCTGGAGCCACACAGCTTGGGGCTGGAAACACACTCTGTTCCTTTTCAACAGTGTGTTCCAAGAAAATCCTAGTTCTTTCATCCATATGTAGTAGATAATTTTATGGTCAGATGTGCAAATATGAAACTTTCTTTGTTCCTCTAATAACTGTACTAAGCTTATCTTTTAAGGTTCTCTGTTTCCTTAAGAGCAGAAAATTCAATCATACCAAAACTTGGTAGATTCAAGCACATTTCCCTTTGTCCCTTTTGGATGAAATTTACTCAATTCAATATCTCCCCTCCCTCCGCCCCTTCTTTTTTTATTCTCTTCAGAGATGTCTCAGTTCTGGAGAGTTCATGTGTGGTCCACTTGATGATGGGAGGCAGCCTTTACTTCTCATTCTTGGTCTTTCTCATTTCTGTGTTGGTGTCTGATGCTTTTGTACCTTGTACATTTGTTCCTTGTCAATATCTTTCTAGGCCTTATCCGCTGCTAAATTATCTACAACACTAGTGTTTCTGGTGTCCGGGTCCTTGCTGATCATTTTGCATTCTTGTCCACTGATTGACCTCCCTAGGCCAACTGACCAATTCTCAGGTACTTCCGAATTTTTCTTGGGGGCATGGAAAACATTTAGGAGCTATCATGTTTCTCAAGGGTGTATCTTACCTATATTTTATGTAATTATTCAATGAATACCAAGTGTCTCCTATGTAACAAGCGTGGCTACACACTGGCACCAAATTTTTAACCCTAACACAGTGCTTAGCTTACAATAGTTGGTTAATAAAAGTTTAATGAACAAATGGGTATATCTTAACATGAAAAACTTGCTAAGAAGAAATGGAAATATTTGGATGTTTCCCAAAATAACAAACAGCTGTTCATGAAAATAAGTAGAAATGTTTCAGAATACTTTATTTAATACAATCTAATCTCTCCCAGGGTGAATGAAAATGACCTTTAATATAACAGGGCACTGAAGATACACCTTTAGAATGTATTTGATGTTGTGGGATACCAGGGTGGCTCAGTCGGTTAAGCATCTGCCTTAGGCTCAGGTCATGGACTCAAGAGTCCTGGGATTGAGCCCTGCGTGGGGCTCCTTGCTCAGTGGGGAAGCCTGCTTCTCCCTCTGCCTGTACCTCCCCCTGCCCGTGCTCTCTCTTTCTCTCTCTCTGACAAATAAATAAATAAAATCTTAAAAAAAAAAAAAAAAGGAATGTATTTGATGTTGTAAAGATACCAGACGACTGACAAAATGTTCCATAGTGCTCAACTGTAGTATCATTGATTTACTTAATTAGATTCTTGATTTACTTAAACCTTAACTTGTGTCATTAATTCTAATACCTGATTATTCAATACTATGGCAGTCCCTTGCTACAGCTCATTTCCTGCTATCTTCCCTACCTAGGTCGCAACAGTTCTTGTGTGTGCGCTTTGTGATTTAGTAGCATTACTGAAAGCATGCTGGGGGACATCAGGCACATTTGTAAATATGGAGCACGTGTAATTGTGTTGTTCTAACATCTCTGCCCTATGTTATTCTTGAGCTTGGAGGCTTTTGGAGGGGGGGTTCAAGCTACTTTAGTTTTCTTTGCCTAAACATGGCCTTTCAGCTCTACTGTGGCTTGATAGTAGAGACTTGATATTGGAGTATGTGATGGTTTAGGAAGAGGGCTTCATTTGGAAGGGACTTACAGATTGCCTCTGCTCAGGAAACACCTAAACCTACATGGAGTTTTATCAGCTTTCTCTGGCCCTTGGCTGGAGGTAGACAGAAGGATTCCTCAGATAGCAATCAAGTCTTATTCCTTCTTATTTTTATTATTATATTTTTTTAGAGAGAGAGTGTATGCACACATGAATGCGGGGTGGCGGGGAGGGCGGAGTGGTAGAAGGAGAGAGAGGGAGAGAAAGAATCTTAAGCAGGTTCCGGACGTGGGGCTTGGTCTCACAACCCTGAGATCATGACCTGAGCCAAAATCAAGAGTTGGATGCTTAACCAACTGAGCCACCCAGGCGCCCCAAGTCTTATTCCTTGTAATTTTCTTCCCCCCACTAACTTTTTGAAATTCGATGTCTTTCTGTTGAGGAAAAAAAAGAGCTTACACAATAGGATTTATTTGTTTCTATTCTGTAGCTGATGTTATAAACTATCTTCTCTAAGTCTTCCAGGCCATTAGCTTTTTAGAGTTCAAATCCCATTTTCTTTCTCTAAAATCTAGCCTTAACAGACAACTTCAGCTTTCAAAACTCTTTTCTCAGCTCTGAATTAAAACAAAACAAAGCAAAACCAACAATCCATTCAGAGACTCATTTGCCTTCCTGGCTCTTCTCTGTATTTGCCCTCCCCGCAAAGTGATGAAATTTCCCATGCCAAAGCTTATGGATCACAGGGCAATAGGAAGACTGAGGCAAAGAGAAACCTCATTCACTCTTCCAGAATTTTATCACTTGATGTGTGAAAGGGGAAAGAATCAATGAGATAGCTGGACACGAAACAGAGATGATCCTCTCCAACAGGAACATTGGCTCTTCTTGGGCCCCAAGAAATGTACCAAAAGTATGGAGACAAAAAGAATAAAGGCAGCAGATACAGATATAAGTGGGCCATCAGTTTTACTAACTGGTAACTATTTAAAGCATTGTATTTTTATATTAAAATGAGTATTTCATATGAATATATGTACACAGAACACAAATTTTCTTCAAATTTCAATGTAGCACCCATACTTAAAGCATCCAGCTTGTAGAGGACAACTTAAGCCTCTCCCCATGGCCCTTGAGGGTACCTGTTGGTGCTTTTCTGTCGTTCAGTGTATGTGGCGGATGCCTTCCAGAAGTGCTTCTTAAGGGAAGTATTCTAAGCTGCTTGGCTGTGTATTAAGACTTAATTCTCCCCTTCCTCTCGAATGAAATCTTCAATCTTTATCAAATGGCTAAAGCCCAATCTTTCTAAGAGAGGGAGCTGGCTGTGCTACAAGAATTCATGTTTCCATCCTCCCAAGTCCCATCTGTGCCCCTGATGTCACCTGGAGAGATAGCTTTTATAAGAGCAAAGCAGGGACAGGCCAAGGACAAAACATGGATGAGTCGGTGAGAAGCCATCAGTAGGGGGCAAGGCCTCTTCCTTGCCTTCTCACATTGTTCCCGTTAATGGGGCTTGTTTATTTTAACATTCCTTTCCTGTGCTTTTAAAGGCTGCTTTCTGAAATGGCAAAAGCTTCCCAAGACCTTTAGAAATTCTGCATGGCTATCTATCTCTGAGCGATTTTTGAGGTCGAACCCTGAGACATTTGCTTCTCTCCCCAGGATTATATTTATAATTTTAAGGTTATTTCTAATGGGCCACGGCTGAGAAGGAACAGAAAAGAAAATAATTTGTCATGGAGTTCCCTTCCCCCTACTCAACATACACACACACATGCATACATGCTGCACATGGGAAACATGTTCGAAATAGAGGCAGACTAATTATCCAGGCTGGAAGAGGGCCAAAATATTGGTCATTGGGTTCTCTCTCTTCCCTCCCCAGTTTCTTTTCCTCTCCCTTCTGTCATCTTTCCCCAACCATCAGGTGGGTGGGTGGGTTGCTGGCTGGCTGCTGGTTGGCAAACAGAAATAGTTTAGGAGCAAGTGTTCTTGGGGTATGTTCACTGAAGGATGAACCAGAGCAACAAAGAATGATTTTTCTCTCGATGTTCAGCCAATTACATCCAAGGAGAGCAGGTGGGGAGATGTAATTTGTAAAGGATGGCAGAAATTTAAGTCTGAGTAGGTGATAGTAAAATTTTCCAAAGTGAAATGATGAAATGTAGAAATTAAATAATCTTGAAGAAATATGAGTGGGATGGGAAATGTTTTACTCAAAGAGTAATATATAAGGGCTGTACATATCCATCACAGCGGATAAGAAATCACTTGATTCTGAGGGGTGTAAGAATGAACATGGATGCCTTGAAAGAGAATGGATTCCGTTGTGAAGTAGGCAACAGGGTAATTAAAACGCATAAAGTTGAAGACATCAGAAGTTGAGCAACTCAGATGGGCCAGGTGTGTTTAATGAACTAGCCTTTTCTGGTTGGTGAGGTGTCCTTATGTTAGCCACATCACAATGTTTGTACAAGGAAACTGTGCTCACAGATTAATTCAGTCATCAAAGATACGCCCAATGAGTGCTACAATTTGTAATCTGGATTTCAAAGCTGCAGTCTGTTGATGTTCAGACAGTTTAAGAGGATTTGTTCAATAAGCAGAGATTTGTCTTGCAACAAAACTGTCTGGGCCACCTACAGAAGAAAGCAAGCTAAACTCTGGCAGACTCGCCTCTAAAGCACTGTAGGAACGGGCTGCCCCAGGCAGCATCTCACACACAGTGCTGGCCTCCTTTGAACGACATGGTGCTTTGCTCTAACCAGACTGGTCTCCTCACCACCAGAAGCACCTGTCTGCCTGATTTCAGGCAGTGTGTCTTGGCTGATGCTCTTTCTTTCATCCAAAAAGGCTTTTTCTTCTCCTCGGCCAGTCCGGGTACATAATTATTCTTTGGGATTCTTCCTCTGGGTGCACATTATGCAATAGTCCTTCATTCTGTGATGACAACCTCCTGGTTTGGAGGGGAGGAATCTTAAAGATTATCTACTGGAATCAGTATTCATTGTAGTGTGGTGGGAAGCACACATCCTTTGGAGCATGAGCTCCACTTGGTAACAGTTGCTATATATTTTAGGCCCTGCATTAAGTAAGTATAGTCACTATTTCATTTCTTTCTCAATCATTTCTTTAGCAATCCGATAGGGGAAAAGTGATGCAGAAAGATTAAATAACTTGCCAGGGCTGTACATTGAGTAAGTAGTTGATTTGGAATTATATCCCAAATCTCTCTGACTCCCATGCCCAGTGCATACTGTTACTATGATTGCTCTGGCTTTGGCAAGTTTTTTTTATTTCCAGTGCCTTCCAGGCCATACTAGCAGTTGTGGATAAGGATTAGAGATGATGCCCATCAAACACCCAGTAAAATGCCTGACAGTATTGCTTCCTAAATGGTAATTAGGTTGTTATTAGTCATCATGTGTTTTTTTCATTCCTTGCTATTCAAAGTTTGGTCTGTGGACCAGGACATCACCTGGGAGCTTGTTAGAAATGTAGAATCTTGGACTGACCTCAGACCTCCTGGATCAGAGTCTTCGTTTTAACAAGATTCCCAAGTGATCTGTATCCACTTTAAAGTTTGAGAAACACTGGACTTACCTTGTGCTTGCATACCCAGTGAGAATGAAACTTGTTACCTTTTTTATTTTTATTTTTGTTTACTCTTTATAAATATTTTCACACTTACAGAAATATGACAAAAATAGTACAAAGAACTCTGGTTCCTTTTAGTGGAGAATGGTATTTAGAAATTAAGATCCACGTCCCAGGTATGCTCAAAACTACAGGATTCCTTCCAACTTTCTCCCTTTGCATATTTGTAACTCACTTCTCTGATGGTGAAAAACCTGGCTCCATTATCCTCAATATGTTTATGTATTTGCTTGTTCCCTTTGCATGTAATCAGTTTCCTGATCTGCCCATCTTCCCATTTGCCTGTCTTCCTGGTATGAGTCCCAACCCCCACCTGCTCACCACTCAACCTGGTGGCCTATTTTTTATTTCTGTAGGCAGCTCCTTCTAGCGTAGAACAGCTCTTACTGAGGGGAAGACTTTTTTCTTATACTGAACTAAAGCCATACACTTGTAGCTTCCTCTTTTCTCCTTCCTATGTGGGGGGTATGAAGTCTTAGTGTGCTTAGATATAGCCTAATGTGGTTGGAAAGAGCATGGCCTGGAGACATTGTTCTCTACTTGCTCCCTGTGGGAACTGTTCTAGTTATAATCTCCCCTTGCCTCAGTTTTTACATTTGCAAAGCTAGGGACAACATATATACTTGTAGGTAATTGGGGACCAAATGAGACAAGAATATAATGGCTTAGCAGAGTGCCCGGCCCTTATTAAAGGCAAAATAAAATGAGTTCCTCCCACCCCATCTTTCCTTCTTTCTTTCCTTCTTTTATTTAATAAAACAGGGGCTAAATGCCTAATCTGTGTTGCATGGCCCCTTCTCTTACAGAGCTTAAGGATAGAGGATAAATAGGTATATTTTAAAAATTACCTAAGTATGCAAGTAGAAATTGTGATGAGTATATGCTCTAGGTGCTGGGATATAGGAATGAGCTAGGTAGAGAAGGGCCCCACTCTCATGGAGCTTATATTTTAGGGGATGAGAGAAACAGTGAGCAAGAAACAAATAAATGTATAAGGTCATATCAGATAATGATGAGGGTTGTGAAGAAGCACACGCAGAATGATGTAATTATGATAGGGCCAGGGGACCCTCTTTGGACCGAGTGGCTGTGGGAGGTCTCTCTAATGAGGTGTCCCTTGGATTGAGCCCCGAGAATCTAGGAGTCTACTAGGTGAAGAGATGAGGATCAATGTCCTGGGGAAATGGAATGGCTGGACAGAATGAATTCATGTGTTTGAGGAGTGGAAGGAGGGACTGTGTGACCTGACATCAGTGAGTGAGGGGTAGATGGTGTGAGATGGGGCTGGAAAGGGAGGTCCAGACAGGTCACATAGAGCCTTGAAGGTCACTGTGGGCTATTCTGTGCCATGTCACTATAGAGAAGTTCACTCTTTTGAGGGCTCAGTTTCTGTGTGTGTAAAAGGGGAATATTAATATTCTCCAAGCTGACTTCATGAGGTTTGTTGCGAATATAAATCAAAATGAAATATAAGAATTTTGGGGATGCCTGGGTGGCTCAGTCGGTTAAGCAGCTGCCTTCGGCTCAGGTCGTGATCCCAGGGTCCTGGGATCGAGTCCCACATCGGGCTCCTTACTTAGCAGGGAGCCTGCTTCTCCCTCTGCCGGCTGCTCGCCTTGCTTGTGCTGTCTCTCTCTCTCTCTGACAAATAAATAAAATCTTAAAAAAAAAAATTTTGTAAAGCACAATGTGATTGTTTTTGTCATGTCTACTAGATGTTTGCTAAAACCCTTCGTGAGTGAAGAGACAAAAGAAAAAGATGACAAAAGTTGGCCAACTATGCCGGCTGTTTTTCTCATCCCAGAAAGGAAAGAACAAGAGGCACTTAGAAAAGGACAACAAATTTGAGATCACAGGAGAAAAAGCTTTTCTAGCGGAGACCTGATGAATTTTTAGAACACATTTTCAGGGAAGCAGGTAGATAGCATTTAAATGGCTTGACAAAAACACTTTTCTTTAAAATGTACAAGTAAAAAGGTTAACAATTTGAATCTATCTTGACATTTTCGAGTGTCAGCCCAGGGCTATTTTCTTCCTTGCTTGGGAGCATCATCCTTCACATATGCTTGAGATTGCTGTTTCCTGGGCTGGGCCACCCACCACGGAGTTGAGGCTGAGCGTGAACGCATGTGGGAGCAGTTATTGGGCAACATCTACACCCCCTGTGCTTTCTCTCCTTTACCTTTTACCTTCTCACCCTATGTTATTGTGACCTGGTCATCCTGTGGATCATGGTGGTCTTGAACTGGAACCTATCTTTTACACATGCTGCAAAAACACTTGCTAAATCGAGTAGATTCTGTGTTTCATAGGCACTGTGTTGGCGTCCAAGAAGCTTGGAAACCAGCATATCCAGTGATCTTGATGGTCAGTTGTTTTAGGGAAAACTAGGAAGAAGGCAAGGCATGTCTTTCCTGACATTATTCTTATATTATTATTTTTTTAAACAGTGCAATGCTTGATGTTTTCATTTTATTCCTCCATCCCCTCTTCATTCTCCTTTTCCCTCTTCTCTGCCCTGGGAGGCTGACTTACATAGGCTATCTCAACAGGGTTACTTTTGGCTTTTAGTTGGACTGACTAATGGCCCCCTGGCACAAGATGTAAGAGAGGTAGGTGAGGTTGGGATATATTTACCTTTGCTGTAAGACCTCTTTAGACTGAGAGGACCTAGACTGAAGGTCATTGCCTCTCATGAGAGGGTTAACCCCTGGGGCTAACTTTATATGACCTCTTCCTTCTGAATATTCTGGTGATCATACCCTCCCCTCCTCTCTTTGGGCTTAGGGTACTAATAGATTAGTTGCTACAGTTAACTCTAGATTATTACGCTATCCCTTATGATTCTCATACATCCATACTTTATAAACAGCTGCTTTGTTGAATAAACTCTTTTCAGATCATCCTGTTGTGAGCGTCCTATCTGTGTGGGACCCTGAATAATACAGGTGCTGTAGTTGCTGGCTGACAGAGCCTGTAAGCATGATCCGTACTTGGGGGTAACACAATATAGCAAAAAGAGCTTTGAGTTCATCTGGACAGCATTTGAATTTAGGTTTGTTACTTTCAAGTTTGTGACTGTGGGCAAATTTTATAATATCTGTGGTCCTCAATTATAAAAATAGAATAATATCTCTTTATAGAGTTGTTTTTACGCTTGTATAAGATGTCTGCACATGGTACAGCCTTAATAAATGCTGGTTTTTCCCTATTCTCACAATGTTCTTTCATATAAGATAAAAGGCCAAATGGGATTAGGAGAGGGACAAGCATGCTGGTGAAAAGTTGAGTTAGACGAATCTCTGAAAATCTCTTTACCCAGTGCCAGCATTTGTTTTCCCAGCTGTCATTCCCAGTCGGCCCCTCTGCAGAAAGGGTGACTTCTCTGCAGGTCAGTGATTCCAGAAGTCCTTCTCAAATAGCCAAGTAGAGCAGGACCCAGCCAGCCCAGCTGATATCACCCAGGTAGGGAGAGCTTGAGGCTTCCAGTACTCAGCAAATGGCGGCCACGATGAGAGGGTGACTGGCTCAGAATATGGTAGCAATGGCAGGTCCAAAAACGTCTCCTAGACTTGGAGTCATGTTGAGTTTTCATCCAGCCTCCCCTCAGATGACACTCTCACTGTTTTTTAGCCAAACTTTCCCTTAACCTGATGCCTTTTTTTTTTTTTTTTCCCTGTAGAAGATTAACTGTCCATTGTAGTCAAGAATCTGCTTTTTAAGAGCAGAGCCAAGGGATACTTGGAGTAAGGAAGAATAGCTATAGGTCCCTTCTGCATTAGTATCTGTCCGGAAGCTGATTTCAAATCAATGTACAATTTAAGAAAAAACCTGAAGTCTTATGCAAATTGAAGGCATATCTTCTCACATCACATAAGTATGCTACCCCTCAGTGTTTCCCACAGGGATATTCTGGAGCTCCCCCCACTGCTGTTCTTCACTCTTCCTCAGCCCTACCCTGATGCCCCTCATCTGACACCAGGGCCCACCTGGGCCGTCTTCTGGGCTCCCTAAATTCAGTGTAACCACTATCCAAAATAGCTTAGTACTGAGTGTCTAATCCATAGCAGATACTTCATTTCAGTCTTTCCGGCAAGCTTCAAGAAAGCTGACACACAAACTGATTCATGCTGGAAGCTTTAGGGGTCATCTTCTCTCTTTTCTGCCTAAGACTGCTTCTCCTAACTCAGACAATTTGCAGACCCTCCAGAAATTAGCTGTTTTCAACTTTTCTATCTCCCCAGCAAAAACACATTTTTGTTTTGCATGATGATCAGTATTTATATGTATCATACACTCCTCTGGGCACACATCGATTCATTTACATTTAACAAATGCATTTTGAGTACCTACTATATGTCAGGTTCTGTTTTAGACATTGGGGGAATATAGCTGTCAATAAAGCAGGTGAGGGCCTTGCCCTTTAGGAGCTTCTATCCCAGATGTTACCTCTCTCCTCCACTCCCAGGCAGCAGCAAAACAAAGTAAAGCAAAACAAAACAAAAGCACAGAGATACTAGTCTTTTTTTGATGATAGGGGAAGGGAACCCAATAACTGCAAGTGGTGGATAAAGTATAAAGATTAAATGCTCAGATCCTGGAGGCCAGACTGCCTGGGTTCATATCCAGGATCTGTTGCTTACTAGCCATGTGACTTTGGGCAAATCACTTAACCCTTTTGTGCTTCTGTTTACTTAGCTGCAGAATGGAGGTATCATAGCACCAGTAGGGAATTGTGAGGATTGATGGTGCGTGCCATTTGGAAGCCGTCCATAAAACTTGTGTTTTAAGCTCATGAACAATGATTACATGGCTGATGGCCAATACTACCTTCTAAGCATAGTTGTAAACACCTCATATGTATTTAAGCCCTCCCAACAACATGATAGATAGGGACTATTATTACCATGCTTATTTCAATGATGAAGAAATGAAAACACAGAAAGGTTAGGTAGCTTGCCTAAGCTCACCTAGCTTACATGTGTCCAAGTTGGGGTTTGAACCAGGGTCATGTCAGTTCAGAGTCTGTTCTCTTCATTACTCTGTTCTCTCAAGATGCTGGGCCTTAGCTCTGTTAATATAGGCTTTGTATTATTTGTACCTTTCCCTTTGTGAATCAGGAAATGTCAGAAAGCTTAAAAAAAAAAAAATTAGTGAGCATGGCCTTAGTGTTTTCAATGGCGACCTCCCTATGACCTTTCCCCTTTCTTCCCAGAGCAGACATACCGGAACCCCCACTGAGGGGTTTGAAGGCTCTGGGATCCATGTTCAATAAAGAAGGGATTTTGGACTGACTCAAGCCAAAATTTACAGCACATGCATCTTGTTGGTTTTTCTACTTCATGTTTCCCCTGGGATGATTTCATGTCTGTGATGGTGTCTTCTCATCATTTAGTGTGAATTCGTGAATTCTGTCCCTCTCACCTCCTTGGATGAAATGGGCAAAGTAATTTTCATCTTATATTGTACGGACATTCTCCTTACTCCTGCCCCATGCACAGGCCTTTAGTGATCTTATTGCCCTTCACTGGACCTTTGCATTTCCTATTACCTCCAAAGGTATTTGTCTTTGGAGGTAAAGTGACATGAGCTGAATGCATTATACATAAAAGTGAAGATGCCCCACTGGCTTATGTTACAGCTTTATGACATTTTTCATCTTATCTATTCACTTCTTAATATAGTCTAATTTATACACTTTTTGACCACTGCCATACATTCAGCGAGTATCTTTATTGGGCTGTCTGTAACAATGCCTAGATCTGTTTCCTGTGAGGTGGCAATTAATTTAGATTTATCTGTATGTAAGAGCATTCTACGGTCTCCTCTCCAGAGTTATCCTATCAAAATAGTAATGTGAAAGATTAACACATTTAATTAATAGACAAGCTATTCATTTGTTCCTAAGGCTGTCTATTCAAAAGGGAGATAAGCTTTTTGCAAGATATAATTCTAATTATGGGATGAGAATTTTAGGAGTATTTCTTTATAATATATATAATAAGCATGGTATTGAATTTGAGATGGTATTATTCCATGAAGCAATTGCATAATGATACATTATGAATGGGTCAAAGAGTTTTTCTCTTTATCTCTCAGTCATACACATGTGGTAGATTAAATAAGGTCAGACATCCCCTAAGGTACAGTACATAAGGATGTTCATACCCCCACACATACACTTACTCAGTGCTGCTGACCCAAACTCAGGAGGATGGGTGATTTTTTTTTTTTTTTAACTCCTGCTTATAGGTTTTTATTGATTTATCCATACCATTGTTTCTCAGTAGCTGTGATCATCTTTCTTTGGACTGTCCTTCTTTCTCTCTCCTTATAAGAGATCCTTTCCCTCCTGGAGTCCAGATCAAATTCTGCCTCCTCCACAAAACTTTCCCTGATTAGTCCACTCTATTCTCTCCCTTGTTTCTATTCATACAATTTGAGATTACAGTTATTATCTAATTGCTTTAGGTGAATTTTGTTACCTCGTTAAGATTAGGGATCCCTGAGGAACTCTGATGAGATGTATTTAGCAGTGCCTGGAGGAGTGTAGGTTTTCAAAAGTTTTAGTTGCTTCCAATGTGAAATACCAAAGTCTTTTGTATTGTTCATAGACATCTAATACAATACTGATGCCATACTTGATTTCAATAAATACTTCTTTGTTTGATGCATAGATAAGTAAAGATAATAGCTTGTGGTAAAAGAGCAGGCTTAAAAAAATCGGAACATGTTTAGCACGAGATAATTGGTTTTTCCTAGAAAAGGAACTTTTTTATCAATGTAGTTTCCATGAAACAACATGCGCACGAGTAGCCTTTGGGGATGTTTAGAAAACATTTGGCTCTGAGGAGCTCTCAGAAAGTTGGCTTGCACTCAACATTGCTTCTGGGTTATCCTCAGCAGGGAGAAACTGATGAATGCAAAGGGCTGGCCAACTCTAGGGCTGGGAAGCTCAGTGTAAAGGAGAGCATGTGGATTTCTGCTCTGGTGTAGATTGTCTTCCTCAGTGGCTGGAGTATTGCCTGGCCCTAGAAGGGACTCAGTAAGTTATTTATTAGGTTAATGTAGATCTGCTTCACAAATACTGATGTCAAGCAAGTTTTGTGATTTCTTAGTCTGTTGATCACAAATATTCATGCCAGACAATATTTCTGGAAGGAATTACATCAGCATAATGCAAAGCCCAAGACAGTCTTTGGATAACCAGCTGGCTGCATTTTTGGTGTGAAGCACTGTCATGCCCTACAGATTACTCGAGGAGGCCAAATAATTCACTTTCCCAGTTTCAGTACCAGTTAGAAACTTGATTAAAATGTTGTCAGAATCAAGACCTGTCTCTCCCTATCAGCTGGTGATTGCTGTTTATTGCTCACGTAATTTTCCATTTTGCCTAGAGAGAAGGCTTTGAATGTGGGGAAGCTTGTAACAGGTGTAGTGTATGTCCTTGTTTTTCCTAGTAGCAGATGGTGCTGAAAGAAGATCATCTCTGTGGGGCCATTACAGGATCATGCACAGGAATAAATAAGCACAATGATAGGTCTCAGCAAAGACAGCCGGGTTTCGGGGTCGGTCCCACATTTGGAAATGATACATATACAATGAACAGATTTATCTATAAGCTCAGAAAGACCTATTTAAAACTGTAGTTCTTTCTTTTTTATTTTCCTCCATATAAAAATTTTCCCCACAAATCAAACCAACTGGATTTTCACTTGAATTATAGGTAGTGTATTGAAAAGGTTCTAAATAAAGTGAAGTTCTTTGCAATAATGCTTTGTACTAAAAGGATAAAAGGAAAGAGGTAATTTTCCTGGGAGTCCTTCCCCAGCCCCCAATAATTTCTGTTTTTAGTTTAATGGGTTTGATGGGACCTGGTCTTTGATCTTGGCCTCTTAAAAACCAAAGGAGCAAAGGAAGGTTAATTCCAACAATTCTACCCTAATGCACCTCTGCTCTTCTGCATGATGGACACTGCATGAGTATAATTTAACCTGGTATTGGGCTGAGGATATGATTATATTTTCTTTTGTGCAAAGGTACTTTCACCTTTCCTGGAAAAAGTGAACCCACATAGGTATCAGTTATATATGTGTACATATATATTCATATATGTGTATATTCATATATATATGTATATTTTTCAGCAGACATATTCTTATATTTCTCATATCTAAATACATGTTTAAATTTGACAATGCCAGGGCATTATTTCAGCAGGGCCTAGGCTCATCTTTTTCCCTCTCTTTGTTTAAATTTTATTTCTTAATATCCCAGCCTCAGCAGTATTTGAAGAATATTGTTCCCTTGGCCTAATGCAATTTTTTCCACATGATGTATTCTTAGTCTGTCCCTTATCTTCCCTTCACTTGCTGACACCACTGTTTAGTCCATTTGGGGCTAAAATGCACTGAAAGCAGATATGTACTATTTTAACATTCTGCCTGTTTCTTGTTCATTAGCAAGAGATTCCGTCTAGCAGGTTGGTTAAATGGCCTTCACCCCTTTTAAGGAAAAAGGGCAAAGAATTCTGTCTTTGACAGAAGGAGGTGGTGCACAGATAAAGGCTTATAAAACATTTCCCAAAGCATCCGAGTGTGTATGTGCGTGTAGGTTTATGCACATAATTGTGTATCCACAACTAGATTGTTCTCTTTTTTCTCATACTGTAATTATTGATACTTTCTGAATTCTTATTATATATCTAGATCTAAGGCCTAAAAAGTGTTTCCTTTACTGCATTAAAAATTTTAATGTGAGTATTTAAAATGTGGCTTTTGTCTGGCTAAACTCTACATGCATACAGGCATTTGAACTATGTTTAACCTCTGCAATGCAATGCCTGTGGGCCCCAGTGGGTTAATTTTTGATTGCCTGCTCTCTACCTGCATCCTTGGAACGGAAAGAAGCGTGTGCCTGAGAAAGAAGAAAACCAGACTGTCTTTGTGATGTCACGTGCATCTGCTTTAAATTTCAGTATGTAACGTAAATGGCAACAAGAATTGAAAGAGCAAATAGAAGAGATACCTATGCTCTTGAGCTGGGATTGTTCGATCTATCTGAGTAATCTCTTTAGGTTTTGCACTTTCCAAAACACGAGGTGTATATATGGATGGTGCAGGGCAAGAGAGGACTCAAAAACTGGCTAAATCTGAAGAAATCTTGTCATCTCTCTCTACCCCCAGCGTGGCTAAATAATCCTAATGGCAGTCAAGGGGGTATAAACAAAGTTAAAACAATTATTACTATTATTTTTGTCAGGCCGTTGTGTCTAATAGTAATGAACACTTAGGGAGAATTATTGTAATGCTGATCCTATAGATTAAACTTATTAAATGAAAATATTACTTCTACAACTGAGAATCATATAAAAGAAAACACTTTAGTTGGACAACTCAATATGAATTCCTTTTATTGTTTACCATGTCTAATGAGCCTTAGCTTAATTTCATAGGCAATATTTAATTATTGGGATTTTTAATTTATCTTTTTTTAATATTATCATCTTACCTCGAGTGCAATTATCCATTCCTGTCTAGTAGGAATAAATTTGCTGAGAGGTTACTGCAAGATAAACTTTGCTTAGAAAACATAATTTTTCTATTGTATTTGTCTAGTTAATAAAGGGAGGCATTTTATTTTCCCCTGGTGACCACTTGTACTTTGTTCAGTAATTAAGGAAGTAAGTCGGTGCTCCTTCATTTTAGCCTTTCTGTAACCTCTGCAGGTTTGTCAGGTTGACAGAGCCAGCTGTGTGACAGTGCTGGGTAGTTAGGGAACAGCCTGCGATGAGACCAGAGAGGGTTCTAGTAGTGACACCTTAAATTAGTATTAGTAATTTGACCAGTGTCAAATATATCAAATATATTCTGCCCGAGAATAATCTGTGGGTTTTATCAGCATGTATGTTTCAGAGTTTTCAGAAACAGCTCTTCAGCTACAATGGAATAAATTAAAAAATGCATGTCATCTCTGTATATATATGTATAAAGATTTTATTTATTTGTGAGAGAAAGAGAGAGAGCACAAGTCCGGGGGAGAGGGGCAGAGGGAGAGGGAGAAGCAGGCTCCCCGCTGAGCAGGGACCCTGACATGGGGATTGATCCCAGACCCCGAGATCATGACCTGAGCTGAAGGCAGACTCTTAACCATCTGAGCCACCCAGGCTCCCCTCTGTATATTTTTATGTGTACATTTGCTCATAGGAGAAGCTGCATCTTGCTGTCAGATGAGGGTTTGAATCCTCTCCATTAACCAGCTGCATGATCTTTGTTTGTTTGTTTTTTTTTTTTTGATTTAGAAGTTCATTTCTTTTTTTTAAATTTTATTATGTTAATCACCATACATTACATCTTTAGTTTTTGATGTAGTGTTCCATGATTCATTGTTTGTCTATAACACCCAGTGCTCCATTCAATACGTGCCCTCTTTAATACCCATCACCAGGCTAACCCATCCCCCCACCCCCTCCCCTCTAGAACCCTCAGTTTGTTTCTCAGAGTCCATAGTCTCTCACGGTTCGTCTCCCCCTCCGATTTCCCCCCCTTCATTTTACCCTTCCTACTATCTTCTTCTTTTTCTTAACATGTAATGTATTATTTGTTTCAGAGGTACAGGTCTGTGATTCAACAGTCTTACACAATTCACAGCTGCATGATCTTAAGCAGGTTACTTATCCTGAAACCTTTGTTTTCTCACCTTTTGAATGACGGTGAGGGTAGTGCTTACTTAATAGTATCACTTTAATGGTGAAATGAGGCACTGCATGTAAGGCGCTTTGTCTGGTGCTAAACATATAACAAAGAGTTCAACAAATGTTTAAATTATTACTTTGCTAATGTATATTTATATATAGACTCTGTTAGACTATGAAGTTATAATGCTGAGTATTGGACGAAATTAATGAAATCATTCTACTTACTTTCTTTTCACTTTATCAATACAAAGAGCAGCGACCAGCAAACCTTGTGAAGTGCACTTTCTTGCCTTGTTCTACTCATGCTTCAAGTCTCCACCCAGATGTTTGCTCCTTCGGGAAGCCACTTTCTCTAGCTGGGACTTTTTTTTTTTTTTAATTTTTCATTTTTTTAAGGAGGAAATCTATTTCTTTTTAGAGATTTTTATTTATTTATTGACTGATTTAACACAGAGAGAGAGAGAGCTAGAGAGGGAACACAAGCAGGGGGAGTGGGAGAGGGAGAAGCAGGCTTCCTGCTGAGCAGGGAGCCCGATGTGGGGCTCTATCCCAGGACGCCGGGATCATGCCCCGAGCCGAAGGCAGACGCTTAACCGACTGAGCCACCCAGGTGCCCCTAGCTGGGACTTTTTATTCTGTGTGACACACACACTCTGAACCCATCTCCATGAAGACTCAGTCATTATTTGTGTAGTATAATCATTGGTTTCCTTATCTTCCTCTCCAGAAGGTCAACTTCATGTCTTGTTTATCTTGTCATCCTCTCTGCTTTATGCATATGTGGTCATGGCAAGAGATCAATAAACATTTCTTAAATAAGTGAAATATAAAATACTATTATTTATGAATGCAAATATTGATCTTCTTTCAGTGGTGTTGTCCTTCCTTATATTGTTTTTACCCTTATATTATCTTAGCCATGTTTTTGCTTTTTATTCAAGTAGCCTTCAGAACTTGTGACACATTCTTTTAAAATGTATCTTGTGGCATTTAGGAGAATTACGTGTCATTTCATTTACTCCCCAAGATCCCATGAGGTAGACATTTAGCTGGGTGGGGTAGCAAACTTTTCTGAAACCATTACATTTTTAACTGTTTTAGTAAGTATGTTGATGTACCAATTGTTAAGGCTTTTAAAAGTGAAAGAGACTAGAGGAAATGACGTGAAAGGTTGTCATCCAGCAACAGCATTGTTAATGGAAGTTGATTTGCTACTTACCCATAGCAGAGGTGCCAAAACTCCAAAATGAACCTGTGAACACATTTGCTACCTCAAGGTGAAATCCAGCTACATCCCTTCCTTGGGCCAAGTTTAGTTAGGTCGCTCAGGAACATCTGAGGCTCAGAGGGATCATGTATTTCCTCAGGATTGCACAAACCCCACAGGATGCCTGGCGATTCAAGCCAGGTTCTATCTGACTCCAAACAGAACCCAAGCTTTTTCTGCACAGTGGCTTCGAGGTGAAGTCACCACTTCATTTGCCCATTGGGTCAATGTTGCCCCTCCCCCAGCATGTCTGACTGGTCATTATCCGAAGAACCCATACAGTGCCGAAGCATCACCAAGCCTGAGTCCCAAGGACGCAGCCTACAGAGCCTCTACTATCTTGGGTGGGAAGGTCAGCAGGGGACATAGACAGGGCTGGGTAAAAGGGCAGCAGGTAGGGAGCTGCCAGGGGTGTTGATTTAAAAAGGACAAACATGGGGCACCTGGGTGGCTTGGTTGGGTGGCTGCCTTCGGCTCAGCTCGTGATCCCAGGGTCCTGGGATTGAGCCCTGCACTAGGCTCCTTGCTCAGTGGGGAGTCTGCTTCTCTCTCTCTTCTCTCTCCCTCTGCTCCCCCTCTCATGCTCTCTCTCAAATAAATAAAATCTTAAAAAAAAAAGATAAACATGTCTGGAATAAATCAACAAAATGGAATATTATCTGTCTTGCCAAAATGGACAGTAAAGCTGGTGTGATAAGTGTCTGCATATGTGCATGTATGTGCATATGTGTTTGTGTCTACATCTTTGGGTATGTTTTTATCATAACCTGTCTCCTCGGATGTGTGTACAGTAGCAGGAACTTAAAGTCTACAGACTCAGCGAAAATTCTGAAGCTAAAAATGCACAGTTAATGCTGTTTACCAGGAATCAGTGTTCTGTGTTATTATTTAAATTTCAGACTCTTAAATGTAAGCCCTTAGAAGTTTTCTAATTTTCACCATTCAAATTAAAAAAAGAAAACTGGAGAGAAAAATCAAGTATTACACAAAAGTGAGAAGTGTTTTATCTCTGCCATCCCCCAGGTTTTTCCTGGCTGTTGGCTGCTTTGCCTCTGGTAGTCAATAAATAGATAAATCTTTTTTTAAAAATAATTTTATGGTATATACATTTCTTTATATAATTGTATTAATAAAAATAAGTTTCTACTGCTCCCATTAAATAACTATTGGATGAATATTTAAAGAATATTGGTTTGAAGGGGTGCCAAATCGTTAGCCAGCTTATGGAGCCTAACTGGGTGACTCTTTGATGTACTACTGATGCAATCAGGAAGGGACTTTGGCCCCTGTTGTACTGGGCGTTTGGACCTCTGAAAAGTTTCTTACCTTCTTCATAAAGAACCTCTCTACCCACACATAGTGGCCCAAGTCCTAAACTTGAACATAAACTTTGATTGCTTCCCTTATACTCACTATTTGTAACAGGCAATCAATTAACAGATCCTTCCAAATCTACTTGAATATGTCTGATTTCCTTTTTTTTTTTTTTTAAAGATTTTATTTATTTGACAGAGAGAGACACAGCGAGAGAGGGAACACAAGGAGGGGGAGTGGGAGAGGGAGAAGCAGACTCCCCGCTGAGCAGGGAGCCCGATGCGGAACTCGATCCCAGGACCCTGGGATCATGACCTGAGCTGAAGGCAGACGCTTAACGACTGAGCCACCCAGGCGCCCCGAATATGTCTGGTTTCCATCCATGTTCCTCCTTTCCCTTTATTATTTACTATCTTAGCTCAAGACCTCCTCATGCTTCACCTAAATTACTCTGTAAACATCCTACCTTGTCTCTCTGTGTCTAATTTTGTTCCCAGTTCATTCTCTGTAATGAGTCAGCATATGATCTACTAATTCTACTCCAAAGTATTTAACCAAAAAGAAATATAACATATATACATGAAAAGCACTTGCACAAGAATGTTTCTAGAATCTTTATTCATAATAGTCCTAAACTTGAAGAAAGCCAAGAGTATACCAACAGGTGAGTAGATAAACACATTAGCATATTAATACAATGGAGTACTTTACAGCAATTATCGATATGTACAACCACATTAATTAATCTCAAAAATATTATGCTGACTGAATGATATCAACCATAAGAGAATATCTTCTATATGATTCAATTTATACAAAGTTCTAGAACAGATAAAACCTAACTATAGTGTTAGAAATCGTCTAGGGGGAGTTATTGGCTAGAAAGGGGCATGAGGGAGATTTTCTGGAGTGATGGGAGTGTTTTATATCTTGATTAGAGTGGTGATTATATAGATGCATACATTGATCAAAACTCATAGAAATGTACATATAAAATCTAAGCTTTTTATTTTATTGAAATTATATGTAGACACGCTCACTCAAGAGCTGTTAATGAGCTATGCGTACCTTACCTGGGACACACAAGCTGTCACCAGCTCTCACCCTTTTATGTTTAATTTAGCTCCAAATAAAAGTGTGGCCAGATAAGATGGTATTTCAGTTAATATTTATAATACATTGGTATAACTATATGTTAACTAACTAGAATTTAAATAAAAATTAGGAGAAAAAAATGAACACGTTGGTATATTTGTAAAATATAATCTGATCCCATGACTACCACTTACTGTTTCTACCTGTCCAGCCTCCTGACCCTCTTATTTTTCTTACAGTGTCCCATTTTTCCCTTTGCAAAGTTCCCCTCAGCATTATACCTTCATCTTATTCACTGTGGTGTTCCCACAGCCAGGAACAGAGCCTGGCACTTGTTAAAGACTTAATGTCAGAACACATCGGTGTGTGAAGGAACCACATACGTGAGCGTCAGGGTGGGGATAGACTGAGGGTCCACGACATTGCCATGGGAAGTGCCTGGCTGCCTGGTACTTTATCCCCATTGCATGTTTGCTGTGGATGGTGTTGATCATGGATGAATTGGCTGGAGTTAAGCCTTTGGGACCAGGCTGATAACTTTTCATGGTCAACACTACGGGCATGTTATTTTTTCTGCTCACACTATCACCCCCACACCTCCCAGCCCCTCACCCCCACCGCCCATGCTCTATCATCTATTACCCCCTTTCCTGATTCTTAATTTCTTATGAACAAGTCTAGCCTTGTCTGATTTGGAGGGCTCCATTGTGGACACAGTGGTTTCTCACTTCAAAGACATTGGAACACCCTGTGTCAGTATAATGTCTCCGTATAAACTTAGACTTCTTTTGTATCGTGCTTTGCCAAATTCTGCACATACTTGTAAACTTAATATTATTATAGGTAAACGTTTTTCTGTCGTGTATTTTCAAGCTAATTCCTTAGTTAAAATCTTACATGTTCCTTCCATGTTATTAAGCATAGAATGTTTTACGTTGCTGGGGTGGTGGGGGTGGGAGGGATGGGGTGGCTGGGTGATAGACACTGGGGAGGGTATGTGCTATGGTGAGCGCTGTGAATTGTGCAAGACTGTTGAATCACAGATCTGTACCTCTGAAACAAATAATACATTATATGTTAAAAAAAAAAAAAAGAAGAAGATAGTAGGAGGGGAAGAATGAAGGGGGACAAATCTGAGGGGGAGATGAACCATGAGAGACGATGGACTCTGAAGAACAAACTGAGGGTTCTAGGGGGGGTGGGAGGATGGTTGAGCCTGGTGATGGGTATTAAGGAGGGCACGTTCTGCATGGAGCACTGGGTGTTAATACGCAAACAATGAATCATGGAACACTACATCAAAAACTAATGATGTAATGTATGGTGATTAACATAACATTAAAAAAAAAAAAAGAATGTTTTACCTTCACAGAGGGCCTGCAGAGTCTTCTTTTCTAGTATATATGTTAGCATGCTATGGATGCCCAAGCCTCTGGAAAAGCCTAGAGTCTTACTTACAGAATGTGATCCTAACTAGGCAATTACTAGACCTCTGTGTTCCTTCTAATATATGAAACTAAGACAAGAGAATTAATTTTTTAACCATAGGTGAGCCTTTAATGAATGTGCACATTAAGATTTGAAAGATTAACCTATCTGAAAGTTCAAAAGAAAAACTAATGCTAACTGATACATATCTCAACTGCAGGGGGAAAAATGCATGGTTAGGGTAGGTTTTATATAATTTATGTAACTTTGATTATTTGTATTTTAGATTTCCTTAAATAACCCACCAAGAACAGTTAAAAGCACCCTATCTTTCCCAGAGAAAATGTATTTCTTAGTTTGTGGAAGGACTTGCTAGATTTCTAACACATTGTAGGTGATAGCTATGTGATAGTCAAAATATGTGAAATGCTTATTAGGTGCATTATATTTTGAAAACTAGCTGCAGGTAAAAATAAATGATGATTCCTCGGATGCTATTTTACTTTTATAATAAGAGGTAATATCAGTGACTATCATATTAAGAGCTAAAAATGGAATACTCTGTGCTCAGTGATGAGGTTACTTTTGTGCTTTTATTTTGCATGTCCTCCCTTAATATTCATTCACCCCTGTCCTGAATGAGGCACATGGACCACAAAGCTGATTGGGGCATGGCCCATATGCTCATAGAGCTTATGACTCAGGTACAGGAAAGAAGAAAAATATCCAAATCATTACAACATGAGGGAGAACATGAAAGCATGGTAGGAGAGTTCCTGGGTTGTAGGCAAGTTCAGAACCCTGAGTGATCCTGTGTGTTTGGGAGGACTGAGGAGGCTTCTTGCAGATGGCAGCCTTAGAAAGAGGTCGCAACATTGAGAATTTGTTCTGAGGAGGTCATCGCTGGAAGTACCTACACAAAGTAGTGACAGGATCTGTCATGCTTCAGGAAGTTTCCTCTGGTAGCATGCACAGGTCTCCTACTGATGTTGGGATAAAGTCCGAAACCCTTAATGTGGCCTATAAGCTCTTGTGTGATGCAGCCCTGACTGGCTCTCCAGTGTCTACTCTCGCCATAGCCCCCCTTGTTCTTCAGGTCCACTTGGGTTCACTTAGCCTGGGAGAGAGTGTCAACCTGCTTCCTGCTATTCCCACAGCCCTCCTCCCACACCCCTCCATACCTACTGCTTCTTTCCTGGATCAGCTAAATGTCACATCCTTAGGCAAGGCATCCCTGACCACCAAACCTCTTTTCCTTTTCCTTTGTATTTATCACTTCTCTCAATGGTGGAATTATTTTTGGGAAAACTGAGGCTCAGAGAAGTATTTACCCCAGAATTAATAAAGAGAAACATTTCCTGTGTTTAGTTGATTTTATGCAATGATTTCTTGTGTGTGGTCCTCAGATAGGAAAACATCAGTAAGTCTCTTCTATAATAACTAATCATTATATGGAGATTTATGATTTTCACCGTCATGTGAATGTGATCTTCATATCTCACTTGACCTCATAACACTCCTGGGAAATGTGCAGAGCAGGTGCTACCTAGTTTTACAGATAGTGCAATTGAGGGCAGAGAGGTGACTGACCCAAGGGCATGGCTACTAAGTGACAAACTGGGTTATTAGTTTGTAGTTTCTGACTTTGAATCCTGTTCTTTTTGATTGAGTTGTTTTTCCTCTCAAATAGTATATCATGAAGAGAAATTAATATAAGTGCAAAAAATGCTGTGTAATGTGTAGTATAAACATCCAGTATTCAATTAACGTATGGAGAAATGGCAGGAGAACAGAGAACCTGAGTAAAGAACAGAATGGAGTCAGATTAGGGCATTGATGCACTTCCAACTTGTTAGAGAGCGACATTTCCTTAAGTCAATTTGAAAAATTGGCTAGGAAAAAGTAAGTCCTGCCTAAATGACCTCAATTTCTATTCCAATAAATTACTGGTCTTCTTTGCAATTAGTCATCCAGCTTGTCAACCATATGAGCAGAGGATTTATTTTCTGTTTCAGGCAGTTCTGTTGAGCAGATGGGCAGGCTGCCATGTTAGAACCTGGCTATGCTTCCAGGTAATGTGTGTGTGTGTGTGGAGTGGGGGTGGGTGCGGGTGGAGGGAAGGAAGGCAGAAGCTGGGATTATCACTTTGAGAAATTTTCTTATTGTTCAGTCAGCTGCGGGTTGATATTCAGGCTTTGTTCTAAAATTTAGTTTTAGATGCATTGTTTAGAAGTTGGGAGGCTTTGTCCTATTGTTATGTCTGGCTCACAGCCAGCTGGGCAAAGGGGAAGCCAGAGTGTGTGCAGTGTTAGTCCTAGAAAGCATTGAGGGAGTGATGCTTAGTTCATCAGCTACAAGGTGGGATCTTGAGTGGCAGCCAGATCTAATTACTTGGAGGTCACTGGAAAGTGCTGTGATCTGAAGCAGGAGAGGAGTTGCAGATCAGAGCCCGGGGAAACAGAGAAACACGAGACCAAAATATAGGAAGAAGTAGGCACTGAGCGATGACTAATCTTGCTAGAGGATGTTGCTCTTGCCCAGGGTTACGTTCACTGGATTGCTGCAGGGATGTGCCTTTCTTGCCCATTGGGTCTTCGTGGAGCTTGCAGCCCCAGATAGTTCTAAGTTGCCATGAACATCTCAGGTCAAGCTCTTCAAGCTCCTCCTAAGGCATTGTTCTTGATGGTACCATCAAACCTAGACATCACGTGCGGCTAAGTTTCTGTGGGCAGCACAGAAGATTAAGTTCCATTAGAACAGAGAACCTGATGGTTTTGTTTGTTATTGTATACCAGGCATCTAGACCAAAGCCTGGAGCATTTTTTAAAAAAGATTTTATTTGAGAGAGAGAGAGAGTGAGCATGAGCAGGAAGGAGGGGCAGAAGGAGAGGGAAAAGGAGACTCCCCACTGAGCGGGGAGCTCAATACAGGGCTCAATCCCAGGACCCTGAGATCATGATCTGAGCTGGAGGCAGATGCTTAACCTACTGACCCACCCAGGCGCCCCAAGCCTGGAGCATGTTTGATGCTTAATAAATATTTGTTGGTTATATTATTAGGATTATGTTTCCTGGAGTTAAACTATCTGTATCGAAACCCCAGCTTTACCATTGACTGTCCTTGTGTTTTGGGGGACAGTTTTTGACTTTTCTGTGCCTGTTTTTTTTTTTTAAAGATTTTATTTATTTATTTGACAGAGAGAGACACAGCGAGAGAGGGAACACAAGCAGGGGGAGTGGGAGAGGGAGAAGCAGGCCTCCCGTGGAGCAGGGAGCCCGATGCGGGGCTCGATCCCAGGACCCTGGGATCGTGACCTGAGCCGAAGGCAGACGCTTAACGGCTGAGCCACCCAGGCGCTCCTCTGTGCCTGTTTCTTATCTATATATGAGAACTGTGATAGTGAATCTTTCATGTGGTTGTTGTGGGGATTAATGATGATAATAATAAAGGTAGCTACCAGTATTGAGCAGTTATTGTATACCAAAGCACTGTTTTAAACTTTATTTCTATTTAATTATTTAATGCTCATCAAAACCTTGTGAAGTGGACACTATTTTAATTGCCATATTACAGATGACTCAATTAATTTTTGGAAAGACAAATAACATATAGTTACTAAGAGGTAGAAAAGGGATTGAAGCGCAGGCCTTTTGGCTCCAGAACCTGTGCTTTTACATGTGCTCAGGATATAGTAATCACTCAATAAATGTCAGCCATTATTATTATTAACTATGTAACACTACAAATGAATGTACACTGTAAATCCTGTTATTTTCCCAAAGACGTCAACTGTGGAACAGACAGCTTCGTATTAGATTCCAGAAAAAGCAAGAGAAAATTCACACTCATGTGAGAATATACAGTTGACCCTTGAGCAACACAGGGGTTAGGGGCACTGAGCCCACTCCACCCTAGCCCAAATTGGCATATAACTTAACTCCCTAAAAACTTAATTACTAATAGCCTATTGACCAGAAGCCTTACTGATAACAAATAATTAACACATATTTTGTATGTTATCTGTATTATATACTACATTCTTACAATAAACTAGAGAAAAGAAAATGTTATTAAGAAAATCATAAGAGAAAGTACATTTACTGTACTTTATTATTGAAAAAAAGCACGTATTAGTGAACCCACACAGTTCAAACTTGTGTTGTTCAAGGTCAATTGTAATTTGAAAATACAATCCTTTTGTTACATAGGGAGCAATTAAAATACATACAAATAAATATATTTTATTTAATTTGATCATTAAATTTTATTGAAGATATAGCATGTGCTATATTATACTGGCAACTGACATCTGTTAAAACAAGCTTCCAGAAAGCCAGTTTGGCTTAGGTAATTCTGTGAAAGAGGTTTAATATCTGTGTTCTGGATAATTCCCCAATAAAAATATCTTGCCAAATTACAACATACAGGCTTTCAAATTTGCTTTTGAATAGTTAAACTGAATTGCAGATTTTCAAATGTCAAGAGAATACAGTGTTTTTTGTTCTGTACTTTGCAACTTGCATTATGCACATGTATATACTTGTCAATATTTACTAAACTGCAATATTTTTGAGAACAGGTAATATAGTTTCTTTTTTTTTTTTTAAGATTTTATTTATTTGCGAGAGAGAGAATGAGAGACAGAGAGCATGAGAGGGAGGAGGGTCAGAGGGAGAAGCAGACTCCCTGCTGAGCAGGGAGCCTGATGTGGGACTCGATCCCGGGACTCCAGGATCATGACCTGAGCCGAAGGCAGTCGCTTAACCAACTGAGCCACCCAGGTGCCCGGTAATATATTTTCTTAATTTTTTTCTCACTACCCTTATGCCAAAGCTTTGCATTTTGTAGGGAGTAAAAAATTTATACCACTCGTAGATAACCCTAGTTATCTTTTGCATATTTGGGTTTTATATTTCACATTCAGGGAAATTGTTTTTCCTGGAATTAGATCATGGCATTGAGTGATTAAGTATATATACATGTCAACTATAGTTTATAGGAGAATACAGCTCTGTTCAAATGGAAGATTTGTGTTTAGACTTTCTATAAGGGCAATGGGTATACCCAGTGAAGGCATTTATAGAATAACAGGATTTTAGAGCTAGAAAGAACACTGGAACCCTATAATCCAGT
Source organism: Leptonychotes weddellii (assembly GCF_054177405.1). NCBI lineage: Eukaryota > Metazoa > Chordata > Mammalia > Carnivora > Phocidae > Leptonychotes > Leptonychotes weddellii. The sequence continues at coordinate 166,063,095 of NC_138370.1, read as the reverse complement.
TTCTTCCTTTTATAATTGAGGAAACTGAAAACCAGGGAGTGTAAGCTGCTTGTCTAAACTCACCACTGATTTTAAAATCATTCTTCTTGGGGCGCCTGGGTGGCTCAGTCGTTAAGCATCTGCCTTCTGCTCAGGTCATGATCCCAAGGTCCTGGGCTTCTCCCCCTCCCACTCCCCCTGCTTGTGTTCCCTCTCTCGCTGTGTCTCTCTCTGTCAAATAAATAAATAAATCTTTTAAAAAAAAGAAGAATGATTTTATTTTTTTATTTTTTAAAGATTTATTTATTTGAGAGAGAGAGTGAGAGAGAGAAAGGGAGAGCATGCACGCACAGGGGGAGGGGCAGAGAGAGTCAATCTTAAGCAGACTCTCCTCTAAGTGAGGAGCTGCATGTGGGGCTTGCTCTCAGGACCATGAGATCATGACCTGAGCCCAAATCAGAGTCAAACACTCAACCAGCTGAGCTACCCAGGTGCCCCCAAATCATTCTTCTTTTAATGTTTTGTCAGAGGGAAGAGATAATATGCTCTAGGAGTTTTGCTTTCCTGTCATAGAAGGTAGAAGTTAGAAAATCTAGATGAATGGGTAGTCAATGTGTCCATTAGACCATTTATCTCAAAAACAAATGCACTTAGCAAAATTTTCATGAGTCTTTTAACTGAATCTGTTAATAGGAGTCTGTGGTGAGGGGCGCCTGGGTGGCTCAGTTGGTTGGGCGACTGCCTTTGGCTCAGGTCATGATCTCAGGATCCTGGGATCGAGCCCCGCATTGGGCTCCCTGCTCGGCGGGAAGCCTGCTTCTCCCTTAAAAAAAAAAAAAAGAGTCTGTGGTGAGTAGAGATATATATCCTTTAGTTTTACTAAAAATAATAAATTTCCCTGATTAAAATAGTACACATTCATTATAAAAAAATAGTAACATACAAAAACCATGAAAATAAAATAAAAGTTACTCACTATTTTGCCACTCTTAGACAACCATTGTTAACTTATGGATATTTGGTTTCTATATTTTATGTAATTTGTATATAAGAATATATATGTGTATAAAATATATAGTTATATATAGTATAGGTTATTATGAACATAAAATATACATTACATATTAACATATAGCAATACAAACCTATATTGTGTATTTTTATATACATATAGTTAACATTTGCTTAGTTGGGATCATGTGAAACATTATTTTAAAATTTAAAAATGTGTTGGGGAATGTTCTTTCTTTTCTTATTCCTTGTCTGAGTTTATTTAACTTCAGAATTACTTCACCATTTGGTAAAACTCATTTTGGTCATAATGATTTTTGTGGGATGGATTTTTAACTACTAACTCACTTTCCTAAAAGTAGAGATTTATTCAGTATTTCTGTTTTTTCTTAAGTCATTTTTGATATGTGATCATTTTCAAATATATTGGCATAAATTTGTTCATAGTACTCTATTTTTGTCCCATTTTCATTCCTAATATCTTTCATTTTTTTTGGTCTCATTTACCTTATTTACTTTCGGATCAAACTTGTCAGATGAAGGTCACTTTTACTAGATGTTTTGAAGAACCAGATCTGGTGGACATGGACACGTGCCACCTAGGTCCTTCTTTTAGGACATTCTTTTTGCCCCAGCTTTCTGGAGTGCTATCAGTGGACAGCCTCCAGCTGTCAGTGTTTTCAGGAGTGCCTAAGCTACAGAGAACCACTGGGTCCCTTATCCTTGAGCAGCTCACTTACAGTCACGGAGGCTGGGCTGTAAACGTCAGCTGTTTTGGTTCAGTGTGGGGCAATTTTAATGGCTCAGTTCAGATTCAGAGCTCCCCGCAGATTCGGCTGAGGTTCCGGGGCTTGCTTGCATTGCACATGAACTTTCCCCTTCTGCTCCCTCTCCCTCTCTTCCACAGGTGTTAATCCCAAGAACACTTCCTTTTTTTCCCCCCAAGGATTATCTTTATTATTTTTTATTTATTTTTATTTAAAGTCAATTATTAACATATAATGTATTACTAGTTTCAGTGGTAGAGGTCAGTGATTCATCAGTCTTATATAATACCCAGTGTTCATCACATCACGTGCCCTCCTGAATGTCCATCACCCAATTACCCCATCCCCCCAGTTCCCTCCCCACCAGCAACCCTCAGTTTGTTTCCTGTGATTAAGAGTCTCTTATGATTTGTCTCCCTCTCTGATTTCATCTTGTTTTATTTTTTCCTCTCTTCCCCTGTGATCCCCTGTTTTGTTCCAAGAACACTTCCTAATAAATATTCTGAACACTAACTTCAGTTTCAGGATCAGCTTTTTGAAGAACCCAAACTTCAGCAGTTCATGGCAAGAATAGGCCAAGAAAGCTGGCAATAAGATGGGGTTTTGGAGTTGTACCATTTACTGCTTGGTGGGCAGTGAGGATCCCATCACTTGGCAGGAAGAACACAGTTAGTCTCTGGCAAAAGGTGGTGGTCCAGTTGTGAAAACTTTGATGGTGATTTGGGGTATTTTGCTATAAGTCAGTGTACTAGCTACTGTGAAGTATTAGGTATTTGTAAAACATGGTAGAAATGATAACTAAAAAGATGGTGGGATTGCATAGCTATTACTATGCTCTATTGAAGCTCTAGGAAAAGATAATAAAAGACTGAAGATGAATAACAGGCAGTTGAAAGCCAAAGTGAAAGCCTGAGGGCCTCTTTGGGAGCCAGTAAAGAGGATTGCATCTATTGTGATGGGAAGTGAGAGAAAGCTGAGGATCAGGTTTATGACTTAAAGAGTATTTGAGCTCCAAAAAGTAGTTAAACTTCCAACAAAGGCATGTTCTACACCAACGTCAGGACCCCAGTTAGGAAAGAATGGGACCCTGACACTTGGAATGGGGTTCTTTGGGCTGATACCCCTCCCCTTAATTCCCTGAAACAACTGACTGCAGAAGTAGGATATCCTCCTAATGAGGATCTGCCGCAGCTTTCCTCCTGGCCATTAGGGTTATAACTAGGCTAAAGTTGCTATATAATCCAACTGGAAATATACTAGACCTGATAAAAAAGGGACATACTCCAAGGAACTATACGACCTAGCCAGGTATGTACTAGCAGAAGCCAGGGAAGAATATATGAGACTGTGTTCCAAGGGTGCTTGATCAAGAGAGTCAGAAATTAAAATTGGATAAGGTGGTGTTTATTGATTTTAGAACCCTGTCCTGGGATGCAAGATCTGACACCTTGGCAAGGACCCCAGGAGATGGTATAGGATAGGATGTCTTCTGAAAGTACGGAAAAAAGTGATGGTTCATGCTAAATGAGGCCAAACCATTAAATACTGGCATCCTTATGAAAGGATGTTTTTTGGACACAGAAACTGACATGCATGGAGGGAAAATAATGTGAAGACAGAGGTAGAGATAGGAATTATATTGCCACAAGCCAAGGAGTGTCTGGGACTACCAGAAGCTGGAAGAGGCAAAGAAGGATCCTTTTCCTATAGATTTCAGAGGGAACTTGGCCCTGCTGACCCCTTGCTTTTTGGACTTCTAGCCTCTAGAACTGTGAGACGATATATTTCTGTTGTTCTACGTCACATACTTTATGGTACTTCATTTATGGCAGCCTAGGAAACTAATATAGGCAGTATCAACAAAAGGTTATGTAAAAAAAGCTGCTGGAGTACAAATACCTATATGTGAATCCTGGCCCTATAACTTACTAGTTTTGTAGTCTTAGTATCTTTACATATATAATCTCTACAACTTCTCTCTAGGTCTTGGTTTCCTCATCTGTAGTATCTGCATTATAAGGTAGTACTTGGTAATAAATGAGTTAGTACATATAAAGCACTTAAAACAGTGCCTCACACATAGTAAACACTATATAAAGATTATTATTTTTTTTTTAAGATTTTACCTATTTATTTGACACAGAGAGAGAGAGCACAAGTAGGGGGAGCAGCAGAGGCAGAGGGTGAAGCAGACTGTCCACAGAGCAGGGAGCCCGATGCGGGGCTCGGTCCCAGGACTCTGGGATCATGACCTGAGCCAAAGGCAGACGCTTAACTGACTGAGCCACCCAGCACCCCTAAAGATTAATTTTTAATATTATTTTTTCCATATTACTCTAAAATTCAGTGGAATTTCAATCAAAATCTCCAGCAGATTTTTTTTAGTAATAAAATTGAAAAGCCTATTTTTTTCTTTTTCTTTTCTTTTTTTTTAAGAGAGAGAGTGCACATGAGCAGTTATGGGGGGAGGGCAGAGGGAGAGAGAGAGAATCTTAAGCAGGCTCCATGCCCAGCATGGATCCTGATGTGGAGCTCAGTCTCATGACCCTGAGATTGTGACCTGAACTGAAATCAAGAGTCAGGTGCTTGACTGACTGAGCCACCCAGACACTCTGATTAATAAATTAAGAGATAGCTAAGACAATCCTGAAGAGAAAGAATGGTTTTAGAAATGCAGAGGGGTGCTTGCCCTACATAATAGCAATAATTATTGCAAAGCTGTAGTGTACAAGATGGTGTTATATTGGTATTTAGAGCAACAGCACAATGAAAGACAAGAACAAATTTTGGTATAGACTCACATATTTGGGGAACTTAATATATGACAGCATAGTAGTCTATCCTGGGGCAAGGATATACTGCTCCATAAATGCTTCTTGGACAAATGATTCTCAAGTGGAAAAACAACTGATGACTTCTTTACATCACAAAAAGTTCCAGATGGGTTAAGACTTAAATGTGTAGGAAAACATTTTTAGAACTTGTTTGTAAGAAACTATACCATAATATCTTTATAGCTTCAGGATCTTGCATAATATTCCAAACACAAAAAAAATAAGTAAAAGATTGATAAATTCAGGCATAAAATTAAGATAAAAGTATTATGAAACCATGAAAAGGTGGAACTAGAAGCCACAAATTGGGAAAGGATATTTTAACACATAAAATGGGCAAGGTATTAGAGTCCATATTAACAAATAATAAAAGAACTTCTAAAAAGCAATGAGTTAAACAAGATGATAGAAAAAAGAGCAAGAGACTGAAAGTGTAATTTCACAGAACAGGAAACAAGAACGACTTAAATCTGTGAAAAGATGTTAAGCCTCATTAGTAATCAGAGAAATGAAAGTTAAAACCATAACTAGATGACATATTTTATATCTAACAGTTGGCAATAAAAAATGTGTGACAATAACAATTATTGATGAGGATGTAAAACACCAAGCATTTTTAGTTATTGTAGGTAACTCTCCCCTTGAGTGTGGGCAGGACCTGTGTGTGACGTGTTTCAATAGAATATGGCAAAAGTGTTGAGATGTCAATCTTGTAAATAGAGTACATAAGATTTTGACTTCCATCTTGCTAGCAGATGCTCTCTCTCGCTGGCTTTGATGATGCAAGCTGCCACATTATGAGTCGCCCTATGCTGAAGGCCACATTACAGGCAACTGAGGGTGAATAGCTAGCAAGGAAGTGAGGCCATTTGTTCAATAGCTTACAAGGAATTGAATCTCATCAAAAAGCACATGAGCTTGGAAACATATTCTTCCCCATTTGAAAAGTCCAAGGAGACCTTAATTCTAGCTGATCTCTTGACTGCAGCCTTGTGAAAGACCTTTGAAGCCAAGGATCTAGCTAAGCTCTATTGGAGTTCTGGATTCAAGAAACTCTGAGATGATAAACGTGTGTCTTTTTATGTTGTTATACAGCAATAGATAATTAATATAACAAATTTCCCATGACTCCCTAAGTCTGCTCTTAATTATAAACCCTCAAGAAACTCTTGCACTTCTCTAGTAGACAGGTACAAGAGTTTGTGTAGCAGTATTATTTGTAAAAATAAAGCTATTAACGTTTATGTAAGAGTCCATAAAGAGGATGATGGATAAATAAATTTTAATCTACTTATGCAATGGAATAGTGAAAAGCAGCAAAGTAAATGAACTACACCTGCATACATGAACCTGATGAAATTCACAAACACAGAGTCTAGCAAGACAGGCAAGATGCTGAAGAACACAAACAGAATGGTTCCATTTACAGTTCAAACTGTGCAAAGCTAAACAATGTATTGTTTTGTAATGTACATGTTTGTGAAAGGGAATTATAAGCATAAAATTGAGGTAGTTATTTTTGGTAGATGTGTTATAGGAATTCGTATTTCTGTAGGCATTGGATTGGGGTGGCACACATAGTTGCCTAAAAAGCTGTTGGTAGTATTCTGTTTCTTAAACAGGATTTTAGTTAACCTGATTGTTTGTATATTTATACTTTATACATTAATGTATATTTTATATGTGCTTTTTGTATGAAATATTGCACAATAAAAATTGATCCAAGACTATTTCTATCCTAAAAGATCTTATAGAGAACTATATCATGATGGGGCCCTTCATTTGATTTAACTGAAAAAGGTAGCCCTAAATATTTAAAAAATTCATAATTTTTTGGCTGTCCTATCAAGTATTTCATTGGTATTAGATACCTCTATCTTTTAGTCTAAAGATTGGACTTGGGAACATATCTCCAAGACTTCTGTGGGTTTTTTTTTTTTTTGGATTATCCATAGTTCTCTTTTCTGAAACCATTATCAAAAAGGACAAATGAGAGAATACAATATATGTCTAATAGGAATTCAAGGTAGAGAGAACTGGAAAGAGGTCATGCTGAAGAGATAATGGTTGGGAATTTCCCAGCCTTGGAAGACATGATTCCTCAGATTCAGAAAATACACAAAAATCCCAATCAGGTTAAGTAATACTCAGTCTTTGATAATGAAACTGTAGAATACCAGAGAAAAAAATTATCTGAAAAGTAACCAGAGAGAAAAATCAGATTCCTCATAAAGGAAATATTAGAATGAAAGCTGTTTCTTGGTAGCAATAATAGAAATTGAACGGCAGCAGAATACCTTCTCCCAGGAGAGCCTTCTAGATTCCGGGAAAAGAGGACATTACATATTATTAGTTTAATAACGAATGTAAGTCCATGTTTCTACCATGACATGAAACTTCTGATAGAAAACTCTGTAATGAGTTAAGACTCACAGAGTACTTGTATGACATTTATGACCTATTATTTACGATTATTAGAGCAGTATATTAGTTTCTTATTGCTGTTATAACAAGTTACCACGCATTTAGTGGCTTCAAACAACATGGATTTATTACCGCACAGTTCTGGGGGACAGAGGTCTGAAATAAGTTTTACTGGGTTAAATTCAAGGTGTCGGCAGGCCTATAGTCCTTCTGGAGACTGTGAGGCAATCTGTCCTGCTGTTTCCAGCTTCTAGAGGCTGCCTGCATTTCTTGGGCCATGGCTACTTCCTCTGTCTTCAAAGCTAGCCATGGCTGGTTTACATTTTCTCATGCCATATCACTTTGACACTTCTTTTCTGTAGGCAAATCTCAGTCTGTCTCCCTTTTATAAGGACACTGTTTTTTGTTTTTTAACTGGCTCTACCTGGATAATCTAGGATAATGTCTCATCTCAGAATCCTTAATCACACCTGCAAAGACTCTTACCATTTCAAGTAACATGTTCACAGGTCCTGGGATTCAGACATTGACATCTTTGGGGGACCATTATTCAGCCTACTATAAGCAGAAATGAACATTCAAGATCATTCTGTCTAAAATGGTTATAATGTGAAGAATGCTAGATTGAGAGAGAATCTGGGGGCAGTTGTTTTGCCTTGTCACTAACAACCAGAGTGACCTAAAGCAGGTTCCTTTATCTCTCTGGGCCTCCCATTTTTCTTTCTTTCCTTCATACATTAATTCAAGAAACACTTCTTGAGTATTTCCTATATACCAAGTGCTACTGTAGGTTCTGTAAAATGGCACGTTTTCTTATTCTGAAAGAATAAATAATATGCTTAAAGCATCTAATAAGATTCCTGGCATATAGTGAGAATTTAATAAATGAAAACCATTATTATGAATAACATTGTAGGTTGGAATAGAAAACCAAGAATTTAATTGGAACTGTGTCTTCAGAAGTTGAGTTCGGGAGAGTATTTGTGAAAGTCAGTCACCAAGTATTTATGTAATGCCTACCAATTGTGTTATTGCTACGTGTTGGCAATACAAAGATGAGTAAACCCTGACCCCTGCTCCTGAAGATGATGTCTGAACATGAGTAACTCTGTACCAGGTAGAGTGCCATCAGCTCTGTGGTAGAAGCCCAGAGGAAGGGTCCTGGGAGTGCAGAGATGGAACCATAGAAACAGCATCCTGGACTGACCCCTAAGGTAGAATTCTTGTCCTGACAAAATGAATAGTCTCAAAAAAGGCCAGTCAAGTGGGGGGCTCCACATTCTCCTTATTTTTAATGCTCTTCCTACTCATCTTCTTTGGCTCTCTCATTACCACCATGTTCCTGTGTTGTGGAATACTCTTCTTTTGTGCTGTTCTTCTCCCTGCAGGGAGGTCATTCTGCCCTTTGAGATTTAGATCCAAGTGACTGCTGCCCTGTTTTTGTGTTCCCTAGGCAGTCCACTTCTCTCCCATGGGGTCTTTATGGTGCCTTTGGCTCTGACCTCTTTCCTCAGCTGAACTCTATATTACTTTTGTCTGACATTCCATGGTGGTCTTTCTCTTCTCCTTTGTGACACACTGTGTATGAATTTATTTTTGTTCTTTTTCAATGGATTTTCTCTAAACTTCAAGACATTTGTGCTCGAAATTGATGGTAATTTGGAGAAGGAAAGAGACTAGTCTGTAGCAATACATAAAAATCAAAATGGACTATTTTGAGTACTTTGGCAAGTTTAGTTATAGGAATTTCTCAGTGGTTCCTTCACAGAGTCCAGTTCCTATTCATGTTGTTCTGCGCTCTCCTTTCTGATTTTCTCTACCAGTTAAATTTCTGTTTCTAAGGCAGAGAAGATTAGCATTCTCTTAGTGTCTCTTTCCAACTCTTTCTCTCAAGGTCTATCCTTCTGTAGGCAAGATTTACAGAACGCGTTCCTAATCAGATAGTTCTCTTCCTAAGAGAAACCTGTTATCAGCCACTCATTCATTAACATTAATTCTAACATCACCTCTTCAGCTAAATCTTCTCTTCCTAGACAATTTACACCCCCTTCCTTTTGTGCCCATAGCATATAGCACTTGTAACACCATGATAATTTGCTTTTATTTCTTTCTTACTTAACTTGTGAGCAACACTTGTGGTGATACATGGGAGGAGAGAGAAGGTATTCCAGATGGAAAGAGATTATATGGGGGCAGAAGAGAGCTCAAATCTTATTTTTTGTAAAACCAAAGTTCTTTATGCCTAGTTCAGAGTGAGATTCAGCTGATGATTGTTGAATGAATGCATGATTGCAGGATCAAGGGAGTACCTTAAAGCAATTAGAGGGCCCACGGAATTGTCCTGATTCCTTTTCTCAAAACTCAGAGTTCTGCAAATTTATGGCTGACCCAGATAGGAAGTGTTGCCTGTTCTTTGTGTCCTTTCGGCCCATTTGTATTTATTTAATAAACTTATGTGTCAGGCACATTATATGTGTTACCTCCCACCATCCTTAAAACCACCCAGTTATGGGGATATTAGTATCCGTGTTTTAAAGATGTCAGAGCTGAGGCTAAGTAACTTGCTTAAGATCATATAATTACAGAATGGTAGATAAGGATTCAAACCCAGGCTTGCGTCTAAAGCTGAGGTTCATTCCACTGCATCACATTCTCTACCCACCTAAATTCTGCAGCTTCAACGTGATCACTTAACTTCCTTTGCGTAGTATTTTGGGGAACAAAGAGTCAGTTATAGAACCACCGGAGGGTTAACGCCATCATGTTCAAGAGTTCCTTATGACTGCTGCTGTCCAGATGATTGATGGTCATTTTGAACTAAGGCCAGGCTGCTGGCCACTTCTTGAGTTAGTGGGACAATGCTTTTTCCTAAAATAACACAGCAAGCCTGGTTGTTTGTAGTGGTGCTTTGGTCTATCTTTATAGCCTTCCTTCTGTCTGCCTTACCTATGATTTCCTACTCTCACTTGCCATTCAGTTATATTTTAGACATCCCATAGTGGCTGGTGCAATACTGGGTCTTACCTACCTGGAGGGTATTGGCAGCCTTTTTCACTGGCAAATGTCCTGCGGTATTGACTGTACTGGAGGGGATCTTAACTAATGTTTCATGATGTTAATGAAATTGTTCGATTGAATAATTAGAGATGTACTATTGGAAGATGAACCTGGCAGCCTTGGAAGGATGGATGAGAGTGGGGAGAGAGGAGGTAGACAAACCAGTTAGAACATTAAAGCTGTGGGGAAAGAAAGAACCAGAGCCTGAACTAGAATGGTAGTGTAGATACAAAGTACAAGGCAAACGCAAGAGAAGTTATGAGAGCTGCCCTGAAACATCTTACAATGTAGTGATATAGGTAAAATGGTTCACTTGAGTTGTGGGAATTGGGTGAAAGGTGAAAGCTTTATGTAATTCTTGGCATTTGAGATGGATTTGACAGGTGGATGTGGTTTTTAACTAGTGGTGATATGGGAGGAGAGAGAAGGTATTCCAGATGGAAAGAGATTATATGGGGGCAGAAGAGATGTCAAATTTGAAGTAAAGGTGCCTGTAGGAGATAAAACTGGTATGTGGGCTTCAGCCATATTTGTAGGTTGAGGACTTTTATTCCACTTAACTGTAGAGAGCCATTGGAGAGTTTCATGCTAAGTGACACAGTATGAACTATATTCTGGGAAGATTGGACTCTGACAACCATCAAGTGATGTGCTATTAGTAAAAGAATATTAAACTTGGGAGGCAGTGTACTTGGGTGCTGGGTCTAACTATTTCATTCACTAGTTGAACAGCCTTAGGTCATTTAGTCTTTCTGAATTAAGATTTCTTCATCTGGTGCCTGGGTCAGTTATGTGTCTGACTCTTAATTTCAGCTCGGGTCATGATCTCAGATTCATGAAATTGAACCCCACATCAGGTGGGCATTGAGCCTGCTTAAGATTCTCTCTCTCCCTCTCCCTCTGCCCCTCCCCACCCCCCAAAAAAGATTTCTTCATCAACAAGAACAGATAATAATCTCTGAGGTCCTCAAAGGTTGTTGTGAGCACCTAATGAGAAGTGGGTGAAAAGATTTAATAATCAAGTAAGAATAAGTCAAGTTATTGTTAAAGATGGTAATGGGCTCAAAAAGAACAGGTATGAGTTTTAGAGAATATAATCACTGAGGTGATAAATAAGGAGAACTGGAGTAGCAGTGGAGGAAATGGAAGGAAACAGTTTAAAAATAATCATTAACATCTCCAGACTACTTACTAAAAGGTATTCTTCCAAGTACTTTGTATACATTAACCCAACAACCCCATGAGATAGGAACTATTACGATAACGAAAGGTTAAAAATCTTGCCCAAGTTCATTTTATTGTAGAGGCTGGGATGTAAACCCAGAAGGTTGACTTGAACCTGGGTGGGTTGAGTCTAGAGCTTCTATTTTCACTGCTGTGATACGAACTTTCAACCTTGTAGAGGAAGGTTTTGTTAGCATGGAATTTCTGTATTAGTTTTGTAGTTAACACTCTTATAGGTAAGGAGGTATTGTATAATGGTTCAGTGTATGTAAACTTTCTGTAAGCAGAGAGTTTGGATTTACATTCCAGTTCAGCTAGTTTGCTAAGCAATTTGACTCTTGGTTTTTCCACCTGCAAAATGGGGATTCATTTAGTACTTAACTCCTAGAGTTGTTGTGAAAGTGATTAGAGATAATCTGGTGAAGCCCTGCGTATAAAATGGCCTAGTCGATTTTAGCCATAATTACTTTTGTATTCTGAACCTGTTTTTCAAAGTGTTACTCCATTCAAGGTTATGCTTCCTTGACTGATATTTCTGTTGTCTTTATGTGTACCAGTTCCACAGTATCTTTAGGAGCTGAGTTTCATTGAGAGCTGCATTTTTCAACACAAGCCCCACACTGCTTTTGAATAGCTGTTGTCTTTGATTTATTGTGTGACTTCCTGTCATGCACTTAACCTTTGTGGGTTTTAGGTAGCTCCTGGAGGAAATGTTGCTTACTCTTCTGCAGAAAACTCAGTTTGCTGGAATGGAGTCAATGTGGCTTAATCCTAGATGAGAACAGTGTCAAAAGGGTTATGGAAGTGGTTGGAGACTTTGATTCCAACCAAGAGGGAATGATAGATGGATTGGTCTATTGGTCTCTCTCATTTAGGGCTTCAGGCCTACAAGAAAAATGATATTAGTTGTGAGGGTAAAGGCAGAATTGAATAGTGAAAAGAGGCTTTAGAATTGTGCTAGCTTAGCACTTACTTTATGAGCCTCTGACTTGGTCCCTCTGAGACTCCGTTTCCTTTTTTTAAAATGATAGAGTAATGAAAACCTCACGAAGTTACTGTGAGAAATAAATGAGATATAGGGTAATGTGTCCAAAACAGAATAGATACTTAGTAAATTCTGTAATGGATTTCCTAGTTAGGCTCTTAAATGAAGAAGGAAAGTGCCTGGTGATTATCATTGTGTTTCCTCACAGTTTCCGAATGACTCCAAATGCCACAGCTTTGTCCACTGAAATGGGAGACAAGTGTGAAAGACAAGTTGGAGAGCCATTCCTCTTGTAAGGTACCTAGAACCAATGAGGCCATTCATCTTAATTTTGATGAAGAAAAAGTAATTTTGCAGAGATAGAGTAATTACCTCATTAACCATGTGACCAAGCTTGGTACCGCTAAGTGGGGGCACCCTGACATCATGGGCCTTCTGATGTGATACAATAGGTGTTCACAGCATCACCTAGGAAGTGTTCTTACTGAAAAGGTTTATTTAATTGAATGTAATCAAATTTCTATACCTAACTTCCAGTTTACAAGATATGTAGAAGATAGAGGATCAAGATAAATGACACTTAAGAAACAATCCAGAATGTGGAACATTCTATAACATAATTGGTCTGGTCACTTTAAAAAGTCATTATCATGAGAAAAGGCACAGAGAGTGTTCTAGATTAAGAGAGGTCACAGAGACATAATGATTAAATGCAAGGTGTAGACCTAAACGGGTCCTCAACTGGCAAATAAAAGAAAATAAGTATACAATACTTTTTGGGACAATTGGTAGGTGAAATGCAAATATTTACAAATTATATGTTGGAAAAAAATGCTTGGCATCCTATCTTCTTAATCCCCTACCAACCCTTACTTCTCCTACCTCCCCATCTCTGCCCCTATGTTTTGAATCAGTTATTTAGTTGGTCTGTGATGGGGCCAGGGTATCAGTGTCTAGTAAAAATTCCTCAGATGATTTTAATGAGAACCACAGCCCTAAAATAACCTGTGCACCAGGAGATACATATAAGACAGTTCATAGCAGCACTCCTTATAATACAACAAAATGGAAACCACCCACATGCCCATCAACAGTAGAATGGGTAAATTGTCCTGTTTATGTCAAAGGAAAATGATTGCTTTAATGCCTATGTATACCTGGTAGTTAACTTTTTGGTCTCCTTGAGTTGAATTCCCAGTTTGCATTAAATTTATGCTCTTCTAACCCCAGCATTAGTTGTATATTATAATAAGGACATTCCTAGACATTGCCATAAGAGAGGACCTTTACCCTTAATTTCTGTAGATTTCATTCACTGAATTTTGCCATTCTGCTCATGTATATAACTCCCAGCTTCCAGTTTGTGGTTCCTGGAGAATGGGAACTAGCTTGCTTCTTTAAAAGCCATTTGCAGTAGTCTGCCTGGAATTTAAAATTTTATGGCTTATTCTATCAGTCCATGTGATATTACCCCATCTGAATGTAGCCAACTGAGCTAATGCATAATTAGCATTTCTTTCCACTCATACCTTTGCTTCCCTAATGAGTTGAGAATTATGTTTTCACAGTGTGTACTGGAAAGGAAGACATGTCTGGGATGACTTTCTGAGCTGATATTTCTTCTCTCTTCCCTGTAAACTCCCACTTTGCAATTTTTGTTATCATTTTAAAAATTTTCCTGTGGCCGGTGGAAATAAAATTATTTAATAAACTTACCAGGTTTGCAGTTCCTCATAAACCCAAGTTCCAGCATTCTGACCTTCGCTATCAACTTAATTAACTGGGCCTCTCCTCGTGAAAGTAACAGTGTTGTTTTATTTCTTACTGTTGAGATGTGTTAATGACTCATCAGCAGGGTATTAATGTTCATTTTCATCCAACAAGGACTGAAGATACACCTTTCACAGTTTATTAATTTTAAGGTTCCCTGGATCACAATAATCTTTGAGGGTTAGAAGCCTCTTAAAAATTGTAATGCACTTACTTGGTTTATGATAATTGGAGCCCATGTTTGTTTTGACAAAGGGAGGTATATTAGTCCATGAAGGGATGATGCTGTGTGATCAAGGTAAATACCTTTCTGAGCTTCCAAGGTAATTCCTGAATATGTCACTAATTAAACATTTAAGATTCAGGTGCATTTACCTCTATTTGAAAGGGATCTGTGATAAGAACCTTTGGATTTCATTTTAAAATGGGTTTTAAAACAAAAATCTCATTGTAACAGGTAATAATATTGTGACCCAAAAGAGAAGTAAATATAGAAACCAAGAGGTCTTCAATTTCCAGAGCTTTTTCATTTTTTAGGGTTTTTTAGAGCACAGTGCCAACACTGTTCAGTTAGTGGGTATATCAGTTAGCTTTTGCTTTATAATAAACCATCTCAACATTTAGTGGTTTAAAATGGCAACCATTTCTTTAACTCAAAATTGTGTCAATTGGCAATTTAGACTGGGCTCAGCTGGGTGATTCAAATTGGAGTTCACACATGTGTCATTGGTCAGGTAATAGGTTGGTTGGGAGCTGGTTGGTCCAGCAGCGACCTAAGATATGATGGGTGGTTTCTGCTCTGTGTGCTCTCCACATATTCCAGGAGTCGTCTTCACATGATGGTGACAATGGACCCAAGGGCATCCAGAGAGGGCAGGCTCCAGGACATAAGCAGTTTTCAGGTCTCTTCCTTCATCATGTGTTTGGTTGTCTTAATGGCCGCAAGTCCCATGGTCAAGCTCAGAATGAGTGTGTGTGTGTGTGTTTGTGTGTGTGTGTGTGTGTGTAGAGGGAGCTACCAAGCACAGAGATATAGTGAGATGTGAACAGAAGATCAGGGCTACTACTGTAAAGCCACTAGAGTGATACAGGAGAAAGATTATTTGTCTAACTTATTGTAGACCAACATTTTACCCAGTGGATTCTAAGGAACAGTGGTTCAGGGAATATGTCCACATGGTTTTGAAAGAGGAGAGAGAGAAAGACAATTATCATATGGTTTCACTCATATGTGGAACATAAGAAATAGAGAGGAGGACCATAGGGGAAGGGAGGGAAAACTGAAGGGGAAGAAATCAGAGAGGGAGACAAACCATAAGACACTCTCAACTCCGGGAAACAAACTGAGGGTTTCAGAAGGGAGGGGGTTGGGGGGATGGGGTAGCTGGGTGGATGGGTATTAAGGAGGGCATGTATTGTAATGAGCACTGGGTGTTACACACAACTAATGAATTGTTGAACACTACATCAAAAACTAATGATGTACTATGTGTTGGCTAACTGAACATAATAATAAAAAATAATAATAACAGCAGGAAAAAAAAAATAAATGAAAGAGAAGTTCCGGGGTTAAATACATTGGGGCAATGTTGGATTAAGCAAAGTGAAAGAGATTTCGTTATTGCAGAACTTCTTATAGTCATTGATATGCTAAGTGTCACTTGACTCTTCAAGAGTAGATGCAGAATTTCTAAAACTTATTTGACTTTCTTTTCCCCCATCTGCATGGATCTTCTTTAGAGATATGTACTCTTTAAAACACATTAAAAATGCTGGTATAGACAAATTATGAGCTCCTTGACTAGCCTTTTGTTTTTCATTTCTTGCTTTTGACAAAGGCCTTAAACATAACCTTAGTGTATTCACTACATTTTCTTTCTTTTTTTTTTTAAGTTTTTATTTAAATTCCAGTTAGTTACCCCATACAGTTTTGGGTGTACAATATGTTGAATCAGCAGTTCCAGACAACACCTGGTGCTCATCACAAGTGCACCCCTTGATTCCCATCACCTATTTAACCCATCCCCCATCCAACTCCCCTCTGGTAACCATCACTTTGTTTTCTATAATTAAGAGTCTGTTTCTTGGTTTGCCTCACTTTCTTTTTTCCCTTTGCTCACTTGTTTTGTTTCTTAAATTCCAGATATGAATGAAATCATACGGCATTTGTCTTTCTCTGACTGACTTATTTTGCTTAGCATGATACCCTCTAGCTCCATCCATGTTGTTGCAAATGGCAGGATATTCTTTTTGATGGCTGAGTAATATTCCACTGTATGTATATATGTGTGTGTGTATACACACACACACACACACACACATACCACCTCTTCTTTATCCATTCATCAGTTGATGGACACTTGGGTTGGTTCCATAATTTGGCTATTATAGATAATGCTGCTGTAAACATCAGGGTGTGTATATCCCTTTGAATTAGTATTTTTGTATTCTTTGAGTAAATACCTGGTAGTGCAAGCTGGATTATAGGGTAGTTCTATATTTAACTTTTTGAGGAACCTCCATAGTGTTTTCCAGAGTGGCTGCACCAGTTTGCATTTCCACCAACAGTGTAAGAGGGTTCCCCTTTCTCCATGTTCTTGCCAACACCTGTTGTTTCTTATGTTGTTGATTTTAGCCACTCTGACAGGTGTGAGGTGATATCTCATTGTAGTTTTGATTTGTATTTCCCTAATGATCATTGATGTTGAGTATCTTTTCATGTGTCTATTGGCCATATGGTATGTCTTTTTTGGAAAAATGTTTATTCATGCCCATTTTTTAATTGGATTATTTATTTTTTGGGTGTTGAGTTTTATAAATTCTTTATATATTTTGGATACTAACCTTTTATCAGATATGTCATTTGAAATATCTTCTCCCATTCCATAGGTTGACTTTTAGTTTTGTTGATTGTTTCCTTCACTGTGCAGAAGCTTTTTATTTTGATGAAGTCCTGATAATTTATTTTTGCTTTTGTTTCCCCTTGCCTCTGGAGACATATCTAGAAAGAAGTTGCTGTGGCCAATGTCAAAGAGGTTGCTGCCTGTGTTCTCCTCTAGGATTTTTATGGTTTCAGGTTTCACATTTAGGTCTTTAATCCATTTTGAATTTATTTTTCTGTTTGGTGTAAGAAAGTGGTCCAGTTTCATTCTTTTGCCTTTTGCTGTCTGATTTTCTCACCATTTGTTGAAGAGACTTTTTTTCCCCCCATTGGATTTTCTTTCTTGCTTTGTTGAAGATTAGTTGACCATACAGTTGTGGGTCCATTTCTTTGTTTACTATTCTGTTCTTTTGATCTTTGTGTCTATTTTTGTGTCAGTACCATACTGTCTTGATCACTGCAGCTTTGTAATATAACTTGAAGTCGTGAATTGTGATGCCTCCAGCTTTGCTTTTTTTTTTCAAGGTTGCTTTGACTATTCGGGGTCTTTTTGTGGTTCCATGCAAATTTTAGGATTGTTTGTTCTGGTTCTGTGTAAAATGCTGGTTATATTTTGATAGGGATTGCATTAAATATGTAGATTGCTTTGGGTAGTATAGATATTTTAACAATATTTATTCTCCCAATCCATGAGCATGGAATGTTTTTCCATTTCTTTGTGTCATCTTCAGTTTCTTTCCTCAGTGTTTTATAGTTTCCAGAGTCTAGGTCTGTTACGTTTTTAGTTAGGTTTATTCCTAGGTATCTTACTGTTTTTGGTGCAATTGTAAATGGGATTGATTCCTTAATTTCTTTTTTTGCTGCTTCATTATTGATGTATAGAAATGCAACAGATTTGTTGTATTTTGATTTTATATCTAGCAGTTTTTTGGTAGAGTCTTTCAGGTTTTCTGTATAGAGTATCATATTATCTGGAAATAGTGAAAGTTTTACTTCTTCATTGCTGATTTGGATGCCTTTTATTTCTTTTTGTTGTCTGATTGCTGTGGCTAGGACTTCCAGTACTATGTTGAATAACGGTGGTGAGAGTGGACATCCCTGACATGTTCCTGACCATAGAGGAAAAGCTCTTAGTTTTTCCCCATCAAGGATGATAATAGCTGTGTGTTTTTCATATGTGGCCTTTATTATGTTGGGTTATGTTCCCTCTAAACCTACTTTGTTGAGGATTTTTGTCATGGATGGATGTTGTGCTTGGTTAAATGCTTTTTCTCCATCTATTGCAATGATCATATGGTTCTTATCTTTTCTTTTATTAATGTGGTGTGTCATGTATATTCTAATGCTTTTCTCCTGTTTTCAACTAGAAGGAGTCAAGATTCAGGAGTAAATGATCTCCACATTTAACCTTTGGGAAGAATTAGCAGTATGTTTTCCATCACTTAATTCAGCATAGAGATAGTTTATTCCAGCAGAGATGAAGCAGGGAGAAAGATTTGGATTCTGAGATTTCTATTTAAATCTTGAGCTAGTCCCCTCTCCCCTGTGTGACTCTGAGTAAGTTTTTGGACTGCCCTGAGATTCAGTTATCTATGACGGTATTTAACTTTCAGGGTTCTGAGGATTTGGTGAGTAATGTGAGTAAATTTTTCTGTCATGGTCCTTGTAATATAGTAGATACTTAATACATGATAGAATTTGCTATTGAGGAAGGATTCCTGCTTTTGAGGAAGGGATGGCAAAAGCTTGGGGCCTTTGTAAGGATTGGAGTTCAGCCTTGAGCTCTCATGTTGGATTATTACCGGGAGATTCTCTTTCTAGCCCTCAGACAGACCAAAGCTTGCTTTCACCCCAGGGCCTTTGAATTTGGTTTACCTTCTTCTGCCTGAGATGATGCTCTTTCCAAGGTTTATGCATGGCCTCATGTCATTTAAGTCATTGCAAAAGTTGGCTACTCAGCCCATCCCTGACCACACTAACTGAAGAAGCCCTTTCCTTCATTTAAGTGCTCCCTCCCTAGTTCACATTCTATTACCCAGCTGCTTTATTTTCCTTATAACATTTAGCACTTTCTGTTATGATTATATGCATTTGTTTATATTGTTTATCGTCTGCTCCTGTTCAGCTAGAAATTAACCTGTGTGACAGTAGGGACCTTCTGTGCCCGTGGCCTAGAACATGGTCTGGCCCATAGCAGCAGCTCAGCAAATATTTGGGATTGGACATGGAATAAGCAGAGGTCAGGCAGGAAGTTCATCTTGTGGACTTGGCAGTGAAGGTGTCACAAAGGGCAGCCCTGGACTTCAGCTCTGTGTGGCTCTGGGTTTTATTGCTGGAGCCTGACCACACTCAGCCTCCCTGATTGATGGAGAGGAGACCTTTGAATACACATCATGTTACTCTGAGTGTCAGCTCAGGACTTGGAGCAGGCAGACACCTCCAGGTAGAGGTGGACATACCTGTGATGACCCAGGGACAGCAGAGAGGGGGGGAGGGGAAGTGGAGGAATTCCCTACTTTTCCCCAAGGAGTGCTGTCTGTTTCACAGCTCTGTGCTTTTGCTCAGGAAAGCCATTTCCTTTACTTTTCAAGGTGGACGGAGTACCTGGTTACCTTTTAATACTCAGTTCAAACATAACGAGTCGTTCCTGATTTCCCTTCCCAGAGATAGAAGTAGCTCTTCTCCTCATCCATGTTCTCCCACGTCTACACACACTTCCCTCACCTGTAACCCCTCTGCACATTGGTGCGTAAATAGCTGTCGAGGGCATCTGTAGTTTTTATCTGGCTAGCATCCATTTCTCTTTTGTTTGGTAAGAGTGCCTTGAGCTTTTGGTTCATGTTTGGTTTAAAGGGTGCCGACCACCCTCCCTGCTTGGCAAGGAGCAGGGGATAACTGGCCCGTTGGCAATGCTGTCTCCTTGACCACAGCGATTGCTTCAGAAGAAGATGCAGTCTGATGATTCAAGCCCAGAACTTTTGCTGGCACTATTGGAAAAGACACTCTCCCTTTCCACTGCTTTGTCCAAACCAGTAGACACTAAGCCTGGCATGGCTAGAGGTGATTTTGTCACCAAAAGTGTAGAACTGAGTTAACAGAAACCAAAATGGGAGAAAGCAGAATTTTTGATGAAGAGAGAGAGAACTCTGTTGGATATTTGAATATCTGAATCCAGAAGTACCTGAAACAACTGGGTTTTCCAAAGACATAACCATTTCTTTTGTTGTTTAGGTCAGTGTGGGTAGAAATTAGCCTGTTTTGTAATCAGTGCCCTGGCTAGTGTGGTGCCTTTCCTCCACTACTAGAATGGGAGCTCCTTGGCACCTGGGACTGTCTCCTGACTCAGCTTGAGGAATTTAATGAATTCGTGAATGTGATAGGTAGGAAACTGGTTACATCTTTAATGGCAAACTCAGGATTTGGGATTTTTGTCTTTCCTGGTTTTCTCACCCAATTCACTGTGTCCTGGCCTCATGCCAGCAACTGGAAGTGTTTATTTAAAATGTTTCTTTAAAATGTCCATTAACTTGTTTTACTGTCATCATATTCTTTCTCTTTGTGCTGAGGTGCAGGGGAAGCAAATTCCCTTTAATTGAGGGTTTCTGTTATGAGGATTTGTGTTATTGCTTGGTTTTAACAAACAGGATATTACAGAAACTGGTGATTAATGTGATGGGAAGGAGCAAACATGCTACATGAGTCATTACATTAGACCCAACATGTTTAATGGTCTGTTATGCTGAGCAGAGAGCAACAAGGAGCCTGCTGGGGGAAAGACAAGGCAAAAAGCTCAGAGACTAATTGTTTTCCAAACTGTCTAACTTATAAGCAGAGAGCTGTTACCATTTTCCAAACTGTAAATGAAACACCAACTCTGAGGAATTTCTTTTCTCCCTTCATCCGATGAGTGTGGGACATAAGTTGACCCATGTTGTTGAGAAATGTCCTAAAGTGATACAGTGAAAGTGGTGATGGTCAACTCTTATCACCAGATCAAGTCACTAATGCACTATTATCTGCTTTCGTGGCTAGAAAATAGACAAGAGAGACCCAGTTTATAAAGTCATAATGAAAACATATTGGGCTTGTTAAAATGTTTGTTTTTAGGGGGAAAAGATGCCAATCAAAAAGTACAGAGGCATTGGACTGGGAGTCAGGAGTCTTGGGTCCAGTACTGGCTCAGCTTCTGTGTGGATGAACCACTTGGGCAAGACAGTTAACATTTTGAGCCTTAATCTTCTCATCTGCCTAAAAGCTTAGTACTTTCTACAGCAGAGTGCTGGTGAATATTGAGACAGGATTTGTGCAAGGCAAATATCAGGAAATTTGGGTATCAAATAGTGGTGTTATTGATGATAATATTGCAGGTCACATGAGATGCTGAGAATCACGAAAGTGCGTTCTAAGATGTTTTCCAGGAATGTAATAAAATTTCTCTCTACTCCCATCCTTGGCACCTCCAGTCCATTCTTCACACTAAAGTCAGAGTGCTTCTAAAAATATATAAATCATTTCCCCCATTTTACAATGATATCATGCAAACAGGTGGCCCAGCTAGATCTCAAACACAGATTGGTCTGATGTTAGAGCCTTTGTGTTAAATCAGTTCACTAAATTATGTCCTGGATTGGTGGGCACTTTGTCCTCTATAGATGGAGAATGAAAAATTCCATGTAAATGTATGTATAAAATTACATATAAGTCATATGCATAATTATAGATATAACTTTTGTAAGGTAATTGGAGTTTTACATTTCACATTTAAGCATTTTCTGAGAGTATAAATTCTTCAGTGGGTATAAATATATTTTCCTACCTAAACAAACAAACAGATACATATATATGAATCTGATGATATCACTCTCAATGCTTAATGGCTTCCAGTGGGTTCCCATTGCTGTTAGAACTGGAGTCAATATTCTCAACATGACTAACATGCATCTATGCCATCTGCCCATTTTTACATCTCCCTTCTCATCTCACATCTCTCTTTTCCTGTCTGAGTGCTACCCACATTGCCTTCTTTCGGGAGCTCAGTGCACTGTGCTCCTTCTCATATCAGAGCCTTTGCACATTCTCTTCCTTTAGCCTGGAATGCTCTTCCCCCTCTACTTGTTAACTCTCACCTTATGTGGTAGGCTGAATGATGACCTCTTCCCCCCACCCCCAAATATGTCCATGTCCTAAACTCCAGAAGCTGTGAATATGTTATCTTACATGGTAAAAAGGACTTTACAGATGTGACTAAAGATGGTGAGATGGAGAGATTATTCTGAATTATCCAGGTGCTCCCAGTGCAGTCACAAGTGTCCTTCTAAGAGTGAAGAAGGTGAACTATAGTTGTAGCAGATGTGGTTGTGGAGACAAGAAGTTGGAGGGAATATAAACAGTTATCATAGCATGAGGCAGATCTGCCGGTGGAGCCTGTGGGGAGGGCATCTGTACCTTTCTTGAGAGTGCAGTCAGTGGAAGCTTCTTACAGAAAAAGACTCAAGGGGAGCTCTGATGTTTGTCTGAAGAGGTGGGGGCAGAGAATTTTCAAAGTAGCAGAGACAGTTCAGTCATACATTCCTGAGGTAAAAGCTAGGAAGAATGCAGAATTCTGAGGTGTACAAATGGTGATGATTGAGGTTGGAGAAGAAATCAAGGGCTGATGAGCATTGTAGTGATTTAGGTGGGTAAGGGGCCATGAAAAGATTTTACACAGGGGAGACAAATGATGAGATTGGAACTGTAGTGGGCACGTGGGAGAAAGGGAGAGAGTGGCTGGTTCAGTATTTGGCAATGGGAAGACTTTGGTCTGTAAAGGGGAGCAGCAATGAGAATAAGGCCAAATTGATAGATCTTAGTGATCTTTAGGAGGTAGCTTCAATAGGACTTGGACTAACAGGTTGTAGGGAGACAGGGAGCCAAAGATTTCTCCTAGATTGTTAACTTGGAAAACTGAAGAGATATGTGGTGATACCATTCACTGAGACAAGGAACAGGGGAGGAGGAATGCACTGAAAAGCAAAGTCGTCTACTCAAAATGTCTGCAGCAATAGGTAATTTGTGAAGAGCTGTGAATTCAGCTTTAAGATTGACTAGCTAACCTGGATGGTAGTTTGTAGAAGGGATTCTTGGTTGTGAATATGATCTGGAGGGGTTAGATTCAGAGGGATCTAAGACAGGCCACATCTAGGAAGATTACATAGAATCGAGATAAATATAGGGTCATGCATTTAGGTTCCTAAATTTAGCTGCACAGTGTAGGGTCAAGGAGCTCTAATTTCCCGGTACATACAAAACACAGACCCTGCAATGTTACATAGTTTCTACAAAGCTAAAGTGACCTTTGGTAGCAGTATTGGAGACATAACACTGAAAATGAACACGATGTTTCTACTCCACCCTGAGCTGCTCCGTCCACTTTTGTAGTAGTATCCTCAGTTTTGGATGCCACAGGTGAACAATAACATGGATGATCTTGAGAATATTCACAGGAGAGTCTCAAGGATGATGAAGCAATTTAAAGCCATTGATAAAGAGGACTTTTCAAGGAACTGGGATGTTTGCTGAGAGGAGACAATTTGTATGTAAACATACATATTGTGGAGGTACTGGGGAAGATACATAATATTATACAAAGGCTATCCTGTGAAAGAAGGATTAGTCTGACTCTCTGTTACCCCAAGGGGTAGAAGTGGAATTAATGGAAGTAGTTGAGGAGGTCAAAGGATTGAGAGGCTTTGTGTTGAATGGGTTTGTGTGGAAGTTTCGCAGTAAGTATTGAATAGAGTGGCAGAGTTCCACTGCACGTAAAGGAAGACCACTGAGGTAATTAATTTTGCCAAAGGTGAAACAGGCTACCTCAACTCAATACCCTTGGGAAGTTCATAAGTGTTAAGTTTTATGTTTAGTATCCAAAGGCTCACTGGACTAAATGAAGTTGACATCTCTCTTGTCCCTGAAGGCCACTAGTTATGTTAAGGATGAGGGTCTGGCTGTACCAGTCCATTCAGTCAGGGGTTCTCAGGACGAGGGGCAGGGGTGAGGGAATAGCAGTGGCTGCCAACTCCATGCATTCACAACTGTTGTCTGTCTTGTCTTTACTAGAAGCTAAGGGGGAATGAGAGATTCGAGTGGCCATGTGTGTATTTGCTTGCCATCTGTAGTTGGGCTGAGCGAGCTATGACCATGCGCTGGATAGTTGTGTGGGAGAAAGGAAGATAGAGCTGTATAGCCTGCAGTAAGCTGGTCCCAGGATGATCTTGATTGATCCCTGTCATCATTTAAAAAAATGTAATATCCTTGAATCTCAGTGATTGAAAGGACCTTAGAGGTCAGCTTCCTAGGCAACTTCTGATTCAGACTCTCCTGGGAGCAACAGTGGTTTCTCCAAGGCAGAAGTTCCTGAAATGACTTGGTATGATTGAATAGTCTCAAATTTAAAAAAAAATATTACGTTTTTGATTAAATATGTACAGGACTATTTTAAAGTCAGTCAGAAATTGTCCTACCACTCCTGTTGTGTGAAATACATGACAGCATATATGGTCACAGTCCCTTTATGCCTAGTAATACAAAACATGTGCATCTTTAAATGTATTTTACTTGATTTGTGTGAACTTCCCTTAGTTTCTGACAACTCCTTCAAATAATATTTTGCTAGGAGAAACTGGGGAGGGGATATAGAGATTTTTCTCCTTCCTGGACCCTGGAAACCACACATTGTTCTACAAAAGACAGAATTGAGTTCATTGTCTGCTGCTAAAAGGATCAGCCATTTCTTTCTAAGAGCTGTCATGGTGACATATTTCCCCTCATTTATACTGGAAAGTGGGGCATTTGCTTGTAAGACAGGTTGAAAACAATCTCTCTGGCATTTCAAAAAAGGTGGAAAATGAACCAACCTCCCTCCCTCCCTCACTCCCCTCCCTCACTCTCCCTTCTTCCTGCTTTTTGACAGTTCGCATGTAGGTAAAGAATATTGCAGCGGTAGGGAGGCTAATTAAAACCAATTATAGCCTGACTGACCTGTCACCACAATCAAATTACCAAAAGAACAGTGTAGCGTATTTAGAAAACAGTTTCTTCTAGAGCATACATGCCTGATTTGGTCACATTTATTTTAGGGATCTCAGTACAATAATCACTTAGCTGTGACACCCCCTCATCTCTTATGTGTTTATTTTTCTATGGTAGGATCCTCTTAGAAAAATCTAGAAAAGAAGTGAAGAAGGCAAAAAGAATGAATGGGAAGGTAGAGAGGGAAGTCAAGGTTGCCTTATTTTAATTGGGATAGCATAGATTTTTGTAAAGCTTACTTTTGATTGTTACTATTCTTTTTATGTGATTCAGAGAGTCTTCCAACTCATTAGCTGGGCATGGGGAAGCCTTGTTGTCCCATTGGAACCTGTTTCTCCAGCCTCATTTCTCTAGTCGCAGTTCACTCCAGGCACACCAGTATCATCTCTATACTAGTTTATAAAACTTCTCCAAATCAGTTAGGTAGTTCTCTTTCATTCTTTTTGATTGCTGCATACTATTCCATGAGATAAATGCATCATAGCTTATTCAGTTACTCCCTTATTAATGGTGTTCGATTTCTATTTTTGTCACTACAAACAAAACTACAGGAAACATCCTCCTACACATATCGTTATCCATTTGTGGTTCTAAGACCATTCCAGGAGTGGCGTTTCTGGGCATAGGATATGTAAATTTTTAATTTTACCAGATGTTATCAATTTGCTTTCCAAAAAATGGTAACATTTCCTGTAACAGCAGCAATGTAACAAAGTTTGAGTTCCCTCACATTGTCACTGAAAATAAGTATTGTAGCAGTTTTTAATTTTTGTTAGTTTGATGAGGGTATAAAATGTATTTAATCTACATTTTCCTGGATATTAGAAAATTTGAGTATTTTTATAATATTTTTTTGGCATTTGGATTTACTTTTCAATGAAATCTCAATTCAGGCCCTTTGCCTGTTTTTGTACTGGAATTTTCTTTTTCTTGTCAGTTTATGTGTTATTTTTTTTTTTTAAAGATTTTATTTATTTATTTGACAGAGAGAGAGAGAGACAGCTAGAGAGGGAACACAAGCAGGGGGAGTGGGAGAGGGAGAAGGAGGCTCCTGGCCGAGCAGGGAGCCCGATGCGAGGCTCGATCCCAGGACCCTGGGACCAGGACCTGAGCCGAAGGCAGACGCTTAACGACTGAGCCACCCAGGCGCCCCAGTTTATGTGTTCTTTGTATATGATAAATATTACCTCTGATGAGAAAATTTCCCAATCATTTGTCAAATGGATGTTTATCATATCTTTTGCCATACACAGATTTTTAAAAACACCTTTATATAGACAAATACCCATGTCTTTTTTTCCTTTAAAAATATCTTCTGGCTATTCAATTGTGATTAAAAGTCTTCTCTTGTTTTTAACTTGATTGTGTAGTTTCATAGATATTCTTGAAATATTTTTGTATATCATTTTGGCCAGTTTTTCCAGTTTAATTTGTTAGACAAGCTACCTTATCTCCATTGATTAACTATATTTGTCGTATATTAAATTTTTGCATATATCCTTATTCTCTCTTCCTGTGCCAATGTCATCCTGATGTAATTACAGTGGCTTTATGATATGTTCCAATAGTTGGTTGGGTTAATCTTCTCTCAGTGTTAATTGCATTACATTTATATATTAATTTTAAGATACTTTAATGATTTATATTTATTCTTCTCATCCAGAAGTGATGGTGTTTAAAATATATTCAGATCTTGTTTTAAGTACTTCAGTAGTATTTTATTATTTCCTTATACAGATTCTGTGTCTTTCTTATTAAGCATATTTCTATGAATTTTAGAGTGAATGGAATACTTTTGTTTCTGTTTTCACTTATTGGCACTCATTAATATATTTACCTTATATCCACCCATACAATTAAAATAGTTAATTGTAGGGGCTTTTTCTTCAACTGAAATATCTTATTTTTGTCCTTATCCTTTATTGATAGTTTGACCTGTCTTAGAATTCTAGGTTGAAATTACTTTTCTTCATAACTTTGAAGGAGTTCTTTTGTCTTTGAGTACTCAGTGTTGTTGATCAACCTGGTTCCAGTTGAATTCTCATTCTTCATAGGTGATTTTTTTCTTTGAGATAACTTTTAGCATATTTCTCTCCATCTGCAGTGTTCTGGAGTTTTAAAGGTTTTGATCTGAAGGAGGTGATTTTGACCAGGTGACTGGTCATTTATTCTGCTGGATATCAAGTGGGCCATTTCAACTTAGAAATTTCTCTTTCTTTAGCTCTACAAAATTTCTTTTTTTAAAACAGGTATTTGTTATTTCCTCCATATTTTTTCCTGTCCTTATTTTCTTGAAGTTGTCTTAGTCTGACATTAAGTCTCCTGAATTGATTTCCTATGGCTCTAATTTTTTCTCTTCCATTTTCTAGCAACTTGAATCTGGGCAAAGCTCTCCTGAACCAAACACTTTCGTAGCCACCCTGCATCCTTCATCTAACATAAGAAGAAATACATGTTTGCTGTAAACCACTGGGACTTAGGGTTGTTCACTGTGTGGAAAAAATGGCCAAGATTATATATATTTTTGTCATTTTGCAATATATGCTGGTAGATTGTCTTTTAGATTATTCAGTATATCTTTCTATTTTTCAAATTGCCCCTTTTTTCATAGTAATATGTTTTAATTTTTTTTAGATTTCTTTAATTTCTCTGAGGACACTAATTAGATTTTTTATTTCATCTCTTTCTTGGGATTATATCCATTTGTCTTATGGTCATCACTTCTGTCAGTTTATAAATACACAAACAGAATTGAATGTTAGAAGGTTAAAAAAGGTAGAGCATGACAAATATAAGCCTAAGAAAACGAGGGTGGCTGTATCAATACCAGACAAAGATTTCAACCCCAGGGTATTGTGAAGGATAAAAGGAACATTTCATCATAATTAAAAAGGTCCACCTGAAGCTATAATAGAGAGAGACGGATTTTTTTCCCCTCTCTCTTTGGCAGGAGATGGATATTTTATTTTCCTAATTTGACCTTTGACTGGGGATGGAGCCCTTGCACACAACATAGGTCTTTCTTTTGGCAAGAGTCTTAGGTTTATTTATGGGCCCAAGGTCCCTTGTGTAACCATCAGTCCTAATTTTTCTAGGTTCCCACCATTATCATTTGCCAGCAGGAAGTCCCAACTTTTGCATTTATTTACCCATTTTACAGTATAGGGCCAAATTTTTTGGTCTTTGGAGAGAATTCCCTGGCTTTCTTTTGAGATCAGAAATGGCCTTTTAAACCATATTTGTTGTAATTCATCTAGCAGTGATAGTTTTCAGTGGGAAGGATTTTTCCACAATATCTATTCTGGTGTACTGCCCAAAGGGGATGTTCTATCTTGCCTTTGAAACTCTAGTTAGACCATTTACCAGTGATCTTGGACAAATTAATCTCTGTTGTCTTCAACTTCTTCACCTATAAAAGGAGATAGTAATATCTACCTCATAATCTTGTGTCAAGTGAGGTATAATAGTATATATATTAAAATTGTTTAGCAAAGTGTCTGACACATAATAAGCACCCTGTAAGTGGTAGCTATTCTTTTTTTCTATGGTTTACATTAGTAAAAATGAGGTGTTCAGTAAATCGGTATTGAATAAAATGGCATCATAGAACATTCTGTAGCAGGGGTTGGCAAATGACTGCTTACAGGTTGGACACCTGTGTTTTTATTTATTTATTTTTTTAAAGATTTTATTTATTTGAGAGGGAGAGCAAGAGCGAGCACAAGCAGGGGGAGGGGGAGGGGCAGAGGGAGAAGCAGACTCCCCACTGAGCAGGGAGCCTGATGCGGGGCTCCATCCTGGGACTCTGGGATCGTGACCTGAGCTGAAGGCAGACACTTAACTGACTGAGCTACCTGGGTGCCCCAGGACACCTGTGTTTTTAAATAAAGTTTTATTGGAACATGGCCCTGCCCATTTGTTTGCGTAATGTCTGTCTGCTGTTGCATTACAGTGGCAAACTGAATAGTTGCAACAGAGATCAATGCAAGCTTAAAATACTATCTGGCCTTTGAAGAAAAAGCATTGAGTCCTGTTGTAGTATGTAGGAACAATGAATTTTCAAGACTAAGCTCAATGCTAAGTCTCCTGAAGACTTGGATATATCTGCATTAGATCTTCTATTATACTGTCTGGCACTTGGTTTTTAAAGTAATTCTCTTAATTACTTCCCCTTCATTCCTTCATTGGCCTTTAAGTTTTCCACTGTCCAAACCCTGCATGTCCCACTGACTCCTCAAATAGAACACTTTTCAACTATCCTTTTTATGTCTTTTAAGATTAACCCCTCTTTTTGCTATATCCCTCATTATTTTTGATCATCTCATTATTTTCATATCATTTATTTCTTCTGTTTTTCACCTTTTTTGCTTCAACAAAAACAAAAGCCCCCGAATATAAACTACATGTATACAATCAGTTTTCTCATTATAATAATTCTTTTCTAAGTTGGCTGTCATTCTTGAATCTGTTGATCTCCTTTTCATTTTAATTGCTAGTGCCCTAGCTTATACTTTTGTTTCTTCATGTCTGGATGTTTTCCCTGATCTGGGGTCATCTTTCCATTCCATCCTCACCTCCCACTGTAATCTTCATATACCCGAAGCTCTATATTCTTTTTTTTTTTTTTTTAAAGATTTTATTTATTTATTTGAGAGAGAGAGAATGAGAGACAGAGAGCATGAGAGGGAGGAGGGTCAGAGGGAGAAGCAGACTCCCTGCCAAACAGGGAGCCCGATGCGGGACTCGATCCCGGGACTCCAGGATCATGACCTGAGCCGAAGGCAGTCGCTTAACCAACTGAGCCACCCAGGTGCCCCCGAAGCTCTATATTCTTGAAGCTATTCAGACACCTCTTTGTCTTCCACACCTTCTTGCCTTTGTGTGGAGGTCTATCAGCCTCTTCATTTCTCTACCCATCAGTATTTTCCTGCTCATCATTCAAGCCTTAACTCAAACTCTCTCTCCTCCTAGATTTATCTCACTGTCTCTGCCAGCAGAATTTCCTTCCTGCTTTGAGTAACCATTGCTCCTCCAGTACATTGAAGGGCTGAACCTTTTCTTCATAAATTTTATTATTATTCTTTCTTCAAACGTATGTCTCTGCTACTAGATTATAAACCACTTGAGGGTATGTGTGGTGTCTCATTTATTTTTGTGCTTAATGTGGTGCCTGGCACAGAAGCATGTCCAATCAAGGTTTGTTAAATAAAGGAGCAACTTTAAATAAGTTCTAAATAATTTTAATCAAATTATGAATAACTAATTGCTCAAGCATACTTTTTTGGGTTTGTTGACAGAAAAACAGCTGCAGCCACCCCCACAAATGCTCAGGACTCTTGGACAGAGCTGTTACCAACCTTGGATGGGCAAATTTTTACATCTATAAATAATCCTGAGCAAGCTGCTCTGTGAAAATTTCTTTCTCCTTTATGGAGTAAGACAAAGATATTAATTATGAAAATGCAGAGAAGAGTAATGATCTGTGTGATGATGGTTTAAAAACCTTGAACTTTGGCTAAAAATACGTTGTTTATTCAGACAGTTCTCTACTCATCTTGAACAGTATAAAAGTCACATGATCAAAGATTCATCTAGTCAGTATCCCCTGAAGAGTATGGTATTTGGATACATACCGCATATCATCTTTACAAGTTAAGTATCTACAAGCACCATTTCATGGATGGATTGATCTGATGCTCATAAACATTGAAAAAAAAAGTCTAGATTTTGTAACTAAAAGAAATAGCAAAGAGCAAAAAAATTTTTTTGAAGAAGATTGTAGCAAAATAAACACGTTTGGCATGCTAAAGCATGCCATCAAGCAGATCTGTCTCCTCATTCCCATGGGAATCAAGTAACTGAATCTTAGTTACCTTTAATTTCCGTATTTGTTAACATGGACTTAATAATAACTTATGTGGGTTATGGAGGGAAAACGAGAAGTACATAAGATAAAACTCAAAAGTAAGTGACTGATCAATTCAAGTTTATCAATTAAATTTTAATATTTAACTTTTATTGTTTGATCACTAATAATCAATAGTAATTTCTTTGTAGGAAGTCTAAGAATGAAGGTTACACAAAATTCATTTGCTTTGTCAGCTACTCTGGCTGTAAAAATAACTTCATGGGCTCCTACTAGAGTGTTGGAGAACACTAGAGTGTTGGTGGAAGCTATGGAAATGGAATGCATGGGAAAATAATAAGAGAGTATTTGTGTTCTTGGCCACCTGACTCTTGGAGCCCCCACCATGACTTGATGCCCAGAGGCATTGAGGTGGTGCCTTTGGGCAAGCTTCCTGGGGAAGGTGAGTCTAGTCTAGGGTGAGCTAGTAGAGCCTGCCATGAAGCCTAGGTGTTCTAGAATGCATGGATGACCTTTTTGCTGGTATTTAGTTTGAGCCCACTGGAACTGGTCTGACCTCAGAGTGGACTGCACCAATAACTACAATAAAGTCTGATTAAGTATAAAAGTAGAATTATTTATAAGATGCAATGAGAATGCTAACCTCATTTTTCAGTTGAGGAAATCAAAGCTGAATATCTTTCCAAGGTCATTGAGCTAATAAATGACAGATGCAGGCTTTGAACATGTTCTACTTTACTCATGCCTGTGTTTTTAATCAGTATGTGATTCAAAAATCTTGAATTTATATAATATAAATTTGTATTTATATATTAATATAAATATTTATATTATGTAAATATATATACATATGTATATATACACATGTGTATACACACACGTTTATAATATATCTGTGTATATTAATATAAATATATAAGATTATTTATATATACATATGTATATGTGTATATATATGCATGTGTTTTGTATATACACACAGACACACACATATATGTTATTTTCAATATGTAGTAAGAATTTAAGTGGCGCAACACACATGGGGAACTCAGGGATGTTTGACCTTTATTTATGGTTAATGAGTCTGTATTATTTGATTATTGCTGTGTAACAAATTACCCTAAAACTTAACATCTTGGAACAGCAGCTATTCTTTCATAGTGTCTGTGGGTCAGAAATCTGGGAAGGGCTTATTTGGATGTTTCTGATTCAGTATTTCTCATGAGGTTGCAGTCAAGCTATTGAGTGGGGTTGCGGTCTCATCTAGAATGTGGACTATGAGAGGGCTCTGCTTCCAGCTCACTTGTGTAGTTGTTGGCAAGCCCCAGTCTTTCGCTATATGGCTCTCCTTCACAAGATTGTTTCACAGCGTGACAGTTGATGTTTCACACAGCAAGCCATCTAAGAGCAAGCGAGTGAGAGCCCTAAGACAGAAGTCATAGTATTTTGTAGACTCATCTTTGGAAGTGACATACTATTACTTCTGCCGCAGTCTGTTCCTTAGAAGTAATTCATTAAGTCCAACCCTCACTCAAGGGGAGGAGAATTTCTTAAGGGCATGATACCAAGAGATGTGGATCACTGGACCATCTTGGGTGCTTACCTACCACAGGCGATGTTTTTTAGTCTTTTTATCATCAGCCTTTTTCTAAGACCCTGTTAGGTCTCCTGTGCTCCGCAGTACTTTAGTTTAGAGGACTGCGGAGTCACTACTGCAGGCATCAGACAGAAATCAACGCAATATGGCATCACATCTTATCATTCTGGGCAATCCTCACAGCTAGTATTTCCTTCTGATGACAGATCTGTAGGTGGTAAAGCATTCCATTAGGATCAGTAAATAGTCATCATTATTACAATTGTCTTTGGCAGGAGCAGAGGCACAATAATATTTACCTATTTATTACACTCAATGAGGTGTTAAATGGTATGTATCCATATGTCCAATAGATCTCGTTAAGGGCGAAGGGAAACTGTGGTGTGGGTTAGCCGATCGGGACCCAGACTGACACCTTTTCCTTGTGCGGACATGTTATTTAATCTCTGTGGTTCTCAGTTTGCTTATCTGTAAAATGAGGTAGTTGAACAAGAACAGGGTGTGACAATTCCAAAACCTCTAGGGACCAGGCAAGTAATAGGGGAGAGTGAAAATTGGAGGTTTAAGGCAGAAATGAGGCAGGGCCTTGTGACAACAGGAGAGGGCACAGACCATCTCCAGGAGGGACGTTTACCACCATGGGGAGGTAGGGGCACAGTGTTGCCAGATCTTTTGACTTTTCAAAAGAAGTTAGGAATCAAGGATTTTTGTGACATTTTCCTATTTTTAAAACCCTGGATAGGCCAAACATTATTTATCCTATGGATGGTCAGTTTGAATTATTTGAATGAGCATATTTTTAAGACCTCTCCAGTTTAAAAAATTAAGTTTCTGTTTTTTCATCTAAAACTATAAACTTAGGAATACTGTAATGTAGAACATATTTATTATGTACATTGGAAAAACACCTTTTATAGTATAATTGTGATAGGTACACATAAAAATATTCTTTGTCCTCCTTTAGGTGGTTTATTTTTCCAACACTCCAATTGCTTTAGAAATATCTGCATTTCTGCTCCAAGGAATCAATAAAGAACAGTTAATGTGAAAGATACTTCTCTTTTCTTTTTTTTTTTTTAAAGATTTTATTTATTTATCTGATTTCATTTATATTTGACCCTTAGTGCTGCTGGGAAAATAGAAAAGGAGTCACAAAATGAGAAATTTAAATGAATCTTGATGCTATGTGATAGGAATCTTCACTACCTCAGGTCATGGACTCAGTGATAACATCTATCTAATACTTGTTAAAATTAAGCCATAAATTATATTCATAAAGATTTTTATAAATAACCTCACACAGGGTCAGTGTCAACAGAAGAAATTAAAAAAGCAATTGAAGAGTCCTGATGAATGAGCTCATGGGCTCTGGAATTGACTACATGATTGTCAGGACCCAATTTTTACCTAATAAACACGCAAATGCCACCGTTAATATTGATACAGGGAAGTTAAATGGATATACTCTCCATGATAAAATGTCATTTTGGAAGAATTAATATGAAGATCATGAGTTTAAATACACAGAACAGACATGAAATGGAAAATCCTGGGCCCTGCAAATTATGAAAGTGATAATTGGGAGGGTGCTATTTCTAGAAGGTTCTATGCAATTTTTTTAAATTGGTTAGGTGAAAGGAACTGCTGTTGTATTAATTTCAGGGAAACTATTGTCTTCACTGATTTTAGGCTTCAGAGAAAGCACACTTAACTCTGGGGAAATGTGTTGCCGTCTCTGCCTTTACATCAGCAGCA
Organism: Leptonychotes weddellii; assembly: GCF_054177405.1. NCBI lineage: Eukaryota > Metazoa > Chordata > Mammalia > Carnivora > Phocidae > Leptonychotes > Leptonychotes weddellii. The sequence goes on along the minus strand of NC_138370.1, from coordinate 166,028,878 downwards.
GGCCTGTGACTGCTGGCCCTTCAGGGAGGATAGTACTTGGCATAAACCTAGGGACTTGTGTTCCAAGATCAGAGTTCGCTAGTCATCCTCCTGGACTTTGGCTCCTCCCAAACTGATTAGATAACACTGGTTAGATGGTTTTGAGGCCATCTAGCAGAGATTCTCAGTATGGACTTTGCACTCAGACTGCCTGGGTTTTCCTCCTGTTTAGATCACCTACTTGTTAGCTCTGTGACCTTGGGCAAGTTGCTTAACATCTCTCTGCGTTGGCTTCCTCACCAATGAAATCAGGATAATTCCGTTACATGGGATTGAGGATTAGTTGATGCATGTAAAATATAGAAGGTACTGATAACACACGGTAGGCTTTTAACTAACTTCGGCTAATACTGTTACTGTTTTTCCCTAATGCCTTTGCCAGCCTCATAGGACTTGTCCACTTCTTTGCCACCCCTGCCATATCTGTTGCCAATTTCTGGCGCCAGACTTACTCCAGGTTTCCTATTTGTAATTAGGAGAGGTTCTGTCTAGTCATCTTCTTCAGAAATCAGCAGTGGGTTACAGTTTCACACCTAATAGACAAAAGGGCTCCTGAATGTGTGTTTTCAGGGAACTGAGCTACTACAGAGCTCTGTATGTGGGCCCCCAAATTTTGGTACTAGGTTAGTACTGATGTGCATCTTAGTGTTAAAAAGTCTGCAGTAAGGGATGCCTGGGTGTCTCAGTTGGTGAAGTGTCTGTCTTGTCTCACGTCATGACCTCAGGGTCCTGGGATCAAGCCCTGCGTGGGCTCCCTGTTTGGCAGGGAGTCTGCTTCTCCCTCTCCCTCTGCCTCTTTCCCCCTCTCATGCGCTCTCTTGCGTGTGCTCTCTCTCAAATAAAATGTTTTAAAAAAATCTGCAATAAGGGGTGCATGACTGGCTCAGTCGGTTAAGCATCTGCTTTCAGCTCAGGTCATGATCCCAGAGTCCTGGGATGGAACCCCGCGTCGGGCTCCCTGCTCAGTGGGAAGCCTGCTTCTCCCTCTGCCTCTGCTGCTCCCCCCCCCCCCCCGGCTTGTGCTCTCTCTCTCTCTGACAAATAAATAAAATCTTTAAAAAAAATCTGGGGCACCTGGGTGGCTCAGACGGTTAAGCGTCTGCCTGCGGCTCAGGTCATGATCCCAGGGTCCTGGGGTTGAGCCCCACATCGGGCTCCCTGCTGAGCAGGGAGCCTCCTTCTCCCTCTCCCTCTGCCTGCTCCCCCTGCTTGTACTCTCTTCCTGTCTAATAAAATAATAAAAAAATCTTAAAAAAAAAATCTGCAGTAAGATTCAATCTTCCTCCCCCTCCCCCTCTCTCTCCCTCTCTTATAATGAGAGAATGACACTCCTCTCTAGATTTAGCTCATGTTCCCATCTTTCAAAATGTTTTGAGAGCCATTGTCCCCCATGTAGAATCAACCTCTTTCTCTTGGTGTTGCCACTGTATCCTGCACCAACTTTTATCCTGTGAGCCACACCATTTTAGTGCAACTTCTGTGTCCATGTCTGATCTCTCCTTGTGGGTCCTTTGAAGCTATCTCCAGTACTTAACACAGGCCTGGAATAGAATGGATTCTTAGAAAAATGCTTCTTGAGTCAGGATGAGAGGCAGGTTGGCTGCCAGGAAAATGGCTGGGCTGGTGAGGACCTTTGTTGGAGGAACATTTGTTCATTGAAACTGGATCAGGCTCTGTTCGGACATTATTTTCTAAGGAAGGCAGATGACTTGAGCCATATGTATGAACCCAAAGAGAGTGATTCTCAGGAAGGTAACTGTCACCTGGATTTGGTAGAACTACCTTTAACAATATTTGAATAGGGTTATCTAACTTAAGACTTTGGAAAGGCAATTAAAGGACTTTCTTTTTTGAGAATGGAGCCTAAATTGTTCCAACTTGGAATGAACTTGTGCTGCTATTAATATTCAGTGTAAACATAAAATCACACACACACACACACACACACTATTGCACAGATATATCTTATGTGGGAGACTTTAGAGTATGGTGTAAAATTACCAAACTCTTTTTCTATAGAACTTCTTAACCAGGAAGATAGTAGTAGAGTCTTGGTAGGGTCTTCTTTGGAGCCCTTGGTTTTGGGTCTCCAACTCATTTGGTTCCCTTCTGCATCTCTTTTTGGCACTCTGGCCTAGGATCTTGTGTCTGAGCTAATATTTTCAGTGTGGACAGGTCTCAGCCACTTGATCAAGAATGCTTGGATGTGCATTCTTCTAGGTTTTCTGATTTGATTATACTGAGTATAGCAACCACATTTCAATGGTCATTGCTATTTCTTTTTTTTTTTTTTAAGATTTTATTTATTTATTTGACAGAGAGACAGCAAGAGAGGGAACACAAGCAGGGGGAGTGGGAAAGGGAGAAGCAGGCTTCCCACCGAGCAGGGAGCCTGATGCGGGGCTCAATCCCAGGACCCTGAGATCATGACCTGACCTGAAGGCAGTCGCTTAACCAACTGAACCACCCAGGCGCCCCAGCTATTTCTTTTTTTAATTTAAATTCAATTAGTCAACATATAGTACATCATTAGTCTATTTCTATATCCAGTTGTTTCTATACAATGAAGTTAAGATAGTTAAGAAATGGTGACTCTTCGCAAAGTCTGTAAATGATCTAAAATGTCCTCTGCCTAAAATACACCTTCCAAAGTGGTTGAGATTTCAGTTGGGAATAAAGAATATTTTCCAGGTTGACTGATGACTGGAAGATTATTTCATTATTCAGACACCCTCCTCTCCATTCTGTTTTCTGCCTATCACCACAAAACATGCCTCCTGATGACAGTTGCTGAGGTCAGAGCCATTTGCTGAGGTGTCTATTACAATATCCTGGCTGAAGATGACATGTGAATTAATAGTTTCATGCCAGCCACATGTGGTAACACAGGTTAGGTCTAGACTTGGCATCTAACCAGGCCACTGTCCAATGAAAGCTTTTGCTATTTGGGTGGAGCAAGGAGATTAAGAAAGTGGAAAGGTCACATGGTGCTGTAGAGAGAGTGGATTTGGAGTCAGGCCAACTCGGCTTTGAATTCAAGGCCCACCGTTTACAAGCCAGTTCTATTGGGCAGGTAATTTAACTTCTGTGAGTATTGGGGTTCTCATAAAAAATGAGTAATTAATAAGTAGTGCATATCTCATAGGGTTGTTGTGAATATTAAATAAGATTATATGAAATCTCAGTGAACGTCAGCTTAAGAAAACCCAATCAATTACTGAGGTCTTTGTCTGAATTAGGTGGTCAGATCCTTTCTGTTCTGAGAGCAAACTTGAAGTGGATTTGAAGAAGGAGGAAGTGGGAGAAAGGTCTGGAGATTGCAGTAAGATTGAAGGGCAGAGGGGACTTTAGGACAAGGAGTGCCATGAAAGAAAGAAAACATAACAGAACATTGGTACTATGTCACAGACCCGGAGCTAGGCCATTTACCTACATTATCTCACTCCATTTTACAGCCTTTGAGTTACACATTTGGGCCATTGTAAAAATGAGAAAATCAGGGCTCTCTCAGAGAGAGACTTGGGGATTATGTAGCAGGGAAGTAACAAAGCTTGAATGACTGAATAGATTGATCTGAAGTTCATGGGCTGGGCCATGGTCCTTCTCCTGGGAAAGAAATGAGGGGAGGGCTGTGGTGGGATAGGGGATTGGTCCATACCTGCTTACTTCTCATCATTTCAGAGATAGCAGTCCATATATAATGATGTGATAGTATTTGTCCCCAAGAAAAAGAGTCCAGAGAAGAATTCCCACAGTCTTAGCAAGTGTTTTATAAAGCACATGATTTCTTAGATGATTTAAGAGACAATGTTCCACTGGTTGTTAGGTTTTTGTTTTTGTTTTTGTTTTTTTTTAATACAGAACGGGAGAAGATATGTGCAAGTGACATATGAGATAAAGGGCTAGTATCTAAGATCTATAAAGAACTTATCAAACTCAATACCCAAAAAACAAAGAATCCAGTCAAGAAATGGGCAGAAGACATGAACAGACATTTCTCCAAAGAAGACATACAAATGGCCAACAGACACATGAAAAAATGCTCCACATCACTTGCCATCAGGGAAATACAAATCAAAACCACAAAGGGATATCACCTCACAACAGTCAGAATGGCTAATATTAACAAGACAGGAAACAACAAATGTTGGAGAGGATGAGGAGAAAGGGGAACCCTCTTACACTGTTGGTAGGAATGCAAGTTGGTACAGCCACTCTGGAAAATGGTACGGAGGTTTCTCTATTCTCAAAATAGAGCTACCCTACAACCTAGCAATTGCACTACTACGCATTTACCCCAAAAATACAAATGTAGTGATCCGAAGGGGCACCTGCACCCTGATGTTCATAGCAGCAATGTCCACAATAGCCAAACTGTGGGAAGAGCCAAGCTGTCCATCAACAGATGAATGGATAAAGATGTGATATATATACTCAGCTATCAGAAAGGATGAATACTACCATTTACATTGACATGGATGGAACTGGAAGGTGTTATGCTGAGCGAAGTAAGTCAATCAGAGAAAGATAATTTTCATATGGTTTCACTCATATGTGGAATATAAGAAATAGTGCAGAGGATCATCGGGGAAGGGAGGGAAAACCGAAGGGGAAGTCATCAGAGAGGGAGAAAAACCATGAGAGACTCCTAAGTATAGGAAACAAACTGAGGGTTGCTGGAGGGGAGACAGGTGGGGGAATGGGTTAGTTGGGTGATGGGCATTAAGTAGGGCATGTGATGTGATGAGCACTGGGTGTTATATGTAACTGATAAATTGTTGAACACTACATCTGAAAGTAATGATGTACTACTATATGTCGGCTAATTGAATTTAAATAAAAAAAATTTTTAAAAATTGGCTAAAAGGGAAATGTCATACTCAGGCACTTGGTCCCTTTAAAATAGCTTGATGCCAACCCCACCACTCAGCAGAAAGTCGTTTGAATTATGGGTCCCTCCTATGTGTCAAGCACTGTGCTAGGCCCTGGAAATATACAACTGAACAAGACAGCATAGTCTTTGCCCCCATAAAACTTTCACTCTAGATGGGAAGATGGACCCTAAATAATTACACAGATAACTCTATAATTGTAATAATGAGAAGAGCATGGCAGATGAGTAAAGGTTATTAAGGTCTTTATAAGAGGAGGAATAACTATATTGAGGTAAGGAGGCAATTGTCATCAGAATCTGTCCCAAAGCTGTGATAGTTTAGCTCAGCCCTGCAAGATGAGTAGAATTTATCCAGCTGAAGAGGACAGAGCTCCAGATAGAGCACATACTTATCTCACCTAGCATGTTAATTCCTGAATTTTTTTAAAGACCTGCTCGTGCTTTGATTTTGTACCAATCTCAATCCACTCTGGGTATATTCCATTTTAGATAGGAGGTAATTGGTTTGAGCTTCAACCAGTCACTATCCTTTGCCTCTCTCACTGGCTTTGGAACTGATTCACAGCTTCTTATATTGTCTTCTCTATGCCTCTTGGTTTTTGCATTATTCTGCCTGCTTTGTGCTTGCACATTAAAATGGAAAAGGAAGAGATTTTAGAAAAATACATTTTTTTTTAATTTTAGAAAATGCTAGTTGTATTGAAGAGTGGTTACCTGAAATGCAGAGCAAATTTAAATTGCATCTCTTATTTGATACGACTGTTCATGAATACAAGCAAATAGCATCCATTTATTAAGGAAGCCATGTGCAAATGCAGGGCATGTTTGCAAAGGCTTATTATAGTACAAGAGGCAATTGCTGCTTTGTTAATTTGGTTTGTGGCTAAGTCATTACAATGCTCCTCTTCTAGAAAAGAAAATCTACGTAGACTGAGATGTCTGTGGCAGCATAATTGCTCCCATTTTATTTAAAGATAACCCAAATTTTAAAAACCATTGTTGCAGTGGACGTTGCTTATTTGGGGCTGTCCAACATCCATTTGCCCTACTCTTGGAAATGCCACTCCAGTATTTTTTGTAGTATTACATTAGCTTAAGTACGATGACTGTTGCAATAAATAAATGGTAAATTTTCAATGCTTAAGCATTATAAAAAATGTATTTCTTGCTCACGTCATAGTCTACTGTGGGTGTTTCTGGTTAAGTGGCTTCTACTTACTCATTTGGAGATCTCTGCTCCTTCCATCTTCTTGGTTCTGCCCTCTTCTAAATTTTTAGAGTTCTCTCTTTAGTTGACGGGTGGAGAAAGATAGAGGATCACATGTGGAAGGTTGTCATGGCAAGGCCTTCATGCTATTGGCCACAGCTCAGTAACATGAGCACACCTAGCTGCAAGAGAAGCAGAGAAATGTGTTCTAGTTGCCTGTGGGAAGAAAAGGAACTAGCAGTTTGTCCTGTAGATATCTGTCTCTTCCCCATGTTTCAGAGGATGCTGACCTCACTCCCCCACCCACCACCCCCAAAATGAAGTATGTAGCTTAGCCCTTACCTATGCTGCTCAGGGATGGACGTATGACCTAAGCTAGTTCAGTCAAACTGGAACTCCAGACATTTGTTAAGTGGTTGGGTGGATACTCTGTCTTGATGGAGATAAACAAAGGAACATGTAGTTCTGTGGCAGCCATCTTGAGATGGGAGGTGTGATAGGGGGAGTTACCTTAGAGATTGAAGCCAACAACTGAAAGTGGACTGAAAAATGGAAAGAGAGAAACCACTTTCTGGTCATTGTTTTAGCTGTTGGATCAAGCTTTATCTGAAGCCTTATCTAGTTTTTCCATCAGAAGAACCAGTCCGTTCCTTTTGTTTAATTCAGTTTGATTTATACTTTCTGTTCTTGAAAATTTTCAGTCTTGCAGATGGCATCATAAATGATACAATTACACAAACACTTTGGGAAAATATACTATTTATGTACTTTATTTGGAGAATGATTTAGTTGGAGAAATGGGCTGTTTCTTAATTTAAGGCATTGTAATTACATCTGATTACACACTTACTAGTTCAACAAAGACTTTACATCATGTACCTTTCTGCTTTTTACCCTCACCAGCTCTTCGACTTCCCCCTTCTTGGTAATATTGGTCATTTCAGTGGTTGCACTGTTTAAACTCGTATTTCTAAATACATTGGATTTTAAACAAAAGCCAGGGTAGGGTAGGTATCACACTTCTCCCTGTCGCTACACACATGTGGATGAGCATTTGACATTTTTATTTAACACTTCCTGAGAGCTAACAATTAGTGCAGTGGTGTGTCCAAATCTGTTTATCAGTGCCCTGGTCAAACACAAAACCTCACAGTGTGTAATGTTACGGTAACAATGGGGCTTTCAGGATTTTTTTGAGACTGAAGAGGAAGCAACCAGCCAGAGAAGGCATGGACCTTCTTTATTAGCCAGGATATTGATTCAGCTATAACAAAATAAAACATTTTAAATACAATGGAAGTTTATTTCTCTTTCACAGAGAAATTTGAGCTGGTATTCAGTATCTGTTCTGAGAATTCTTCAGAGACCTAGGTTCCTTCCATTTTGTTCTTCTCGTGTCACTAGGATATTGTTCACATTATCCACTCATGCTCACTAGCATGTCTGGATTTCAGCTGGAGAGAAGATGGAAAGGGGAAAGGGAAGAGGGATTAGTTGGAATATCTTGGGTTGTGCCCTGGTAATAATAATTTTGAAATATTAGTGGTTTATTTTTTGTTCATGTGATATGTTTATCATGGGTCACTAGAGGTTCTACCTTAGGTTCCTTTCACTCAGGGCCACCAGAGGATGGACCTGCATCATCAGGAGCATTACTATGGCCTGTGGCAGGAGAAGGGTAAACTGGATAGCCTGGCATCAGCAGTTAAATGACTGTGTCCTTCACCTGTTGGCCAGAACCGATCACGTGGCCACACCTAACATCAAAGAGTCAGGAATTATAATCCTACAGTGGACTATAAGTGAACAATCCTAATGACTCCTACAGAGGACATGCCTCTTCATAGCATGACTAGAAAGATGCACATATCAATTCTTCTTACATCTATTAGTCAGAATCCCGGCATACAGTTATACCTAGCCAAAAAGGAAAGCTGGTAAATATTAGTCTTCAGTTCTGTTGCATGGCTGTGTTTCTAGCATTTCCTTTTGAATCTTTCAGAGATTCCCCCCACAGCTTACATCTGTTCTTCCATGTTGTCCACTTTTTCCATTAGAGCCTTAGGATATAAAGCGAGTTATTTTTGCCTGGTCTGACAAATCTAAAATACCTGTCATATCTAAGTCTGGTTCTATTGCTTGCTTTGTGTCTTAAGATTGTGTTTTTTTTTCCTTGCCTTTTAGCATGTGTTGTCATTTTTTGTTGAAAGCCAGACATGGTGTATCGGGTAATAGGAACTGAAGTAAATAGGCATTCAATGTAAGGTTTTATGTTTATCTCACTAGCAGTTATGCCCTGTTTACTATTTGTACTAGCTATAGGTGTCCGAGGCTTCAGTTTCTTCCAGTGTCCTTGTTTTTGTCTTCTGGGTTGTCTTTGGGTTCCTCTAGGAACTTCTAAATACAGTCCTAGCCTTGAAGTTCTTTCAGATACAATCTTCTGTTATTATCCAGGAGCCTTGTTGTGTCATGGTAAGGTATGGGAGGAGAAGGGGAAAGCATTCTGTACTCTTATGATTCACTCAGTCTTTTAGTGTGTGTCATAGGCTGTGATCTTCACAAGTGCTTCTCAGCTTTTTAATTTTTTTTTTTACTTTTATTTTTTTTTTTATTTTTAGGTGAGACAGGAAGGTTAAGGGGGGATTGGAGTTTGGTATTTCCTTTCTCTCACATGAATTAGGCTCTAATAAAGTAGTTTCCCTTAAGGGCAGATGAAGAAGAGAATGTTCTGGATGTATTTCAAGGCGGTTACTTTTTTCCTCTTTCTCTGCTGGAAGCACAAAAGGAATCTCTTCATCTTCACTATCAGAACTTGGGCTCCTGGAGGTAACATGACAGTCACACATGAAAGTATGGGGATCTTCCCTTAGGCTGGGCCCCAGGCATTTTTAACTCTCACAGTAGTCCACACAGAGCCTCCAACAATTCATCAATTACAGTTTAAGTTTTCCTACCCATTCCTGGCACCAGCAATTTCCTCTCCTGGTAAGTTGTGATTCTCTATATTTGCCTGTGTGCCTCTCTAGTTTTCAGGGCATTGGTTTGCCCTGTGGTCTCAATTCTCTGATGGATTTAAGTAGAGTTATTGACTTTTAGTTCAGTTTTTTTCTTGTTGTGAGGAAGGGAGTGATAACTTCCAAGTGCTTGATATGTCTGAGCAGAAGCCAATTGTTGATAGTGGTTTCATCGTTAAAGTAATGTCAACTGGTAAATGTTGTGTTTCGAACTGGAGGCCATGTGTCCAGTTAATAATTGGGATTCCATATTGGGGGAATGGCAGTCCCTAACATACCCTCATTAATGAAACTGTAGGTACGAATAGTCCAGGGCTGAGGTGTCTCTGAAGAACCCACAAAAGCACCCATAAGAGTACAACTCAGCATTTGGATTCTGCTAAGCACAGAGAACCCCAATACTAGATTACAATTGTGCTAGTAAAGTTGGGACTTTCTGTCCTTCATCTCTCTTCCTTCTCCAGCTGCAGCACTGGAGAGCCATTGGAGTCCAGTTAATGGGCAATGTTTGAGTGGGGGAGGCTTTAGTTGGATGAGGGTTTGGAGTTTTGTAATAATGGACAAAGCCCTTTATTATCTGACTGTGACTAGAGGACAACTGAATTACTGGAAAAGCTGTGGAAGCTGTGGTGGAGACTGCCAGTTGCCTGTCCATTTTCCTCTCCCTACTTTTAACAGACCCAGATTGTTAACTAGGCACATTGCACCCTACCTAAGAGCCTCCTTAACACAGCCTTCTGGACAATAAACTGCAAACAGAAGTGTTGCATAATAGTTATAGTGAGTCTCCATAAGCATTCCTTTCTTTTCTTTTTTCTTTATTCTATTCCTTGGGATGGGTATATGGTAGCCAGATCTCCAGCAGCCATTTTGGATTGTGAAGATGGGGGTAGGGTGACACATTTTAGGTTTGGGGGAGCAGTGAGGTAGGAAGAACCCAGTCTCTGAGAAACATGAAACTGTAAAACCAGCTCTAGACATTTCACCCCAAAGCTTGTTTTATATGAGATATAAATAAGCCTCTATCTTATTTAAGCCACTCATTTTCAGGGTTTCTATTTCTCCTAATAAAACCTAATTCTAACTGATCTAAAACCTACCCAAGATTATATGCAGGAGGGAGAAAAATGGGCCTGCGGGGCAGCTTTGCAGATCTGCAGTGGTGAGAAAGAATAAATTTGATTTCTCTAGAGTCTATCTCATTTAACAAACCAGTTACAGAATAAGTGACTCAGAGCTGAGCAAGGTCTCCTACCCAAATCAAGAAGGAGGAGGGGAGGGGTATAAATTCAGGTTCTTCAAGAAGCAGACATCCACATACGATTCAAGATGCAAGGATTTTATTAGGAAGACACCCGAATGAGAGGATAGTAAGGAACCCAGGTCAGCTTGGGAGAGCCACAGACTGCTGTACAGGAGTGACCCCACATGAGGAGAAGAGGTCAGAGTGTTGCATGGAAGCATGGCCGTCTGTCATGCAGTTGAAGAAAGGTTGGGCAGAGCCATCAGGGAGTCCCAGAGCCCACACTGACCCTTAGAGAAATCCTGGGTCTTTTCAGGGGTGCGTCTGTCTTAATGTCCCTGCCACACTCAGTCCCTGGCTGAGTCATGGCCTCACACAAACTCTGCTGAGAATTTCAGAGCTCGGCAGTTCGAGCCCTTGTCAGTCACGCTCCCTACCTGGGCACTCTGTGAAATGCATTCTCATGACCACACAGACGCGAAGAGCAGGTAGCTCCAGACAGTGGATCCCTAGATGTGCAGAGTATATCCCTGTGCAAAGGGACTGGACTCCTAGTAGAGTGGCAAGATCTTCCTGCATCCATCAGGGTGAGGTGCCACAAGCTAAGTATCAGCTGCAATACAACCAGGTTTACGGCAGGCTCACTGCCACTTAAGACATTCAAACCATCACTGCATTTGCCAAGATTTTCAATGTACAAGGGGAGTGTTTTGCAATCATAAAGGTGAGATGACTTAAGTCATCTGAGAGGTTCTTAAAGTGTTACATGTACCACAGTGGTAATACATGATATTGTATTAGGAGATACGTAGATAAAATTATTTTAATAATTATAACTTTACTTTTAGAGTTCATGGATAGTGATACATCTCCAATTACATGTTGATTCAAAGTTTTGAATTTAAATTTTAGTTTATTAAAATTTTATTTCATTTACATTTAAAGAAAAATACGAAATACAGGCAGATTGAGAGAGAGAGAGAGACAGAGAGAGAGAGAGCACAAGCAGGGGGAGAGCAGAGGGAGAGGGAGAAGCAGGCTCCTCACTGAGCAAGGAGCCCGATGTGGGACTCAATCCCAGGACCCTGGGATCATGACCTGAGCCAAAGACGCTTAACGACTGAGCCACCCAGGCATCCCCACGATGACTTTCTGTAATGCATCTTTAATGTGTCAGTGGCTAGGAGAGAGCTCTTTGGGAACAGGCTACTTCTGATCAGCTGATCAGGGCAATCACATGGATGGAAGGTTTTTGTTTGTTTGTTTGTTTTTAAGATTTTATTTGTTTAAGAGACAGTGAGACCAAGAGAGGTCACAGAAAGAGAGGGAGAAGCCGACTCGCTGCTGAGCAGAGAGCCCGGTGCGGGGCTTGATTCCAGGACCCTGAGATCATAATCTGAGCTGAAGGCAGACACTTAACTGACTCAGCCACCCAGGCGCCCCTGGATGGAAGGTTTTAAAGGTTTATTTTGCATTTCTATTTTAAACTTTGAGAAGGTATATAGAAAAATTTAAACTGTATTTTAAGTCTGACCCTACTAGTGGGTAGGAGTTGTGTCTTTTTGCACTTGTTAAGCACCCAGCAGATGTGTAATAACTGTTTAGAGGAGAAATGATTGGCTGTTTGACTTCATTACTCATCAGCAAGCAGAAACCCTTAGGGAACCTGCACATACTTTCTTTCCTCCTTTTCATGCTTAAGCTCTGCTATGATGGATCCATGAGGTGGAATGACCTAATTGCCTTAAGAGATACCTGTATCACTGGAGTGGAGGAGGGTGGGAGGGATGGGGTGGCTGGATGATGGACAGTGGGGAGGGTATGTGCTATGGTGAGCGCTGTGAATTATGTAAGACTGATGAATCACAGACCTGTACCCCTGAAACAAATAATACATTATATGTTAATAAAAAAAAAGAGATGCCTGAATCGAATGTCGTAGGAATCAGCAGAGAGAGCACAATTCAGAGGAGAATGAGAGGGTAGTGACCAGAAAGTAAACAAGTCCAACACTGTCAGACACGCTCATTATTTAGGATTGTCCAATCGTTTCGTACCTTGTGCCATTACTAAGTGCCTGCTGCCTAATGGTTGTTGCCCTGTAAAGGAATCTAGGGACTGGGATGTGTATGACCTGCATGTCTTTGTGTTTTGGTTCTGCTGGGAGAGGAGGTTTGATTAGACTTGCCTTCAGGCAGCTTCTTGGGCGAGTGGTGTACAGATAACACCAATTCTCAGATCCTCTCACATCCCCCTCAATCAAGATATGCTGTGTATCTCCTCTGAGACTTCCAACAGCCATGTTGTATAGCAAGTCTATAATTAAAATCATGGTAAATTCTACCACAAAACAGATTTATTTCTATGATATATACTCGAAAGTATTTGGCTCATTGTAAATTTTTAAAAAGATTTTATTTTTTTAAAAAGATGTGGTACTCAATCCCAGGACCCTGGGATCATGACCTGAGCCGAAGGCAGACGCTTAACCAACTGAGCCATCCAGGTGCCCCTGCCTGTCTTTTCTATCGGACTGCTATTAGGGCCTGGAATTCTCTCCATTGTTTTAATCTAATTCAACATGGATTAAGGGCTTCTGGAATGAACACATGCATGAATGAATGAATGAATTTATGATTTTATTTATTTGTCAGGGAGAGAGAGCACAAGCAGGGGGAGTGGCAGGCAGAGGGAGAGGGAGAAGCAGGCTCCTCACTGAGCAAGGAGCCCGATGTGGTACTCGATCCCGGGACCCCAGGATCATGACCTGAGCCGAAGGCAGACACTTAACCAACTGAGCCACCCAGGCGCCTCTCCTTGTAAATATTTAATAAGTATATCTGTTAATTAAGTAACAATGAATAAGTGAATGTTTTCTTATTCAATTGTTATAAATTGATCTTTATATGTATATTCAATTATAATAGTCATTCGATATCCTTGTATGATTTGTTAATTTCTTTGAAGGCATGGACTGGATACAGTTGGTACAATAAATTCAAAGAAGTAATATACTCCAAGGGTTAAAGAATGGTAGATGAGACGTCATAAATCCTGACTTCCTTTCTTGGTTCTGTCAAGAATGGTTATTGTAATTGACATTTATTGCAGGCTTATAATATGCTAGGCACTTTACACAAGCTATCTTACTTAATTCTCAGAATAAAGCTATGTGAAAGGTACGGCAGGGGTGTCTAGTTTTCCACCAGGCTTCAGTGCTGTGTTTTCTCCTTCCTTGGTCCACAGTGAGACCATATTTCCCACCCTCTTGCATGTGGGAGCGGGTGTACAACTAGTTCTCAGCAGTGAAGTGGGAATGCAAGTGAGGTGAGTCACTTCTGGGTCAAGATCAATAAGAACTCGTGTATGGTCTCCACATGCTGTCTTCTTCATTCACTGCCTGAAGCAGAGATGGGACCCTGAAAAGAGCAGAGCCATATGATAATTATTACTATTATTATTAGCTCCATTTCACACAAGAGGAAACTGAGGCTGGAGAGATCATGTATCTTACACAGGGTAGGCAAGTGGCCAGGTAGGGATTTGATAAGTAGTTTAATTCAGCACATCTTCATATCACTTAGTGCACGGCCAGCCATGTAGACTCAGGTCACTAGAGCTGTGTAAGTCTCAATTCCCTCAGCCATAAATGGGGATATTAAGATTGTCTTATAGGCATGTTGTGGGGATTAATGAGTTAACACATCGAAAGCCTCGTAAGAACGTAGCACAAAATAACTTAAAAAATGTGCACACACACGCATATATTTGGAACTTTGTCACATCAAGGGTGCTTTTTAATAAATAGTCTATGGTTGAGGCCTGAGAATCTCTTTATCACTCGAGGATTTTTGTTCAGTGACATTTTTTAGATAGGATTTGACCTGTTGTGTGAATTATGCCTTCTATCTAAGGAGACTGTTTGGATACTAATTTGCTCTCTTGCTTCTAAGCAACCAGGAGTGGGGAGGGGGTCAGGCAGCTTCTCAAGCTGTTTCAGGGCAGCATTTGTTACTGGGTCCTAAAGGAAGCTGTGTTCATTCCTCCTGAGAGGGAGAGACAGCCAGGCTGATGGCAGGGTGGGTGGTAAGCAAATGCGCAGCACTTCATGACTCTCCTGAGCTTCAGGAAAGTGAAGTCACAGTCGTAATTCAGAGAAAAGATTGCTTTGATTTTTATTTTGAATAAAAACATCTTGAGGCAGCGTGTTGTAGAACACCAAAAGTCAAAATAGTAGGATTCAAGCTTTTAATTAATCTTTGGAGGGTGCCTGGGTGGCTCCGTCGGTTAAGCGTCTGCCTTTGGCTCAGGTCATGATCCTGGGGTCCTGGATTGAGCCCTGCATAGGGCTCCCTCTCAGCAAGGAGTCTGCTTCTCCCTCTCCCTCTGACCCTCCCTCTGCTTCTGCTTTCTTTCAAGTAAATAAATAAAATCTTTAAAAAAATTAATCTTTGGACTTTGGTGTGTTTAATAATTTCTGTAAGCCTCAGTTTTCTTATTTGTAAAATGGGGATAACACTGACTCTGTCTGTTTAGAATTGCTCTGAGGTTGGAATGCAGTTATCCCCAGGAAGGTGATCTGCAAATGCTAAACAGTTGTGCAGAAATGTTAAGTCTTTGTTGTTGCTGTGACATTTTTGTGGTTCAGTTGTATTTGTAGCTTTCAGCATTGAAAGAAAAAAAAAACTATACCTCATTTTCATGATGGAAGAAATGATGTGTCTGTTCACCTGTTGTGCCTGATAGTTTGATCACCACATGACTGTTTCTTCTAGTTTGACAGCGTGAATGGTTCTGCACCCAGGATAGGCCCATGGACGGTGCGGATGGTACCCTGTGGACTTAGCTTACAAAGGGCAGGAAAGATGGGGAAGAGCCATTAATTAATTAATTAATTAGCTTGCTTGCTTGTTAATTCAATATTTATTAAGACTCTGCTGAGTGTGTTGGGTACTGGGCATATGAAAATGGAATAAGACAGAATCGATCTTGCTGCCAAATTACTTGCAGATAGTAAGGGCAGTGAGAGAATTAAGTTTAGGGTGATCTGGAAGAACAGAGGAGGGATACTTAATATATCCTGTAGTTTGGATGCGAAGGTCCTACAGAGGGTGACTTCTTTAGTTTTGGAGCATAAACAGAGATACTCAGGTATAATGACCTAGTGAAATGGGGATAGAAGGACATTATGGGTAGAGAGATTTCTGCGATCAAAGTTACAGAGATAAGAAATAGCATAGCACAGTGTGGTGGAAGCAGAGTGTGACAGTATGTGTGCTGGGGACACGGTGGGGAGGGGGGCAAGAATGAGAAGAACATGTTAAGAAAATTTTATCCTGAATGGAAACAGCAGAGGGTTTTAAGCAGGCGCTGGTCGAGGATGGGGTGGGGTGGTTGACATATATGTAAGGAGAAATACCGTTGTAGTAGCTTCTGTGAGAGATGATAGGAAGCTGAACCATGGCTGTGGTCGTTGGGATTGAAATAAAAAAACAATGACATCAAGACATATCCTGGCTGGAAAAGTCAGCAGCCCAGGGAGAGAGGAGAATTACAGTTGAATTTTAGGTTTCTAGCTCGGGTAATGGGCTGATGGTTTTGTCACCAACTCAGATAGAGAATGCATGAATCAGATTAGGAGAAGACAGTAAACACTTATTTGAGGATGAAAGGATTGGGGGTCACCCAGGTGGCATGGTAGCAGGCATTTGGAAGCCAGATAGCACCCTGTCCGTGGGAGCTTGTGGCTCTATCCCCATGCCCTGCTGGAACATCCTGGGCTTGCTTGGGTCAGGTTAGACACATCTGGGGAGAGGTTAGTGGTAACTAAGTGGGGGACTTTTCATTCTTTGGAGCAGAGACTCCCCCTGGCTCTTCATGGCGACTGTAATCTACATGTCTTCTCTTGAATGCTGTATCCTTAATTCCAGGTAGGGTCCCTTGGGCTCTGCTGACCAAAAAAATGAAAAATCAAATGTGAGATTCTGCATTCCATAGTGACGGAGAGCTCTGGGGGGCTTTGGGAGTCTCGAGTTCTAGTCCCTCCTCTGCCTTTAATTAGTCGGTAGGGTCACCTTTTGGGCCTCTTTTTCTTTGTCTTTTAAAGGACAAAATGGGAGTTGTTGACTTCTAACTTTCATTCAAGTCTTGAGGTCCTGTGAACTGTCTCCATTATTTTTCTGTTTTATGATGCAGACTTAATTCTGAAATTAGTAAAATATGAAGCAATAGACTATCTTTTAAAGAAGTAAAGGTACAAAATCTTCCAGATTACCGAGTTCCTGGAAACTGGTCATAAATCTGTACACAGCACTCTCCCCTGCTACCTGGATTTTCATTAACCCAGAGCTCTATTAACCAGCCCTCCACATGCAGTGTAATCTCAGAGTGGGGCTCTAAGTTTATGCCCTCATATGCTGATGATTGATAGTCATTGTGGTTGCCTTGAGGCAATGTGAGAATCCAAAGTGATCAGACACAGAGGAAATTATGTCCAGCCTAGTTTCAAAGGTGAACTGTATTGCTTTCGCATGATTTGAAAGTCATTAATCTATGTGTGGTGTATATCAGGGCTCCCTGACCTTTTTGTGGGGAGAATTTTTTAATTTCCGTGAGACAGATTCTTTGATTAACCAGAATTTCCTTTTTCCCTGAATATATTAGATAAGAGGGCTTCATATTTACTTACGAGATCCTTTGCTATATTCAACTTAATTTTATGCTCATATGATGTTAAACACAAGTGAAGATGAATCTGATCTTTGGGTATAGTGGGAAGATCTCTCGATTAAAAGTTAGGAGACCCAAGGCGACGTCCTAGCTCTGTAACTAATGAACTGTGCGACCGTGGACCAACCACTTCATTCTCTGGGCTTCAGTTTTACCTTCTGTAAAATAAGAAGATTGTAGTAGGTAATCTTTAAGGTCCTTGAGATTGTGAATTGGCATATGAATCTGTCTTCCAAATGCTTCAGTTAAATGCAAGATGAATTGACTCTACTATAGTATTTTGCATACAAGGTCTTTTCTTGTCAGCATAAAGCTAGCCCTATTCTATAACGAAGGAATCTGAGACTGGAGAGAATAAACACCTTGTGAATGGCACAGCCAGGGTCTGAATTCCAGTGTTGGGTTTTTAACCCAACCTGTACATGTTCTGCTATGACTTTCATGAGAGCACCGTGGGGTGGTGGTGGTGAGAGCAACCTGGGGACTTGGAGGATGAGAGGCTTTGTCTGTCATTGTCTTTTGAGAGGATGATGTATATTTCACTGTCTTTCTCAGTTTAAGAAATGCTCGGCACTGCTTTTTTGTGGCTTCTGATTGTTGCTTTCAGTCTTTCTTGGATCAGATCATGTGTCTTGGCAGTTGCAATACTGTAATATGAGGATCAGATCAGCCCGCCTGTCTCAATAGCTGTCAATTTATCTCTGGGTATTTTTAGGTGCCTCAGATAAAGGTAATATAAATATAATGAAAAAAATGAATTTCTTTCTGACACTTTGTGTCATTTGTATAAAAGATTGAAATCTCCTTTAAAAATACATTTTTAAAATATGTGTTCTCTGGATGTAACTCAGTGTTATGAAACTATAGAAATATTTTAGAGGCCAAATGAATTTAGGAAACTTTTTTTAATATAGTGGGAATT
Source organism: Leptonychotes weddellii (assembly GCF_054177405.1). Classification (NCBI taxonomy): domain Eukaryota; kingdom Metazoa; phylum Chordata; class Mammalia; order Carnivora; family Phocidae; genus Leptonychotes; species Leptonychotes weddellii. The sequence goes on along the minus strand of NC_138370.1, from coordinate 166,010,830 downwards.
CTCAGAGCTTTTAAAACAATCATGCTCGTTGTGAATTTAAAGGAGGGAGAAAGCATAAGCTCTTTTCTCAACCACATTTAACTGTAAAATATCCTCTAACCTGTCTCCCCACTCCATCACCAGAATGCTACTGGGCTAGTTTTTCTGAAAAACAGGTTTTCTTCACTGTCCAAAAACAAAATTGTTTTTTTTTTAAGATTTATTTATTTATTTGAGAAAGAGAGAGTGGGGGGCAGAGGGCAGAAGGAGAATGGGGAGCAGACTCCCCACTGAGCAGAGAACATTCCTATAAAACCGTCCATATTGCTAAAATGGCACAGAGCAAAGCGTATTCCCCAGCTTTCTGCAAGTTCGCATTGAGAACATCAAGAAATCTGAAAGGATTTTCGCTTTAACACAAAAGCCTTAGTTGTCCCAATGTAGCTCTTTAGTAAAAGTGAAGTGGTGTCATGCAGACTTTCAGAAAGTGGGGGATACCTGAACCAACTTGTAAATGTTGTAAAGTGCACTGTGCCAAAAGGGACGCTAACTATCATTTGTTTGAAATACCTATTATGTGCTAAGTACTTTAAAAAATGTTATCTTACTTACTTTTTTCAACTCTATGGGGTTGAAACTCTTCATCCATATTTAAATTTTTTTTTTTAAATTTGAGAGAGAGTGAGAGTGAGAGAGATCACAGAGGGAGAGGGAGAAGCCAACTCCCCACTGAGCAGCAAGCCTGATGTGGGGCTTGATCCCAGGACCCTGAGATCATGACCCAAACCAAAGGCAGGTGCTCAACCGACTGAGCCACAGGCACCCCCATCCGTATTTATATGATAAAGAGCTGAGGCTCAGGGTAAGAAACTCAGTTTGTAGGAACATAGCCTAGATTCACATGTACATCTCACCATCGTCTGGGTTTTCACTATACTTCACTGCATGTAGTTCAGGTGAGGTAGGGACAGTTCAATCACAGGCACGGAGGGAGCAATGTTCTCTACTGCTCTGACCCCACTGAGACCTGTGCAGAGCCAGCCAGAGACAACATGGTGAGTGATCTCCAGGGCTAGCTTTTCCGTCCGTCGCTCTTTTCCCTCCCTCACTTGGGATTTCTGCAATGGTTTCCACAGCCTTTTGGGAAAAGGGTTATTTCTGGGTCTGTGAACGAGAACAAGGGAGGACTTGTGGCGCTCCCTGTTTTTTGGGAAGCCTGATTGAGAGCACTGTCTCTTCCGATATTTGGTTCCACCTTTGGAATGGGAAAATTCCCAGCAGAGAGGAGAAAGCCGAACTGTTTGGCAAGTGTAATAAGTAGTTGCTATTCATGTCCACATCTCAGATGCATTTCCATGACATCTGATTTACATGGAGTGTTTTGTTTAGGCTGTTCATTTTGTGACAGAGTCAGTGGGGTCATTTGGGAAAGAATGAGGGCATTGGAGTCTGGCGGTCCTCAGGGCGAGTTCCAGCTCCAGCACCTCCTTGCTGTGAGGCCTTGGACCTGTCACTTTATGTTCCTGACCCTCGTCTACCTTGCAAGGTGTTTGGAGGATTAAATTGGGCAATGCATACATGATTACTGGCACAAGGAAGGAGTTCAGTGCATCATAACAATTATCGCTACTATTAGTGGTGTAATCTGCATACCTGTTCTTTATATCTCAGAGTAGCTTTTCTTCCCTGTCCCTGGTGAAATAGAGATCAAAGCAATCCTTCTCATGATTTTTTATGGTGGGAAGAGTACTCTGGTGGTCTGTCATCTTTTCTGGGTCACTTCTCTCCACAAAGGGAGGGCAAGTTCTTAAGCAGGGGAAACCAAGCAGGAGGCATGCTTGACACCATTTTCCCATGGACTGAGCAGAACTGAAGTATGGTGGAGGTTTAAACTCTTCTACTAAAGGATGCAAATGAGTAACCTACAATCAGTTTCAAGGACTAGGGATTATGGCTTTACCTTAGATAATAGAGGAGAGGAATATAGCCAGGGTGGTGTATCAAGAAAAGATCTCATGGTCTAGAATATACCACGGGGACCATATCTCATCCTTTCAACCTTTCCTCTTCCCACCGGCCCCTTCCAAATCCTCAAATGTCATCTTTCCCCCACCATTGGTGTCTACTATTGTCCTTGGATTCTTCCACCTTTCTGTATAAACAGATTCTCAGCTCTATCTGTCTTTTTGTGTTTTGCAAATGCAGCCTGCATAGCTTTCAGCTGATTATTATTAAAGGTATTTTCCTTTGTTCAGTCCTTTATTGCCTCCAAAGTGGCAATAGGATAACTTAGTCCTCTTGGTGGGAGGCAGGGAAAAATGGTGTGATTTAGCTCCAGCTTCACCATTTTCAACAAAGGTGGCTATGTCTAAATTTGTCTGAATTACCTCAAGAGGCAAATACAATGAACTTCTCTACAGAGGAGCATTCTAGGAACCCAGAAGTCACAAAGGAAAAACCATCAGATCTGCAAACAGAACATGTGTCTGACAAAATCTGGATGACATTATGAATAAAAAAATAATCAGGCAGTGGATGAGATTCAAATGCAGCATGCACACGTTCTTTGTCATGGAACACCACCACCACCACCACCAAAAACATTCAGCACCAAAACAACAATTAAATTCCCATGATTTCCTATGTAAATAATTCTGTAGAAGAATTGAAGGAGGGATTGTCGCTGTTGATTTCTAATTTGCGAGTGCAAGAATTATTTCAAAGTACAACATTTTTTTTAAGATTTATTTATTTATTTGAGAGAAAGAGAGTTGGGGGGGGGGGGACAGGAGCAGAGGGAGAGAGGATCTCAAGCAGACTCCCCACTGAGCACAGAACCTGACTCAGGGCTCAATCCCACGACCCTGAGATCATGACCTGAGCCAAAATCCAGAGTCAGATGCTCAGCTGACTGAGCCGCCTAAGCACTCCTCAAAGTAAAATTTTTAAAAAGCAAGATAAGAGGGGAAAAGGGAAACAGTAAGAGACTTAAGGATAGGTGTTTATGACTTGAATAGACATTTCAGAAGAGGAGCGATAAAACCAATAAACACCTGAAAGGGGTCGCTGGGTTCTAGGATAAATTGATGAGAAAATAGCCAATACTTTCAGGTGGAGGAAGATGGGGAGATCATAAGGGTGCAGGATCCATCTCAATTTTCCTTTTTCTCCAAAAATTAGATCAAAGATGATAAGAACAGATTGGAAATATGTAATAGAGGTGCTAAACAAGTGGTCTTAGAAGGTACATACTGATATACTGTAAGGAAAAATCAAGTAGTTATCTAGAACTAAAAGGAATTCTCCACTTCAGCAAAACTGGGCTCTTACTGGGGTGGAGCAAGGGGAAGGAATAAACTGTTTTGAGGGAGGAAAGAAGAAAGATAAAAATAAATGCTTATTTTATTTTTTCTTGAAGATTTTATTTATTTTACAGAGAGAGATTGTGCACAAGCGCAAAGAGGGGGAGGGGGCAGAGGGAGAAGCAGACTTCCTGCTGAGCAGGATCATGGGGCTCTGATCCCAGGACCCTGGGATCACGACCTGAGCCAAAGGCAGATGCTTAACCAACTGAGCCACCCAGGTGCCCTATGAATCCTTATTTGAAAAAATTAATAAAATAACAAAATAAATACAAAGAAACTAGGAAGAAGGAATTAATCAAGATAAAACATGAAATAAATATTACCATAGTAGAAGTAATGAATCAACTAAGAACTGATTGCTAAGAAGTCCACTGAAAATAGATAAATCCACTGTAAATCTGACTGAGGAAAAAGAGAGATCACACATTAAAGAGAAAGTAGACATAAGCAAAGATGCAAAGAGATGAGAAGAGCCATCAGAGAATGTGACAAACACCTCTGGTGGGCACTGTGGTGTGCTTCCCTGGTGCCCCCTTCAGGACTGCAATACGCATGCTCTCATTGTGGGGAGCCTTGGTGGCTGATGGCTCACAGCTCTCACAGGAATTGCTTTTGGCCAAGTGGGCTATCTTTTCTGTTACCATTCAGCATATATGGCCCGATATGTATTGGGGACAGCTTACATCTCAAAACTGCTGGATAAAGTAATATAAAATCCCTTTCCTCCTGTCTCATTTTGGGGCAGCTCCGAAGGCCCTTAGCTCCTGGTGGGGTGTCTGCAAATGCTAGCCACAGTTCAGTTGCTCCTCCACCTGCTCAATCACACCTCCCAAACTTTCCCAAACTTTCCTACAGGTGCTTTTCTTGCTTGCACATCCCAATAAACCTCATTTATATAAATCTCCATTTCAGAGTCTATTTCAAGGGAAACTGATTTAAGATATGGCCCCTTGAAAAGAAAATGAAAATCTAGAGAAGATGGACAGTTTCCTATGAAAAAATAAATTACTGGAAAGAGATGCTGATTTTCACCATTCTTATGTTTCCAAATAAACTTTACTGAGGTGTAATTTACATGAATAAAATTGTACCCGTTTTAAGTACACAGATTTTTTTTTTTTTAAAGATTTTATTTATTTATTTGAGAGAGAGAATGAGAGAGAGCACATGACAGGGGGGAGGGTCAGAGGGAGAAGCAGACTCCCTGCCAAGCAGGGAGCCTGATGCGGGACTCGATCCAGGGACTCCAGGATCATGACCTGAGCCGAAGGCAGTCGCTTAACCAACTGAGCCACCCAGGCGCCCGAGTTTTTTTTTTTTTTTTAAAGATTTACTTATTTGAGAGTGAGAGAAAGAAGGAGGGAGGTGGGTAGAGGGAGAGGGAGAGAGAGAATCCTCAAAACAGTTTCCCTGCTGAGCATGGAGCCCTTCAAAGGGCCAACATGGGCTGATCCCGGGACCCTTAGATCATGACCTGAGCCACATCAGGAGTCAGCTGCTCAACTGACTGAGCCACCCAGGCACCCCCATTGTGGTGAGTTTTGACAAATGTGTACACCTAGGTAACTATCACCACAATCAAGATACAGAATATTTCCATCACCCCAAAAGGTTCCCTTGTATTCCTTTCCAGCCAGCTCTCACCTTCCTCCCTCCAGCCAGTGATCTGCTCCTTATTATTATAGATTGGGTTTGTAGCATATATACAGTGTGTACTCTTTACTCTCGCACTTTGGTCACTAGCACAGTGTGTTTGAGGTTTGTCTCTATTTGTCATTCCTCTTCTTTCCCTTCTCTCAAGGTCCATAGTCCTGCACTGCTTATTGTGTATTTACTGAAAGTGGTTGTTTTATTTTGCCTAGTTTTGTAGTTCTTTAAAACATGATGTCGAATCTGGTGTCGGAACTATTCATGGCTGGAAGTAGAAGCTCTTGTCATTCTTATTTAATGTTTTCTTAAGATATTTTCTTAAAGTGGGACTGCACTATGAAAATGAAAGGGAATTAAGTGGTTTAAAATAGGTGAAAAAGAGATAAGGCTATTTCTATTTGCTGATTTTTAGTTTACTTATCTAAAAAATTCTAGGGACCTACTAACAATATTTTATACAGCAAGAGAATTTGGTAATTTGCCTGAATATAAGATAAAAACATAACATTAATTGGTTTTTCGTTGGCCTACTAATAAGCAAGTAGACAGAGAAATGGGGAAAATATACTATTTTTAGTAGCAACAAAGTCTATAAAAATGTTTAAGAGTAAATCTTGAACACCAAAATTCTTACTGGTAGATTTTTCAAAAATAGTTAAGCACTTACTTTATTTTTATCACTATTCTACGTGCTTTACATGTATTAGTTCATTTAACCTTCCCAGAAACTCTGGAAGGTTATTATTATTATTCTCATTTCATGGATGAGATAACAGATATAGAGAACTTAAGTAACTTGCTCAAGTTTATCCAGCCTTCAAATGATAGAATCAATTTTTGAATCCAAGGCTGAACAAATGGAAAGACATACTCTGTTCTTCTATGAGGTTACTTAATATAAAAATAGCTTTCTAAATGTAAAGCTCTTTATTCACTGTCTACTGCTCTTTAGGATGTCTAAACCTTCAAAATATTTCTCTAGTACACCCTTGCTATCCATCACTATGATTTGCATCTAGTTATTTGCAATGGGAGCTCCTTTTATTCCTTAATTTGATATTCAGTAATTATTATTACTGTCCAAGTTCAGATCCTCATCATTCATTTATCCATCCATCCATCCATCCATCCATCCATTCAACAAACAGATGATCTTGTGGCATTGTAGAGGGTAGATTTGAAGGGACCAAGGGAGATAGGAATGGACTCAGTTGTGAGACTATCATAGATCAAGCAGAAAATGAGCAGAGGTGTAAGAGTAGATAGGAGGAGGCATATTTGAAATATATTTAAAAAGAATGTACCCGGGCACCTGGGTCGCTCCGTTGGTTAAGCGACTGCCTTCAGCTCAGGTCATGATCCTGGAGTCCTGGGATCGAGTCCCACATCGGGCTCCCTGCTAAGCAGGGAGTCTGCTTCTCCCTCTGACCCTCTTCCCTCTCGTGCTATCTCTCATTCTGTCTCTCTCAAATAAATAAATTCTTAAAAAAAATAAAAAGAATGTACCCATTTTAAGTGCACAAATAGATGAGTTTTGACAAATGCGTACATCCATGTAATCATACAGAATATTTCCATCACCACAAAAGGTTCTCTTGTGTTTCTCTCCAGCCAACTCCCACCTTTCCACCTCCAGCCTTAAATATTATTGATCTTGTCCCTATCATCAAAGACTGGGTTTCTAGATTATGTACACTATGTCCTCTTTAGTGTCACACTAGGTGGGTGTGAATATTGAGGGTGTTATTCCATTGCACTACAGCTCCCAGGATTCTAACATAGATGATTGGTAAATAGTTATGAAGCCTCCACCATGTTGGGGGGTAAGTTCAACGGTTGAGCTCTGTTTTGGAATCCTTTAGCCAAATTGGTATTAATCTATTAGTAAATATTCTTTGGTTTAACATCAAAACTAGCTTTTACTTCATCAAAAGTATAGGACTTCTTTATCAGCTTCAGAGCTTATGCTTTTAAAGTCTGAGCAGTAGAATATAACAGTTGAGAAATTTACAGGTGTGATGGTTAGAATCTGGAATGGAATTGCCTGGGCTTCTGTCAAATCTCAGTTTACCACTTCCTAGTTCTACTTAACCTCTCTGAAACTCAGCTTCCTTAACAGCAAAGTGAGGATAAAAGCAATAGTAAGTCATGGGTTTGTTTTTGTTTTTTGTTTTTGTTTTTAGAGATTTGATAAAATATTGTATGTAAGCTCTTAACAAAATACCTGGCCCATAGTTTAAAATTCCACAAAGTTAGCTATTATTATTTACAGTGTTTGGATATAGTGCATTTGATTCTTATGTTATTTCTTATTTGTCAGAGAATTTTTCATAGTGGTGAAATATACATAAGGTGAAATTTACCATTTTAACCATTTTTAAGTGTACAGTTTGGTGCCATTCAGTACATTCACAACATTATGCAGCCATCGCCACTATCTGTCTCCAGAACTTTTTCATCATCTCCAGTTGTCAGAGAATTTTAACCATCAGTCTTCTCCAGATTTTCAAGGAGATACTTGTCATTACATTTTGGTTTTTGGAGATACTGAAAGTGTTAAAGGATAACATGTTCTAAGTTTGGTCTGCCTTCCCAGTGTTTGATGCCTTTCTTATTTTATGATTCAAAGATACTGACTTTGAATTCCCAGTCCTAGAGACATGGAGTAACCTGGAGGTTTGATATGTTTTGGATAACTCATTTGATTTACATATTATAGCTGAGGAAGTATTTCTTACACCTCTTCTCCAATACGTAGGGTCATCTAGCCCTAGCTCTGCCTATGGACACATCTTCCCAAAGCAAATGCAGTCAGCCCCTCTTATACTTTACTCTACCAGAAAAGGGGGCAGCTCCCAATCCCAGGACTGTTTTCCCTTAGCTCTTTTGGGAAGAGGTATTGTAAATTTTTCTATGCTATCCTGTCATTTGCTTTAGTCTACTCTGCATTCCATACCTCAGTTCCTCTTTGTGTAGTTATCCCCAACATGATATAATGTCCAGAATAGGACTCATATTCTTCCAACGAATCTATTTCCCCTCCAGTGTTCTTTATCCCCATAAGTGGAAAAATCATTTATCTACTCTATTGCTCATGCCAGATACCAGAATTTAATGATCAAATGATAACTCTACCCCTTTGGCACTGATTGGTCCAGAAATGGACATATGACCAAATTTGGATAACATGAAGTAAAGAGAGGTCTACTAAGGGGCTTCTAGGAAAGTTGTTTTTATTTCTGGGAATCCTTTTGGAAGGTAATCTCTCTCCCTTCCCCTGGGTATTGTTGCATGTAAAAGTCCAGGACTTCTGTTGCATCTGACCTCCAGCGTGAGTATAAGCCTGACATATGGATTTAGGTTCCTTGTAAGTAACTTTCAGTTGAGCCAGTGCATTTTTTGCATGTTTAAGTCAGTCTAGTTGGATTCTCTTTTATTTGTTATATAAGTCATCTTAAGTAATACACCACTCTAGGGGTTAGATTTTAAAAAGGTATGTTTTCTCTCTTTCACTAGGTTGCCTTTTGGTTTTATTGGTGGTTTCCTTCACTGTGCAAAAGCATTTTATTTTGATGGAGTCCCAATAGTTTATTTTTGCTTTTGTGTCCCTTACTTTAGGAGACATATTTGGAAAAATGTTGCTATGGCCCATGTCAAAGAAATTATTTTCTCTTTTAGGAGATTTTTGGTTTTAGGTCTCACATTTAGGTCTTTAATCCATTTTGAGCTTATTTTTATGTATGCTATAAGAAAGTGGTCCAGTTTTATTTGGTAAGGGGCTAATATTTCGAAAATATGTAAAGAACTTATACAACATGGGGCACCTGGGTGGTGCAGTCGGTTGGGTGATCGACTCTTGGTTTCAGTTCAGGTCATGATATCAGGGTTGTGAAATCAAGCCCTGCGTCAGGCTTTGCGCTCAACGTGGAGTCTTTTGTACATTCTCTCTCCCTCTCCCTCTGCCCCTCCCACTCATGCTCTCTCTCTCTCTTTCCTTTCAAAAATAAATAATCTTAAAAAAAAAACTTATACTCAACACCCAAAAACTATAATGTGATGAAAATTGGGCAGGGGATCTGAATAGACATTTTTCCAAAGAAGACATATAGATAGCCAAAAGACACATGAAAATATGCTCAACATCACTAATCACCAGAGGAATGCAAATGAAAACCATAATGAGATACCACCTTACTCCTGTCAAAATGGTTAGTATCAAAAAGACAAGAAATAACCAGTGTTGTCAAGGATGTGGAGAAAAGGGACCCCTTGTATACTGTTGGTGGGAATGTGAATTGGTGCAGCCACTGTGGAAAACAGTATGGAGATTTCTTAAAAAATAAAAATAGAAATACTATATGATCTAGTAATTCCACTACTGGGTATTCAACCAAAGAAAAGAAAAAGACTAATTTGAAAAGATATATGCACCCCTATGTTTATTGCAGCATTATTTACAGTAGCTGAAATATGGAAGCAATCCAAGTGTCCATTGTTAGATGGATGGATAAAGAAGATGTGGTACACACACACATATATACACACACTGGAGTATTACTCAGCCATACAAAAGGATGGGATCTTGCCATTTGGGACAAAATGGATGGACCTAGAGGGTATTATGCTAAGTGAAATGTCAGAAAGAAAGACAAATAGTGTATGATTTCACTTATATGTGGAATCTAAAGAACAAAACAATTCAATCAACCAACAAAAAGCAGAATCAGACCTATAAATACAGAGAACAAATTGATGGTTTCTAGAAGGGATGGGGTGGGGGAATGGGAAAAATTGGGGAAGGGGAATGGAATATGTAGGCTTCCAGTTATGGAGGGAATAAGTCATGGAATAAAAGGTACAGCATAGAGAATATAAATGGTATTATAATAGCATTGCATGGTGATGATGGTAGCTACACTTGTGGTGAGCATAACATAACATACAGAAAAGCTAAATCACTATGTTGTACACCTGAACCTAATACAACAGTTTGTGTTAACTGTACTCAAATAAAATAAATAAATAAAAAAGTTATGTCATTGAATGGGGTGAATTTTTGGTGTGTGAAAAATTCACTGTGCCTATCTACATGCTATTTTCGGGGATTTTTTTCTCCTTAGGACTTCTGAATTACCCTAAATCAAGACTGATAATATAGTTTCGTTTACATTAATTTCAGCAAACCATCTTTCCGTCCTTTGTAAAGTTCTTAGATTTGAGAGTAAGAGAATGAGTTATTTAATCTCACATCCCAATCATTCTTATATAAATTGTGGCTTGTCTTCCTCCCAAGCACTGGAGGATAGATTTTTCTAAGGTTTTGATGCCTGCCTGTCAGGGGAATTTAATTGTGTTGCATATGATTTCTCATGGCTTAGCTTTATGAACCTTGCACCCAGTTTGTTTTTTTTTTCCCCCCCCGATAGTGGTGTATCTGTTCCTCTTACCTCACAACTGCCCTTTGTCCTGGGGGAAGTGAGCTATGGGGACTATATTGTCTAATCTAGATGATTCCTTTTTTATTTTTTTAATTTTTTTTATTATGTTAGTCACCATACAATACATCATTAGTTTTTGATGTAGGGATCCACGGTTCATTGTTTTCATATAACACCCGGTGCTCTCCTAAATACCCATCACTGGCTAACCCGTCCCCCTGCCCCCCTCCCCTCTAAAACCCTTAGTTTGTTTCTCAGGGTCCATAGTCTCTCATGGTTCATCTCTCCCTCCAATTTCCCCCCCTTCATTTTTCCCTTCCTTCTCCTAATGTCCTCCATGCTATTCCTTATGTTCCATGAATAAGTGAAACCATATGATAATTGCCTTTCTCTGCTTGACTTATTTCGCTTAGCATAATCTCCTCCAGTCCCATCCATGTTGATGTTAAAAGTTGGGTATTCATCCTTTCTGATGGCTGAGTAATATTCCATTGTATATATGGACCACATCTTCTTTATCCATTCATCTGTTGAAGGGCATCTCGGCTGTTTCCACAGTTTGGCTATTGCGGACATTGCTGCTATGAACATTGGGGTGCATATGGCCCTTCTTCTCACTGAAGCTGTGTCTTTGGGGTAAATACCCAGTAGTGCAATTGCTGGTCATAGGGTAAATCCATTTTTAATTTTTTGAGGCACCTCCACACTGTTTTCCAAAGTGGCTGTACCAACTTGCATTCCCACCAACAGTGTAAGAGGGTGCCCCTTTGTCCACAGCCTCTCCAACATTTGTTGTTTCTTGCCTTGTCAATTTTTGCCATTCTAACTGGTGTAAGGTGGTATCTCAGTGTGGTTTTGATTTGAATTTCCCTGATGGCTAATGATGATGAACATTTTTCCATGTGTCTGTTAGCCATTTGTATGTCTTCTTTGGAGAAGTGTCTGTTCATGTCTTCTGCCTATTTTTTGACTTGATTATTTGCTTTTTGGGTGTTGAGTTTGAGAAGGTCTTTATAGATCTTGGATATCAGCCCTTTGTAGTGTCATTTGCAAATATCTTCTCCCATTCTGTGGGTTGCCTCTTTATTTTGTTGACTGTTTCCTTGGCTGTGCAGAAGCTTTTTATCTTGGTAAGTCCCAAAAGTTCATTTTCCCTTTTGTTTCACTTGCCTTTGGAGATGTATCTTGAAAGAAGTAGCTGTGGCCGATGTCAAAGAGGTTACTGCCTATATTCTGGATTCCTCTCTCACATTGAGGTCTTTCATCCATTTAGAGTTTATCTTGGTGTATGGTGTTAGAGAATGGTCGAGTTTCATTCTTCTGTATATAGCTGTCCAATTTTCCCAGCACCATTTATTAAAGAGACTTTTTTCCATTGCATACTTTTTCCTGCTTTGTCGAAGGTTATTTGACCATAAAGTTCAGGGTCCATATCTGGGCTCTCTATACTGTTCCATTGGTCTATATGTCTGTTTTTGTGCCAGTACCATGTTTTCTTGGTGATCACTGCTTTGTAATATAGCTTGAAATCAGGCAACGGGATGCCCCCAGCTTTGTTTTTCTTTTTCAACATTTCCTTGGCGATTCGTGGTCTTTGATTCCATACAAATTTTAGGATTGTTTGTTCCAGCACTTTGAAAAATGTCATTGGATTTTGATCGGGATGGCATTGAAGGTATAGATTGCTCTGGGTAGCATAGACATTTTAACAATGTTTATTCTTCTGATCCATGAGCACTGAATGCTTTTCCATCTTTTTGTATCTTCTTCAGTTTCTTTCATGAGTGTTTCTCCAGAATAGACCACATACTGGGTCACAAATCAGGTCTCAACTGATACCAAAAGATTGAGATTATTCCCTGCATATTCACAGACCATAATGCTTTAGAACTGGAACTCAATCACAAGAAAAAATTTGGAAGAAATTCAAATACTTGGAAGCTAAAGACCACTCTGCTCAAGAATGTTTGGGTCAACCAGGAAATCTAAGAAGAACTTAAACAGTTCATGGAAACCAATGAGAACGAAAACATATCAGTCCAAAACCTCTGGGATACTGCAAAGGCTGTCCTAACGGGGAAATACATAGCCATCCAAATCTCATGCAAAAAAATAGAAAAATCCCGAATTCACCAACTAACTTTACACCTAGAACTAGAGAAAAAGCAACAAACGATGCCTAAGCCACTCATTAGGAGAGAAATAATTAAGATTAGAGCAGAGATCAATGAATTAGAAACCAGAAACACAGTAGATCAGATTGATGAAACTAGAAGCTGGTTCTTTGAAAGAATTAATAAGATCGATAAACCACTGGCCAGACTTACCCAAAATAAAAGAGAAAGGACCCAAATTAATAAAATTATGAATGAAAGGGGAGAAATCACGACTAACACCAAGGAAAGAGAAACAATTATTAGAAATTATTATCAACAACTATATGCCAATAAATTGAGCAACCTGGAAGAAATGGATGCCTTCCTGAAAACCTATAAACTGCCAAGACTAAAACAGGAAGAAATTGACAACCTGAATAGGCCAATAACCACTAACGATATTGAAGCAGTGATCAAAAACCTCCCAAAAAACAACAATCCAGGGCCTGATGGATAAATTCTGACAAACATTCAAAGAAGAAATAATATCTATTCTCCTGAAGCTGTTTCAAAAAACAGGAACAGAGGGAAAGCTTCCAGACTCATTCTATGAGGCCAGCATTACCTTAATCCCCAAACCAGGTAAGACCGCATCAAAAGGGAGAATTTCAGACCGATATCCCTGATGAGTATGGATTCCAAAATTCTCAACAAAATCCTAGCTAATAGGATCCAACAATACATTAAAAGGATCATCCACCACGACTAAGTGGGATTTATCCCCAGGATGCAAGGGTGGTTCAACATTCGCAAATCAATCAATGTGATACGACACATTAGTAAGAGGAGAGAGAACTATGGTCCTCTCAATTGATGCAGAAAAAGCATTTGACAAAATACAGCATCCTTTCCTGATTAAAACTCTTCAGAGTATAGGGATAGAGGGAACATTCCTCAAGTTCATAAAATCCATCTATGAAAAACCCTCAGTGAATATCATCCTCAATGGGGAAAAGCTGAGAGCCTTTCCCTTAAGATCAGGAACACAAGGATGCCCACTCTCACCACTGAAGTCCTAGCAACAGCAATCAGACAACAAAAAGAAACAAAAGGTATTCAAATAGGTAAAGAAGAAGTCAGACTCTCTCTCTTCGCAGATGACATGGTACTTTATGTGGAAAATCCAAAAGACTCCACCCCCAAAATAGTAGAACTCATACGGCAATTCAGTAATGTGACAGGATACAAAATCAATGCCCAGAAATCACTTGCTTTCTTATATACTAACAATGCAACTGTAGAAAGAGAAATTAGAGAAACGATTCCATTTACAATAGCACAAAAAACCATAAGATGCCTCAGAATAAACCTAACCAAAGAGGTAAAGATCTATATTCTAGGAACTGCAGAACACTCATGATAGATTATTCCTTAATAGAGAAAGTAGACTTGGACCTTAGGGATCAATTCAGAAAAATTCTCAGTCACTGTCTTTTCAAAATTTTTTTCTTTCCCATTCTCTGTGTTCTTTCTGTCTAGAATCCTAATTAGGTGTTTTAAATTTTGTCACTCTCTTCTCGGTATCTGTTTTTCTTCATTTTTTCTACTTCCTTTCTCTGTGATGTATTTTGGTCACTCCTTCTGATATTCCAGTTCACTCTTTCTGTCTTCTGTTGTATCGAAACTGTTTACCCTGTCCACTGAATTTCTCTTTTAAATGAGCATGGTTTTCATTTCTAGTAGTTCTGTTTTTCTTTTCCAGATCAGCCTGATATCTTTAAATAATCTTCTGATGCTTTTTCCTACTTTTGATACTCTATTATTTTATTACTTTAAATATTTATTTTATATTCTGATTTTAGAATTCTAATATCTTTGCTTTTGCAGGTCTGATTCTGCCATCTGTTGCTTCTGCTGGTAATTCACACTCACAGTGGCTCATTTCCTCATGGTTTGCCACTTCAAATGTGAATTCATATTCCTTGGAACTCTGTCAGTAGGAATTATTTGAATCTTAGGTTTAGAGTATGTTCGTCAGAGAAGATTTGGGTCTGTTTCTTCCTGACTCCTGGTAAGGCAAAAAACGAGATAGTATATTTTGGTTTGGGATATATATATTTATATTTACATATTTCTATATCCTATCAGTTCTTTTTCTCTGGGGAACCCTGACTAATACAGTATTTAGAAATGGAAGATATTAATTTATGTCCAGAAGCATTGGCATTTAATTACTTCTCTGTTTAAGATTCCAGACTCCTCTCCTTTGGCTCTCTACCACACAGTTATCTTTCTTCATTCACCTATGCCAGCGTTGTTTTCCCTACCTGCCCTGTCGACGTTGGGTCTTTTTTAAGGATACTGCTCTGGTGGGTCTCCTAGTCTCCCTTTACTGTCTGTTCCAGGAGATCTCATTTAACCCATGGCTATATGTTGAGGATGCTGTAGTCTGTATCTCCAACTTTAATCTTTTCTCTGAGCTCCAGATATACATATCCAGTTCCTTACTAGACAGTTCCACCTGGACATCTCACAGATTTCTCACACTTAACTTTGCCAAAACAGAATTGTTTCCCCCTCCTAGATCAATTAAGTGGTACTTTAGTAACAATCCTTGGGAAAATTATATAGTCTTTCTCATTTTATGGACCAAGACCTCAGGATCTAGGTCCATAAAATGAGTATAATGATAGTATTAGTATTAAAATAGCCAATATCTGTAAAAACAGTTAAAGCGCTTAGTATGTATCATATATTAGCTATTGCTCCTTTTTGCTTTGTTTTATTTTTTCTTCAGTATTCTGCAATAGGGCTGTAAACTCCAGGAGGTCAGAGATATTCTCTGCAGATCCCAGAACAATGCCTTACACATGATAGGTCCTCATGAAAATGTATTTGATAAATTGAATGCAAGAGGAAATATACTTACTGGAACCTAGAATTTATCTTTGACTTTGCCCTTTCTTTCACTGCCCCACCAAGTCAGTCCATTATTGAAAACTGTTAATTCTACTTTCAAAACACATCTGAAGTCTGTTTCAGTAGTACCCTCTAGTCCAGAACACCATCACCTCTTTGCTGGACTACTCTTACAGTCTGGCTTTGTTGTGCTTTGTTGTTTCCTGCTTATTAAACATGCTGTAGTTTGGGACATATTAGGGAAAGAAGAAAGTGCAGGAGGAAGGTCAAAAATGAAGGGCCCTTCTGATCTAGAAGGAGAACATGATGCCCAGAGGAGTCCATAATGACTGAGTATTTCTCACTCTTGGCTGTAGCTGGTTCACTGCTGGCGAGAACCTTCATGTTACCTTTAGAGCTGAGGCCATGCTTGGCAGCACTTCTGGGAGAAGGTCTGCCTGGGGAGCTGTTCAGCTGCTCACAGTGCTGCATTGTGGTTACCTCTTGTCCCTGTCATGTCCTGGTTCCCTAAATCCTGCCCAGGTGAGCTCTGGTTGTCAGCCTTGTGGACCCAGAGCTGAAAGCCACACCTCTTGTTCTGATGATGGGGGCTGTGGTGACATGCTGCCAATGCAGAGCAGTTTGAGGCAGTGGATAAAGTGACAGGCACCAGAGCATGTCCTGGAGGAACCAAGAGCTGGGTTCTGGTTATGCGGTGGCGTTCTCTGGGTTTGTGTTTCTTCTCTGGACCTTTCTACTTCATCTTCAGAGTTGAAAACCTCTCTCAAACAGATGGTGCTCCAAGCCCCCAAGAGCATGTTCCTGTAATTCATCTACTTGAATGTGCTTCCAGGTGGGGAGAAGGAAGACGGCAAGGAAGAGAAGGGGATCTCTTAAATACTCTCTCTTCCACCTTCTTGAATTTTTATTTCCTTATCCTGGAATACCTGGTGAGGGAAGAAGCAAAGGGAAGAAGTCTTCCATTTGGTGCTAAATAACTTCTTGGACTGAATTTGAGGATAGTAGTGTCTGGTCCTACCTTCTTGGGACATTATGACTTGAAACATTCTGCCTCTATGTCTGATATCATGAGATTGCTTAAGCAGCTTGCAAACACTTTACCCAAGAGGATGTGTGAGCAATAGTGAGTCTCAAGGGAGATGGCTTGCATCTGACAACTGGGTGTGTTTGCCTCTCTGGAAGGTCACTGAATCAGCAGTAGCTGAATTTAATAAAATTATATTTGCTTTAAACTTATTACATGCTCACTGTGGTAACAAATATCAAGAGGATGTAAGGATGCATTTTCCACTGTTGCTGGAGAAATAAGCAGTATAGACTGGGAAAAATGTGGATGATGCAAAATAATATGGTTGTGTAATTTATTAAGATATTAAACTGCATCTTTCTCTCCTACACTCTACATTCACCAACTATATACATATATTTGGTGAATATATATATATGTGTATGTATATATATATGTACTTTAATGGTTTTATCCTTCCAAGAGTCACTGAGGAACAAATGTTGAAATAACTCTACAATTAGGTGGCAATATTAGATGACCGAGTGTTATAGAATTCCAGTGTTTTTGATGAGCCAGCTTTTCCTTTTTGACAGCTAAATTAATTATGCTATAGGATGGGAAAGAGAATATGATAGAAGGGACCCTAAGGGCTTGAAAGCCATGAGCGAGAAGGTGTGAAGTGTACCAGAGCCACTTCCATCCTTTGCCAACACTTGGAGCTGAATGGAATCCGAGCCAGGGAAAAGTTGTTCTCTGGTTGCTACCAACCATAAAGACTCAGCTTGCAATGAGTCCTCTACACCCTGAGATTCTGAGTTTTTGCCTTAGCCTATCTGACCGATGACATGGGAATGCCCTCACTTCCATCCAGGACCTTGGAAACCTCTTCTAGATTAGCAAGTAGGGTGTTGGGACACTTTTTAAGGTGTTAGTAGTCTGAGATCTTTGTTCTTGGCCCAAAGGAAGACTATTGATAACACATTTGGAATCTCTCCCCTGAGCTGGGAAAAGTGGTTCTCATGGGGATGAATATGAGATGGGTTAGAAACATACAAATTGTACTTGAGCTTCTAATGGTGATGTTGACCATGCCTTGTGCAGATGTGGCCTCACTCTCCATAGGTTGAGCAAAACAGATCTGAACAACCATCTGAGTGTCAAAAAAGAGAGGTTTGAATCCTGGATATGACACGTATGAGGCATGAGACCTTTGGCAAGTCATTCAACTTTCTGGGATTAATTTTCTTCTCTAGTAAATGTATTTTAAATTAAATTATATTTGTGAAATCACTTTGGAAACTGGGAAGTTTCCATATAAATAGGAGTTTTTAGTAATTCTTCTATAGAATGAGAATAAGAATAATATCTGTGCATCAGGATTGTTGTAAAGGTTGAATAAGTAAGGCAACAAGAAATATTTTTGAAAACTCTTTGTATCTAGAAGAGCTTTATTATTTTTTAGTGCATTTGTGGATTTAATTATTTTGTTGCTTTCAGACAGTGAGGTGGGTTTTGGCTTACCTTCCTTTTTCCTACCTTTTACCTTCCACTACTCCATCGTTTCAATACTAGGATTTAATAATGTTTGCCTGCTCCATATGGATAATAATAAAGACACTATTTTGCTCATGGAAGTACAGTTACAGGAGATAAATCCTTTCTCTTGGTGACTGAGTCTTACCTAAGTAGAAATTAATATATCTTCATGGATCTTTCCCCTGCTGACATTATTACATTCATCAGTAAAAGCTATCATCATCACCATACCCTCGTTATTTCACTGAAATGTACAGTGAACATTCCTAACGCAACTTTTTACTTAAATTGTGGTAAAATTGTATCAAGCACTTCTTTAGGCCAAAATAACCCTACTACTTCAGTTGTATTTTAAATGGGAAAGACTCCTGGAATTTGCCTTCATCCTTCTGATGCAGATGCTCCCTGGAGAAAAGAGTCACACCCCCACTATACAATGATGAATAAATAATGATCACATCATTGAGGGACTTAATCATTCACCATTCTGATATTATTTAGTAGCTTACAAGCATTTTGTTTAAAAAAACTGCATATGCATAGCATAACACAAGTATTACATTTTATTTTAAAATATTTTATAGTTAAAATCTTAATTGTAGACTTTATAACTTTGTAGACCTTATATTTTCCTTGGATCCATATCAATGCATTTTATTTTTTACATAGTTATTATTATATAGAGTTTCAAAGGCTCTTTTTTCACTCGTGTAAATTTTCATGAAGCAAGGTTTACATACCTTTTCTTTTTGTTGTTCTATACTGTTTTTTTTTTTTTCATAATTTGCTTTATCATTCTATTTTAGGTCAGTTGAATTCACATCATCTGGATGTAAAAGTTAGCTTCTCTTTATTCATTTCCAGTCTCTCCATTTTCAGGTTGTTTAAATAAATGTTTCTCCCCATTTGATGGACACCTAAATCACTTCTGGAAATGTTTAAGATAAAGAGGTTATTTTGTTCTCTGACGGGTTTACTGAATAGACTGTAGGGATGCCAGCTTGTAAATTTCAAAAAGCTCATTAGCTGAATTTGATGAAGGAAGAAGTGTATTCTGTGTGGAAACAGCTAACATCAGCTCCAGAACAATTATCTTCTCTAGCTAATGTTTACACACACACTCACACACACACACATACACACACACTTAATTTAATTTTTGTGTAATTCTAACTGCAGTGGACATGGTCAGCTCTAGAATGATGTCACAGACTGTTTTATGTGGTTCTTTGTTAGCCTCATGGGTTTATGTGCCTCATAGTTCCGCAACTATAGAATAAACTACACAATTGAAGACAAAGTTTCTGTTTCCTCTCCATCCCCAGAGTACTCAGTACCGGGCTGACTGCAAGGTGGGGTCTGAAATGTACTACCATGTGGTAATATGGCCAGGGCTGACCACAAGGTGGGGTCTGAAATGTACTACCATATCTAATATGGCCTTTTCCATTCCTGGCCCTTTAAATGGGGCCAACTCACCCACTCGTATTGTGAAGCAAGTGGTGAAAAATAGCTCCAGTCTCAGATGTTCACCCGGGCACACCCTGACTCGTCCATTCAACACTTTCTTTAGTCAACTGAGCTCAGTTCCCTTGGTTTCAGGGTTTCTAGAGATTCATTCATTTGTTCAAACATTTATTGATTCCCCATATCTATGCCAGATACTTAGGACATAAAGGCTAATATCCTGTCCTGTCTGCCAGCAAGGATCTTGTCATTTGGTGGTAGGTCTGGCTAAGAGTTCCTTCCTCAGGGGCACCTGGGTGGCTCAGTCAGTTAAGCATCCCACTCTTGATTTTGGCTCAGGTCATGATCTCAGGGTCATGAGATTGAGCCCCACATTGAGCCCTGCATTGGGCTCCGTGCTCAGTGGGAAGTCTGCTGGAGATTCTTTTTCTCTGTCTCCTTCTGCCCCTACGCACCCCCCCCCTTTCTGTCTCTAAGATAAATAAGTAAATCTGAAAAAAAAAATAGTTACTTCCTCAGTGGAAGAAGTCAGGCAGCCAGTTCTGGCTCTGTGTCAGGGTAGGAGGATAAGCTACCCTAGCTACCATGCTCTAGCTCACATTATATTTCTAAAATACTTGAAATTTTTGAAATATAGCTATGTTTTTTTGTGTGTGACATGCATTGATTTATGCATTAATCTTGTTTCCCCAGCTAGGCTGTAAGCTCCTTGAGGGAAAAAAGTGTTATTTGTGTTCTCTGAAACACACTTGAGAAACATATACTGTGTTGATTTATTGATTTCTGTAAATAAGAGATGGATTGGCTTTGAGAGTTGGCTCAGATGCTAAATGATTTGACTTGTCCTTTATTGCTGTGCACATCTCACTTCCCTTTCCACTTAGCCTACATTCCAGGACCCATTGATTTGACCACTCTCTTTCAGCACCTTCTGCTCTTTTGGCTCCTTGACTTGCAAGGCCTACATCCAATCCTGGATGTAATTAACCACCAGCTTTTTCAGCTCTCACACCATGGTGGCTGAGCACTTTGGAGAAAAATCACAGAATGGTAAAGATGAGGACCCTAACAAACTCCTGACCTCTATCTTTAGCTGGGCCCTAACTCTGCTTGGCACACACTTCTCTTATGAGAATTCATCAGTGCTTCTTCCTGTTCGTGGGGAAGCTCTTCCAACTCTATAGCTCTTTCCTGAGGGCCTCTACCTCACCCTTTCATCCCATTCTCTCTGGTGATATACTGTCCAGAGAGAATAGAGGCCTTAGAACACATTCCTCACCTCCCTGCCTCCTTTATCTCTAGCAACTCTCAGCCTCAGTCTCTCTAATTTCTTTGAAAGGAAGTCACTCCTAACACCTCTCATCCTCAGTTTCTCTCTTTTCTTTGAAAGGAAGTCACCCCTTGTCTCTTCTCTCTCTTCCCATTCCTCTACCTATGCCCTTGATCCTCTCCCTTCTTGCTTTTTCAGGCCCTTGCTCCATCAATTAATCAGTTTCTTTCCTGACTCATTAACTCCTCCCTCTCTATTGGCTGTTTCCCTTCTGCATAAAATAAGATACAAATATCTTCTACCCTGAAATACCAATTCTGTTTCTCTTGCCACAGGATGTCAGAAACAACCCAAGACATGTGAAATACTAGAGTGAGCTGTCAGACAGACCTAGATCTGATTAGGTGACTGACTTTCAACCAAGGTATGAAAGTGGTACCAGCCAGAATGGGGAGAGCTTCCATGGAGCTCGCAGGAATCAAAGAGCCAAGCCAAACTGAGCCAACAGTGTGGAGAGGACCTGACTCCAACCCTCAGCATGGAGCCTGCATCCCACAAGTTCAGTTTAACAAGAAATCAAGCTCAGTAATTTTGGGGTGGTTGTCATGCAGTATTATTGCAGTAATAGCTGACTAATATTAGCTGGCACTTAAAAAGTGACATGAAAGAGATACAAGAGACGAAAGGTAGAGAGGACATTGGCTCCTTTTCCTTCCATGCCTAGAATGCCATATTCTGCCACCCTTCTGGTTGCCAAGGGAAGGAATTAATCTACCACAATAATAATGATTTTAATGCACTGGTGTTCTTTTTTTGTAGTTTGCATTATTTGTCTTTATCTTCCTTTCTTCCTTCATTCTTGTCTAGCTTCTTTCACTGTTGAGCCCTTACATTCTGCTGGGCATGAGGAATACAAAACAAAATCCGTCTTTTGGTTTAAATGGGGGAAACGAACTGTAAACAAGTAATGGATCTGCACGCAAGATGCCCTGTAATAAAGTTGTATATAGAAGGAAGAAAAAAACGGGAGAGTTTAGCTCTCTGTATTGCTGCAGACGGTCACTGAACACTTGGGAGAGGCCCTGTGCAAGGACCGAGTTGAACAAGGACACAGTCCCTGCCCTTGTCCTTTCTTTCCAGCTTTTTGGAGTTTAGTACTTCACATCTGTGATCACATCCCAGTCTCTGCTCTGCGTTCTTCACACACTTTATTTCCTTTGCTGGAAATCTTCTCTTCCTCTTTACCAAGCCCCCAACCTTGGGTCCTTTCCCAAGGAGGCTTTCTCTGCATCCAAGATTAGGCTGGATTCCCTTCCTAGATGCATTTCTAGCACTTGATGTGTCTCTTACAGTAATATGTGTCATACTTGAATTATTAGTTAAGTGTTTTCTCTGCTAGCCAACTAGTCCAAACCAAATCTGTCTGGTTTACTTCCTTAGCTCCAGTAACTGGCTTAGTTTAGTGAATGGGATGGAATTGAATTGCTGAAGATCTGTTACGTGTATGAGACACTAGGCATGGAGGCAGGAACAGGGTTTGCAGAAAATGCATCAGTTCACTTCCTAGGTCCTCAAATAAGATACCCAAGTTGCTGTCCCAAGTTGATCCCTGAAGTTTGAAAAAAAGAAAACAAGAGAAATCCAGTTTGGGTCTCCAAGGAGCTTAGCAGTACTCTGCATTGTTGAGAACTCTCTGATAGCTAGAAAATTCCACTCATGAGCAGCTGGCCTTGCTCATGGCTCATGACGCAGGCAGTGTTTGGCAATAACATTTCCTGGCATTGATGCGTATCTGCTGCATGTAGGGCTCAGGGACCTTGTCTTATTCCCAGGAATACAACCCCCAGCAGTGCAGCATAGCCTGTGAATCCCGCTAATCCTGGCAGGCGAGGTGGTGGGTGGCCGTGCAGAAGGCTGTGTGTTCCACTGGTGCTGTGCCTGGCCGGGGGCCCTGCCTCCTCTGCCACTGTCCTTTTGTCTTACTGTTGAGAGGTGGTTGCTGTGCTCTCTTCTTGGTGGATGGAATCATTCAGTTCCTTCTCCTCTTTGTTTGCTGCAAACAATAAAAATACGAAAATTTCTACCTGCTAGAACCAGATGTCCTGCAAAATCTCTCCCAACAATTTGAAAAGACTGCTCAGAATAAAAAGGAGTATTTTGTACACACAAATTCATCCCCATATCCTCAATAAGTTTTCAGTCATCATGGCTGTCGGGCCATGTGGACTCATGCATAATGAGTCACATGATGGCAGGGTTTTCTTAAAACTAATTTGTCATCATGTGATGAAAAGCAGTAGCTTTACTAATACAACAGGGTGGGCAAACACTGCCTGCTTTTGTATAAGCCCTCAAGTTAAGAATAGTTTTTACATTTTTAAATGGTTGCCAAAAAAGTCAAAGAAGAATGGTATTTTTAGAAAGGGAAAAGTAGATGAAATTAGAGTGTCCATTAATTAAGTTTTATTGGAACACAGCCATGCTCATTTGTTGAGGGCTTGGTTAGGGCCACTTTCCTGCTGTAAGAGCAGAGTTGAACAGTTGTGACAAAGACTAGGCATGGTTGGCAAAGCCTAAAATATTTATTGTCTTGCCTTTTGCTGACCACTGTATTGGAGGGATATGGATTTTTTTAATTGACTCATCCTGAATGTGCCAGAGACTTACTCAAGGGCCCATATTGTGTTTCCAGTAGGCTGAGCTTCTATTCAGCCTCTGAGGAAAGATGTGCCACCAGAGATGGCTCTGTTTGCTACCCTTTTCTACCTACCTTCATGTTATGGGAATGGGTGTGATAATTGCAACCCAGAACCGAGTGAGCAGGAACTACATCAAGATTCAGCCAAGAAGATAGAACTCATGTGCAGATGTGCTGCCTACAGGTCTAGCGAGGCCTTCTGGGGTCTTGGTTACTCAAGAAAAACCAAGGAGTTCTCTTTTTCCTTCTCTAAAGGGATTCACACCTGTGGGAGAAATTATTAAGCAAAGATACTTGTCTAGATTATCTCAATGTCCCTTAGTTGGTCTTGAGTTGTCTGCCTCTGGTCACCTGCGCCCTGTTCTTTCCTCTGCAGTAGTATATACCCATGCGCAGAATTATGATTGTTTGCTTTTGTATCTTCTAGACTGTGAGTTCCTAGCGGGCAGGGTTTTTTAATATCCCTGTGTTATGAGCATCTGGAAAGAGCTAGGCACATGGTAGATACATGCAAAATAGCCAAGGAATCAACAAAGTCTGTCATGCTTCTCACACAGAGTTACAAGTCTGGAGGGCCCATGGTGCTGTGACAGCAAGTACCTGCATCCATAGATTAGCATGGCCTAACTTTCTGGGTATTGGTAGTACTTGAAGATCTATGGTAGAAGGCACGATTTTTATATTTAAACAAGTGTGGCTAGATTATGGAGTAAAAACTCAGAATGTTTAAAGATGGAGCTCAGACTTCAAAGAACCTGACCAGCTTATGGTGGTCATTGGGGGTTTGCCTCAGGTCCCTGGTGTGGGGAGAGGGGTGTCAGGGATAAATTCATTCTCTCCTGCAGTTAGAAATCTTTGGGGTGAAATTGTCAGAGACGGACTAAAGTACTGCTTCCACAAGTCCTCAATGTGGCATTATTATTATTATTTTTTAAAGATTTTATTTTTAATTAATCTCTACACTCAACATGGGGCTCAAACCACAGCCCCGAGATAAGAGTCATACACTCACCAACTGAGCCAGTCAGGTGCCCCTCAACGTGGCATTATTAACAATGGGAGGCAGGAAGGTGGAAGAGAGAGGCCTTTGAAAGGACATGGCCAGTTCTGCCAGTACTTACAGATGCATCATATCTTTTGTCAGAGATTTCAGACAGCAGTGTGGACCTTTAGTTCAAGAGATCCTTTGAGAATCTGCTAAAACCTGTAGACTCTGTGAACTTGCACCGTCTACCAATTTGGCTGTAGTAGATTGTAACTTCAGCTTAGTCCTCATTGCTGCTAGGTGTGGTGAATTTTAACAGTTAGGATTATTCTTTGGGAATGTGACTAAGGCTTTGGTAATATGGGGAAGGGTAAAAAGCGAGTTACTGTTTGGTGGTGCATATGGTCTGAATTGGTATCCTAGATGACATTTTTCTCGATTCCTTCTGGTCTTCAGTGGTTTTTCCAGTGGGTCACTCCTAACCTGTCCCTCACAGGCAGTCTCTCACTCCTGTCTTTTCTTCTCCCTGTCTATGCCAATCCTTTTGTTCCTTTTAGATTCTTTTTGCTCCTCCCCAGATGCACTGGGCCACCAGAACCTGGATGGAGCCAGCTACAGTCCATCCCCACTTCCCTGTTAGCTGGGAGGCATTGGGGACCATGTAACATACACTGAGCTTTTTCATACAGTTCCGCTGTGCCTGTGGATCTCAGATTAATAACCCCTGCCCAAGTCTGAGTCTAAAAAAGGAGGTCTGTTTATTTTCAGGGTGAACAGAGGTAAGGAAGAGGGAATGAGGTGAACCAGGAGGTTCTTCCTGTTGTTTGGAATTGCTGGGGAAGGGGAAGGCGGGGAGAGAGGTGAGTGGGCCCCAGTGTGTAGAGCATCACTGGCAGCAGGCGGCAGCTAGCATCCAATCACAGCCACATGCCTACTGTACTGTGTAATTCTATAGCTCTTTTGGCAGTGCTTACAGGCATGCTCTCTCTGAGTGCTATTGATTTCTTGGGGAAAGGAGATGAAAAACAAGTGTTATACTTGGTGTCGTGTGTTTTCTGGGGGAAGTAAATAGATTAGCCAAATTGGACAGACAAGATCAGGGCAAAGAGAGAAGAGGCTCCCTGGAACAGCCTTCTCTGAAATGGAATCTCTTAAAATGATCCACAGGGGAAATAAAATGATTAGGTAGAGCAGGGATTTATCCTGTACTCAGATTGAATGTCACATTTTGTTTCCGTCTCAGCTTCATGTCCTGGGACTCAAACCACTCTGCTTTCCACCAGATTGCTGTTTGATACCAGTAGCTCCGCTTGCCTGTGTCTTGACTATGCCCGCCCCCCCAAAATGCCAGGGCCAACTGTCACTATGTTTCTGGGTGCTGCTCTAGAACAGCACTGTCTGATAAAACTTTTTGTGATGATGTAAATGTTTAAACAGTTCTCTGCCATTAAATACAGTAGCCCACTGGCCTCATGGAGCTTTTGAGCACTTAAAAGGTAGCCGGTATGACTGTGAAACTGAATATTTAATTTTAGTTAATTTAAATGGAAATAGCCATTTGTAGCTCTTTTTTTTTTAAGATTTTATTTATTTGCGAGAGAGAGGATGAGAAACAGAGAGCATGAGAGGGAGGAGGGTCAGAGGGAGAAGCAGACTCCCTGCTGAGCAGGGAGCCTGATGTGGGACTCGATCCCGGGACTCCAGGATCATGACCTGAGCCGAAGGCAGTCGCTTAACCAACTGAGCCACCCAGGTGCCCCTGTATCTCTTTTTTTTAAAGAAACTCTGGAAGAGCAGCTTAAGACCACTCAGTGGTTGTTCCTACCCAGTCAGTGGCCTGAGCAGTGGCCGCACACTCCAGTCTTCAGCAGGGAACTGCTGACCAGACACAGCTTGCCCTCAGACCAGTCTGCGACTTCAGATGGGGTAGCAGTGAACTCAGGAGCTGGAGCAGTTCCCTCACCATGAAATTCCTCCTTGGTCACGGCCTTTTCAGCAGCAGCCTGCTCTTCCTTTTCAGTCTCTTGAGGATCTCTGTGGAAGTAGAGATCAGGCTTCATCTCCCATGGGTGTTCACGGGAAATGGTGCCACGCATGCGCAGAACTTCCCAGGCCAGCATCCACCACATCAGACCCACTGACTGAGCTCCCTTGTTGTTGCAAGGGATGGTAGTGTCCCCAGAGCTCAGAGGAGAGTCTGTTACACAGTAACGGTAGGCAGGTTAACATGTCTCCATGAGAGGCTGGTGGTCAGCCCTGGAGTCGGTAACCACCAGAAGTTTCGGCTCTCTTAGTGAAGGTTCCAGGAGTGAAGCAGCCAGCTTTAGGAGTGGCTCCAGTAGCTGCAGCAAACTTCAGTACAGCTCGCTGGCCAATATTCCCGGATGGTATGACGCTGACATCAGCTGGGTTTTCAGTGGCAACAATGGCATGACCTGTGAGCAGAAGCTTCTCCAAGGTTCTTTTCAGATTTATGATGTAGATACCATCCCTTTTCCTTTTGCAGATGTACTGTTCCATTTGGAAGTTAGGGTTGGTGCCACCTAAGTGGGTTCCTGCTGCAAGGAATTTGAGGATATCCTCCTTCATTTGCAGGACATCAAGGGCTCCGGACATTGTGAAAGTTTCCCTTTAAGTTATAATGGGAACACAGAACAACACCATTATGGACTCCTCCCTGGGTAGTGCAGGAAGGCCATATATAGCTATTTGCTGTCCTCTTGTGCAGTGAAGTTTTAGATTCTTGCAATCCCGGAAGTGTGAACCAGCGGCATCCACATCACCCGGGATTGGGAGATTGTTTTAGACATGTGGTATCTTGGGCCTCACTCCAGATTCACTGAACCAGAATCTACATTTTAACAATATCTTCAGGTATTAGAGTGTACGTTAAAGTTTGAGAAGCAGGGCTGGAAATGAGGAAGTCTCAGGAAGAGATGCAGTATCAGTCAGAGTCAGCTGGGTTATGCTGCAGTAGCAAACAAGCCCCAAATCCAGTGGCTTAAAATAAACAAATTTTACTTCTCATTAATGCTTCTTGTCCGTGGTGGGCCAGAGGGGGCTCTGTTCCACATCGTTCTCACTCCAAGTTCCAGGCTAATGGGCCAGTGCTCTCTGGATCATTTGTCATTGCTGTGACATAAGGGAAACCAGATAGTGTGGTGAAACCTCTACTTTCTACTCACATTTCATTGACCAAAGCATGTCACGTGACTGCACCTAACTCTAAGGGGACAAGGAAGTGCAAGCTTATCAAATGCCCAGAAGGGGGAGAAACAGAATATTTGGTGAACATATATGGTGAACAGTGCTAATGACTGCCACACATAAGCATAGTTACAGCTTTTTGTTTGTTTGTTTTTTAAACAGCCAGTTCTAAAGATCATCATTTCAAGCCTGGACTTGCCATAGCTTTCTAATTGGTCTCCCTGTTGTCCTTTCTTTTTTTACATCACTACCATATTAATTCTCTTAACGCATTGCTCTGAATATTTCATTTCTCTGCTCAGAACCCTTCAATGACACCTCATTGTCCACCAAGTTGAGTAAACTCCTTTTAGCATGATGTAGTGGAAAGAATGCTACTAATTTATGTGTGACCTTGAACAGTGTTGCTTAAATTCTCTGAATCACAGTTTTCTCATCATTTAATTTGGAGATAAAAATACCCACCTTCAAGGGCTGCTGTGAATCTTAAGTAAAATAATGTGTATAAAGTGCATAGTGTATTAGACATTTAGTAAATAAGAGCATAATCCCTGTCATGAGCTCTTAGAGCACACTATGCATATCTGTATCATAATATTTATCCAAAACGTATTGAGATGACCTACTGCATATCTTTTTCTCCTAGTAGACTTGAATTCCTTCAGGACTTTGACTTTACAATTACTGAGCCTAGCATAAGGCTCTGCATGTGGAAGATTCTTATTAAATGTTGTTTTAACTGCACATCATTCGTTAAGGATTTTGAGCTCTCCCTAGCAAGGTTGCCTTATGTGTGTACCCAGTGTTATAACCAAGCCATACCACTTGCTGTTTCTTGAAATAACAGCATGTTCCTCACCTCTGGACCTTTGCTCATGATGTTTCTGTTTCTGATAGAAACTTTTTCCTTCCTGTACCTTAGCCTTGCAAAAGTTTGCTCATCACTTAAGCCCCACCTAAAGTGGCACCTCTACAACTATTATTTTTCTAATTCCTGAACCTGAAAGCAACATCTCCATTCTTTGAACATTCATAGTATTCCGAGAAGGCTTCACACAGAAGGCTGTGATTTGGGATTCCTCTGGGAAAGTAGTGACCAGGGGATTTATACTGGGAAGGCAAAGTGGAGAGCAGGAGACAGGTAGGACATTCCAGGTTGACCAGGGTGGGCCTCCACATCTCCAGATGGCTCAAGTGCAGGGAAGATGGAAAAAGAAGTCAGAGACAAGGCTGGAGAGATAGGCAGATAGGAGAGGTTAATGGCGTTGTCATGGTTAAAAAGTTTGAATTTTATCTTAAGCCAATGGAGATAACTTTGAGCAGGGAAGCGACATGATCAATTTTGTGACCCAGAAAAACCAGTTTATTGAGGATCAGAGTATGATATTTAATAATTGATATTTAATAGAGATATTAAATATTTAATAATTGATCTCCAATTTTCTGTGTTAAGCCAGTTAGAGTTGTCTGTTTTCTTTTTTAAAGATTTTATTTATCTATTTGACAGAGAGAGAGACAGCGAGAGCAGGAACACAAGCAGGGGGAGTGGGAGAGGGAGAAGCAGGCTCCCCACCGAGCAGGGAGCCCGATGTGGGGCTCGATCCCAGGACCCTGGGATCATGATTTGAGCCAAAGGCAGACGCTTAACGACTGAGCTACCCAGGCACCCCGTGTTGTCTGTTTTCTGATCATGATTTGGTCTTCCCATTGCCTCTCCTTATGTCATTTATTTATTCCAGTTACCTACCTAGCCCCTGAAGATGTTTGCATTTTCAGGCCCTGTCTTAGGTCTGTACTCCAAGCAAGTATCCTCTGATAGCTTCAGTCATCTATCAATAAGGAATTGCATTTGGCCGTTTATAACAAGGACCCTTCTCTCAATAGTGACTTCAATAAGATAGTGGCTTATTTCTCTCTCATGTAAAAGAAGTCTGCAGGTAGCTTGTATAGGTTTTCCTACTTGTTTCCTTTGCCATCCTTGACCCTGTGGCTTCCATTCCCAAGATTACCTGGTGCACAATGGCTGTTGGAGCTCCTGCCATCACATCCCCATTTCAGGCAGTAGGAGGGAAGAAGGGGGAAAGAATGCATTATTTCTCAGAGTTCTATGTAATGCGTCTGCTTATAATTATTGGCACACATTTAGTCACAGGGTACCAAGGGGTGGGGAATGTAGACTTTTATTCTAAGAGGCTATATGCCTGGCTAAAAAAAAAAAAATTGTGTGTGGGGTTTTTGTTTTTGTTTTTTTTTTTAAATAAGAGACTTGTGAGAGTAGGAAAACAGGAGCCTCTGCTATGGTATGTAACTCCAACCCTCATTATAATACATCTGTTTTTTGAAGACTTTGTGCTTCCATTAGTACATACTTGACAAAAGTTCAATCCTTCCAAGCCCTACTAGTATCTATCTGTCTTCTGGTTTTTAAATGTCCATTTCATTTATGTATTATCTACACTCTGTGCCTCAGTGCACATCTACTTGTCCTGAATTTGACAATCCTTGGTCAGATTTCATCCTTTTTTTTTTTTTTTTTAAGATTTCTATTTATTTATTTGAGTGAGAGAGAGAGAGAATGCGCGTGAGAGAGAGCATAGAGGGAATTGGCGAAGCAGACTCCCTGCTGAGCAGAGAGCCTGCCAGGAGCTTGATCCCAGGACCCTGAGATCATGACCTGAGCCAAAGGTAGATGCTTAACCAATTGAGCCACCCAGGCGCCCCAGTCAGATTTCATCTTTAACCTTAACAAGGGAGAGAGGAACCAGGAGATCCTGCACAAACTGAGGGAAGAAGCCCCAGATGTGTTTGAACAGACCCGCCTCAGTTCATACCTGTCTAGATGGGGAATATATAATTTTCTTTGCCCAAATTTACTTGTTCCCAGAGTGCCCCTGTTTGGATTGTTTGTCGTCAACTTTGCATCCCGATGGCCCCTCTCTAAGGTTTTCTCCAAATTATAGAAGAGAAGCCAGGAACTGCACTTATCCCTGTTCCTCTCTCTGTATTGCTCCTGTCTTGAATTTGCTAATAAGAAGAATTTACGTAAGACTTGCAGGGCAGAAGAGTGGGAGAAGCCAGTGTTCTCTGGAGGCCATTGCAAACTCAAAGTTGCTTCCTAGGGAGTTTTGTGCCCTCAACTCTTTGGTGTTTCAAGTGGAGTGCAAGCTGCTGACTAAGCTGCCTCTGCCTCTGATTTTACAGGCAGCTCCCCTTACCTCTGTTCCCGTAGGTCTCCCAGTGGCTGTAGGAGATCCTCATTTCTATATTCACTGCTTCCTAATGAAATAATAGGGCGTCTCTCTTCCTGAACGAACCCTGCCTGATAAATCCTCGTTCACCTGAGTTATTTGGTTACAAAAATTTTGGAGGCTCTTTTCCTAGACTACTATTTATGTGGCCAAGCAGGTAATGTTATTTTACATTGCAAACATCCTTTGCGATTACATATATGAATATTAAAATACATAGTGCAATTACATCTTGTATAATTGTGTATTACAGTTTATATTACGTTTTATAGTATATTAGAAATGTATTTCTCTCATCTCTCCAAAGGATTGATTTCCCAGAGTACTAGAGACTACCTTATACCTCTTGCTTTAATTACGTTATGACAAGAAGGTCTCTCACTGTGCTTGGTAAAAATGCCTTTGGAGCCAGGGCCGGGTGGGGTGGGAGTAGGGATGGGGACAGAGTCAGAGACTGAAGTGGAGAAGCTCCCAGCTTGGTGGGGCGCCAGTCCGAGTTCCCAGCCCTGCATTTTTCATCCGTAGAGCTCCGCTTCCATTAATTGACATATGAGTGATCCACTCAAGATCTCATTTGACAGGAAGTGTTTCACTGCTTAAAAAGAAGGTTGAGAGCTGCTCCTTTAAAACCCCAGATTTGAGATGTGCCTTATAAGCTTCAGCTCCTCCACTTATTAGCCATGTGACCTTGGGCATGTCATGAAAACTGAATTCAGCTTCCTCGGGGGTATGATAATACCAATGGCAAAGCATTTCTGAAAAGATGGAAAGAAATAATGCCCATAAATTTGAAAGGCGATACCAGTCAGGGTTATATTCTCAAGTGCCTGCAGGGCCAGGCGAGTGACAGAAATGAAAGAAATAGGCCATTGTGAATGGGAAAGGCCATGTCCCAATGAACAGGGGCATCCTCAACTTACTGTGCTTGTTAACATTTGGGGGATGTGATCAGATCTTTTGATTTTTCAAGAAAACCTGGAAATAAGGATTTTTGGAGAGGAATCTCAGGATTTTAAAAAGATCGATATTAATTTCACTTTTAAAAGCTGATCAAAACACATACTTTCATTTGTGAGCTTCCTTGTATGCCCTTTAATTACACAGATACCAATTATTATTATTTTTAATGGGCTTTGAAAGCTATTGTTTTTTTAGCCTTTCCTGTGAGCTTGCCTTACTTTCTGTAACGTACCTTCCCCACTTGACCCAGGTCTGACTGATCATAGTTTTCCATCTAAGGGGTTGGTATTGGACCTAGGTAGGCCTAATTAGGTTCTTTCTAGGGATCAATATTTGGATGCTAGGGAAATTAGTCTATCCTTCCTTGTCTTGCTCAACTGCTCTGTGTAGGCATAGAGATGCCAATGACCACGTTCCTTAGTCACTCGGTAGAAATCCAATTGTGGGAGAGAATGAGGCCAAAAAACAGAGACAAGTGGGGAGAAAAGAGATCAAGAGAGTCCTGGCAGCACTGAGTTAGGGAGGCCTTCATTTTTATAGCTTTCCTTAACCCTGTGAGTTACTAAGAAATACTCCTCTTAGCCATAGAAGCCAGTAAATTCTCTTTTGATTTGCTTATGATAACTTGAACTGAGTTTGTTTCAATAACATCTAATGAAAAGGACTACTAATATTAGTAGTAGTAGTAGTAGTATTAGAGATAAAATTCATTAGCCATCAATTACTTCAGAAATAAGGCAAAAGTAAATTTTTGGAATTTGAAGAACTGTCCTTGAACTAAAATTATTTTTGAAGAGTTTAAGAATTATAGTAAGAGACTTGGTATTTGGAATAGTGCAAGAGATAAGCACAAAATGAGACTTTTTATCCTTATGGGTTGTAGTGTGTGTAATGGCCCTTCATAGATCCCATGCCACCCATCATTTGTTCACAGAATTTTCTTAGAGAAGTTTCCTGGTAACATTGTGTGAATAGTTCAGTAGATTTTTATTCTCCCAGAGCAGAAACCAAGAGCTCAGATCTAGAAGAAAAGATTCAGTAGGCACTGATGTTATCTGTCTGGGATAAGTACTGAATTGATGGGAAAATGAAAAATAGTGCCTGAGAGCACTTTCTTAGATGTTATGTGTGATGTGCGTAACTAAATAGGTATGTTTGTCTTTTGCTAAATATAACTTAATAGCACTTAAAACCAGTCTATGAGGGGGAGAAATAGAAGATGTAGAATGATATGTAGGATTCATATGTAGATAATACAAAGGCAAAACATAATCAAAAATTAAAATGCCTCTCGTTTTACTGTAATAGGAATTTGTCTAGGCCTGGGAGGTTGAAGAGCTGATACTGGTGGCAGGAAAAATTATGTATTACCTTTATGACATTCCATAAAGAGGTAGTGATTTCTGAATGTGTGCGGTTGGTTTTACTTTAAATGCTGTCAGAGTGATGAGAGATTTTACAGAGAAAACATCTTCCTCAGAGATAGGTAAGCATCCCACTGGGAGCATAGTTACAAATGTTCCTCAGAGTTGACAGAAAGCTTGGCAATGTGCTCCTTAAGGATCCTTTAAAGTGCCTCAAGCTCCTTCTTCATTCAAGCCCATGGTTTTCTGAAATCTCGAGCCTTTACTGGAAAGGAAAACTTAGAAATCAAAATAGAGTTGAAACAGTAAATTCTGTGGGTGCTTGGGTTAAAAAAAACCTCTCAAGATACAGCTCCATAATTGGGATTGTTTTTGTGAATTTAGTCACATTAATCCATGTCTCAGTTAATTATGCAATAACATTTACATGCCTGGAGACAAATTTACAATTTTTGCTCAGATTTTTTTCTGAAAATGTGTCGTTGTGCTCTGAAATCAGTGCCAAGATATTAACTGTAAATTGAGTTTGGTGTGAGGGGGGTAGTGGTGATGGTTAGAATTCCTGATCTGGCTCTTGGACATGTTAGAATATGAGGAAGTGTTCCTAATCATTCTGCCTTTCCATGGTACTAGACCAAATTTTCTACTAAAATTTTAAATTTTATATGCTGACTTCACCTCTGAAAAAGTTCCTTTAATGTTGCCTGTAGGATACAAATGTAAACATTTCAGCCTAGCATTAAATATTCTAGTCTCACCTCCAAAGAGTATGCCTCATACTGGCCCAGAGTGACCCTCTCAATGCTGTTATAGAAAGAGTTTAATAAATGCTTGTTAGAAGTGTGAAGTCTGGGCTGTGGATGGCAAGTGAGATCTTTACTTCACTGACCTATATTGTGGCCAGATGCAGAGTTAAGTTGAGGTATTTTTCAGTTTCCATTCCTTCTTTCAGAGTCTTGAGATTATGGAAGACTACTGGTCACATAGGGTTAGATATAAACTATGCCTAAATATTCCCAAAAGGTTGCTGGTTATGCTTTTAATTTTGTCTACTATTAATTAAAATTCCACAAGTTTCTATGGTAATATATTTTGACTTGTCCTAACTTTGAGAATCAGAGGATTATTGAATCTGGGAGGAGAAATTTTTTTAACTCATTCAGTCTCCAACTCAAGGCACAAAGCTCTTCTGCCATGTCTTTAATGCATTCACTCAGCAGGGAAACACTTACTAAATGCCTACACTGAGCCAGTGATTGTGTCAGGCTTTGTGAAAGACTCAGAGATTAGTAAAATATGCTCTGTTCTCAGGGGGTTGTATTCTCACAGCAATTATGCTACATGTTTATACATATACTAGCTGATGGGCAAGGATAGGGGGCTTAACAGAAGTGGAGATAGAATGCTAGAGGAGTTTCAGGGTAGGGGAGACTAATTTTTGCTGATGGAATCAAAAATACTGGAGGAAGTGGCTTCTCAGCAGAGGCATAAAGAAGGGTAAAGGTTTGAACTCACAGGGATGGGAAGGCAAGAAATTCCAGTGAGAAGGATAATGTGAGACAAGGAAGGAGTTTTATAAAGGGGACATGGAGAAATTAGGTGTGGCTGTATCATTGGACATGCTTAGCAGGAAAACTGGTTGGAAACATAGAGGATACATAAGGAAAAGCAGATTTCTGCAGGTCACTGAGTCTTCTTTCTTTTTTTGAAGATTTATTTATTTTAGAGAGAGAGCGCAAGTGCAGGGGAGGGGCAGAGGGAGAGGGAGCGAGAATCCCAAGCAGACTCCCCGCTGAATGGGGAGCCAGATATGGGGTTTAGTCTCACCACACTGGGATCATGACCTGAGTCGAAACCAAGAGTCAGACGCTCAAACGACTGAGCCACCCAGGTGCCTCCAGGTCACTGCATCTTTAGAAAGGCAGCCAAAATATGTTGTGTGCTATGCTGCAGGACCTGTGGAAGCATGGCCATTTTGAAGCAAGGAAGTGACACGATCAAACTGTACTATTGGAAGATGACTTGTCAGGGCTGAATGTCAGGTACACTGGGAAACAGAGACTAGAGTCAATGCAATGAGTTGGGGTCTGGTATATGGTTCAGGTAAGAGGTAATTAGAGCTCTAACTAGAGAAGTAGCTAGAGTAACCATGAGAAGGGGATAGGGGTTTAACCTGTGGGATTTCAGGACTAATTGTGGATAGCAAGAGAAAGGAAGACATAGAAGTTACCTTAGCAGTTTTTATTCAAGTACCTGGGGAAGTTGTAATGCTGAGGAGGAAGAGCAGGTCTGGTGGGGAGGTAACAGCGGGAGTTAGGATGAGTATGCATCAGAAGCAAGCAGTTTATCAAATTGGAGATGTCCAAAAAACAACGGGAAATGTGGGAGTGGAACTAGGAAGAAGCGCCAGTAGTATAAGCAGAGACTTGGGAATAGAAATGATATTTGATGCCATAAAAGTACACGTCACCCAAGGAAAGAGTATAGAGAGGAGAGAGAGAGGGACAAAGCCAGAGATTTATTTTCAAGAATTCATACATTAAGAAAGTGGGAGTTCAAAAAGTGAGTATGAACTGGAGAAGAAACAGTTACAGAGGAAGATGATCAGGAAGATACAAGGTAATGGACAAGAAAGGAGGTAAGAGCTTCTTAGCTCAGGAATGTGCTCAGTATGCAGTGTGCCAAGAAGATGAATAAGGGTAAAGGTTGAGGGAAAGTCAGTATCTCTTAGGTGAAGTAGCTAGATGATCATTTAAGAGAACCCTTTTTGTAGAGCATTTTTGCTGTAATTTAGCTGGTAAGGGCTTCAGAAAAGAATTGAGACATGTGCTCAAGATGGGGCAATGTGTTTATGCTGCGTAAATATCTTTTTTGTCCCAAGCATATAATCATATATTTTAACAAGTAAAAAAGGTAATAAAAGACTTAGTGGAAGGTTCTAAACGCAAGGCCAATAAAAACACAGTGTTGATGACAGCTGCAGTACAGACCTTCTGGGCTTTCTATTTTGAAGCAGGGAGCTTGGTTTCTGCAAAGATGCTCCTCATGAGGTGGGGGAACACAGCCATGCCATTGATTAAAGCTGCACAGTTTCTACCACTTGTGAAAAGAGACTGCTATAAAAAAAATATGCCTCATGATGTATAATTAGTGACTGGCTCTAAAAAGCTGTGAGCTGTGGAGTGAGGAAGAATTTAGGAGAGAGGTGGGAACAAGGATTCAGGAGGGACAAAAGCACAGCCTCATGAGTAGGAACGGGGTTCCAGTGCCCCCTGGCTTTGTACCTGGATCTCTGACAGTCCCACTGCGAAGGTGCTGGCCTGGATTTGGATTTGGGATGATGGGTGGAGATAATTGCAAAACATCTACATAAGAAGGGTATGAGTGTGAAATACTAAAATCACACACAAAGATAGCATGAAAACAAATGAATTTTTGAAAAACTATCTACTTTAAACAAGCTTGTAAACAAAATTTAGAACACATAAAAAAATTAATGCTTTTGACTGGAGAAAGAACAGCAAATAAAGCCTAAACCCAGCAAGAGAAGAGAAATAATAAAGATCATAGCAAATATCAATGAAATAGAAACCAAAAGAACAGTAGAACAGATCAATGAAACTAGTAGCTGGTTCTTTGAAAGAA
>NC_138370.1:165922623-165973494 GCF_054177405.1 Leptonychotes weddellii | reverse complement strand
AATTGAGTAAGACTGTTGAATCACAGACCTGTACCTCTGAAACAAATAATACATTATATGTTAAAAAAAAAAAAAAAAGAAGATAGTAGGAAGGGAAAAATGAAGGGGGGGAAATCAGAGGGGGAGACGAACCATGAGAGACTATGGAGTCTGAGAAACAAACTGAGGGTTTTAGAGGGGAGAGGGGTGGGGGGATGGGTTAGCCCAGTTATGGGTATTAAGGAGGGCTTGTGTTGAATGGAGCACTGGATGTTATATGCAAACAATGAATCATTAAGTACAGTACACCAAAAACTAATGATGTAATGTATGGTGACTAACATAACATAATAAAATAAAATTTAATAAAAAGAAAGTAGGAGCTAAAAAATTAAATGCTGACTTGATGCATTAAAAAAAATTAATGCTTTTGAAAAGGACAATGAACAGAATAAAAAAAAAAATCAGAACATGAATTCACTCCGGATGAAATTATTTTAGGAACCAGTCTGACAAAGTCTTTTGTGTGTGTTTAAGACATCAAGCAAAAAAAAAAAACAAAAACAGAGATGTGTTCTATTAAAAATGGAAGTATTACAGACAAGTATTATAGTCAAACAATACAACACACACAAAATACTATACCATATGATTTCCATCTCCTGAAGTTTAAAAACTGGAAAATCTCATGTGGTTTTAGAAGTTAGAATAAAGATAATGTTATTTTGTAGTATAAAGAAAAGAGAAAAGGTACAAGGGGGCATGAGGGACTTTTGGATTAACAGTAGTATTTTGTTTACTAGGTTGTAATAATTCATTAAGTTACATATACTTACTATTTATACTTTTTTCTGTATCTATGTTGTAATACCAAGAGTTTATTTGAAAATGGGAAAATAGGGCACCTGGGTGGTTCAGTTGGTTGAACGTCTGACTCTTGATTTTGGCTCAGGTCATGATCTCAGGGTCGTGAGATCGAGCCCTCTGTCAGACTCCATGCTCAGCAGAGAGACTGCTTGAGATCCTTTCCCTCTGCCCCGCTCCACAGTGCTCTCTCTCTCAAATAAATAAATCTTTTTTAAAAATGGGAAAATAAGCTAGGCAGAAAGAAGAACAAATGGCTTTATAAGTAAATCTTGGGAATTAGAAGTATAGTCATTGAAACTAAGTAGTTAAAAATTATGTGGGGGTTTCTGGGTTCCATCAATAACACCTCTCTCTACACTACTATATTTGAAGCCAGTTGAGGGATAGATTCTGAAGACAGAGAGAGAGAGAGAGAGAGAAAATGAGCTTTATTAAGTAGAAGAATCCAGACCAATAAGCCATATATTGTATGATTCCATTTATATGAAATGACCAGAATAGACAAATCTAGAGACAGAAAGTAGATTAGTGGTTTCCAGGGGCTGGGAGTGTGGGGTAGGGTGGGGTGTGACTGCTAATAGATACAAGGTTTGTTTTTGGCATGCTGAACATGTTCTGGAATTAGATAGTACGGTTGTACAACTTTGTGGCTATCCAGAAAAATGAATGAGTAGTAGAGTTTAAAGGGGTGAATGTAACAGTATGTGAATTATATGTCAATTCAAAAAAAGTAAAAAGCAAAAAGTGAGTTTTGCCACTGATATAACAGCTGTGTTGGAGGACAAGGCCAAACTATGCAACCAAGTGCCAGATAAATTTGCTGATGTTTCTTACTCTGCTTCCAGCTTATCCCCGTCTCCAGTGAGATCACACCCATGGGTATTTTTGGGGTGGCACACATGCACCCAGAATTGCTGTCTCATGTTAGTTCAGAATGCAGAAAGAGGAAAAGACTGAGCTTCCAGTGCTTATAGCCTTTATGGTGGATTAGCTCTATCCAATCAAAGAGTGTG
The DNA here is from genome assembly GCF_054177405.1 of Leptonychotes weddellii. Lineage (NCBI taxonomy): Eukaryota > Metazoa > Chordata > Mammalia > Carnivora > Phocidae > Leptonychotes > Leptonychotes weddellii. The sequence goes on along the minus strand of NC_138370.1, from coordinate 165,971,635 downwards.
AAGTAATGCCTGCCACCCCGCAATCAGGTGCAAGGAGTGTGTAAGGGATGGTGCAAGAATAAGGAATGTCACTTTCTAGGGCACATCCCTTCATATAGACACCTAAAGAGTGAGGGATAAGTCCTTTTTTGGTTTTTTTAAGTTTGTATTTATTTATGTAACCTCTACACCCAATGTGGGGCTTGAACTTACGACCCCAAGATCAAGAGCTAGCTGCATGTTCTTCGACTGAGCCAGCCAGGTGCCCTATAAGTCTTACTTTCTAACAAAATCAGCTCTAGGTTGACTGGACACAAAGTGAGAATTTGTGCATTAAAGATAATGGTGATGAATCCACTTAGTGTTCAACACTGTCTTCTCGTTGTAGGGAAGCTGCAAAATATCAGAGAGAAAGGGAAACTTTGAAGCCATGACAGAGAAAAGGCTGCCAATTTACAAAGAAACAGCAGTTAGACTTATACTAGACTTTTCAGTCAGCAAAACAGATGCCAGAAGACTCTTAATTACCATTGTAAAATGTCAACCAAGAACAATGACCAAGGTGAATTATTTAAGATTGACAATAAATAAATATCTTTTCAGATATATAAAAGTACAAGAGTTTACTAGACAAATATTATCAATGTAAGAATCATTACAGTTAGAGAGTGTAGAAAAGTGAATGCAGAGGTAAGTCCTGGGATACAAGATACAACAGAGGGCACATTGTGTTGGAAAATGTCTCTAAGAGTTGATGTAAAAGAAACAAAATAAAAAACCCCAATGTCATATTTTTCTTTAAGATAAAACTAAGGAGGGGACATTTGATGGATATAGAGTGCTAAAATCCTTGTTGTATCTAAGAGGGAGATAAAATACTGTAATCTTTAGAGTATTAGAATAATGTATAGCTAATTATGTATGCTAAAAAGTTAACTAAAGCCATGGTAGTAAAATCTACAGGTGGATAAAAAAGGCATGTAAAAAATATTACCTAATGGAGACAAGAAAAAGAAAAAAGATAAAGAAGCAAAGAAAATATAGGTAAACTCCAAACACAAAATAAGATGCAGAAATAATTTAAAATAAATCCGGTATTACAAATTGTATAAGTAGATTAAGTCTTCATAAGACAGAGATTTTTAGATGGATATAAAAACAAAATCCAGCCATATGTTGCTGACAAAACTCACCACAAAAACAAAATTACATGGAGAGGTTAAAAACAAAGAAATGAGAAAATAATTAGTGTAGCAATATTAATATCATACAACATAGATTTAAAGAATTAATAGAAAAAGAGGACAATTGTGTAAAGAACAATCCTCTGAGAAGATTTAGCAATCACACTCCATTTGTACCTAAAGGCATATCCTTGGAAAACATGAAGTAAATATGGAACAAAATGTAAGGAAAGATGGTCAAATCAATAATTTTAGTGGGAGATCTAACCCCTGTCAGATACTTACAGAACAAGCTGAGGGGATATTAGTAAGAATAGAGAATATTTAAGCAACACAATTAAGAAGCTTACTCTAACAATATGACATGTCTTTCAAGTACATGTGAAGTATTTACACAATGATCACATTTGGACCCAGAAGTCTCAATAAATTTCAAAGACTCAGTTCATTCCATGTTCTCTAACCAAAAGGCAATTTAATTAGAAATCAATAAGAAAATACTTAAAAAGCCCCAATATGGGGCACCTGGGTGGCTCAGTTGGCTAAGCTTCTGCCTTCGGCTCAGGTCATGATCCCAGGGTCCTGGGATAGAGCCCCGCATCGGGCTCCTTGTTCAGCGGGAAGCCTGCTTCTCCCTCTCCCACTCCCGCTGCTTGTGTTCCCTCTCTCGCTGTCTCTCTCTCTCTGTCAAATAAATAAATAAAATCTTTAAAAAAAATAAAATAAAAAGCCACGATATGTTTCAAAAATGAAATTATTCTTAAGATGATTAATGAATTAAAGTATAAAGCCCAATGAAATTACAAAATGCTGGAAGAATGCATCAACAATAAATAAATTTGTTATGATTGTTATGATTAAACATAAATTACACATTTGGTTCAAAAAGCTAAAAAAAGAAAACAAACCCAAAAGAAAACAAAAAGCCAAAAAAAAAAATTTAACAGACGATAAAGGAACTATACAAAGAACTGAGAAAATCTAAATATTGTTTTTTGATAAAAAAACTAGTAATAGATTAACCCTTAGCAAACTGGTAAGAACAAAAAGGTGCATAGGAGTAAAAAGGTATATGTAACTTGTATCCAGTAGGCTGTAAAAACATCAGAAAGAATATTACAAATGTATTTATACTACAAAAAAATTGATTTCAATACTTAGATAAAATAAATAATTTTCTAGAAAAATATGTTTAAAATACTAATTTGAGTCAGGAAGATGTAGAGAATGTAAATCAAAGAATAATCATCAAAGAAGTTGTGATAATAATTAAAATTCTCCCTCTACCTATTAACCCCAGCCCACATAAGCATTAAAGGCACCTGTCTTACAGCCCAGATAATTTTAACAAGTTTTACCAGTCCTTTGAGGAACAGATCTTCATCTTTTTTTTTATAAGATTTATTTATTTATTTATTTATTTGAGAGAGAGAGAATGAGAGACAGAGAGCATGAGAGAGAGGAGGGTCAGAGGGAGAAGCAGACTCCCCGCCGAGCAGGGAGCCCGATGCGGGACTCCATCCAGGGACTCCAGGATCATGACCTGAGCCGAAGGCAGTTGCTTAACCTACTGAGCCACCCAGGCGCCCCAGATCTTCATCTTATAAAACTGTTTCAAAGAATTAAAATAGAGAGAAAGCTATTCAGCTTTTTTGTGAAAATATCATAATCTTGATATTCAAACTAGATCAAGAAAGAAAAAGTTATAGATCAGTTTCACTTAGAAATACAGATGCAGAAACTCTAAATAAAATATAAAGAAATTGAAGTCAGCTAATGTGTGGGCTACACATATATTCTCAGGTATATAAATGTCAAGTAGGAATTATTTCAGCAATGTTAAGGATAGCTCTATATGAGAAAATCTAATCATGTAATTCATCATATTAACAGATTAAGAGGGCATACCATATGACCATATGATCAACTCAACGGATTGAGGAAAAAAACTAATAAAATTCAATACTCAGCCACAGTTTATATTAAATAATATTATATATTAATCATATGTATAAATATATATTTTAAAAAGTCTTAGTGAATTGGAAATGAAGGGAAACTTTCTTAAATTGGTTATTTTTATTTAAACTTCATAGTGAACATAATACTTAATGGTCATACTTTACAAGCATTCTTATTAATTCCAGGAAGAACTAAAGAAGGAAAATGGAATCATTTATATTGCATTACATTAGGAACCATATCCAGTGCAGTAAATTAGAGAGAGATTAGGGTTTGAAAGTAGAACAAATATTTTTAACTGCAATGTGATTGCTTCCATAGAAAATTTTAATAGAATCTATAAACTACTAGAAATACTAGAGTTCAGTAAATTTATTAGATGTGAGATCAATTTAAAAACATTAATAGCCATCTTAAACACCAGAAATAGAAGAGTGGAATATAATAACCTAGCACATTATAAGGTACCAAGGGATAAATTTGACAAAAAATATTTAATATCTTTTTGGAGAAAATTGCAAAATATTTTTGAAGGTCACAGAATGGATGTGAGGAAGTTGATATATTCATGGATAAAAAGATCATCTAATGAAGATATTAATATTCCAAAGTTATTCTAAACATTCAATGAAATTTTAATTAAAATCCTTATTTTTTATGGAACTTGACAAGCTCATCCTGAAAATAATATGGAAGAAGAACAGGACAGAATAGTTAAAATTTTAGAAAAAAAGATGGTAGGGGTGCCTGGGTGGTACAGTTGGTTATGCATCTGATTCTTGGTTTCTGCTCAGGTCACAATCTCATGGTCATGAGATCAAGCCCGGTGTTAGACTCCATGCTCAGTGGGGAGTCTGCTTAGGGGTCTCTCTCCCTCTTCCTCTGCCCCTCCTGCTCTTGCTCTCTAGGATGAATGGATAAATCTTAAAAAAAAAAGAAGGAAGGAAGGAAAGAAAGAAAGAAGAAAGATGGCAAATTGCCTTATAGATAGAACTTCTTAATTTTTAAAACCATAGTAATTAAGACAGGTGGCAGTGGTTAAGGGATAAATGAATGGACCAAGACCACAAGAAAGGTCCGTGCATATGTGGAAACTTGGTATATGACACAGTGGCATTAAAAACTAGTGTAAAAAAGTTATTTGGCAAAAAACTATTTGGAAAAAAATAATTAAAATCACATCCCTGCCACATACCATACACAAAATGGCTAGAGACAGGACGTGATAAGCAAATGTTCAATATTTAGAGGAAAATACAGGAGAAAAACTTTTTGACTTGGGGTTAGAAAAAGAAACAAAACCCACAAACTATAAAGGAAAAAAAGAAATTTGAGTATATTAAAATGAAAATGTTTTAATGTAAGATGACGTAAATTTGACATAAGTCATAGTAGACTTATTAAATAAGTCATAGGCTAGGTGAAGATATTCACAACTCATGTAAATTACAGATGTTTAGCTTCTAGAATTTAAGAACTGCCTATCAATGTGAAATGCAAACATTTTGATAGGATAATGGATAAAGGCAATGAATGGGCAATCTGCAGAGGAGGAAATGTGAATGGCTAACCAGCTTACAAAAGTGAGGTTAACCTCACTAATAATCAGAGGAATATAAAATAAAACAGTGAGATATATCTCCTTTTCACAGTTATCAAATTGGAAAAAAAAATTAAAGTTGGCTAACTTCGAGGTTTGAGGGTGATAATGGAGACTTAGCAACTCACCCCTGCTGGTGAGAGTATATACCAGTTCAACCAGTTTGGAGAATAATTTGGCAATAGTTGGTCAGTTTGAAATGTGCCTTAATTTTGGGGTGGGGAAGTGATGGTTGATGGTTCAGGGTCAGTTTCAGGTGCCTGGTGTTAGATTTCACTTCTAGCACCTGGGGTGGGGAGGCAGCATAATAAGTGGGGGGAAAGATTTGGGTTGAACATCAACAGTGCAGTACATGACTGCCCCACAGTCCAGCAAATCCTCTCTGTCCTTGCTCATTGTGCACCAGGAGAGACACATAGGAACATTCATAGCAGTGTTGTTGATAATAGCAAAACACCAGAAGTAATTAGGATGAATAGGATAATACTTAAATAAATTGTGATTTGCAAGTACTAGAGGTCCTTTATAGCACTTAGATGAATGAGAGCATATGCTTCTTTGTGGATATAGCTCAAAAACACAAAGTAGTGTAGTTTAAGAAAGCAGCCTGCAAAATGAAAAATATACCATATGGCAGACATCATTTATATGAAGTTTGAAAACCTACAAAATTCTATTTTTAATGGATGCATGCACAATAATGTAAGACATGCAAAGGAAAGATAAATGCAAAGTCAAGATGGTGATTACCACTGGGGAGGGCAGGAGGTAATGTGGCTGGGCAAGTGTATAAAGGGAGCATTAACTTCATCTGTAATGTTTTGTTCTCTAAAAAAAATACCAAGCAAATATGGCATAATTATTAAGTGATATAGGTGAGGAGAAGATATATTGCTTTTTGGAAGGCTGGAGCAATGATAGGTCAAGAAAGTGACTGAGTTGAATAAAGATTATTCTTATTTGAGAATAGGGAAACAATCTCTTGAAGAATGAGACATTAAAGATGTACTAGGAAAGGGATAAATGATGATTTTGTTTTAAATTCTTCCACATCCTTTATATCTTTACTTGGATACTTTCTACTCATTCTTTAAGATTTGGGTCAGTTGTCAACTTCTCCAGAAAGACCCCAGAAGGTGTTCCCTCATATGTGCTCCTATCAGAACCTGTGGACATACTACTTCATTGTTGCTTTATTTTATAATTGTATGCTACATTCACGACTTACACTTGAGGATATTAACTATGTTTTATTTATTTCTGTATTTCCAAGCATGGTGCCTGGCATATATAGGCATTGAATAAACATTTTATTTAATAAATTAGTCTTATTTTAGTATCTGCCGTTCATGAAGTTGGAACTCAATAAATACTGATTGCCTTTTAGATAAGTAGATATATAGGAAATACGCATCTAAAAAGAAATCTTTATTAGGCTTTTTGAGATGTTCAGTTTGGGAAGTGCAAGAGAGGGCAAAGAGATAGAAGACTTGGAGGGCAAGAAGGCATGAACCAGAATTTCAATAGGAGGAGAAATAATGAATACATAATAATATTTAAATAATTTGCTCATGGTCACACAGCTAGGAAATGAGGGGGCCTTAAATGTAAATTCAGAGCTTTTCATGCCCATACCACATCTGTGCTACCAACCACAATACCGTTTCTCGAGTAAATGACCATGAATGTTTTTAGCTCCATTCTTTAATAAAGGTTAGTTACTCACTTTGGAATATAAGGTTAAAGAGTCAATGCTAGATGCTGTGTGAACTGTATTGTGTGGTTGGAAGGAAGGAAGGATGGATGCTCTTCCTGTTAGTGTTGCCCCCAAAAGGCACTTTGGCTCCAGTGCTTTTTTCAGCAATCCCAGAAGCAGCCTCAGTCATACCTCTCAGAGCTCCCGGTGCCAATGGGCACGCCCCCCATCAGAGACTGAGCCCAACTCTCTGTGTCCCTCATCTGAGTTCCTGGCAGACATGTCTTCTTAGAGGTCTGTGTCCCACCCTAGCAGTGCTCCTCCTGAAGTTCTGAACATTGAAACTTCTTTCCTTTTATCCCCAGCCCTGTGGTTATTACCTACGTGCTCTACACTAGTGTTTTCCTCTTGCATCTTCAGTCCCACAACCTGTTTAACTGAAATTCCTTATATTAAATTCTCTTTGTTGAAATAGCTAGGGTGCTACTTATTTTCCTGTCTGGACCCTTGCCAATACAAAGCACCTGGGTTTTCTTTCTCTAGGATGCTGAATGGAGCGTAACCCTCATTGCTTCAGTAACTGATCAGAAACCCAAGTTTTACATTTGGAGAAACAGGCTCAGGGAAATTAAGCAAACTGCCCAAAGTAGAATTATAGAGAAACACTTTTAACTCTAATACATATCATTCCAGATTCCATCTTCTCTTTATTGTCTCATGCTGTCTTTCTTAAATACAATATATGCTGCTTCCCCCTTCCAGTCTTGTTTTCCTTTTCACTGTGAAACTCGAGTATTCTAGATATTAATTTGATTCTGAATTCCTTTTCTTAAACTCTGAAGAATTGTCATGCAAGTCTGTATGAATTTTCAGTCTTTCAGCAGAGCTGGAATAAAGGTGTTGTAATAATGAAGTTCTGGGGGGAGGCCAAGGTAAAACAAACCCAGGTCTTGAAATTACATTTGTCACTTTTGGTGAGGAGAAAGTGGAGCTAAGTGTGAGTGGCTGAGAGAGCCATGCCTTTGGTCGTCAGCACCAGCCGCCATTATTGAAGAACTATGAAGCACCAGGCATGGGAATACCTGCTTTACGTACTTGGTCATGTTTAATAACACGATGTGAGGTAGGTGTAGCAGAATTGCAGCATACAGCATTTAACTTGGGTGCATTTCAACTTGCGGGGGAGAAGGAGAGGAAGATGGAGAAGTAGCAGAAGAGGAAAAGAAAGAGAAGGAGGAAAATGGGGGTAGGTAAGGAGAAAGGAAGGAGTTTGCACAGGATATAGCTCAATAGTGCATTCAGGTTTGGTTAGCTTTCTACTAACTAGTGTTTGGCTTAGAGTAACCCAAGATGGGCACATAAAACCATTATTCTCCGAAATGGCCTCTGGTTTGAATGCTTCTCGTTTGGGGAGCATCAGCTGTGCTGAGTGCAATTCCAATGTTTAAACGGTTCCTGTTCAACACAGCCCTCACATGCAAGCCAAGGGCTTCATTTGGTCTTCAAATGAAGAAGCAGCCATCTCTCTCAACACTGGAAAAGAAACTGGCTCTGCTGGTCTAAATGAAATATATAGTGGCACATGGTAGCAGCCTTCCCAGAGATTTAAAAAAATTGACAAGACTCTTGCCTTACAGTCTGACTAGAGTCAAACTGCTGAATGTACCCATTAGTATTGTTTTCTGTAATCCTAAATTGCTGGAACTGATGCCTGGAAAGGGAAGAGATTCACTTCCCCGAAATCACACGAGGAGTTAAGGGTTGAGTTGGGCCAAGTTGGGGTTTGAGCCCTGTTTCCCTTCCTCCAAAGCTCTGCTCTGGTTCTTAATTGCTGCCTCATGCAGATGATAGAACAAAGGTTGACAGGTGTACTCTGGCTGCCAGAGAAGGGAGAAACAAGGCACAGGTTTTCCCGAGATCTGATTGCAGCAAGGTGCTGGAATGACCTAACAAAGCTGGATTCAAAACCAACATGGTTCACGTAAAAACTCTGAATTTTAATCTCTGTAAAACCAATTAGTTTCCATAGATAACGCCATTCCCTTGATGGACTAGCTTCCAAGGGCATGTTTTCTCTTCCCTTTAGGGAGGATGGTGAATCCCCTAGAAATAAAATGGGCATATTTGTCACTTGAAATGACCTGGCAACTTAGAATAGCAGTGCTTATTTCTGCAATTTGTCTTTCCCTTGCCTTCCCCATGGTCGTCAGGGTTTAATATCCTGGGTGGTGGGAAATGAAAGGCAGTGTGTATTTTTCATTGATATTTTCAAATTTGAATTTCCTGCTGTGAGTGCTCTTGCTGTTCAGTTGAAATTAGAGCAGGATGAACTTCTTGAACTGTCACCAACTTGGCCACAGGCTGACTCCAGGACCTCCTGCAGGAAAAGTTCCCTGAAGGGACAGCGTGAAATGTCTCTGCAGGAGAGATTAAATGGTTTAATAATGTCCTATTAAACCCACAGCTTTCGACAAAACTGAGCCTTTCAATACGACTTGTCACTCAGAAGCTCCCATTTAAGTGATTTTAATCTCAGATAAGGTTTTTACTATTAGAAAAGAAGGCACTGGCAATATTATCACTTTTTAGCCTTTTTGGGGGGTATGGGATGGTGAGCTTTTGTCAGATTCTCATAAAGCATGTTACAGTGATTGCTTATGTGGGTAGGAGAAGAGAGAGTGGTTTTGTGAATAAACAGGTGTAAATAATAATAAGGGGTGAATCAAGCACCAATGACAACAATATGCCTTGAACTGAGAAGTTGGATTGCTTCAACTCTGTTCATAAATTAAAGAAAGAAACAGGCAAAACAAAAGAAAACAAAACAAGAAAACAAACCAGATCCCACCAGAATAGAGCATATCTGTATTGTTTCCATTCCCAATGGACAAATGAAGTGTCAAAATTAAGTGTATAATTCCATCAAGGGAATCAGCAGAGAGGCTCCAAGTAGATTTTCGATGCTCCTTATTCCTCCTCTCTTAGAGTGACTGGATATCACAGTTTTATTTAAAGTACCATTTTTGGGGTGCCTGGGTGACTCAGTCGGTTAAGTGGCTTCAGCTTGGGTCATGATCCCAGGGTCCTGAGGTTGAGCCCCACGTCGGGCTCCCTGCTCAGTGGGGAGCCTACTTCTCCCTCTCCCTCTGCCTGCCGCTCTCCCTGCTTGTGCTTGCTCTCTCTGTCAAATAAATAAATAATCTTTAAATAAAAAAAATAAACTACTATTTTTGTTCTTACTGTAGCCAGGTGATTTTTTTAATAAATGTAATTTTAGAGCAGTTTTAGATTTATAGAAGAATTTCAAGGATAGTATAGAGACTTCCCATATACCCTGTACCCTGGCTCTCCTAATATTAACAGCTTAGGTTAGTATGGCATGTTTGTTACATTTGATGAACCAATATTGAGACCTTTTATTAACTGAAATTCATACTTGATTCATATTCCCGTAGATTTTACCTCATATCTTCTTCTGTTCCAGTATCTCATCCAGGATCCCACATTACATTTAGTTGTCATGTCTCCTTAGGCTCCTCTTAGCTGTGGCAGTTTCTCAACCTTTTTTTGTTTTTAATGACCTTGACAGTTTTGAGGGGTACTGGTTGGGTATTTTGTATAATGTCTCTCAATTGGAATTTGTGTGATGTTTTTCGCACGATTAGATTGGGGTTTTGTGACTTTTAAAGTAAGATCACAGAAGTAAAGGGCCATTTTTACCACCTCTTTCTCTCTCTATCTCTATATATTGACTTCTATCTGTGTGTGTGTGTGTGTGTGTGTGTGTAGGCATACCTTGTTTTACTGCACTTGGCTTCATTGTGCTCTATAGATTTTTTTTTTTTTGCAAGTTAAGGCTATGGCAACTCTGTGTTGAGCAAGTCTGTTGGCACCATTTTTCTAATAGCATTTGCTCACTTTGTGTTTATGCATCACATTCTGGTAATTCTTGCAATATTTCAAACTTTTTTATTATTATTACATCTGTTATAGTGATCTGTAATCAATGATTACTATTCACTAAAAGCTGAAATGATGGTTAGCATTTTTTTAGCAATGGAGTATACTTTAAGGTATATAAATTTTTTTAGATACAATGTTATTGCACACATAATAGACTACAGTATAGAGTAAACACAACTTCTATATGCTTTCGGAAACAAAAAAATGTATTTGACTCACTTTATTGAGATTATTGAGATACTTGCTTTATTGCAGTGGTCTGAAACCAAACCTGCAATATTTTTGAGGAATGCTTATGTATATGGTTATATCTATCTATATCTATCTATCTGTCTATCTATCTATCTAACTATCTCTATCATGTATCTATCTAAGAGATTAAGGAATTGGCTCGTACTATGTCCAAAATCTGCAGGGCAGGCTGGCAGGCTGGGGAACCATGGTAGACTTATAGTCTGAGTCCAGAGGCAGTCTGCTGACAGAATTCCTTCTTGCTCAAGGGAAGTCTGTCTTTATTCTGTTAAGGCATTCAACTGATTGGATGAGGCCCACCACAGTATGGAGGATAATCTACTTTACTCAGAGTCCACTGACTTAAATGTTAATCTCATCCAAAATAACCTTCACAGAATTGTCCAGAATAATATTGACTAAATGTCTGGGCACTGTGGCCCCACCACGTTGAAACAGAAAATTAACTATCAGAAGCAGACTCATGAAAAGATGATAATAATTTCCTTTTGTACCCTTCCTCCAACCTCAGACTTGTATTCTAAGGGCCCAAGGAAGAATTCATAGGACTTTGTTTTCATCAAGAAATGGAGATTGATTTTTTGATGGGGAGCAGAGGTGGGGTCTAAAGATGGAGAATTGAAAAGTTACCTGAATTCAGAAGCAGAGCATCCAGTTCCCCAAGACTGAGGATTTGAAGACATAGGAAGTTTCTCAATGTGGCAAGAGTCTATGCCTCACTCCCGTGAAGCTCCTGGAGGTGGTCAGATGCGGTGCTGGAGCAAAAGGTTGTGTGGGCTAGAAACAAGGTGTCAAGGCTTAGACACCTCTGGTAAACCCTGAGAGGATAGACCATCACCCTTCTAATGGAGTGCAAGAACATGGACACTGAGCATCTCAATGCAATCAGGATGGATTGAAAACCAGAGGCTTGTTTTCATTTTCTAGATGCCATTTAAATCCTACGATTTTTGTTGAATTTCAGGAGGGAAGAAGGTAGTGAAATAGGAAAAATGATTGCGATTGCTTTTCTTGTTATCCTGGTGAATGAACCTCAGGTTAAGCAGGATAGCTATAATTCAGAATAAGTAATGGGCTGTGCTTTGTATCTCAGTGTATGGAGCAAACCATTCCATTATATATAGCTAGGTGATGGGCATTAAGGAGGGCACGTGTTGTGATGAGCACTGGGTATTATACACAACTAATGAATCATTGAACGTTACATCAAAAACTAAAGATGTACTCTATGTTGGCTAATTGAATTTAAATAAATAAAAAAATAACTTTATAATTTTTCTCAGTGGTTTTTTGCAACCAATTTCTTTTGAAGTCATTAGAATTTTAAAACATAAGGAATTTGAGAAATTCTCATATGCAAAGACCTTCCTTCAGTGCCGAGAAACATGACTTGCTCGAGGTCACATAGTGAAGAGCAAAGGCAAGACTACAGCTCAGGCCTCCCAGTCCCCTGTTCATGCTTTCCCTCTACCCCACTCTCATAGAAATCTGGTACTTGCATTCTATGGCTCAGTTATTTCATTATTTAATATAAACTAGTTTTTCACTTTTAGAAACTGTAATGGACTGAATTGTGCTTCTTCAGAATTCATGTATTGAAGCCCTAACCCCCAAAGTGACTGTATTTGAAGATAGGGCTTTTAAAGAGGTAAATAAGGTCAAATGCAGTCATAATGGTGGCGCCCTAATCCAATAAGACTTATGTTCTTATAAAAGAGAAAGAGACATTAGGGACATGCACACCTAGAAAAGACCAAGTACGGACACAGCAAGAAGGCAAGAAGTTTGCAAGCCAAGAGGAGAGCCCTCAGGAGAAACCAAGCCTGCCAACACCCTGATCTTGGACTTCCAGCCTCTGGAACTGTGAGAAATAAATTTCTATTGATGAAACCACCTATTCTGTGGGACTTTTTCCCACAGAATTAGTTTCCTAGCAAACTAATACAGAAAACATTTTCTTTAAAAAAAAAAGAAAACATTTTCTTTATCACATTTATTTTAATGAAAATTTGATTAAAGAGAAAAAAATCACTCATAAACCCATCACTGTGGCACAGTGTTTCCTCTTTGCACATTCCCTTCTAGTGATGTGAAAAGTTGGGGTCCGGGAGCAAATGGTCAAGAAAGAATTCTTGAAATGTCTTTGGTGCAAAAAAGGTGGTTTTATCAATGCATGGGTGATGTATGAAAGATGTTAGGGTTCGAAGCTGATGGCCAAGAAAGAATTCTTGAGATGTCTTTGGTAAAGAAAGGTGATTTTCTTTTTTTTTAAAGATTTTATTTATTTATTTGTGAGAGAGAGAATGAGAGACAGAGAGCACGAGAGGGAGGAGGGTCAGAGGGAGAAGCAGACTCCCCGCTGAGCAGGGAGCCCGATGCGGGACTCGATCCCGGGACTCCAGGATCATGACCTGAGCCGAAGGCAGTCGCTTAACCGACTGAGCCACCCAGGCGCCCAAGAAAGGTGATTTTCTTAAAGCACGGGGACAGGACCCGTGGGCAGAAAGAGCTGCACTGGGGTCATGAGGGGCGGCCCATTATATACTTTCAAGCAAGGTTACCAGGACCTTGAGGGGGCTAGCTGTTGTGGGGAAAAGGTCATTTATTACCATCTAATAAAACCTTAGTCATGAGACCCTTCAGATGGATATCGGTGGGCCATATGCTTGGGAGATGATAGCCAATGTGTATCTTGGGGGTAGAGATAAAGGAAGTTTCCAAAAGAATTTTTATATGTTAAAGTAGACTTACAGAATCCTGGGGGGTTGGGGCGCGGCTAGGATTGCCCTTTGCCCTTAGCAAAGTGTCAACATGGAGGCAGTTGAGTCCCTAGGGGAATGTCACCCTGCTGTTTCAAGGACTTGTCAATGGGCTGTAGGTAGTAAGGAAATTTAATAATTTCTCTTCTGCCTTTGTTTCCCACATCACGGGGACAGGACCCGTGAGCAGAAAGAGCTGCACTGGTGTTGTATATATTGACTGATTATATACTTCCAAGTTGGGGGAGGGGACTAGGGGTAGCGTTAAGTCTCTAAGGAATTTGGAAGCAAGGTTTCCAGGACCTTGAAGGGTCATTTACTTCTGTCTAGTAAAACCTTATTCATGAGACCCTTCAGTGGGCTATATGTTTCAAGGATGATTGCTAACATATATCTTGGTGGGGGTGGGGTAGAGAGAAAGGAAATTTCCAAAGGTATTTTTATATGTTACAGAAGACTTACAGGTTCCTGGAGGTCAGGCTAATGTCATGCCAAGGTTGCCTTTTGCTCTAGTAAGGTAGTTGAGCTCCTGGAGGAAGGTCACCCTTCCTGTCTTTTAAGTACTTCTCAAAGGGCTGTAAAGGAAATTGAATTTTTTTCTATATTTCTTTTGCCTTTGTTCTCCACATCACTAGTACTCTCCATGAATACATATTTTACAGATATAATTGCTTCCTTAAGATATTTTTGTTCCTCTAGCTGTTCTATTTTGTTAGTTTCTACTCATGTTCCATGTTCTGTTCATTCTTCTCTAGATTTGGGGGCAGTGTCATTTTCCCCCCACCTGCTGTTTGGGACTGAGGTCCAGCTGTTGGGGATGTTAAGTGGTAGCAGCCCCACTGTTCTGGGAGGCATAGTGGACTTAGACCTAGGTGGCAGTCTAGGACCCCTGTCAATAATCAGAAGGAAGCTTCTCTCTTCCCGAGTTCTTCATGTACAAGAGCTACAAATCTCACTCACCCAGCTGTGTAGCCAGAGAGAACCCAATGTCCCAAAAGGTTAGCTCCCCTGTGGCTCCTGCAGGTCAAAGGAATCAGAGGGCTCAGTTGGTTCATAAGGTCAACTCATTTGGTTGTGCCTAGCCTCTTTGCCTATGGATCAGTAGATCTCCCAGGCCAGGCTCTTCCCAGAATTTTACCCCTTAGGTTCTTCACCTCAAATCTGGTGCCCAGCCTGTCATTTGACCCAGCACATAAATTCCCCTTATAATCCAACTTTCTCCTTGTGGACCTTAGCAGAGCTGAGATACTGCTTGCTTAAGAACCCCTCATCTCTAGTAGCTGGTGAGGTCAGAACATTAGGTGCAGTACTTGGAATTTCAACCTAGGTGATCATGTGAGGCTTTGCAGGGCAGGACAGATACTTGTTTGAAAGGAGTGTGGATATTTATAATAAGAAAGATAGATTTGGTCTTTGTCTCCATTTCTGGCACCAAGCTCCTAAAATCCTTAGAATTTCCTAACAAGAGCATGAGAGTGATAAAGGTATCTTTTGTTGTGTTAATGAGGTGATTTTTAGACCCAGAAGGGACTGGTTGCCAGGAGAACCAATCTTGTGATTGGAGGGTGTAGGTTCTCAAACTTGGGAACTTACCTGGGTGAAATCTGAAATTGGCCCCTGTATGTGGAGGGCACAGAGAGACTGAAGGAAGAGGCAGGCCACTCCAGAGTGGTAGGTGGCAGGTGTAATAAACAAGGGAACTTACATAGGAGGCTTGTCTTGAGTGGCACTAAGATGAGTAGATCTCCACACCTGTCTACCAGAATCTTTTATTTTATAATCTTTAGAATATTTTAGTTTATAAGGAGGCCTTAACTGGATTCAGCCACTTGTAACATGTAGGTGTTCTCAACCCCACATCACTATCTCAGTGCTATGTCCTTGAAAAGAGTGAGGGGATGGGAGGCTGCACATACATTCCAAGGACAGGGAAGGGGGTGAGGAGGCTCTCATTGCCCAGGTCCAGGTCTCAGGCCAACTGGCAGTCAGGTCCTCTTAATGACCTCCAACAGAGGAGGGTTGGCACCTTCATTCCCACCCCCTGACCTCCAAGGAGGGAAGAAGGGCTGGAGGTTGAATCAGTTGTCAGTGGCCGATGATTTAATCATTCATGACTATGTGGTGAAGCCTCCATAAAAACCCAGAAGGACGGGGTTCAGAGCTTCCAGGTTGGTGAACACGTGGAGGTGCTAGGAGAGTGGAGCCCTCGGAGGGGGCAAGAAAGCTTGTGTCCCTTCCCACCTACCTAGCTATACACATCTCTTCCATTTGGCTGTTCCTGAGTTATCTCCCTTTACAGAAAACCTGGTGATCTAGTAAGGTAAATGTTTCTCTGAGTTCTGTGAGCCGCTCTAGCAGATTAATCACACCCAAGGAGGGCATCTAGGAACCTCTGGTTTATAGCCAGTCGGTAACAGCCTGGACTTGGGACTGGTGTCTGTGTCCAAGGAGGAGGCTGTTGGAACCTCCACTCTATAGCTGGTTTGTCAGAAGCACAGATGACCACCTGGGCTTGAGACTGGCATCTGAGGTTGGAGGGGACCAGGACTGGGGGAGATCTTGTAGGACTGAGCCCTTAAAGTGTGGGATCTGATGCCACCTCTGGATAGACAGTGTCAGAATTGAGTTGAATTTTAGGACACCCAGCTGGTGTCCAGAGAATTGCTCATTGGTGTGGGGGAACCCCCTTCCCACATTAGAATTGGGTCCAGGACCTATAGAGTGGGAAGGACATTTCAGGCTAGGAAAATACATGAGCAAAGGTAGAAAAAAATCAAAGAAGTCCTGGGAATACGGAATAAATCTGGCTATAACCAAGGCCCCTATATTCATAAAATCACAGACCATCTGTTCTACAAAATACATCATGAGGAACAGCTACTTTGAAAAATCCTTATATGTTACCTAATTATAAATCTATAAATACACATAAATTATGTAAATATACATAAATACACATAAATTTATTTTATATATGAAAGTGTTCATAAAATTCTTGTGCAGTTTGAATTTGTAATAAATTTGCTTCTACATAGGATGTGAGCAATCTGCAAAATGTGGCAGAGGGTTTATTCAGATTTAAAATTTCGAATGTTAACATTCAACAAGTCTGCCATCATATTGGATACATTTGGATGTAGCCATTATTATACATAGGGTTTATTACCTAGAAAATGGAATAAAGGTATTAAAACAAATTAAGAGTTTAAGTCTTGAATAATTCTCTTCTGTTGTATTTTGCAAATTGCTTTATATGTTACACAGACATGATTTATTTATTATTTGAACTGAATCAGGACTTTATGTACACCTTGTACTTATACGACACACACACACACACACGCACATCTCATTAGTTCTCAAACTTGAGTGTGCACCAGAATTACCTAGATGGTTTGTTAGGACACAGATTGCTGGGTCCCATCCAGGAGATTCTGATTTAGTTGACCTGGGGTACGACCCAAAAATTTATCTTTCTAAGAAGCTTCCAGTGATGCTTATGCTGCTAGTAGGGAGCCACACTGAGAGAATCACTGGTTTATAAAATCTATTGAGCAAAAGACACACTGGGGGTGATAGGAAAAAATAAAGGATTCTTCCTCCGTGCCTCTCTCCCTCCTTTCATTCTCTTTCTTTCTTTCCTTCCCTCCTCCCTTTCCTCCCTTCCTTCTCTCACCTCTCCACCTGCTTTTGCACTCTCTCTCTGTCTCATGTATGTATTTCAACCTTCCTGTGGTAGGATTGATTTGGCAGGGTGATTGTTGCCAATTGTTGGTGATCCTGGATAATGGGAATGACATGATCACTTACCATCTTTGGTCCTTTCGGTTGCCATGGTCTCTTTACCTGTTTCCTTGCCTCCCATGTGGATTTGTCTGGTTCCTTCCCTACACAGTTGCCAGTTGCTGTCTGAAAACAGGTCACTCAAAACTTCTAGTGACTTCATTGGTACCCATGGTGGAGTGGGAATTCAGACTCAGCTCTAGCTAACTTTGAAGCAAGTAGCACTTTTAACTACTTTATCTTGTGTTCTTCACCTATGTGAAAGGAATGGATAATTAAAACATAAGCCTTCCTATTTTAAGAAATAATTGTGACTATATTCCTCAGTAAGTTCTTAAATTCTGACCACAAAAGATACAGTTTGGTTGAAGACCACAAACATTTAATAAACCCTTATGATGGACTCAGCATTGTGTGGATAGAGATATATTTCCTGTTCTCTGAACATGCCTTTGGGTTTGAATAATGTTATGGCCAAACAAACAAAAAAATCCAATGTTGGGGGGGGAGCCTCTCTAAAACACAGAAGACAGCACACAAAATTCTTGAATTCTGTGTCTTAAAAATTCAGGCACACCTATCCAAAAAGAAAATCAGGAAAACTAGAAATTATGTTATTACGGAAATAACTTGTCTCTAGAACTGGCTCTTCTTAAAACAGTCTGTGTATCTTTGATTAATTCACTTTACTTCTCTGTTCCTTCATCTGTAAAATGAAGTGGGGGGGGAACCAGGTGATGTTCGGAGTTCTTTGCAGCACCAGTATTCTAGCTTTGCAAATTCAGTAGACAAACACACAAAGCAGTCTTTAATTATAAGTTTGCAAAGGCATCTAGGGGGCCAGCTCCATCTGCTCCTGAAGTCTTAAACCTTTATTAATTACTTGTTTCTCAAGGCCACCTCTGTTGGTGGGAGGGGCAGAGAAGCAGAGAAACCCCTTGGACCACAAGCCTCCCACTTCTTGTTTCTCACAGCAAAATATTCCCCAGGACTTGAGGGCCAGATGGCAACATTTTTGAAGATGCACTAAGGATTTGAATTGTGGTTCATATTAAATATCACATGTAAATTATTAATCTGTAGCAGATGTAAATGTATATTATTACACTACATTAAACATTAATGTTGCAAAGACCAGCCTGTGGACCACGTGGAGCTACTGGGGGACCACCATTGGTCCTCTGACTAAAATCCAGATTTAGAATCCAGGTAAATTAAGCACAAGTTTTTAGAAGGAATATTTATTACCAATGTGATAATATAAAGAATATGAGCATTGTTCCAAAATAAATCACAATAGCTAGCATTTATTGAGGTCCTTCCTATTATGTGCCAAATAATCTCCTAAATGCTTGACACATACTGATAAATTTAATCTTACTCACCGTTCTGTAAGGTAAGCATCATTACTTACTACTGTTGGGGAACAGCCTTTATCAGGCACCAACTATGTAGCAGGAACTGTTCTAGATGGTGGGGATACAGAGGTGTGGGATAAGACATGTTACGGAATTTACTTTCTGGTGAGATGAGACAGACAATACAACCCCAAACTAAAATGACTAAAATAGTTTCAGAGAAGGCTAAGTGTCATGAATTAAACACAACAATTATGTAATTGCAAGGGATTGGCTGATCTGAGGAGGAGATGTTTGGGCTAATAGTTCTAGGTTAATTGGCTTCAATAGCAATTTCCTAAAAACAAGTGGACACATCAATTCTTTAAAGGACCAATATGTTGAAATGTTAGTTTGCCAGAAAGTTGTTTTCATCAGTTACCTATCAATTTGATATCATTTCATGTTTCTCCAAGGTCACTTAATGTCCAGTGTGTTTTTAGAATGAGTTTCCTGAGTATTGTGTATTTTAGCTGTTGTGTGTGCCACTGATGTCGAGAATGTTACAAACAGTGTGGGTTTCTGTTTTCAAAGAGTTTTCTATCTAGGATACAGCTTTTTGCTTCTCTCAGTTTCATCTCTGCTTGGATTATTCCATTTTCCTGTTAGGCCTCAGTTTGTCTATGAATGGCTTGAAGAGACAAGCTGGGAAGCTCCAGTGTAAAAATGAATATAAATTAATTGGAGTAGATACACTGTCTAGAAATGGCTGCTGTCACTTTAGCCTCTTCTTCAAGTCGGTTTATCCCCTCCTCTCCCAGGCCACCACCACCAGGAGAATGACCTTGTTATTATTCCTTGAGTATTTACCATCTTTGGAGCCCTCTGTCCTCTTTTTGAGGACACCTTTCCCTGCTTTAGAAGACAGTCAAGCCCCTACCCCACATCTCCTGAATTTCTGTTTACTTGGTAACTTCTAAAGATGGAAAGCTGTTTGTTGCTTCAAAACTCATTCCAACCCACTTGGAATTAGTTTCTTGTATTATGGAGCCCGGAGAACCAAAACCAACATTGCTCTAACTACTTTGTAGCTAGGGTGTAGGCACGTGATCTAGGATCTGCCAATCAAAAAACTCCCAGATTTGGGGGTGAAAGTGAGCAAAGGGAAGGGGCAATATGCCATGAAGAGACCAGCATTTCTCAAAGTTTGGTGGGGGGGGTGTCTAGGGCAGCTGGTGTGGCATTTCTAGCACCCAATCCAGGGTATTATACGTGCATTCAGAGCAGTAGTGGTTCCTCTAGGATAGTCTCATGGTGGGCTAGAATGGTTTTTCTAGATGCATTTTACCTAGCTGCATCTGTACTGGATTATGTAGCATACATAATGTGGTGATTTGAATTTTGTAGAGATTCAATGAACCACATAGTATCTTTTACAAAATGACTTTATGCTTAACCCAACTGGAGTGGATTCTCTTGTCTTTGAGTAAGAATTCTGATCAACATATCTGATGTATTTACATTTCATTGAATACTTGATGATGATGCCTTAGTCCACTTGGGCTGCAATAGCACAATACCCCAGACTGGGTGGCTTGTAAACAACAACAGTTTATTTCTCACTGTTCTGGAGGTTGTCCAAGATCACGACACTGGCAGATTCCCTGTCTGGTAAGGGCCCTCTTCCTAGATTACTGCCTTCTTGCTGTGTCCTTGCACGGTGGAGGTGGCAAGGGAGTTCTCTTGATCCTTTTTTACGGGCATTAATCTCATTCATGAGGGCTCTGTCCTTATTACCTATTTACCTCCCAAAGGCCCCACTTCACAATATCATGACCTTGGGGATTAGAATTCAACATATGAGTTTTGAAGGATCCAAACATTCAGACTACAGCAGATGGAGAAGCATCAGAAGAAGGATGCTATAATGGTGGAGTGACTAGCTCTGAAATCACTTGGGGGATCTAATTCATAAATCATATTGGGGGTCACTCATTCTTTCTCCCTATACATTTAGTTGCCTTTTTCTTCTTTCTTACAGTTCCCTTCTTAAACATATGCCAGTTTCCTCATTTATAAATTGAGAATCCTAACCATAACTCACAGGCAGCTTGTTTTGAGTTAAATGCCTAGAATAGTACTTGATCCATAGATGTGCTTAATAGTAAACAGTAGTTAGCATTTTTGTTAGTATTAGGAGGGACTGATTAGTTCTGTCTAGGATAGCACTAGAGCTGATGTCTTCAAACAAGGAATAGCAGGTCTGGGAGAAAGGAAGAGGGAGAGGGAGCGACATCCCCAGAATCAGATGCATAAAAGAGCATAACACATTCAGGAAGCCAGAGGGGCCTTCTGTATGATTAAATCCCCTAGGGTAGGGTGGGGACTGTTGAATGGATAATGCTAGGATAAGCAGTGGGACTGGGAGAGTCAGGTAGGGGCTGGATCATGCAACAAATTATAGGCCCTTTTCATAATGAGGCAGCCCTGGTCTCAGCCCCTTAATCCCAGTTCAGTTGGAAGGACTTCCCCCTTCCTCCTTTCACAACATGAACTCACTTAGTCACCTCCAATTTCATGCCATGTGCATCCCAGTTAGCTACCTAGGGGGCAGGATCCTAATTTGATCATTTGATCGAGTTTTTCTCTCTGAAACGTTGAGGAGATGGGGCTAAATGTGTGCCAAGGCTATAGCAGGGATAGGAAGAATTATTTTTAACACTCTTGGATAAATACATGCTTGAAAAACTCTGGTAACTAAGCGGTTGGATCACTTGGGTTCTGGTAAATGCCCTCATGCATTTATTCCTTAGGGGGAAAAAAACCCCAAAACCAAAAAAAATTTTTTTTCCAACACTCTAAAGAAATAATTTGGGTGAGATTCAAAAGCCCAATCTTCTGCTACTTAGAAGTAGATACACACACTGGAAGGGCACATTTACACGTTGCTTATTTTCCAGTAGACTTTAGGAGGTCATAAATTTTGTTCACATTCAGTATTCAGTTGTCCACATTCGCATTCAGTAAACATATTTTTATTTGAACTAGCATCTGGGTGTAGTAGTTTTGGGATTCCCCTCTTTTACTGGTGGAGAGGGTTCTTTTCCTTTGTACAAGAATGCATTGCTCTCTATGAGTCAAGCAACTTTGAGGGTAAATAACCAAATGAGGATTGTCAAAGGGATCTGATTCTCCCTGAATCTATTTACACTTGCTTTGGATTGGGCAGGAATTTGATTATCACAGTATTTGAGTCCAGGTAACAATTCCATTGAGCAGGGTGAGGCTAGCGTGCTGAACTGGAGGTTAGGAGGAAGTTGGGTTCTAATCCTTGGCTTTTTCACCACCTAGCTATGTAACCCCATGAAGGCATTTTTCACCCCTTGGAAATTTCCTTATTCTAAAACAGAAGGGGATAGACCACAGCAGTATTTTCAAATTGGGCTCTTAAAGCCCTGTGGTTCCAAAAAGCTGTCTCCAGAGCTCCCTGGCTTTTGCAGGAATTATATATGAAGATTTTGTAGAAAAGTGCCTTAGATGAAAAGGATTCTGCTGCTATAAAACAAAGGGCTAACAAATCTCAACTCTGGTGTTTTAAATTGTTAAGTTTGTTTCATTTTTAGTTATTTAACTTAGTGAGCAATGATCATGTGTTGTTATGGCTCTTAATGACCTAGAGGAAATAATACTTGGATCTGGGCTGAGGAAATGGAAATTTGGTTTTACCTGTTGACACTGATCTCTTACTTCTGAGGGAACATGAGCCTAGAGTTGCTTCTCTGGTGTTTGAAACAGACTGCTGGGTTTTAAAAGTGACCTACATTATAAGCACCTTGGAAAATCTGGATGGCAGTATGTCTTATGGCTAAATACACATATTTATATATAGACCAGAAATATCATTCTGACCAGAAATGTCATTCCTAGATCAACGCCCTTAGAAATGTATATGTATTTTCCCCAACAGACATGCACAAGAATGTACATAGCAGCACTATTTGTAATACCTCTAAATTGGAGACTCAAATGTTCATCAACAATGGAAAGGAAAATAAATATGTGTTGCACTGGCGTCATGGAAAATGACTCAGCAGTGAGAATGATGGATCTACAACTATACACAGCATAGATGAATCCCACAAGCACAAAAGAATACATAATTATGAGTTCATGTATAAGACACAAAAATAGGGCGCCTGGGTGGCTCAATTGGTTAAGCGACTGCCTTCGGCTCAGGTCATGATCCTGGAGTCCCGGGATCGAGTCCCACATCAGGCTCCCTGCTCGACGAGGAGCCTGCTTCTCCCTCTGACCCTCCCCCCTCTCATGTGCTCTCTCTCATTCTCTCTCTCAAATAAATAAATAAAATCTTTAAAAAAAAAAAAAGACACAAAAATAGGCAAAACTAATCTATGTTGTTAGAAGTCGGGATTATGGCTCTCGTTGGCAGGGGGAGGAAGTGGGAAGGGATCATGGGTGGGACTTCTGGGATGCCCAGAGTGGACATTCTTAACCTGGTGCTGGTAACATATATGTGTTCAGTTCGTGAAAATGTACTAAGCTGTATATAGTTAGGACATGTACTTTTTTGTATGCACATTATAGTTGTTAAAATTTTTTTTAAATTCCTCTAGATTATCTTCTCAGATCTGCTTCCTAAGATTAGTTAGTTCAAAAGAAAATAACAGTATCAGTTTTGCTAGAACTTTATTTCACGGGCAAAAGGGCATGTTTTCAGCTTCAGGATATTAAGCTGAAATAATACTGGGCTAAAGGTAAATGATTACTTGCCAACTTTGTACCTGTGGCTATTGGTCATAGTGCATCTGCCATTTGTAAGGTTGGAAGGTGCTGGTTTAGACTCTTATGTCACACAACGAGCCTTTCTTTTTCTTATTGACTGTTTAAGGCCCAATTCCTAAAGTCTTCTGTTTCCTATCCTGAAAGATGAACTGCAACAGGAATTTCTCTCCTACCATAAACAACTATAATTGGGAACTTATATGAACTAATGATTTCCAGACATTGGACAACAGGCAGTGCAGGGCTGTGATGCCTAAGAGAAAGGAAATAGACATGGGAGGCCCAATGATTGTCCCAGTTCACTCTTTGAAAGGGGAATGGAAACAGGATTAGTGGCCTCACTGAGTTGAAGAGACAGAGATTGAAATTCAGGGTAGTTGGGGCAGCTAAAATCTGAGTTGAGGGAGGAAGCAAGTGAGAGAGGCAGAAAGAGAGAGTTAAAGAGAGAATGAGAGCCTGAGATCTACAGATCTAATTTTTTACTAAGTATAAAAGGTGCAGGTATGAGGGCAAAATACTTGGGGCTTAGAAAGAACTACTGGAAAGCAATAGTCTGAAAAATTTCTGATACTTACACAGGACTGAGAATAGTTTGTATTCCCATAAGCCTTAGCTTGTTATTCTAGGGCATTTGGTAGAGTCCTTAGAAGGGTTGTACCTTAGCAGTGGGGTTAAATTAGCCCCAGGTGACTCTGGACCTGCCATAATAAAACTTAAAGGCAAGCATTGTAAGGATTAAATTTACTCTTAAGTACTTAAATGGGCACTGTGGTAGGCTGAATAATGGTTCCCAAAGATATATAGGCCTTGATCCTTAGAAACTGTAAATATTACCTTAGATGAAAAAAGGGACTTTGAAGATATAATTATATTAAGGCTCTTGACATGGGAACATTATCCTGGATTATCTGGATGATGCCTAAGCGGGAGATTTCACTTTAGAAGAGGAGAAGGCAAAGTACTGATGGAAACAGATATTGGAGTGATACAGCCACAAGTCAAGGAATTCTGGCAGCTACCAGAAGCTAGAAGAGGCAAGAAATGGATTCTCTAGGAGGAGCTAGATAGACTTGCCAGTGTCTTGATGTTAGCCTCGTAAGTCTTCCAGAACTCTACAAGAATAAAGTTTTGCTGGTTTAGCCACTAAGTTTGTGATGGTTTGTTATAGCATCAGTAGGAAACTAATACAGGGGCTAAAACAAAATTCAATAGTCTTTTTTTTTTTTTTTAAGGATTTTATTTATTTGACAGAGAGAGCACAAGCAGAGGGAGAGAGAGGGAGAAGCAGGCTCCCTGCTGAGCAAGGAGCCTGATGTGGGACTCGATCCCAGGACCCTGGGATCATGACCTGGGCCGAAGGCAGCCGCTTAACCAACTGAGCCACCCAGGCGTCCCAAAATTCAATAGTCTTTAAGGAATACAGCATAGTCAAGCACCCAATAATATAAAATTTGCAAACTCTGTCATCCAAAAAAAATTACTAGACATGTGAAGGAACACAGATATATGAAAAGGAAAAAAAAATCAATCAATAGAAACAATTCCTAAAATGAGAGGGTTAGTGGAGTTAGAAAAAGGCCTTAAAACAGCTATTATAAATCTTCTAAATATGTTCAAGGATAAGCCTGAATAACATGAGTGGAGAAATGAAAGGAATAGAAGAGACACAAATGGAATATTTAGAGATGAAAATGCAGCATCTAAAATAAAATACCACTAGATGGGATAAACAGATTAGATTAGATATTACAGAAGAGAAAGTGTCAGTGAATCTGAAGACATAGGAAAAAAAAAATGATCTAAACTAAAGCATAATAAGAAAAATGACTAGGGGAAAAAGTCTCAGTGAGTAGTAGGACAATTCTGAAATTAATTAACATACCTGTTATTGAAGTCTCAGAAGGATTGGAGATCAGAAAAACTATTGTTGGAAAGGATGGCAAAATATTTTCCAAATTTGGTGAAAACTATAAACCTACAGATCCAAAGAGCTCAAAAAATCCCAAGTAGAAGAAATATTGAGAACTACACCAAGCTACATCATAATCAAATTAAAGAAAACCAATGAGAAAGAGAAGAATTTATGAAGCAAAGAAAAGGACATATTATATACAGAGGTACAAAGATAAGAATGACAGAAGACTTCTTGTCAAAACCCTGCAGTGCTGAAAGGAAAAACTGTCAACAGAATTCTATACCCAGTGATAGCATCTTTAAAGAATAAAGGCAAATGAATGACTGTCAGACCATCAAAATCTGAGAAAATTTATTACCAGCAGGTCTGTCCTACAAAATATGTTGAAGTTGTTCAGGCAGAAGGAAAATGAAGACAAATGGATATTTGGATCTACAGAAAGGAATGAAGTGCTAGAAATAGCAAATATATGAGTAAATATTAAAGGTCTTTTAAAATCACTTAATCTTTTAGAAAGATAATCGATTTTAGGACAGTGAAACTATTGTATACCATACTATAGTGGTGGATACATGTCGTTAGAAATTTGTCCAAATCCACAGAATGTACAATACTAAGAATGAACCCTAAAATAAACTATGGACTTTGGGTCACTGTGATGTGTTAATGTAGGTTTGTCAGTTTATCAAATATACCACTCTGGTAGGGGATGCTGATAATGAGGGAGGCTCTACATGTGTGGGTACAGGGGATATTTGGGAAATCTCTGTACCTTTTGCTCAACTTTCCGTAAACCTGAAACTACTCAAAGTCTGTTAAAAGTAAATAAATGAAAAGTTCTGGAAATAGATAGTGGTGATGGTTGCACATCATGGTGAATGTACCTGGTGGCAGTGTATTTGTATACTTACGGTGATTAAAATAGTAAACTTTACATTATGTATATTTTACCACCATTTAAAACTTTTTAAAA
This sequence comes from Leptonychotes weddellii, assembly GCF_054177405.1. Classification (NCBI taxonomy): domain Eukaryota; kingdom Metazoa; phylum Chordata; class Mammalia; order Carnivora; family Phocidae; genus Leptonychotes; species Leptonychotes weddellii. The sequence goes on along the minus strand of NC_138370.1, from coordinate 165,945,429 downwards.
AAGATTTTATTTATTTGAGAGAGAGAGAGCACGAGCAGGGGGAGGAGCAGAGGGAGAGGAAGAAGCGGGCTCCCCACTGAGCAGGGTGCCTGATGTGGGGCTCAATCCCAGGATGCTGGGATCATGACCTGAGGCGAAGGCAGATGCTTAACCAACTGAGCCACCCAGGTGTCCCTAAAATTTTTTTTAAATATAAAAAATAATTGTTAAGGCAAAAGCGTAAAAACAAAACAAACCAGAAACAAAACTCTAGCCAACTACGAACTCAAGCCACTTAAGACTATGCTGCTAATACATATCAGCAGGGGAAGGTGGTCCAGCTAGCTCCCTTGGTTGAGATGGTTCAAGCTCAGTAAGTATAAAATTGCTCTATGAGTTGTGTGTGAGGAAAATTAGATCCTGTGTTTCCTAGAACTTTTGGTTATTGGCATCACCACAAAATAGCCATCACGTCCATATCTTGATTGGGCTCCTCATCAAAAATCTGGCATCTAGTACTTTCCAGCCCCACTTTCCGGACAAGTGGTGGCTAGGAGGCATGATGGCACCCCATCTCTGGCAGGCGCAGAGGTGGTCATCAGGCTGAGAGAGGACAGTGAGAAGTGGTGAGCTGATGAAGCCCAGATCTGGCTAGCTTGTCAGAAATGAAGTCGCTAAAAATCTCACAAGACTAAGGTAAAGGGCAGCTGATAAAAATATGGATTCAAAATGGACTTCAAATATGAAACTTGGCAGGACTCCTATTTGGAAGAGTAGATAACTATGGTGACACTCTGTTTGGTTCCTGTGGTTCAGCTCAGTGCCAGAAGAATTGAGAAGTTCACCTTCAATTCTAGAAAATGCAAATTAACTTATGGTGATAGAAAGGAAATCGGTGGTTGCCTGGGGATGCTAGTGGGTGGCAGGAAAAGATCGGAGGGAGGGAATTCAGAAGGGCATGAGGAAACTTTTGGGGGCGATGGATATATTCATTATTTTGATGGTGGTGATGGTTTCACAGATGTATACGTATATCAAAACATCAGTTTGTACACTGTTAACACTTACGGTTTACTGTATGTTAATTATACCTCAGTGAAGCTGTTTGCTTTCTTATCCTAGTTGCTTAACCAATTGATACTGCAGATGGGGTTCTTTCTGCTTTCATTCCATCTTAACTCTTCTGCAGTTAGAGTTGGTGTCATATTGAAAGTCGCAGGCCGTGAGATGGTTTACGTGACACAAGTGGAAAATCAGTAATTCAATTAAGGAAGGCTGCAAGTTCCAAGAGGTGTGGGAAAGTTTGATTTTAGATGCTCATATGGGGAGAGGTAGCTTCTCTTGTCCAATTTCCTGCTCACATCTCTATCTAGGACTCTGGGTCCTCACATTCATGTTCCTGGCCCCAAGCCGGCTGGGTCTCACTTCCCAGTCTCTACCCTTTGTTGACCTGGAATGAACACATGCAAATCACATGCAAATGAAGAATATTCACACGTTTGATTATTTTCCAGTGAAATATGGAGTTGTTTAATTTTTGATAAGACTGTTTATTGTAGTAACAAATTCTCAGACTCGATTTTGGAATTTATTATTAGCCAGAATAATGTCTTATTATCGAAGCATTCATTGAAACAAGGATGGAACTTCTTTTTTTAATTAATATTCCTTGGTCCCTTCAGTATGTGAAACGTTGGGAAAGGCAGAGACTTTTAAATCAGACTGAAGTTCAAATCTTTTGTAGTTGAAATTTGTAATGGTGGCTAAGTGGTTTAAATTTTCTAGACTGTAGCTTCCTTCAGTGGAAAATGGAGGTAATAATGGCTTTCTTGTAGGTTTTATTGTGTGTGTGTGTGTGTGTGTGTGTGCATGAGGATTAGAGATAATGTTTGTAAAGCGCCTAGCATAAATGCTTGAATGAACACTCAGTAAACAGTAAACAGTAGTGGACCGTTAGTTTGTAAAGACAACCAGGCTTCTTGAGTGTTTTAAAGTCACTTTTTAATGATACAATGCAGGCCAGGTGTTTTGATACTGTTTTTTGCCCTCTCCACTCACATCTATATGCATACCTATTACAATTTCCTCAGCTTTTTTTCACCTGACAAGTGGAACATCAGTTTTAGCTTTCCTGAAGTTTGTGGTAAATTCTTCCCCCCGTCTTCCTCCCCTACCCAGGTCTCCTTTTCCTTTGTTTCCAAGCCAAGACAAAAATGTTGGCTATGGGAAATATTTATTGGGTGCCATTTTAGACAAATATAAGAATCTGATTGAATACTCTCGACAACTGTCGGTTGAAACTAAACACGGAGTTGCCATGGATACTGGTTGCTTGGCCTCTGCTCTAACACATTAGAGCCTTTTTAGTTCAACAATGTGCAAACCACAGATGTTGCCATGCATTGTATTCATAATCAGCTTGGATCTCTTAGCACAGGAATATCTTGGGTTTGCTTTAGCAGAGAAGGATCTAAATACTGAGAAGGAAAACAGAATGCCCTGTGCCCTCACTATGTTTTCAGTGTAAGTAACGTCGGCACACACCATTTTTACCTTTCATTCTGCTTCTTTAAATCTAAATAGATTACTCCTCTCTTGATATTTATTTGGAAATAAGAATCTCTACTGCATATATTGTGAAACACCACAAGAGCATCTGCTAGGAAAATTTCACACAGCTTTGGCTATAGGAATAAAAACAAGGAATAATTGAAGGAGACAATACCAGGAAAACCTAGGTTCTATTTGAGAGCTGGAGTGGAGTCACAGAAGAGAGGTCCCAGGTTGATTCAAAAAGTTCTGGCTTTGCCCCTCACTAGCTGTTTGTCCTTGGGCAAATTAAAGAATGTAAACCTTCGTTTCTTCATTTCATGGGTCTTCCCCTTGTAAGAACTGTCGTGATTACACTGGGCCCATCTGGATAATCTAGGGTAATCTTAGTATTTTAAGGACAGTTGGTTATCAACCTTAAACCATCCCTCCCCTTAATTTCTCTTTGCTATGTAACATATTCACATGTTCTGGGGCTCCAAAGATACATGGAGACATCTTTGAGAGGGGGATATTATTCAGTAATGCTGTGGTACAGAAGAATTTTTGCTTTCTTTCTATCCCATAAATGTCTATATCTTGTTCCTGAATATCCTTTCTACTGTTAGCAAAAGGAGGCAATTCTAACTATCTGTTTTAGGTTTTCTCAGCCTCTTTTGATAAATACTCAGTTTAATTCACATCCAGGGCCATTTGTCTCCCTCCAAAGATTCACTCCTTTCCCATCTCCCTAGCAAGTTGGTATCTGGGCATTTAAGAGGTTAGGTGACTTCATGATGCTGATGTGGGCATTTGAGAGGCAGTGCCAGAGGAGGATGGGGAACACTCTCTCCCACCCTGTCTGTGGACAAATAGTCAGCACTCCTATCTTTACTCTGTTGAGGCTGCCTAGACTTATTACAATGGAACAGCATTTTCAACTTTTTTAGTAGTTGATGCTCAACATCAAGTAGTTCTTACAACTGCTTGATGTTGAGCATCAACTACTAAAAAAGTGCTCCCAAAAATAATGTGTTCTTAGCAGCAAGGCGTTAAACGCAGAAATATTTTGTGGCAGAAATATTTCCCTTTCCCACTCCCATCCAGATGGAGTTTGAGATCTGCAGTCCACAATTTTGGTCTTGTACGAAGCCTGCTCTAAATCACTGGATATGTCATGGCTAAAGCAATGATATGATTTTCCACCTTGTTGCTGCAGTAGACAATTAGGCAAATAGAATTCCAAACTGAACAGTATTTACAGGAAAAACTGATTGTTCTCCTAAAGAAATATTTGTGGTTATTATAAAGAGAAGGGACAGCCAATTCCCTTCACTGAAGTCAAGTGGTCACAAGCATACTGGAAACAACATAATCCAAACATCTTCTCTTTCCACAAATTTCTGTTTGTCAAGAATAATTATAAGTAAGAGAGTTGCCTCAATAGCACTGCGAGCCACTTTCATTTGATTTTTCTTCCCCATCAAGCTGCCTCACTATGAATAGTACATTATTTGTTGTTAGCCATAGGCAGAACTCATTGTTGAGGAGAGGTAAACAGAAATTGAATTTGTAAGCCAGCCCTGGGTAAAATATGTGGTGAGCCAAGTTTTGTGATTAGTGACTCAGGCTCTCCTACTCTGGTCCCCCACAAGGACGAGACAGTGGCATAATTTGAACAAAGTGTAATTATTGATTTCAGCCCTAGGACAGTGTGGCAGCGATGATGGGAAAGGTAGAGGGGAAAGGAAAATGGGAGCGGACTTTGAGCCCTGAGAGGATGATGTGTTAGATTCTTTCACAGAAAAGCTTTATCTTCCCCTTCAATTCTGTGAGCTGGTAGTACTATTATAAAGACAGAGATAGTAACTCTCTTTTTCATACTCCCCACACTCATCCATTCCAAGTTTTAATGATTTCTGTACATTTCTACATTCACCATTATAGGCCAAGCCACCATTAACTCTTGTCTGGACATCTGTAACTACTCTTCCCAATAGTTCTCTCTCCCTCTGCTGCTATTCTTTGCTCTTTCAAAACATTTACGTATTTTTAAAAACATACATTGTATCACGTCATGCCCCAGATTAAATCTCCACAATGTCTTTTCAAATAACTTAGAATAAAATATTGCATCAGTCAATAGGGGTTAATTTCTCGTGTGATACCAAAAATAATATTTATTTTTCTTGCATGTTGCACATCCATTGTGAGTCTGTACTATGGACTGAACTGTGCCCTCCCAAATTCATATGTTGAGGCCCTAAAGATGGGGCCTTTGAGAAGTAATTAGGTTTAGATGAAGGTCATGAAAATGAGACTCCCTGATAAAATTAATAGCATTGTAAGAAGAGACAACAGAGGGCTTGCTTCCTCTCTCTCTCTTACCCCACCCCCTGAAATAACAGTGAGAAAGTGGCCATCTACAAGCCAGGAAGACGGAAGGCTCTCATCAGGAATCCAATCAGTGGAAACCTTGATTGTAGACTTCGCAGCCTTCAGAATGATGAGAAATAAATCCCTGTTGTTTAAGTCGCTCAGTGTATTCACCCAGTGTGTGGTATTTTGTTATGGCAGCCCAACCGATTAATATAGTCTGCTTAGGGGCTCTGGTCATCAGAGGCCCTCAGGGACCTAGGCCGATGGAGGCTCTGTTTTATCCTAGGCTTCCATAGTCACCGAGGCAAGGCAAACAGATCCATTGAATCCTAGGCTCGTTCTTTGAGTGTCTGTGGGGAAGGGACCCATTTCTTTGGCCTCTCAACTTTCACTGGTCAGAGAAAGTAATATTAGCCTAACTTGCATTCAACTGGGCAGAGAACAGCTCTCGGATCACATTCCACTAAATGAGAGAACCAAACATTGCGAGCAGTCCCAATGACCACCACCGATATCAACCTTTATTGATATTGCTAAGGTTCTGTTTGACTTGATGCTCTTCACTTCTTGGCTGTCCTTTCTCTCTGTTCATCATCTGTGTTCTTGCTGTGTGTTGAGGCATTTGCACAGCTATTTCCTCTGCTTGGATACCCTTCTCCTCAGTTGTGTGCTTGGCTGTCTCTTACTGCTCATTTAAATATCAGTCAATATGGGCGCCTGGGTGGCTCAGTTGGTTAAGCGATTGCTTTCGGCTCAGGTCATGATCCTGGAGTCCTGGCATCGAGTCCCACATCGGGCTCCCTGCTCAGCGGGGGGTCTGCTTCTCCCTCTGATCCTCTTCCCTCTCGTGCTCTCTGTCTCTCATTCTCTCTCTCTCAAATAAATAAATAAAATCTAAAAAAAAAAAAATCAGTCAATATGTTCATCTTCAGATGATCCAGTCTTAACAGAGCTTTCTTTCCTTTGTCTAAAATTTTGCCAGTGTTACCTATTTTTGTTTTCTTTCCTTTTAATTAATTAACAAATTAACTTATTTATGTATTTAAGTATGGATTTATTTATTTTAGCGATGGGGCCTTTTGGAATTCCTTGAGTCTTATGTCCTTTTGTTAGCTTGTTCCCTCATTTATTCAGTTCAGTTTCTGGGAATGCAAAGACAAATGACACCGTATGTACTCTTTTTTTTTTTTTAAAGATTTTATTTATTCATTTGAGAGAAAGAGACAGAGAGAGAGAGAGGAGCAGAGGCAGAGGGAGAAGCAGACTCCCCGCTAAGTAGGGAACCCAATGTGGGACTTGATCCCAGGACCCTGAGATCATGACCTGAGCCGAAGGCAGACGCTTAACCATCTGAGCCCCCCAGGCACCCTGACACCATATGTACTCTTAAGGAACTTATAATCTGGGGGAGAGATGGGCATAAACACAAATCTTTTGACAACCTGGCAAAAGAAGTGGTAAGCATAAACACATCCCAAATACTCGATATCATTAGTCATTAGGAAAATGGCAATCAGAATCACAGCGAGATATCACTTTGTACCCACTAGCATGGCTATAATAAAAACAATGGACTATAACAAGTGTTGGCGAGAATATGGAGAAATTGGAACTCTCATTACTGCTTGTGGAGATGTAAAATGGTGCAGCTAATTTAGCAAACAGTTTGGCAGGTCCTCAAAATGGTAAACATAGTTACCATATGATCCCCCAATTCCACTCAGAGGTATATATCCAATATTCATTGTTGCCAAAAAGTGGAAATAGGCCAAGGGTCTACCAGCTGATGAATGGAAAAGCAAAATGTGGCATATCCATACAATGGAATGCTCTTCAGCCATAAAAAGAGATGAAGTACTGATACATTCTACAATGTGGGTGAACCTTGAAAACTGAATGCCAAGTGCAAGAAATCAGACCCAAAAAGCTATATATTGTAGGATCCCACTAGTATGAAATGTCCAGAAAAGAAAAATCCTTAGAAACAGAAGATAGATTAGTGATTATCAGGAGCTAGGGTTAGGTAGGAATAGGGAGTGATTGCAAATGGGTGCAAGGTTCTTTCTGGGGGGATGAAAAAAGGTTTTGGAATTAGATAGTGGTGGTGGTGGTTGCTGTTTGAGGAGATCATTGAGAGGACATGACCACACAAGTCAGGGGCCCCTCACCACCACCCCTACACTTAGAATATATGCTCTGTGCACCGTTCCCACAGTGGGAGTCATTTTCAAGAATGTAGTCTTGAGAAAGTAAGGTGTTGCTGAGACCATCTGGATGATACACCTGATTAAATCTCATTAAGGACTTTAGCAGGTGAAGAATCTTTACTTGTTTTGTGGCTGCCCAAGACAAGCCTAGTAGGTTCCCGGGGTTATTAAAACTGCTGCCTACCAATCTGGAGTGGCCTCTCTCTTTCTTTGGTCTCTCCTTGCTCTTCATGTACAGCGACCAGTTTGCAAACAGTTGCAGAATTTGTGAAAATATTAAAAACCACTAAGTTATACTTTAAAAATGTGAATTTTTATATGTATATTACACCTCAGGATGAAAGAAAAGGAAGAAGTAAGGAAGGAAGGAAGATCACTACATCAACAGATGAATGGATAAAGAAGATGTGGTGTATATACACAATGGAATATTATGCAGCCATCAAAAAAAACCCCGAAATCTTGCCATTTGCAATGACGTGGATGGAACTAGAGGGTTTTTTTTTTTTTTTTAAAGATTTTATTTATTTATTTGAGAGAGAGAATGAGAGAGAGAGAGAACACAAGATGGGGGAGGGTCAGAGGGAGAAGTAGACTCCCTGCTAAGCAGGGAGCCTGACGTGGGACTCGATCCTGGGACTCCAGGATCATGACCTGAGCTGAAGGCAGTCACGTAACGAACTGAGCCACCAGGCGCCCAGAACTAGAGGGTATTATGCTAAGTGAAATAAGTCAATCAGAAAAAGACATGCATCATATGATTTCACTGATATGAGGAATTCTTAATTTCAGGAAACAAACCAAGGGTTGCTGGAGTGGTGGGGGATGGGAGGGATAGGGTGGCTGGCTGATGGACATTGGGGAGGGTATGTGCTATGGTGAGCTCTGTGAATTGTTTAAGACTGATGAATCACAGACCTGTACCTCTGAAACAAATAATACATTATATGTTAAAAAAAAAAAAAGATAGCAGGAAGGGAAAAATGAAGGGGGGGAAATCGGAGGGCGAGACAAACCATGAGAGACTATGGACTCTGAGAAACAAACGGAGGGTTTTAGAGGGGAGGGGTTTGGGGGGATGGGTTAGCCCAGTGATGGGTATTAAAGAGGGCACATATTGAATGGAGCACTGGGTGTTATACGCAAACAATGAATCATGGAACACTACATTAAAAACTAATGATGTAATGTATGGTGATTAACATAACATAATAAAATTTTAAAAAAAAGGAAGGAAGGAAGAATAAGAAAGAAGAAATAAGGGGGGGGAAGAGAAGGGAGGGAAGGGGAGGGGAGGGGAGGAGAGGCAGGGGCAGAGTAGAGTTGCTCATACCCTGCAGGCTGTAGATTAATAAGCATTGTGCACTTTGGGAAACTATTTGTGTTTACGTGTTGGCACAGTGTATGCCTCTCCTGACAATCTATCCAATAGAATGCTTTGTCATGTGGGAAAAGAGTACTCTGCAACAAATGTTAGCTTCATTTTAACTTAAAGCAGTATTTGCATAAGAGTAGTAGGAGGTTTATGTTTATATATTTTTTTATTTTTTCAATATTTTATTGGGTGGGTTATAAAACTTTTATAATAAAAATGTACATAGTTGAGATAAAAAGAAATCTCCAAAGTGCAGAATGGAGCCACTGGGCCTTGGAGTATCAGGGGCAGAAGTGACACTGGTCAGAATCTTAGATGATAGGACTTGCCTAACAGGACAAAGAGAGGTAGGAGGTAGAGTGGGTTTTCCAGGCAGAGTGAACAGCAGGTGTAAAGAAAGGCCTAGACTTGAGAAGGACCACCGTATATCTGAGAACTGCACATCATCATGTATAGTTGTGGCGGTGTGTGAGAGAGAGGTGCCGGCTAGGTGAGGTGGAAAATTAAGTGACCTGGTCATTGGTTGGCTCACTTAGGTAGTAAGTGGTGCAGTAAGTAAAGGGAAGGATAGTACAGTCACGCGGTTATTATAAAAACATGAAAAAATTCTGCTTAAGATCCTCCAGTGACTTCTCATTACCCGTAGAATAAAATCCAAACTCCTTACTCTGCCTACCAGGGTTGGCCTCACGATTTTGTGAAAATACTCAAATACTCAAATCCACTGAACTGTACACTTTGAAGGATGAATGTTTTTTAAGGGCCAACGAATGCTTTTATTGTGTGCTTGGAAACAGAGATCAAAACAAGGAAAAATTGTGCCTTTTGTGAACTTTCATCAAAGAACTTGAAAAAAGGATGCATCTGCATTTATGTTCAATAAATATCAAAAAGTCCATTCTGGGGCGCCTGGGTGGTTCAGTCGGTTAAGCGTCCAAATCTTGGTTTCAGCTCAGGTCATGATCTCAGGGTTGTGAGATCAAGCCCCTTGTGGGGCTCTGTGCTCAGCAGGGAGTCTGCTTGAGATTCTCTGTCTGCTCTGCACCCCCCCGCCAAAAAAAGTCCATTCAGTGAATTTGTAATTAAAGCAAGATGATTGCGGGTGTTAGCTGACATGCTGGTAATCATATTGCACTGTGTAAGTGTATCAAATGAACATGTACACCTTAAAGTTATATATAATGTCACATAACAATTTTTTTTTAAGATTTTATTTATTTATTTGATAGAGAGACAGCGAGAGAGGGAACACAAGCAGGGGGAGTGGGAGAGGGAGAAGCAGGCCTCCCGCTGAGCAGGGAGCCTGATGCGGGGCTCGATCCCAGGACTCTGGGATTATGACCCGAGCCGAAGGCAGACGCTTAACGACTGAGCCACCCAGGCGCCCCTGTCACATAACAATTTTATCTCGGTAAAGTTGGGGGGAAAGCAAGCAGAGTCTTAAAGTTTTTAATAGTCCCCACATAGCTAATAGCTCAAGCTCAAACTGATTTACAGTGTTAAAATGAAATTTGTTTCATATCTAAATATAAAAAATAATGATCATAATATACTGATATGCAGGCTCTTTCTCTTATAAGGTGTTTGACATAAATATCTTTTAATATGTAACTCTTGGCGGCGTTTGCATTAGGGTAGTGGGTTATGTCCATATATTTTGCTTTTTACATGACAGTGTGTTGTCATGGGATTGGGTCCTGCCTGTCTCCAACCTCAGCTTCTCTCATACTCCCCTCCCCATGGTGTGCTCCGGCTGCCCTGGCTTTGTTTTTATGCCTCCCACCTCCCAGCTGGTCTCCTAGGCAGGGCTTTTCAGAAGACTTGGCCTCCAGGCCCCTCTTGCCAGGTGACTTCCTGCTCAGGACCTGGTTTCAATGTCACCTCCCCAGTGCGGCTTTCAAGAACTATGCATGGGAATTGTCAGCTGCCTTTAGCTCTTACTCCTTGGCTCCCTTCCTGTTCTTGATAACACTCATCACCATTTGCAGCGATCTTGTTCATTAGTTCACGTATTGATTTTCCATCTGCTCCCAAAAGAATATGTTTGAGGAGGGCAGAGGTTTTGCCTTTCTTGCTTAGTCCTGTATCACCAGAATCTTGAGCTCCACCCAGCACTTCAGAGGTCTCAATAAATACTTGTGGATGAAATTATTGAATAAATACAGTTAGGAGTATGTAGTTTTATTTATTTTTTTAAGATTTTGTTTATTTATTAGAGAGAGAGAAAACATGAGCAGGAGGGGCAGAGGGAGAGGGAGAGAGAATCTTAAGCAGACTCCATGCTCAGTGTGGAGCCCAATGCGGGGCTCAATTCCAGGATCCTGTGATCAGGACCTGAGCCAAAACCAAGACTCAGATGCTTAACTGACTGTGCCACCCAGGCGTCCCATGGAATAGGTAGTTTTAAAAACAGTCATGGAGATAATGGGTTCAAGTCCTCTATTCTACCCCTTTCTTAAGGTGAGATTCTCAACCTTAGCCAATAACTTAATCTCTCTGCCAGTCAGGTTCCTGTATTTAAAATGGGCACAAGAATAATGCAATTGTGCTTTTAAAAAGGAACAGTGTACTGTAAAGTGCTTAGTCCTATACCTGGCAAATAGTAAATCTTTAGTAAGTGTTAATCTCTATGGTAAGTAGTATTAAGTTATTTCATCTCCCTATAACTTTTAGCCTTGACCAATGGGACGTCTTGTTCAACTTTGTAAATAGTTCACGTATAATACATAATTTTGCCAAATGTCCCTCTAGGGGCTTAGAAACATGACTAGAAAATTACCTTAAACCATAATATTTTAATTTTACCTTTTTAATATTACCTTAAACCATAAAAAATTTTACTTTAGTTTGAGTACAGTTACTTAATTTGATTTCTACTTTGATTAAATCAAAAGCATATTAAAGATGCTAGATAGATGTGTTTACTAATTGGCTTCATCAAAGTTTTTTTTTTAACACCTAAAATTTTTCAGCTTGAAATAAATCTCTGAGATCAGACCCATGCCAAGATAATGATAAAATACCTTTTAACATATGGTTGTCTAGTTGTACATATATATATATATATTTTAATACTAGAGACAGTCCTTGGAAGGGATCATGAGATGGGGGATATTTTGAAGGGAAGTAGAAATTTATATTAGCACTTGTATTAATCATTTCTAAATAAATTATGGAGAGGAAGTAATATATGCACAAAGAAGAATCAAGTTGTGAATGAATAAAAGAAAATGGAAGAGAAAACGTATGGAACCCAGGTACCTAAGAGGTGGAAATGTATTCAGGTGCAATGTCAGGAAGCCCTATAGGACGCTGAGAGGAGAATAGACAGGATATCAAAGGACCAGAATCTGGCTCAGCTTTGTCACCAGCTGGCTTGTGCCCTCGGGCGACTCTAAATAACTTCTCTGCCTGGTTTCCCCATGTTAAATAGGCTTAATTTTATCTATCGACTTCACGGGGTTGTGATGATAAAGTAAAATAATAATAATGAAAGGGTTTGGGAAAAGGTAATGCGCTTCGATACAAAATACATCTACTGTAAGTTCTCGTATTTGGAATAAAACTACCATTTATTGATTTCAGAGTTGATTTATGCTCATTTAATCTCGATAAAATCCTGTGAGATAGGTATAATTATCTCCCTTTTACCGGTGGCAAAACTGAGGCTCAGGCAGAAGCAGCAACCTGCCATAGCTCCTAAAGGGCTGAGTCAGGATTTAAGTGTCGGTCTGTCTGACCTCAAGGTCCATGCACTTCGCACAACATCATTCAGCCTCATAGAATGAAACAGCGGCACTGGGTGAGGTTGTCACTTCTGTATCAAAGTCCCAGTCCTGTGTGCGTGGGTGGGTGGGCATCATTGCTACACTCTGCAGGGGACATACATTCATCTCATTTTTATACATTTATCTCCCACATTTATATATACATTTTTAAAAAGCATTAGAATTAATAATTCTTGGCAATTTTAATAAAGTCACCTTCTAGTTTTCTCATGGCTGGATTCTGGTGTGGTATAAAAAGGGAGAATATTTTATTCTCCTTTATTTCAAAACCCTAATGCTGTCTGGATTTTGCCCGTCTTCTGGGCTTTTGCAGTAATTGGATTTTTTTCCCACATCGAGACATAAGCGGTCTCCATTTCTCATGCGTTGCATTTGTGTCTCTTGGCTGACCTTCTTTCCCGAAGTTACTTTCATGAATCTATGGGCCATGGGTATGTTCTGTACTTAGATAAAGAATCCCATGTTGAGTGAAAGTACCCCGCAGGCAAAGAAGTCCTCCCTCACCCCGCAAGGAGTAAATGTGAAGAATTCATGAACAAGGTCACAGAAAAAGAAAAGTTTGAGAAGTTCTTGAATATAGACATGGGAAACATGTCCCTAGCAGAACACTAAGGAAAAGGAAGGTGCTGGAGATGTGTCCAGCTGAGGGTGGCTCTCAACAGAGGATAAACACTTATGACCTGTGTTCTGATTACAAACCTATTAGGCCCAGAGTAGAATCTCTTATCTTCCTCAGTGATCATCGTGGATTTAAGAATCAATATGAAACAGCAAGGGAGCGAATGTGTGAGAGCCAGCAGGAAGTTGGGTAGGAAATACAAGGCACAGAGATATAATGGAATCAAAAGATTGGGTTTAAATCTTTGTTGCTGCATATGATCTTGGCAGTTACTTATATCTCTCCAGGTTGTCCTTTGAAAAATGAAGATAATAATAATTCTCCTTTATTTAATGTTTACTACATGGCAGGTACTATGCTGAGTTTCCATAATAGCCTATGAAGTCAATACCATTATTATCCCCATTTTACGGATGGAGAAAATGAGGCTTAGAGAGATTAAGTAACTTTCTCCAAGATACTCTCTTAATAGGTAGCAGAGCAAAGATTCTAGCCCGGCTTTTATTTTTAATCTTTATACTTTACTATACTACCCTGCCTGGAGGATTGTCGAAAAAAATATTTATAATTGTGTATGAAAGGTTTTTATTTTTAAATTTTTTAAATTTTTTATTTTTTAAAGATTTATTTGAGGGAGAGAGAGAGCGAAAATGAGTGGGGGGAGGGGCAGAGGGAGAGGGACAAGCAGACACCCCGCTGAGCAGGGAGCCCAGTGCTACATGGGGCTTGATCCCAGACCCTGAGATCATGAGCTGAAGTCAGACACTTAACTGATTGAGCCACCCAGGCGTGCCCCATGAAAGGTTTTTAGATGTGAAAATCAACTTACTATTATTCACTCCATTGTCCAGCCCCACATGAATAAAAATGGTTGAAATATTAAGAAATAAATTACACAGTGAGATTTTTCTGTTATTGTTTTGAATGTCATTGGCTTGCAGGGAAGAAAAATCTTCAGGGAGGGCACAAAGCCTTTTCTGATCAGCATCCTCCTCTGGTCAAGCTGGTCTCCATTGGTGCTTGGCTGATAGGAATCATAAATATTCGTGGCACAGGGAGCTTCAGGGTCTTGGGGCAGTGAGGTTCACACAGCACAGAGACAAGAATGCGCCGCCTCCTCCTTCGAGGGTGGGGTACAGCTTCTGCACAGGGGGCAGTGAGCCTGTGTGCCCATGTGAGGCAGTGCTGTTTCCCTCCTTTTCCTCTGTGGGAGGCAGAGACAGGCAGAGGGGACACCTGGCCTTGTATTTACAGAGGAAAAAGGAGACCCTGATTTTATTTCTCATCTGTCTCTTCTTCTAGTGATGATTCACAGTTTCTTTTGTCATTCATTATTCCCTTCAGCCCTGGGCCCGATGGTTAAGCCAGTTTACATGAGAGCCTGCTGAATGGTGTGGAAAGATCAAGCCTGACAGACCTGGGTCTTACTACTTAGGAGATGTATAATCCTTGAGAAAGGCACTGAATTTATCTGAGTCCCAGTTTCCTTATCTGTAACATGGGCATCGTAACTCTTCATCTTCCCAGGTGTTTGTGAGGATTAAGTGAAACAAGATATAAGAAGTTTCTGGCATATGGGCCACACCCAGTGGCTAGAATAGACCAGAATAGAATAGAATTAACATTTCTGGCTGCTCAGCATCTGATCCTTTCTATTTTGAGAAACACCTCACCTGCTTCATCTCTGTCCACAGAATCTAGAGAGAATAAGGTCTCTCTTTCCCCCACCTGGTAGCCAGGGCTTGGGGAGGGAACCTAGTCTGAGCCAATCTGATGCTTCCACATAGGACTTTGCATTAGAAGCAAATGCTGCTAAGGCCAGAGTTGGGAGACATCCAGGGTGTCACGGTACTGCTCACTGTGGGAGATCTCACGGTGGGAGAACAGAGGGTTCCTGCTCACAGGTGTTTGTGTTCTTGATCCTGTGCTGCCTCCTTCTTTCATGTGTTAAAGTTGTTCTCTGATACTTGTTAAAAGGATAAGGAAGACTCTATTTAAGATCCTAAGATCATTGCACTAGGGGTCATGGCTATTGGCATGGAGGAGAGAGATGGGGCTGAACTCTGAATACAAGGACAGCTGGGGGTTTGTCGCCAAGGAGCAGGATCAGATGGGGTCAGCGGATGGAAAGTTACA
This sequence comes from Leptonychotes weddellii, assembly GCF_054177405.1. Classification (NCBI taxonomy): domain Eukaryota; kingdom Metazoa; phylum Chordata; class Mammalia; order Carnivora; family Phocidae; genus Leptonychotes; species Leptonychotes weddellii. The sequence goes on along the minus strand of NC_138370.1, from coordinate 165,930,417 downwards.
AAGAGGAGACATCAAGGATAGGGAGTTTCTTACTAAACTAACCCAACAGGATTCTTGCTAAAGGCAGGCCAAGGACTTGCGTATCAAAGGTGAGAGGGGAGGAACTTGACCAGATATCAAGGCTGGGGGCTCCTTACAAACTGGCTTGGGAGGACTCTTGCTTTATGGACGAGGCAGTCCAAAGACAGGACAGGGACCACGGTTGAGGCCTCGTTGAGAACAGGACTTGGAGGAGCCTTATTAAAGTTTGTTCAAGGAGAAAGTCTGTCACGTGTCACATCTGAAGTCTGATTTTTATGCCTCTTTTAAATTTTGTATTTCCTTATAAACTTCTAGTACATCTTTTTGTTTTGAGGATAGCCAGTTTCTTTTTTTTTTTTTTTTAAAGATTTTATTTATTTATTTGAGAGAGAGAGACTGAGAGAGTGAGCACATGAGAGGGGGGAGGGTCAGAGGGAGAAGCAGACTCCCCGTTGAGCAGGGAGCCCGATGCGGGACTCGATCCAGGGACTCCAGGATCATGACCTGAGCCGAAGGCAGCCGCTTAACCAACTGAGCCACCCAGGCACCCCAGCCAGTTTCTTTCTGCCAAGAATACAGATAGATACACTCTATTCTCTAATAGTATTATATAAAGTAAACTGCAGACCTAGTAATGGGGATATTTAATGAATCAGAATGTATTTTCTCCACTCTGTAGTCTGATTTATTTTGAAGACAGAATTTATTTATGATACAAATATTCCATGATTTTACTTAATCATCATTCTTATTTTCGTAATGAGCTACCATCAGGGTAATCTTGGTTTGAGCATCCACTCAGTCAAATATCAGTTTGCTTGGTGTCGTCCAACATGTTTGAAATACACTGCTTAGGCTGATGCCTGTTCTACTCCTGTGTGGCAGGTCCTCCCCTGATTATCTCTGTGTTTGGAGATGAGATTCCCAAGCTTGGGTGACTGGCCCAGAGTCATGCAGCTTGTGGTGGAGCTGAGATTTGAACTCGGTTTCCTGATAGCAAGCCCCAACTCATCTAGGAATATTTTTAATGACAAGTTGAAACGATAAGCCTGAAATTTTATTTAATCAGGACTGTCTGTTCCCCTCAGTGAGCTGGTTCATAGAGGGCCCTGTTTTTTTTTTGCAATACCATCTACTGAGGAATGTGTCTAATGCATTATAGAGATGTGGCTCAGGCCTAGATGGGGGACCATCTAAGATTGCAGTTTGGAAGTGGTACTTGTCCTACACTGTATGAGTCTGTCAGCTTAGACAAAATGAATCAGACTGGTGAAATGCTTGCTAAAGCTAATAGTTGACTGATGGCTTTTCACCCTCCTCCCCCAACCATTAACCCTGCCTAGGGGAATTTGCTCCTGGAGCTACAAGGAAGTGACTGGCAGACTGGGGAATAGAATGGAGACATCCACAGAACCAGGCACCACGGGGTAATTTTTCTCATCACGACATGACTCTGACAGGTGCAGGGTGGATGTGTTTTTATCTCAATAATTTCCCAGTGACATTCTGCTCTGCAGAGAGAAAATGCCAGACGTACACACTCCTCCCATGGCATGCACGGAACGTGGCAAAACCAGGTTAACTGTTTCCTAAGATTTCTGTGTCGGGGTAACTCTGTTATTTGAATTGATCCGGGAAGAAATCCCTAGTGGCGTTCTTGTTAATTCCAGCTAATCACCCTTTCCAGCAGGAGAACGGAAGGCAGGCTTGTTCCCTTGGCGGGTCTTAGATCTTTAAACGCTTGTGACTTCAAGTACTAACGAGCTAAAGGAAATCTTCCCCACACAGTTTAACCTACCGCTTCTTAAATGACAATCCTTGGGGTCTTTCCTTCACATTCAGTCTCTGATAAGCTATTTTATAATTTCCTGATGACAGTTAAATTGAGTCTCGTTAGTGTAGTTACCCAATTTGCTTTCAATAATTCTGCCTTAAGAAACTTCTGATGAGGAGGTTGTGCAAGTGCCACCTCCGGCAATCCCTGTGGGGAGGGTGAGAGCGGGGGTGGGGGTGGGGGTGTGCAAATGAAATCTTTGGTTTTTAAAACACAACAGAAAGAAGTAGAGGAAATCATTTTTTTTTTTTTTTTAAAGCGTATCTCTTAAGTGCAGGGACTATTTCCCAGGATTTTATATGGTTAATGGAAAGTCAGACAGCAGATGACATTTACCCTGCTAAATGTTGATGATTAAGAAGGAAAAGGTTATACCCTGCTTTTTTCCTTCTGGAGCAACTCTCCGAGGGGTCACCACAAATGTCTGCACAAAAGGAATTGCCTGTTTGTGAACAACTGGAGCCCAACTCCAGTATTGTTGCAATTGTTCTTGATGATGGTAATTACTGTGTGTCCCTCCCTGGGTATTCCCTTTTCTGAATCTGGCCAGTTGAAAGCCTTGCTCCATCCTCCCAGCCTCTGCTAAGCCAGCTCCCTCCTGGACATATGCCAGCAACCCATAATTAAAGTGTTTTCTAGAGGGAACGTCTCCTTGTACTATCCATTGTGAATGATGTCCTTGGAGTCTGGCTATAGTAATTGAAAAGAAATGAGACCTTTCCAGTTTGTCCCTCTTTCTGCAGCCCCTGCCCCACCCCTTTCCCAGGACAAAAACATTGTGAGATGCCACACAAGAAACGAAGGATCCATTTCTGTGAATTTGAAAGCTGAAGCGTAATACGTAAGCTTCCCCCACCCCCAGGAGTGGATGTTTCAAGTGTAACCTTCCTATTACAATTATTCTTGCATGATTAAATAGAAACTGTCCTCCTGTTATGCTCTTTGTTGATAGATTAAATGTTCCAATGAGACATTAGACTGTATTATAATGAAGCATTTCTTGGAGCGTCAAATTAAAAATTAGGTATGTCTTTGAAGATTACCTTCAATGAGATTTGATTATGTGACTGTTAATTCTAAATAATAAACACTGTCAGCATTTTCATATATATATTATCTCATTTGATATTGATAATAATTTTTTGAGGTAGTTAGCACTGGTATTATAAATCCATCTTTTTTGCCAATCAGAAAAATCTCAACTCAGAGAACTTAAATAGCTTCCCCTAGGTCCTCCAGCTAGTAAGTGGAACTGAAACATGAATCCCGGTTTTTGATTTTCAAAGTGAAGTTCTTTTCACCATACCATAAGATTACTTATAAAGTCAATGTACAGAAAGTATATTTCGATTTTCTCAAAATTCTGCAAATGTATCTCCAAATGCTAAGGAAAGAAGATTGGAGAGTTCTGATCTTTTTCAGAAGGTAGAATTTTGATTGAGTTGTGCTCTTCCCTACCAAGTGGCCCAAACACACAGAGGGAGCACAATTATATTACCAAACCCTGTTCTCAACAATGCAACTCATATACAAAACTTGGAAAGGAATTAAAGAGGCTTGTTGGCTTCTGTTCCACAATAAACATGGGAAAAGAGATCAGTGTTTGCTTAATGGAAACCTTAATTCAAATTTCTAATTGAGTATAATGAACAAAGGAGAATGTCCCCAATGCTTGAGAACTGTAAACAGTACAGTGTTCTTTTAATGATCACACACTGATTATCTTAGTGAATCTAAATTACATGGGTCCAAATGCTGCTGTGGGAGGCATAGCTCCTTTTTTGTGTTTCCAATAAGCTCTGGGCTGTCATGGCAAGGGAATGTGGGACGGGCAGGGTTCTTGCTAGCTGTCATCATGATAGAGTTGCGGACAAGAAGACAGTCACTTTTCAAAGAATTATAATAAAGGAAAACCTGAGCTATGACCTTGATTTAAGGATATTGGCTTTTGAAACTCGTATATTAGAAATAAACATATTAGCACATGTTTAAATGAATAGTCTCCAGAGACTCAGCCACCAATTCTAAAGATGCTCACAATGATTTTTGGAACCTATACTGTGGGTTGTCCTTAGAATTTACATCAACTCCCTTTAACTTCCTCAGCAGTTGCAAATCTTTGTCCACAAGAGAATTTGATTTTGGGAAAAAAAAAGTAATAATGTTTGGAATCAGAGCAGGTCTGGAGAATTAAATGAAGGGATGAGTGGGGGCAAGGCCATTTTGGGTGAGAATGTGTGACAAAGTATGAAGAATCTTTTTCTTGTGTGCCTCGCTCACTGTCTCTGAGGGAAATTCCAGAGTAGATGTTCTTAAAGTATTTTTGGTGGTAGAAGCATTATTGAAATAATTCCACTCCTTAGATTTTTTTAAAAATAGATTTTTTCTCATTATAAAATTTATATATATGTATACATATATATACACACACACACAGAGATACGTATGTATGTATGTACATGCCTATAGATACATGTATATATAGATATAGGTAAAATATGTGTATTTTTTGGTAGAAAATTTAGAAAGTGTAGCTCTGCAGAAAGAAGAACACAATCATTGGGATTACCAAGTAGCCACTACCCACGTACAGCTGTCTGCTCTTTGCTCTGATTCTCTTCACAGACATAGTAGAATGTAGTGGTTACAAGTTTAGGTGGGAGAGTCAAATACCAACTAGCTCTGTGATTTTGACCAAGTTACCCAAACTCTCTCAACCTCTGTTTTTTCATCTATAAAATAGAGTTGAGTTGTTCTAACTTTATTGGGTTATTGTTCATTTATTTCTTATATATTTATTCATTCATTTAACAAATGTTTATTGAGCACCTATTATGTACCTGACTCTGTTTTAAGTCCTGGGAATAAATGAGGAATGAACACAATAGGAATCCTGGAACTCAAGGAATGTACTAGGAAAGAGATGTAGACAAAAACCTTAACAATAAATTAAAATCTGTAAAATGTAAAGGGCTTGTATCAGTCCCTGAGCCTTAATTCTCACAGGGCAATGTCAGGAGGGCCAGATAATGCCTACACACAAAGTGCCTGGTATTACAGGAGAAGATTCATGAGCTTAAGGAATCCTGAGCTTTTATAATGGACAGTAAGTCTGCCTGAACTTTGCCCTGGAGAGCAACGTTGTTATCTTTATTAAACAGGATATAAATAAACCTGCCTTTTACTTTCTCTGTCTCCTAAGGCTGTTCATTATACAAAATCCTTGAAAAGTAGTCCAGAAAAAAAGGAGGCCAGTGACTCTGCTTGCAAGATGTGAGGAAATGCTAGATTCGTGGAGAATTGTCTCACAACAATTGACAGAAATGCAAAATCTTGCACACTTGTAGACCTACTGAATCTGAAACTCTGGGGGTGGAGCTGAACATTTGTGTTTTAATAGGCATCCAGTGACTTTGATGCAACTGAAGTTGTTGATCATGGTGGTCTTTGGATTGTACTGAGGACTGATTGGGGAATTTGGGTAGAAGTGGATGGCGAATCAGTGGGGCTGTCTCCTAGGGCAGTGCCTGCAGAGACAGACCCGGATGTGCCTGGGGCTCCTCGTTATGGTAATGTACAAGGTGGAAAAGGATGGGGGTAGGACCTAAAGAGACAATATCAATAAGTGTGAATCGATCTAGAAATCAGGATACTGGGTTCCTACCATTACTTTTTCCATGTAAACCTAAACAAATAATCTAGTTTTAAGGACTTTTTTTAAGCTGAAAAAGACTTTGAAGATCACCTAGTCCTAGGATTCCAGGTAGGGATTTTCTCATGTGACAATTCTAATCCCCTGATCCACAGGTTTTAGAGGGATTTGTAGGTGTCAGCCATGGTGACAGATGCGATGTGGGGATACTTTTACAGTTGACATCACCGATCTGTCCAAATTTCTTATTTTTCCTTAGGACAAGAGAAGACAGCTTATCTGTCTTTTGATATTTACTATTTCTCTGTTCTCTGTTTTTCAGGGACCACTCCAGTGCTAGCTTTCTTTTACAAGCATAATTTCTGTTATAATTTTGCATTGCTTTGGTGAATCATCATTGAGGTGGCTGGAGAAGCATGGGGCATTTGGGTTCTTAGGCTTTGACTTTGTACTAAAATTCAGCCCAGATTAACCATTTCTGGGGCAAAAGTCTTTGTCGGGTTACTTTCTTTGAAGAGCTGCTTGTTCCAAAACCAAATGGATATCTTTTTTAGTGCACCTGCAATCAGTAACAACAAAAGAAAGAGAGGAAAAATGCATTTTGAAGTAGTTTCTTGGAAATCAGTTCAAAGGTTTTAGCGAGTTGGATGTATTATTAACCACCATGTGAGTTCTCAGAAACAGCTTTGGAACTCTTAGAATCTTGTCTATTTTGACATTAAAAAAAAAAAAAAGATCTTATTTATTTATTTATTTGAGTGGGGGAGGGGCAGAGGGAGAGGCAGAGAATCTCAAGTAGACTCTGTGCAGAGCATGGAGCCCGACACGGGTCTTGACCCCATGACCCTGAGGCCATGACCCAGTCCGAAACCAAGGGTCGGATGCTTAACTGACTGAGCCACCCAGGCACCCCTATTTTGACATTTTTTAATTAAATATTTTTAGTCAGCCAAGCACATTGAAAAAGATAAATTTTCATTTGAATTGTAGCCATTTCTTTAAGGCGAGTCTTTCATTTTAAGTGCAACTAGTATTTCAGAATGGAATTAAACATTAGTGGGTAATGGTTTTGATCTGTTTCCAAGAAAAAAGAATACTTCCTAGCTGCAGATTTGTTACAGCACTAACTAGTTACTGTACCAGCAAGGACAATATTCAGAAAGATGAGGAAAAAATGCAGAATGGTAATAACAGTAGCACAGGGAGAACAAGAGAGAAGATGAGGTAGGAGACAGGAAAGAGAAGAAACGAAGGAGTAAGGAGAGAAAAAGGAGAGAGAGGAAAAGAGAGAAGAAAGAAGAACAAGTAAGAATATATGAAAGGCAATTGTCAGGCTCTGCTCCCTTGACCCCACCCTTGTTAAAATGGTGTCATTTCCAAGGGATGAGCAGCTACTCTTCAGTTTTAAGCTAATGCTTTCCCAGAAAATGTTTTCTTTGTTCCCTAAATTATTGATTGGGCTATTAAGGGTCTAAAATGAAATTTTAATTCATTGGTAAGAGTCTTCCCAAATGTGACCTCTTGGATCACACTGATTGACTTGCTATGCTGCCATTTGAGTAATTGAAGAGAGAGGATGGGAGTGCATGAGAGTAGAAAGTCAATGTCCATGGACGGCAGCAGGGTCCCCCTCTGCAAGCCTGGCTCCGGGGGCGGGGGGTGGTTGAAGAGTCCAATAGAAGGTTGGGAATTGTTCTACACTGTCCTTTCTGAGAAAAAATATATGGTCTTCCTGCCAGTCCCTGTTAGCAGGGTGGAAATTGTCACCGGATTCTCTGTGTAGGGGTCAAAAGCACCTACTGCCACTCACCCCCTCCTCCCCATGAACACTGAGAGATTGTTGACCCAAAAGCAGAGGGTAGTAGTCGAATCTGTCAAGGTATGGACAAGTTCTGAGAGTCTGTGAGGTGCCATGGTACTAGCTGTGAAAAGGGCAGTATTTGGCATCCTAAAACCCTGGATTTAAATCCTTTCACTGACTTTTTTTTTTTGAGGTTTTTATTTTTATTTTTTTTTATTATGTTATGTTAATCACCATACATTACATCATTAGTTTTTGAGGTAGTGTTCCATGATTCATAGTTTGCGTATAACACCCAGTGCTCCATGCAGTACGTGCCCTCTTTAATACCCATCATCAGGCTAACCCATCCCCACACCCCCTCCCCTCTAGAACCCTCAGTTTGTTTCTCAGAGTCCATAGTCTCTCATGGTTCATCTCCCCCTCCAATTCCCCCCCCTTCATTCTTTCCTTCCTGCTATCTTCTTTTTTTTTTTTTTTTACATA
>NC_138370.1:165886161-165922123 GCF_054177405.1 Leptonychotes weddellii | reverse complement strand
GAGCCGAAGGCAGTCGCTTAACCAACTGAGCCACCCAGGCGCCCTAAACTGGATATTCTTATCCCTATTAGTAGATAAAGAAAATAGAACTCAGACTGTCAAGTAATTTTCTCAAAGTCGTGCAACTAAGGCATCACAGAAGTAGGATTTGAATCCTTGTTTTTTGAGTTGTGACTGCAAAGCCTGGGCTCATATCTCTGCACATTGTGACAGTTCCGTCACCCTTCGGGCCAAATTCCCTCTCAGCAAATCAGACACAGTCCCTGTACTGTTGAACTGTTGTCAGAATATTGCTGCATAACAAATAACCCCCAAACTCATTGGCTTACGGCAACAAGCATTTAGTTTTTTCACACACGGATCTGCAAACTGGCTAGCCTTTGGCTGATCTCAGCTGAATCTGGATGGATTCATCTATATTTGGCTTCCCCATGGAGAGTTTGGGTGCAGGTCTACTCCAAATGTCTTCTCAAACTCCTTCTACTAGAGCCCTGGGTATCTTCTCATCATAAATGATAGGAGTGCAAGTGATCATTCAAGCCATGCAAACACTCTAAAGCTATTGCTCACGTTATGTTCATTAACATTCATTGGCCAAACTATGTTATATGGTCAGCCAACCATCCAGGAGGCAGGGAATTTTAGCCGTCTCATAGTGGGAGGAACTGTAAAGTTCTACAACAAAGTGTTCAGATGTATAATTCTATAACAGAGGGCAGGTGAAAAATTTGGAACCAAAATGCAGTCTACCACATCCCCAAAGCAGCAAGATGGCTAAGCAGGTGTGTGTCAGTGGTCTATCCTTTAGTGGTATTTAGAGTTTGAAGTCCTGGCTTTGTTACCCTCTGCCCATGAAGCATTTGGCCTGTTTTTGAACCCTTCTGAGCCCTCATTATATTCCCTGTTCCATATTCCTTTTAGACTTATTTAGATCTCAGGGAGCAAATGTGAACTTCTTTATAAACTTTACTGCAGTATTCAAAATTAATTATTAACATTATTATTAACATATTGTTATATGCTCATATCATTGTTAATAACATTGTTATTTATTATTTTTGTCAATATGATTACCACCTTAATTAGAGTATTCTTGAAGTCTTTTTGGGGACCACCCAGCAATCCACAGTTGGAGAACCAGGTGGTCTGTGACATAGCAAGGAACCAGGTGGCATTAGGGCTTATTTTATTATTGTATCCATGGCTTGGTTTCTGGTATTAAGTCATTTGTTCATGATATTTAATAAAAGCAAGCATTGTCTCGTCTGCAGCCCATGAGAGGCAGTACAGCCTCTCATTTCCTGAGGTGTGGTTTTCATCTGGGGCAGCCCCAAGTGGGAATGAGGATGGTTGGTGGTTCGTGGGCATCCTCTGTTTTGCCAAAGTGGTCTGCAGTCTGCAGGAGCTTGAGAGCCTTACTTCCCATAAGTGCACTGATTCTTGAGCTGAAAGCATTCACACAATTTCTGTTGCTTCATAATGGGCTGAATTCTCTCTCCATCAGACAAACACAAATAGTGCTTGAGGTAAGTAAGAAAGGGCAGGAGGTAACCTCTGCCAGAACCAACTAGCTGTAAGTGTGGATGCAAAATAACATTTCCCTGAAGAAGGAAACCATAGCAATGAAAGGAGGAGGGGGAGGCAGAAGTTGCTATTATAAACCAAATATAAAATTCCTAAGATAAATCTAAACATGTTTTTTATCAGGCTTACGTGTTTGTTCAGTTCAGCTCAAATCTATGAAATTCGATTCTCTGCAACTCAATCCAATCAATATTTCTAGACACTATAATGCCAACAATCCAGGGATAAGCTCTAACTCAGAGATGAATAAAATATAGACTCTGCCCTTAAAAAAATTCCAGCGAGTGAACATACACACCCATGTACAAAACATTAGAGGGTAGCAGCTAGGGCTTGGGAGTCAGGCAAAGCTGGGTTAGAGTCTTAACAAGGTCTTGATCTTGCTGAGTCTTAGTTTCCTCATCCGCAAAAAGGGGACAATAATGTATATTTCATAGAGTTCAATTGATATCCATTTATTTATTTAAAAAACATTAAGTCTTCTTTTGGAGTCAGGGGATTTGGCAGCCTTCGAGGAGCCAAGAGGAGATGTACAGGGGAGGCAGCTATTAAATAGTGCAATAATTTTGAAAACTGTTGCCAAAATCAAATTCAGGATATATGAGCTATGGGGTAATGGAGGAGTAGGGTATAAGGTGTGGGGTGTTTAGGGGACTTAAGTCAAGCTAGACAGTCATGGTCTGTTTCCTTTTTAAGTGGAAGGAGGAAGGATGCTTGTGACATAGCAAGGAACAAGCATGTGTGCATGCATGCACACACATAGCTCATGTGTTGGGTTTCAGGAAGCAGAATATTTCAGAGGGAAGTACATATGAAAAGACTTTCCGGTGGGAGAGAGAGTAGCACCCCAGGAAGTAAGAGAAGGCCAGCATGTGGGAGTGGAGTGGGAGGGTTGAAGAGACAGAGGCCATGTGTGTTGAGATCTTGTTAAGGGTTTGGACTTTGTTCTGAGAGCAATGTGAAGCTCTCATAGGGATTTATTTATTTATTTATTTATTTATTAGATTTTTATTATTTATTTGAGAGAGAGAGAATGAGAGAGAGAGAACACATGAGAGGGGATAGGGTCAGAGGACAAAGCAGACTCCCTGCCGAGCAGGGAGCCCGATGCAGGACTCGATCCAGGGACTCCAGGATCATGACCTGAGCCGAAGGCAGTCGCTTAACCAACTGAGTCACCCAGGGGCCCCTCTTATAGGGATTTAAATGGGGTGGTGGTGATGGTGGTTATGATTAGAGATGCTTCACTGTGGGGAGTGGGTGTGAGGAGGTCAGTTTTAAGTCTCCTGTGATCTCCCAGGAGAGAAGTGGTGTCAGCCTCCTAGTGGTGGGAGAAGAAATGAAGAAAAAAACAGTCTAAAAACAATCTTCGGTCACCAATGTCAAGGTCACTAATGATTCCATGTTGCCAAATTTAGTGGTCAATTCTCTGTTCTGTCCTCATTTTGCTCTTAATTTGACACAAATTGATCATACTGGTCATGTCCTTCTTAAATCACCTCTTCTCTGTTTCGGGAATGCCATCCTCTCTTGGATCTCCCTAATGTACTGGTCACTTTTTAATCTGTTTTGTTGTATCCTTCTAATCTTCAAGGCTTATAAATTATTTTCTCTTATGCAGTGGACTTAATATTTATGTCCCTCCTTCCAAATTCATGTTTTGAAATCCTAACTCCCAATGTGATGGTCTTAGGAGGTGGGGCCTTTGGGAGGTGATTAGGTCATGAGGGTGGAGCCCTCATGAATGGGATTATTATCTAATAAAAGGTACCCCAGAGCACTCTCTCACCTTCTTTCTGCCGTTTGAGGGTATACTGAGAAGTCTACAAGCCAGGAAAAGGGCTCTCACCGGAACCTAACCATTTTGGCACCTTGGTCTCAGACTTCCAGTATCCAGGGCTGTGAGAGATAAATTTCTGTTTATAAGTCACCCAGTCTATGGCGCTTTGTTATAGCAGCCTGAAGTGACTATGCCATCTCCTTTCAGTTGCTTACTTTCAAATTACTATTTCCAACCTGACTCCCCCCGCTGACTTGTATATACAGTTGATACCTTGACTTGAATATCTAATAGTCTTGCAAGGTATCAGATCCAAAATGGAATTGTTAATTCTACTTCTTGTCTTCTATATTTTATGATGCTCTTCTTACAGTTACTTAGAGGAAAAGCACTTGGAATCATTCTTGACTCTTTTCTCATAATTCACATTCAGTCCCTTAGCACATTCTGGAAGCTTGTTGTAGCTTGACTGCCTTAATGAACTCAGTTAATGATGTTCCTGTATCCACATCCTTTGCAATGTAGCCTTGCAGGTTCTCCCATAAAAATATAGTCTATTTCCCCACCCTTGATTATGGGATAATTTTGTGACTTGTTTTGTCAACAGAAATGAGGGAATGAATATACAAATGGACAACGGCCAGATTATGTATAAAAACAGAATTCTGACCCACAACTGGCAGCAACCAGCCCAAGAAGCCAACCTACTATCTGTAGTAACCAGAAATTCAAACCACTATCTGGAACGAAGAGTCCTGGGAGCCCAAACAATAACCTCTGTAATAATTGGCCCAAAATGACAAGACTTGAATAATAACTGACAGATTTCCTAACTTTTGCTCCTACTTCCAAATTAGAACCAATCAGAGATCTAAATAGGTACCCCTAACCAATCCTGTAGGCTGTCCCCCTTCTAGATATCTTACCTACAGCTTTCCTATGCCAATAGCCTCCAATCAGGGCGTACCTGAAACCTTCTATTTTTTCCCATATAATGCTTTCTTCCTCTTCTGCCCGTCTTTGAATCTCTGCCAAATGCAAGTGACGGTGCCTCACTCCCTTGCTATATCCGTCTCTGAATAAGCCTTTCTTGCTGTCATTTGGGGGTCTTCATTTATTTCCACAACAATATGATAGAAGTAACAATGTGGCTATTCTATATCTGTGTCTCAAGAGGCCTTTGACAATTCTCTCTCTTGCCTTTCTGCTATCACCATGAGAACAAGCCCACGATAACCTTCTGGGAATTCAAGGGCCTACTATAGTTTGAAAGACTTTATGGAGCAGAGCTCAGGTGTTCTTTTGAAATTGAGTATACTTTGCAGTGGAGCTGTTTGCAACTAAGGAGCCCAAATAAGGAAGCAGAGGAACTTAGTGACTTGGGGGTTATTTAGATGATGGGGGAAAGGCAAAGGATTTAGTTTTCCAGTCAAGTAACAAGTTGGCTGGGAACAGTGCTAATTTGGATTGTTCTTTGGTGGGTACAGTGACTTAACTGGAGGAGGCAGGCTCACTCCAGGAGGCTGAGCTATGACATTGCTCCCGGTAATCAGTTAGTCAGGCAGGAGCTGATGTTGAAGCTCTGAGCCCATCAGCTTCTACTTCATGCTGACCTTTTGAGGGTGGAACCCTTTCAAGAATAGCATTTAGCAAAGCTCCCGTATTTCCTGGGGCATTTAAAAACATGGTTTAAATAAGAAATGCTTCTTATAGATCTGTGGGGACTTTGTGTGTTTATTAATGCTTAAGAAGTATTATGAAAAAGAAAAACAGATACACATTTAATCTGGGAAATATGCTAGGTGTGATGAGCTTAATAACCTCCCTAGGTCGGGGTTTTGGTTGTGGGCAGGTAATGCGAATGAACCCTCATGAGCACTTTCAAAGGTTTACAACTATGGCCACAATTTGCATTAACTAGACCACAGCTTACACCTTACCCTGAGAACACAGCAACCAAAGAAATACTAATGAAATGGAATTTGAACCACATGGCTTAGGTGTTCAGCTGCCTGTGTTTTTCTTCCTTTTTGTTCTTCCCTTTGTACAAAGAATACTTTGATTTCTTCTATGACGTTTCTTTTTCTTTGCAATTGGCATCAAACACAGGTGCCATGTACATGTTCTCTGTTTGGCGTCCCAGGGTTTCTATCTCCTTACAAGTCAGACCATGAGGATAGCACAACCCCTGCTGAGTGCCAGAGCCTCTTCTTTCTAGGCAGCTCATGGAAGAAGTACCCAAGGGGCTGTCTGTAGTTCATTATTACCCAATAGGGTTTGATGACCTTTTGCCTCTGGCCTGTGGGTCCAACTCCATTATTGTTTCTAGGGAGTTCTCAACAACTTGGGGATCCTCAGAACTTTGGTTTTAGTTTCTCTCTAGCATTCGAACACACAAGAGATAATGTTGATGTCACGGGAAAGACTTGTGCTGCCTTTATTGTTTTATTATTGTACAATTATGTCTAAGATTCTGTGGGCTTATATACAAAATAACTAGGGGTAACGAAAAATACATCAGGCATTGCAGGTTCCAATCCTAGCTGGGTGACTTAAGGCAAGTCATTCACTGGGCTACAGTTCCTTTAGCTTAATGAGACAGAGTCTCCAAAGTCTTTCTACCACTACCATTGGAAAACTTCAACTATATGCAACTTCTAAATTCCGAATTGTGAATAAATCCTAAATCTCATTTCTTGTGTACTTATTATGTTGTCAGGCGATTTCAAGATATTCATCTAACAAGCACTAATTGCCCCTTCCTATATACCAGGCATCCTTCCAGGTGCTGGGATGGAGTGATAAGCAAGACAGAAACAGTTCCTATAATCCTGGAACAAATGTTCTAGTGGCAAAACTGCCTAATGTCCTCCTGTGTGAAATAATGAAGTCAGGGTCGAACTCAGGTCTATGTGACTTCAGTATGCTTGTTTTTATTCTGGGTTGAAGACCATCCAGAATTAGTCTTTCAATGATTATATTGGATTCTTGTTAAGATAAACTTCTAGAATGTTAAAAACCCTCCTAACCACCACCACCACCACTCCTGTGTCCCTACAAGACAAAGCCAGGAGCCCAAAGTCTGGGTCTTTCTATGATCTGGAGACAAGAAAGCCTAGGGAATAAAAACAAGCATACTGAAGTCACATAGACCTGGGTAAGTCAAACAGAGAAAGACAATTATCATATGGTTTCATATGTGGAACATAAACAATAGCACGGAGGACCATAGGGAAAAGGAGGGAAATCTGAAGGGGGAGAAATCAGAGAGGGGGACAAACCATGAGAGACTATGGACCCCAGGAAACAAACTGAGGGTTTCAGAGGGGAGGAGGGTGGGGGGGATGGGGTAACAGGGTGATGGGTATTAAAGAGGGCACATGTTGTGATGAGCACTGGGTGTTATACGCAACTGATGAATCATTGAATACTACATCAAAAACTAATGATGTGCTATACAGTGGCTAACTGAACATAATAAAAAAAAATAATAATTCTGGGAACATGGCAGATGGTAGCATGACACTTTATATTTCTCTTCATACCTGCCTCATAGAAGTGCAGAGTTAATATTGAGCCCTATCCTCCCAAATTGCAAGGTATTTCTTCTGTACTTTGCCTCTGTAATGGGTTTGCTGTGAGGATAAGAAAGAATGTGAATTCCCCTGAAAAAATAGACTCCATAAAATTAAATATTTCTTAAACTTAGTATCAGATCATCCTGGACTTCAGCAAAGACTTTAAACTCAGAGTAAACACAAACAACAAAAACATCAAATAAATAGAACTCAGCACTATAATTTGCTGGCTCTGTGACTTTGGCTTATTTAACTTCTCCAGTCCCCATCACAAGATTTTATCTGTAGCTACCTCAAATGAGAGTAATCTGTTAAGTGCTTAGCATAGTGTCTGAAACCCATTATAGGTATTCAGTAAATATTAGTTCCTTTCTCCCTCTGGAAGTGAATACACGTCTACACGTGTTATTATCACCGGTACCTGGAGGCTTAGCAGTCGGAGGTCTGAGCTGAGTGGAGCCTGCAGCCTTATGGAATAGCTAGGTAAAGTTAAAAGTAGTTTAACTTCAGGGTGATGATCTTCTATCCATTTATTCACAACTTTATGTCATACCCATTTAATAGGTAGGGAACACTAAGGAACCGAGGAACTTGATTTATCCAGCATCATCCTGAAATGGGAATTATTATTAAGAATTTTTAAGTCCTAGAGTAATGAATAGGATGAAAGGTTTGTGGCCATCACTGATGCTTTCTTTATTGTAGACAAATACACTCAAAAGGGAAATGTGTTTATCCTGAACTTTCTGTCCCTTTCTCTGATGTTGCTGGAAAGGGTATCCAGAAAGGCTATGGACAGTTCCTCAGAATCAGGCACTAACAGAGCAGAGAGCCAACTGCGTCTTTCTTGGTCAAAGGTCAAGGGCAGGTGTGCTCTTGTGATCAGGACACCAAGGAGCGGACCAAGGTAAATGTACTAAGCAGAAGCCAGGAGACCTTTGATTCCCCTTCACACTACTGGCAAGTATGGTATGTTTATTATTATTTTTTCGTAAACAGCTTTATTGAGGTGTAATTGATATACAAAACACTACACATTTAAAGTATGTAATTTGAACATATGCAGGAACCCATGAAACTATCATCACAATTAAGACAATAAACATAGCAAGAATGGTTTAAATTGTGGAAAAAGGACCTTTGCTGAAATTGACACCATCCCTCAACAGATGTCATTTATGTTTATGCATCCCTCCGTTCATTCGAGCATGTAAACACAGTCGGATCACTAGCTTTGGTCCAGGCACTATGCTAGACACCAAGTGGGACACAGGGATAAATTGGACCCGTGCCTCATTCTCACAGAGCTGAGAGGTTAGCAGAGAAGTAAGCCGTATGCTCACATAGCTCTCAGGTAAAATCAGAGATACTAAGTGGGGAGGCAATGGACATACTTTCTCAGCATTGCCAAGGGAGGAGAGTCATCATGACCTGTGAGAATTGTGGACTAAAAGGACAACGTAGGCTTGAGAAATGTCAAACTTTTCAACTGTGCTAGGGCGTAAGGTGCTTTGATAATATTGCTAACTACCAATTATTGAACAGTTAATTTGTTTTGGACAACGTGCTATACTTTATATACTGTATTCCATTCTGTCAGAACTACATAGTAGATATTAATAATCTCTTCTGCAAATGAACTAACTCTAATGACAAGAGGTCAGTTAGTAGTTCTGACCTAGAAGCCTGTGCTGTTAATTGCTGCTTCATGCTGACTCTCCCTTCCTGGGAGTTGAGGGAGCCAGGTTGTGAAGGATTTCTTATGTCCCTCAGTTAGGCAATAGGGAGCCATAGAAGGTAGAGAGGGAGTGTGACCCTTCTGGGCAGCATTAAGCTTTCAAAAAGGATTGAGTTTATGAGAGATTTGAAGGGGCCAAGGTTTTAAGAGGGAAGCATTCATTTTACCAAATAAAAGGTGAATCAAGAGGAGGTAGATGCTTAAAAATAATAGATCAGTTGAAATTCCCTATAAACAAAGTACTTCTGTAACGGACAGGCTGTGGCCATGGTGGCTGTCTTAGCCAAGGTCACACTATAACACATACTGTTATAATAAGCATAGTTTGGGAAAGACAGATTTCCAAAAGCCACAGAAAAATTAATCTCCTTGCCTGAGAGTCACAACATGTGTCTTAGCTCCAGCTGCTATAACAAAATACGATAGACAGATACACAGTGCCCAGGGCTGGAAAGTCCAAGGTTACGGTACAGGCAGATTCAGTTTTTGGTGGTGGCCCGCTTTCTTGTTTGCAGATGGCCACCTTCTCACTCTGTCCTCACAAGGCAGAGAGAGGAAGCTCTGGTGTCTTTTTCTCTTCTTGTAAGGGCAGTATCCCATCATGGGGTCCCTATCCTCATGACCTCATCTAACCCTAATTACTTCCCAAAGCTTCACCTTTGAATAGCATCACATTGGGGGTTAAGGTTTCAACATGTGAATTTGGGCGGGGGGACATAAACATTTAGTTCACAACAGTGGCTTATTCAGTGTTTCAGATTTGTTGGAATACCATGCAGATGTACCTGCTTTGTCAGATGTTGGTTTATTATTAATTTGGATTTGAAGAGCTTCAGGAAGGTTGTTGGGTTGTGGTGATTGATTCAAATTGCAACTCAGGCCAGATGGCAATAGGTAATTTATATTTATGTACTTCTTTATGCTTAGTAAAGCTTTTTTTTTTTTTTTTTTGGTGAGATATTTAAGATCCACTTTACGGAAGAGAAAGCCAAGGCTCTGAGAAGTTATATAAATTTCCCAGGGTCGGGCGCCTGGGTGGCTCAGTTGGTTAAGCGACTGCCTTCGGCTCAGGTCATGATCCTGGAGTCCCTGGATGGAGTCCCGCATCGGGCTCCCTGCTCGGCAGGGAGTCTGCTTCTCCCTCTGACCCTCCTCCCTCTCATGCTCTCTGTCTCTCATTCTCTCTGTCTCAAATAAATAAATAAAATCTTTAAAAAAAAAAAAATAAATTTCCCAGGGTCACACGTCTACTAAGAAGCTGGAAATGAAATTGAATTCAGATCTTTTTTTTTTTTTAAGATTTTATTTATTCATTTGAGAGAGAGAGAGTGAAAGAGAGAGAACACAAGCAGGGGAGGGGCAGAGGGAGAGAGGGTGAGGGAGAAATAGGCTCCTTGCTGGGCAGGCAGCCTGACGTGGGGCTCGATCCCCTGAGCTGAAAGCAGACGCTTAACTGACTGAACCATCCAGGTGCCCCTGTATTTAGATCTCATAACTGAATCCTACATTCTTTCTAGGTTGTCAGGAACTTCTCTAGTGACCCCTAGCCCCAAGTGGACTAACCATTATCCTTGGGGAATAAAAAATTTGAGCTACAAGAGAATGCAAAACCATCTAGTCTCAACTCTGTTTTGAAGTCCAGAGAAATAAAGTGATAGATCCCAAATTTAGGACATAGTGAAGATGAGAACTTTTATATTTTGATTACTGATCCAGGATCCCCTTGACCCCAAAATTTGGTGAACAATTTTCACTCTATCAAGTACTTTACATTAAATTACTATCTTTATTCTTCAAAACAGTCTTATAAAATAAGGTAGGTGTCAGCCCATTTTTCTGATGAGAAAACATGCTTTGAAAGATTATGTAACTTGCCTCAAATTGTCCAGTTGGTAAGATTTGAGCTAGATATTAGGAACCTCCTTTTAATTATGAGTTAACAAATTTCAAGCGACGTGTCCGCAAAGTCAGACATGAACCCAGGCCTTATGATTGCAAATCCAGTGCAGTCACATCCTTCTTGCTCTGTGCCCCATTCTCCTTGAGGCAGAGAGAGGGTGTTCCCTCCTGTTTTTCCTGTCATTGTCTGAGTCTGATTGCTTCCCTGAAGTTGCCATGACAGCTGTGGCTTTAAACCTGCTCTCCTCCACCTCGGACACCTGTTTACCCTCTGACGTTCCCCATGCATTTGCTCCATGTGTCCTACCGTTCAGACAGTCTGTTTATAGAGGAGGGCATCTCCTTATTGTTTGTATCATGAGCTGCCAGCTATGTCCCATCTTCCCTTACCTCTCATCTGTCATGCAGGCTTGTGTCAGAAGCAGGGTCAATTAACTTCCTACAGAGATGTTAACTTGGCAGACACAACTTGATTGATTTGTTTTAATCAGACCCATTTTTGCAATGAACATCCCAGGTAGGAGGGATAGCCAAGCCCAGGAAGTGGGATGAATGTGAAGATTGATTGCTCTTTTATTTTAGAAGAAACACAGAGTAAATAGTAGATGTGGGCAGATGGCAGATTTGTCTGATAGATTGGTGTCATCAAAGGCCTGAATGGATCGTTCCTTCTTATAGTATTCCTGCCTTACAACATCAGCTTCCACTTCTCCATGTCATCATCGTTCTCTCGCAAACGGCCGCTGCTCTATCTTGGTTATGTCCTCACTGTGCATCTAATGGCTCAATCCAGAAACTAAAAATCATCCTTATTAACCTCGCCTTTCCTACTTTAGTTGGTCATTACATCAGGTTGGTTCTGCCTCTGGAATAGTCTCAAGCCTGTCCCTCTTGCTACCTCCTAACAGGTCCTCCAATCTTAACTTCTCCAATCCATTGTCCAATCTAGTTTTGACTGGAGAGCAAATTTGATCATGTTACATCTCTCCTTATAAGCCTGTGTGGCCCCCCACTGCCTATAGAATGAAAGCACAACATTTGTACATTTCACATAAAACTCTCTGCTGTGTGACCCCTGTGTAGCTCTCCAAGGCCATGTTCATCCATTCCCTTCTTTGAAGCAATGCTAAACTCCTGCTTTTCCATAAATTGGCTATAATGTTTCATATAGTTTTATCTTTGCACATGCTCCCTTTGTCTGAAAGAAACTTTTTTTTTTGTCGCTTGTCCTTGTTCATCTTCAAGACCCCGTTCAAATATCACCCTTTTAGACCAGTCTTCCCTAGTTCCTAGGTAGAATTGAATGGTGCCACCTGTACCTTACCCTAGACCTCTATTATAATAAGTGTTCGCTGACTGACAGCTATTTATTTCTATGTTTGTTTCTCCTACCAGCTTTGAACTCCTCTAGAAGAGAAACCATATCTTACAGATTATTGTATCCCAGTTACTTTGCAAGGTAGTGGTGCCTAATAAATTCTCAGTAAGTTGTTTTGGAATTACATACATTGATTGGCCCTCAGATTCTACTGCAAGCAAAGACTTAATGAGAGCTCTTTAGATGCAGAACACAGTTACTCCTTCCTGATATGATATTTTATATCTCTGATCTTTTGCACATGCTTTCTCTGCTTTAAGTGACCTTGCCACACTGTCACCTAAAAAACCATATGTACTCCTTAAATCTCAGCCCAAACATCAGTGCCTCATTGAAGCTTTTCCTTACTTCCCCAGGTAAAATTAATCACCTCTTCCTTAGAATGATCTCAGTTGGGACCTGCATATTATTTCATTCTTTCTTTTACTGTAGTTAGTGTATGTTTTCTTAAAAATCCTTTGAAAAATTATTGAAAAGCAAACAGATGCCCATTCCCTCCACTCTACTAGAATTAGCTGTGGCTTCTTTTGTATTTGCTAGCATTTGTTTCTAATTCTGGCCCAGTATTTGTCTTAGCCTATAATAGTCATTTGTTTACGTGTCTGTGAGAGTTTAAGCTCCTGGAGCGGGGGATTGTGCTTTATTTATCTTGCTTGTAGGTTTACTCCTGACCCATTTCTGTTGTTTTCCCATGATCCAACTGTGTTATTTCTGGTCATTGATTCCAGATAATTTATAAATATTCAATTTCTGCACAACTTTGTCATTTACCAAAAATTTAAAAATCACATTCTTGTTCAGCTGTTAAGGCTGGGATCCATATTTAGTTTGATAAGCTTTTCCCTGTTTTTAGTTTTGTTTTGGGTTTTTTAGTTCATGAATTTTATTTCTGTGTGTTGATAAGAAATGTTAGAGTGGAATGTTAATCAATTTCAGTTTAGTTCTGTAATGTCAAGAATTTAAAAATTAAAAAATGGATTTGTTAAAGTTGCCTGGCAGAGAAGCTGGTACATAGATGCTAAACAATTATATGTCAGATTGAATTGAAATGAACCAAAATGTAAGTTTTTTGAGGAGAGTAATTTTTATCTTACTCCTTTTTGATTTTGTCAAAGTTGTCACTGGGGGAAGATGAAACAAAACACTTTGGTTGTGCCTACATGACAACCCAAAACATTTTGAAAGAAAAAAGAAAAAGCCTGTATTACTGTTTGTCTCTAGAATGTCCCCAACGTTTTAATAAATACTTTTCCTTGTTATATGGTTCCTGTACTAGAGCCACATATTCCTTGTGGTGGGAACTTATGGACAGACCTTGCTTATACATTTCATGTAAAGTGGGTGGATTGTTATGAAAACACAGTGTTCAGATATGCAAAGCTGCTTCCCCAGGCTGTACCTGTGCAAGAGGTGATCCTAGCGTATCATATCAAAATTAACCTGCATCTCTTTTTACCTTAGGAAAGTCCTAACACCTCACTAGCCCATCAAGAACCAAAATGATTGAAGGTAAAGCATAATTCACAAAACATAATCGTAGCAGATGATTGTCACAAAGAAAAAGCATAGCATGGTGGTTAAGAGCATTGGCTCTCTGTTCAAATCTCAGTGCTGCGGCTTTCCAGCAGAGGAAGCTTTCAGGTCATTTAACCACTTTTCCTCATCTGCCAAAATGGGCTGACCTCAGTTGGTTGGTATAAAGCTTAAGTGAGTTAACCTTTGAAAAGTCCCTTGGACAGGGCCTTACTCATACTAAGTGTTATGTAAATATATATTAAAATATTTCCTGCCTGTGAGATTTTTTTGTTTGTTTGTGTTGGATTTTTTTGGCCTAGTCCTTCTGCCTGAAATGCTCTTCTTCATCCTGTTCTCTACTTATGGGATGACTTTTAGTTCCATTTCTGTTTTAACCTTGAAGACTTTGATGACCAAGACTGCCCAGAGGCACATCTCCCACATTTGAGCTGTACTCTAAATCATGGTAACTCCTTGAGACTCTTCATCTCGTAACGGTCTACTGAGTGCCGAACACTGAGTCAAGGCATACCATTGGGTGTTTAGCCAAGTGTCAAGTCAAACACATGACATTTTCTAACTTAAAATCTTGTGTGCAGAGATGTTCTATAGGCGGTTGACTCCAACACAAGACAGAACTTCAAAAATTCCTCAAGAAATGTTCAACTTAAGTACTATGGGATGTAGGTGTGTGCTTAATTCTCCCCCATCCGCAATGTGTCTGGCAGGCTGTGGGAGTTCATTAATACTGTAGGTAAACCCAGTAAAGTTACTTTGTATTAAAAAAGGAGCTTTTTTCAATAGTCTCATGTGGATTTTGTCTAAGGCAGTGAAGAACTGAAATAAGCAGCAATCTGAAAGGATTGCAAAAGGCCCCAGTGACCTAGGGTGGAGAGTAGAGCCATTGTCTGAATGTAGTGGTGGGACTCAGTTGAGATTGAGAGCATGTGTTGTCGACTCGGACTGTTTAAGTTGACTTCCACAGAGCAGGGGAGATGGTATCCTCTACTTTTTGTTTACAGCCTATATTCCTTCAAACTGCACCATCCAATATGGTAGCCACTAACCACAGTGGCTAGTGACACTTGAAATGTGGTCATTTTGTATTAAGGTGTCTTGTAAGTATGAAGGGTAGGCTGGATTTTGAAGACTTAGTCTGAAAAAAGAAGGTAGAATATCTCATTAACATTTTTTATATTGATGACATGTTAAAACGATAACATTGCAGATACACTGGGTAAATAGAACACTAAAATTGAATTTGCCTGTTTCTTTTTATCTTTCTTTAGATGGCTAGTAGAAAATTTAAACTTGTCCATGTGGCTCACACTATATTTCTGTTTAACAGCATTCCCTTAGGGTGTGGTTTTGAAAGGTCACACACACTTATTGAGCACATGCAATGTGCTGGGCCTTGTGCAAATTGCTGTGATTAAAAAAGATATGAGGTGAAAAAAAAAAGAAATGAGATGAAGATCATAGTGTAAAGAGAGAAACAGCTGCATAAGCACCTGTCTTTAATGTAGAGTATGAGTCTTGCAATTGGGTAGCATATTGTGTGGAAAAAAGATAATAGGTTTGGGTCATATCAGGCTGAATTTGAACTCTAATTCTTCTACCTGCTGGTTGAATAAGTTCATTTACATCTGTGATTCTCTATCTCCTTATCTGTATAATGGTAATCATTATATCTAGCTAATTTATCTGTGGTTAGTATTTGCATAGCTCATAGTAGGTGTTTAATAAAACCAGAGTTCGTGTCATTCGATTACATGATCAAAGTTCTGTGGTGCTATGAGAGAAGAGAAAATGAAAGGTCTATAATGCCTTAATGGTGGTAAAGTGGGAGAGGTGAGGCTTAAAGAAAAATGCCATTTGACTAGAGTCACTAATTAGGAACACTAAGAATTTGCCAAGTGGAGAAGGGATGGCAAAGGTCATTAGGAGAATACAAGAATACTGCACCAGTCCAAGCAAAACATGTTTCTGGCTTGAGCTAGGGCAGTGGCAGCAGGGATGGACTCAAGAGGTAGAGTCCATGGACTTGGTGGTAGGAATCACATTGTGTAGGTCATTATGATTTTTACTGTTTCCTTTTCCCCAATTGTCCATGCTTTTTTAAAGCTGGCATATGCTTCTTAGTTGGTCCAGATTGGGGTGTTTTGTTTCTTTTTCCCTTTTTCTCCCTCTCTCAAATGGTCTGTCTTTACACTGTTATTTATATTCTGGAGATTAAAGCACATGATAATTATTATGCTTCAGGTTACAGCTCCATGTAAAATACAGTGTGATTATTGTTCATCTGTATTTTTTCCTTAATGCTTAATAGTATATTTTTACTGGGCACCAATAATCATCTAATTGCTATGTAGTTATTGAAATCAGATACAATGCTCTGTTAAAGATTACCCTAATTATGAGGCAAGGCTATTAGAGCCTCTCTTTGCCTAGTTTTAGGCCTGTAGAATTTTCAAAAAGCAAAAGGTTGAATAGGCATTGAAATCTCAGTACTCTCCCATTCAGTCTCCCTCTCATTTGGCTGTTAGGGCAACCTTTGTACACAAACTGGCCTACCCTGGTCACACTTGCTGCTTTGATGAGACCAGGCAGCAGGAGAACCTGTAATAATGCCCTGAGGCATGCTGGGAAAACAATTGTTGCCTAAAATGAGGACTATCTGATAGGACTTAAGACACTTGTGCTTTTGTTTCTAGTTAGATTTTTAGTCATAAAAATATTTCTTGTTCAAATGTACATTCGTGGATTTATTTCTTTTAAACAAATGTATTTAATTGGATTTTTGCTAATGTTCCTGGCACTAGAAATGATAGCAGCAGTTTAACCTTCCATTTTTTTAAGCAGAAATAGGAATGTAACTTCATCAGTTAAAAATGTAATTGTCCAGAAGAATAAATTTGAAAATAGGCAAAGAATTACAATACCATTTCTGTGGATGAGATAAAATCAGTGTAAAATGTACCCTTTACCCATTCCCGTTCAGTCATGAGGCCATGATCACATGGAAGGCATGCATTGTCAAGTCACAGATCACTCACAGCTGGAAGGAAAAGGAAACGTGTGGCCTATCGGATTAAGGATCCCAAGAGATCTTGATCAGCTGAGGAAATAAGTTCAAACTAAGCTATCATTTTAAGATGAGTTTACTTGGTTCCAAAAAACCAGTCACACAAGTACACATTTGCGAGAAGAGTCTTGGAGGGCTATATGCAAGAGAAAGATACAAATCCAAACCATACAGTTAGAATAAAGATGGCAACTCTACTATTTTAAGGAATTGGTCAGTAAGGGAAAAGAAAAAGAGGGGCTGGTAGTTCAAGAGAAAGGTATTCTGCCTTCTCCACCTTCCTCGGAAGCATAGAGCTGTAGCTACAGGCTGAGGGAGAGAGCTGTTGCATAGTGTGAGATCTAACATTCTGGAAAAAGAGAATCTGATTACCCTGTTTTATTGGGTGGAATATGAGGCCAATGGGGGATGAGAGAGAGGATGGGATTGAGACTATAGTTGGAAGGATTAGCCTGGGAAGACATGAAGGATACATCTTCTAAGACGAGGGCAGGATGTAAGCCTGAGTAAATACAGAGCCATATTAAAGTTTTGAGGATCGTGTGGGAATAGGAGCAGAGGAGATGAAGGAATAATGAAGCTGGGAAGCTTCAGCTTTCTTAGAAACAGTAGATGAAGTCATCTACAAAGTGGAAAAAGGTAGCATTTGGAGTTGGAGAACTCTGAAAAAGGGAATTGCAGATCTGGTAAGTATCAGCGCAGGACGAGGGGTAACTTGAAGTTTAAAGACATGAGGGCCTGATGTGTCCTTGAAAAATAAAAATCAGGTCTTGTCATTCTCCTGACTTAAATGGTACAGTGGGCTCCCATTATTCTGTGGGGGATGAAGATCAAAACTCTTAACATGGTGCACCGTTCCTTCATCATCCTGCTTGTCTTCTGCTGCAGCCTCACCTTCTTCTGGGCTCCACTGTGCTAAATGCCCTTTGTTTACTCCCACGAGGCCACCCTGTGCTTCATGCTCAGAGCTCTGCCTGGGATGTGCTTCTCCCAGCTCATAGGCCTCATTAGTATCACTCATCCTTCAGAACCCAGAGGGAATCTGACCTTCTTAAGAAGGCTTCCCTAACTCCTCTGACTACACCTTCCCACAGCTCTCTTTTTTTCCCTTAACATATTTCCCCCCAGTTGTGATTAAATAAATCATTTTACAAATAAATCAAGAGAAGGCTGGTTTGTAATTAGAATGAATTTATGTGATCTCAGGACTGGCAGTATAATTTGTAGGGCCCAGTGCAAAATGAAAACGCAGGCACCTTGTTCAAAAATTATTAAGAATTTCAGCACAGTGACAGCAGGGCATTAAACAAAACATGGGGCCCTTCAGGCATGGGCCCCTGTGCACCTAAGTCACCTTAAGCTGCCTAAGTCACCCACCTATGAAGCCTCCCTTTGTGTTTCTCCTGCAGTAAACGGGAACTACGAACTATGAATTTATGAATCCAGTGGAAGTTTGAGGGGTGAGGGCAGTGTTGAAATGATGAACCACTATGTTTAGAATGGAATGGGCTCCACAAAGAAGTCAGAATAAGGCTGATGGTCTGGCTTAGCAAGGAGTAGCAAAATGTCAGTGCAGTGGGATTTTGGAGTGATAGACAATATAATAGAATGTCCATGCACTATTTATTAATGCATCAAGTCAGCATTTAATTTTTTAGCTCCTACTTTCTGTTGATGGGAGGAAGGATTGAACTTTTCAGTCTCCCCAAAAGGAAGACCTTGAGAAAGTTTAGAGAGGGGAAGGTATGGAGTCGGAGTGACTTAAAGAACAGGTTCTAGAGCCAGATAGCCTGTGTTTCTAGCTCCAGTTATAAGCTCTGTGACCTTGACAGTTACTAACTTCTCTGTGCTTTAGTTTTGGGGGAGGGTGTAAAATTGGGATAATGTTGATATTTCCTGTGGTTGATTAAGGGACAAATGGGTGAATGAATAGTGCCTGATTCCTAGTAAGTTCTTACTATGATTTCACACTAGTGCAATCTTAGTTTCCTCTTCTGTGCTATTTCAGTAAGATAGTTGAACTTAGTCACAGTGCTGCCATATACCATGAACAGCCAAACCTCACTATTGGACTTAGGTGGATGCAAAGAATGTATTAGCATGCTTTGTGAAACTTGTACTGGGATGCATTTAAGCAACAGGAACATAATATACAAGCTAACTCATCCCCATTATAGTGAAGTAGATGCCAAACACCTATCTAGAACACATCAGCATATTAGTATGTAAGACATTTCAGTGAATTCCAGCATTTTATATTTGTATCCCTAGAGTCAAAGAGCCTTCTTTGGGCACCTTAAGATGAGACAAAGTGTTAGAAGTTCTGGACAATGAGCAGGATTTGATTAACTATGGTTCTGTCTTCTGTTTTTGTAATCCATACGAAATTAAGTCAGTGTCTGTTGTTTACAGAGCATATACTATTTTTCTTAACTGTTAGGATGCTGTTTATTTTAGATTGCTCTGCTCTAGAGAATCTGATCAATTCCTGAATCATTGTCCCTAGTGTTTTCATTTTATATAGGACCATCAACGAAGTCATCTTTGGATGAACGCTGTAGCCACCAGGCTGCATCTCCAGCCTACTTCTCTTTTGTGAGTTTCAGGCCTGAGTCTACAATTATCCACTTAACATTTTTACCTGGATATCTCCCAATACCTCAAACTCAGTTTGTCCCAAGCCAAAATTTTTATCTTTTCTGCAAACCCACATTCATCTCTTAAACAACTGATTATCTGGCTAACCCCTACAAAAAGGTCCCCTGGTGTTACAGAACCCACCTTTTTAAAAATTCCTGAATCCGTACTTATCTTTTTACTCCTTTTGCTATTGACCTAGTTCAGATCCTCATCATGTTTGTCTTTGACCACTGTGGTTGCCTGTCAACCACCTCGTACACTCCAGTTCTCGTTTCCTTGCAAAGAAATTGCTCACAGATTAATCAGAGCAATTTCTCTAAACTACAAATCTGATCATACTTGTAGTTATTTCCCTGTGGTTCATTAGATAAAATCCAAATGTTTTAGCATGAGATGTAAACACTTGCACAATATATGCCTGACACTTCTTTCCACCCATGTCCTGCATGATGGGGAAGGGTGGATGGAAGAGAGGGATGGAGTGGGGAAGTGTTGGTGGAATAATCTTCAGTTTTGGAAGCTCGCTCTGGCTGCTGCATTCCAAACTGATGAGTGGAAGGGAAGCATGGTAACAGGGAGGGCAGTTAGAAGGTTCTTGTAATTGTCTAGGCCAGAGTTGACAATGGACTAAACTATTCAGTCATTAATAAACCACTCAGCACCTACTTTGTCCAGGCCTTTTAGTAGAGATTGGAATATGCTAAGGTACTATCACTGTACACAAAAAGCAAATCCTCTCATAGAGGAGAAAGATTCCAAAACATCCCTTCTAGGATTGACACATGCTCTGTTGGCAGCAAGAAAAATGAGCTGAGGCAGCTCAGAGAAGGGAAGGATCATGCCACTGTATCTACAACCAGTAGGCTTGACAGAGGTGGCAGTAGTAGCGGGGCATGGTCTTCAAAAGTTGATAAAAGTTCACAGGTGGCAGTGTGGTAAGAAGACCATCCTCTGTTGTCCTCTTCTGTGGTAAGTAGCTGCAGGTGAGGGTAAGTCCTCAACCTTGGTTCTGGACAGAAAAACTGAAAACAGGGAGCAAAAGTACTTCTTCCACAGTTGAGTTCTTATCAGCTTCAAGGAACATTTTTTTGCCTGCCTTCTGATCTTTTCTGTTTTCCTTACTTGACATAGGCATTGGCAAGAAGATGATTGCTAATGAAGTTGAGCTGATTTCATAACCCCTGATGATTTGGCATGCTATTTTATGGCTGAGGTTTCTACTTCGATTGGCTAAGACCCAAAACAAAAAGTTGACTGCTTCTGATGATTAAAAGCTCCCTTGATGATTTTTAAAAGGGATTGTTCAAAGCTTTTAGTGCCACTGAGTAGGGAATTACACTTGG
The DNA here is from genome assembly GCF_054177405.1 of Leptonychotes weddellii. Classification (NCBI taxonomy): domain Eukaryota; kingdom Metazoa; phylum Chordata; class Mammalia; order Carnivora; family Phocidae; genus Leptonychotes; species Leptonychotes weddellii. Next base: position 165,901,583 of record NC_138370.1, on the reverse strand, counting down.
CCTCCCTAAAACTCCTCCCACAATTGCACACGGACACAGCAGACTTCTTTCCTGCTGTACAACACTACCGAGAATTTTCTTTTCAGAGTAGCAGCCTTTTAGTAGGAGGTTTAAGTGATCCCTGTATATATAATTTATAAGACACTTGGAGCTTTTTGTATGGAAGCACATTGGAAAAGTAAAATCATTATTACTTATATTGTTATTAGCTTTTTTTAATTCCCGTTCTCATATGAGACATTAGTTTCTGAGCTAAATATTTAGAGCAGAACTGTTGATCATAAAAATAAGAAGGAATAGATTAGACAACCATGAAAATTAGGGGTGAGCAGTGAAACCAGATAAGGATGAGTATTGTATGATGTTTGTTTTCCCTTGAATGGTATTCTTTGAAAAATATTGTATAAACATTTTTTCTTAGGTTCCTATATGGAAAGGATCCTGAGAATGGTGCCAATTTATTGGCACACACAGACACACACACACGCTCACAATACCTCAATCTGCAAATTATTTGAAACATCTGTTTTACTTCTGCCTCCATACATCTGACAAATAAATAGCCAATTGCATAACTGGAATTGTGATGCTTTTAAATAAATACACAGAAAATAAAATGATGAACTTTTGCCTCTTTGCCTCCCATGAAAAAGCTTATCCTAGATGTTGGTACCTTGTCAGACTTTAGATATTTCATATGCCCAGGAAGTAGGAATGGGAATGGTAGCATAATACAAAGTTTGATTGTTTCAATCCCGTTAGGATTAAAAAAAAATTGCAGGTTAAATCAGTATTTTTCCATTATTAACTCACATTAATTAAAATATTCTAAGGTCTTTTAGGTATATACTTTGTATATTCGTGCTCGTTAGGATTAGACTTTGCTGTATACAACAGAAAGACACTAAATAACAGGGGCTTAAGTAAGAAGGAAGTTTCTTTCTCAACTAAAGTATGATTAAATGTCAGTAGGGCCACATCCCTAGCTGGTTATCAGGGCTCCCTGTTTACTAGGGACCCAAGGCTCCTTCTATCTTGTTGCTCTGCTAGTCACAACAGACTGTGTCTTGGTCCAAAATGGCCATCAGGGTTTCAGGCAATATAGCAGCATTCCTGGCAACAGAAATGAGGAAAGGAAGATGAAAGGTATGCATCCTCCCTTTTAAGGAGACTTCCTAGAACCCCTCCTCTTGATATTCCATTGGCCAGAGATAAGTCACACAATGGACAGGCAGCTGAAAGGGATCCTGGGAAATACAGATTTTGTGACACTGTACCCAGCCGAAAACTTACTTTTCTGTTACTAATGAAAATAGGAAGAATGGATATCGGAAGGTAGTTTGCAGTTTCTGCCACAGCACTTTATTCAGCTTGATTTGAATAATTTTTTTCCTTAAAGATGGAGAATTTGATTTGTTTTAAATTTGATGGATTTTATTGGGTGTAAGAGGTGTGGTGTGCCTCAGTGGAATGAATACTGGAGTACTAGATTCTAATTCCAGCTTCCTATGATGTTTGGCTTCAGTATCTCACTCAAAATAAGGAGTTTGTATTTTAGCTCCTCGAGGAAGTCATTCCATTCTTATTCCCTTATCTGGTCTCCAAGTTTCCAAGGTTTTACAACAAAGGTAGGTAATGTATGTTTATATACACACATACATAATTACATGATACATAAGTTTAAAGTCTTTTTCTAACATATATGACCACATTAGCAGAGAGTGGCTTGATCAGTATTTTTCAATTTTCGTGTTCCTTGCTCTTAATAGAACTAAACCTTGTGTTGGCGTTAAAATGATGACAGAGTGAAGGAAACCATCATTCTTCTCTTTCAAATCCGAAGTCAACTTTTCATCCCAAAGAACAGGCCCTTCTTTTTGGTGTGTTTTGTCTGTTTCCATTGCTGTTGTGTTTTGCCCATCACCTTTTGGAGAAGCCCATGACCTGGTGGAAGTGGAATTTGTGTCCTTAAAGTATATGATGTGACCAAGTCTATGATATGTTGGGATGCTTGGGCACATAAATGCTGGTCTTCCTGGGGAATAATAATGTGGATGATTACGTTCTTTTTTGTCTTCTTCTGTCTCCTACTCAGTTTCAGTTGACTGTGGTTCTTTGTCTAAGGGCAGCTGTCATGCAGCAACAGGTAAAACTCCTCCAGGGGTCATTGCTTTGTGCTGGTTGGTGCCCCACAGGCCTCACAAGGTGTCTCCCTGAGGACACTGTGCAACTATCCCTTTCTAGCGTCCTAATGTGTTCTGAAGGCTATCGTGATTCTAAAGAGAAATAATATAAAAGCCAATCAAAGCAACAATTGCAAAAGAAGATTACTTGCATTTTCTTCCTAGCTCCTGTATTTTTTTTTTTTTAAGTAGGCTCCACACCCAGCATGGAGCGCAACATGGGGCTTGAGCTCATGATCCTGAGATCAAGACCTGAGCTGAGAATAAGAGTTGACACCTAACCAACTGAGCCACCCGGGTGCCCCTGACTCTTGTAATTCTTCATCCTCAGTGGGGGAACAACATTATATAATGCCATTACCCCTCTCAAATCCTAAGTGGAATGAAATAAAGGTACAAGCAAATAAACAAAATGAATAAAACTACCTTTCTATGTTGTTGAAGCAAAAAAATTATTGACCAGTTAGATGGTTTAGGTTGAACCCATGAAAGTACTGGTTTTGTAGGTCAGAGGGGTTGAATACTGGCAATGCCAAATGATGCAACCTAACAGTAGTTTCTATTCTGGCAACACAGTGGAAATCGTTGACCTTACGACTAACACCATCCTAGCTGCATGTTTCCATTGTAAAAGCATTTGGCTCTTAGGTGATATTTTTAAATTCAAGGAAATAGATATTTATTATTGGTATGAAAGCAATGTAATTGAAAAAAAAATCCATCCATAATCCCACTGTTCTTACATAATTATTTTATTCTCTATTTTTTCTTTCCCAACTCTTTTCATATATTATAATTGGTATTTTCCAGGATGAAAATCAAAAAGCTTGAATCTTATTTCAAAAAGATTGTGTAGATTAAAAAAAACAACAACAAAAAACAGTCCAAAATCAAAGGAAGCTTTTCTGGTCTTTGAATTTCTGAGTCCATAAATGAACACACAATACAATGGAGCAGAAACAAAGCCTTTGCCTAATGAAATCTGTGAGGAACTTTAGTGTGGAAAATGACACCCTCTGATAGCCTCCAGTACTCTCCAAAGGCAAAAATATACTTTTACAAATTATCTTAACGAGCTGAGGGACATACATTTCCATCAGGAATGATTTAGCACCCACGCAGTCAAGCCTGAGCGATTTAGGAGGAAACAAGATTCCTTCCCCCCTCTTTGCTTGGAGATGACCCCCTCCAGTGCCCTTGTCCATGGTCTAGAAGTCCCTGAGCAATTCTTCACCCAGACCAACTCCCTCCAGGCTCCAGGAAGATAAGGGATGCAATACAAAAAGTGACAGTCAGGCCAGGATAGAGTAATTGTGGGGCTCATTGTGACTTGTTATTTCTTGACACTCCAGGGAACATGGCTGTGTCTGCTTTGGAGGGTCCTGATTTCTTTGGCCGTTTAGAAGTACTAAAACCACCGGCTAGCTACTTGCTAGCTATAGAGAGCTGAAACCTGAGAAGGTAAATGCTATGTGCCCTTGGTAGCCAACACCTGACTTGCCTGGTTACTAAGGAACCACTTGCCTACTTGGTTACTAAGACAGGGAGGAGGAAAGAGAGGAAGAAAACCCAGCACACGATGTAGGCCCCTCCCCCTTCCCTCTGGCTTCATTATGTTTTCAAATTTTAGACTCTGACATGAGAAAAAGAAGCAATTCCCTAAAATCTAGAAATCCTCCGGATGTAAATAAATGGTCCTGAATGGCATTTTAGTTTTTTTCCTGAATTGATATGCAAATTCCTAATTTACTTAAAACACACTGTTATGCATTATAATAAAGTCTAATACATGCTTCCATGTAATTATGCGTAATAACCAGTGATCAGTGGGAGGAGGGAAGGAGAGAAGGGAATTGTGTTTCCAGCTGGCCCTCCACACCTGCAAATAACAGACAACTCCTTTCAGTGTAGAGGAAACAAGATAATGACAGTATGATATTAAATACAAACATTAATTCTTGGGAACAAAACATAAGGAAGAGGTCTGTCAATTAAGATGTGTGAAAGTGAGCAACTTAAATTACATTTCTCACCATCTTAAAGAAAAATAAGGACCAAGCAGAATGAAAACCTTAATTTGCTATTTACTGTAATACTCCTGATGCCATTAGTTTTATTTTCTTTTTTAAAGAAAGATTTATCTGGGCCACTAGAATCATGCTCATTTGGTTTATGAATCAAGTTGTAATAGGGGTGCCTGGGTGGCTGAGTCGGTTAGGCGATCCAGTCTTGATTTTGTCTTAGGTCGTGATCTCAGGGTCGTGAGATCGAGTCCTGTGTTGGGGCTCCGTGCTCAGCAGGGGAGTGTGCTGGAGATTCTCTCCCCCACTTCCCCGACCTCTCAATTAAATAAATCTTAAAAAAAATAAGTTGTAATATACTCTCTTATCTTTATCTCTCTCTGAAAGGACAAGTCAGATCTGAGAAAATTTCAGGAGCCTACTGGGGCCTCAAGTTGTGAGGAAACAAAACACTATTAGAAAATGCTTTGTGAACAGGAAAGTGTAATCCTAATGTAGGGGATCGTTACTGTCCTGGTTGCTGTCAATGCAAGTTTTGTTATATGAGAGGTGTATTCCTGTAAAGTCATCTGCAGAAAGATTTTCTTGACATTTGAACATACATTTCCATGTGTGAGGCAGTTTAACATAGTGATTAGGATCTTTGCAGTCTTTCTGATCTGTTTTTGCTTCCTAGATCTATTAATTATGAGTTGTGTAATCTTTGGCATGTTACTTAATCTTCTCTAAGCCTCAGTTTCCTCATATGTAAATTGGGAATAAAAACAACTATAACCACTTGATAGCATTTTGATGAGAATCAAGTGAAATACCTATTGTATGCTTAATTCCTGGGGTCTCTAGATGGTGCTTGTATATAAATAATCTATTTGTAAATAAATTATTTTATAACAACAACCATTTATATCAGAATATAAGTCCTCCAAATTGGTTCATATGCATCAAAAGTGATGGATTATAAAACAGAATCTGTGCACTTTAAAAGTTTGTGGTGAATGTTTTTACATGAATTGTGATATAGAGTAGCCAAGAATGGATGCCCACATAGGATAGGAGAGGAGTCAGGTAGTCAAGGGTTCAATTCCAGCTTTTTCACGTACTCATTCTATGATCTAGGGCAAGCTGGTTAACTTCTCTGGGTTATTTAGAGAAGACTGTCCCTTTGGAATATATATCTGATATATTTTAGATGTATCAGATCCATAAACCACCTTTTACTTTTGTTGACTTATGTGGGAATGAAAACACCTCCACCTTCTTCTAGTTCCTGGGACAATAAATGGACATTTTCCCAGGTTCCATCCCTTCTTAGGCCTATATATAGAGAGAAGCAGGATCTTTTGTGTCTCTTTCTGGAAAGCCATCAAACTACATTTGGGAAGAAATGTGAGCCTTTTAGTATTGCAGAATCTGTAACAGAGAGGAGGTAGAAACATGAAAGGGCAACAGGAAGGTGGAAAGGTAAAGGGAAGAACTGAGATTTAGAAACTTGAACTCAGTAGAGCCACGTCTCCCAAAATGCTGAAGCTAGTAAACCAGGGATAGGGTTACTAGGGAGTGTGTTGTGAGAAGTTCCAAAAGCAGCTGGATTTTTGAGTGCATTCCAGCATCATAACCTAGGGAACAGGTCTTTGGGTCACCTCAGGAGTAGGATCCTTGCTTTGGTTTAAGGACTTTACTATCAATGCCTTGTCCTCTGTGTAAATTTAATCTGTTCTGTGGTTGTGCTTCAAATTCTATCCCACAAGCCTTTTATGACAGAATGAGGAAACATCTCAGCACCCAGAATACTGGACAGCTCCTGGATATTAATGTACTGAAAGGGACTGGGAAGATTAGCTGTGGCAAAATCAGCCCTATATTAAAGGCTTCTCTAGTATTGCTAAACACAATTTCAAGCAAGGCTTGAAAGGATCAAAGAATTTCAGTGTAACTTGACTGTGTCTCAAAAGAACTCTCAAGAATTTAAAAAAATAAAAGGTAATAGCATGGCCATCACCCAACAATGCAAAATTAACAAAGTCTGGCATCCAGTAAAAAATTACATGGCATGTAAAGGAGTAAGAAATACAAACCATAATGAATAAAATAATTAATAAACCAAAGCTGACCCCTTAATTATATGAGTGATGATATTAGTGAATAAGGACATTGAAACAGTTATAACTATGTCCTTATGTTCAAGAAGGTAGAAAAAATCCTGGACATGTTAAGGAGCAACATAGAAGATATTAAAAAGACAAATAAAACTTCTAGACATGACAAGTGATTTCTGAGGTGAAAAAATACACTGGATGGAATTGACAGAAGATTAGAAACTACAGAATAAATGTTTAGTGAGCTTAAAGCCATAGAAACTGTTTACAATGAAACACTGAGAGAAAAAAGACTGAAAAAAATTAACAGAGCATTGGTGAGCTGAGGGAAAATTTCAAGTAGCCTAATATATATAAACTTGAGTCCCCAAAGGAGAGGAAAGAGAAGAAAAGGAGAAACAAAAAGAACATTTTTTAAGGCCTAAAATATTTCTAAATATGATGAAAAATATAAACTCATAGATCTAAGAATCTTAGTGAACATCAGGTGATACCATACCAGTGCACATTATATAATCAGATTGCTTAAAATCAGTGATAAAGAGAAAATCTAAAAGCATCCATCTGTGAAAAAAAAGACACATTATATGCAGAAGATAGCAGATTTTGCATCAGAAACAATATAGGTATGAAGGCAGTGGAACAAATCTTTAAGTACTGGAAGAAGAAACTGTTAACCTAGAATTCTTACCTACTGAAAGTACCTCTTAAAAAAGAAGGGGACGGGCGCCTGGTTGGCTCAGTCAGTTAAGCACCCCACTCTTGGTTTCAGCTCGTAATGATCTCATGGGTCATGGAATAGAGCCCCATGTTAGGCTCCGTGCTCGGGGGAGTCTGCTTGAAGATTCTCTTCCTCTGACCCTCCCCCCATTCTTGTGCATGCGTTCTCTCTCAAATAAATAAATAAATCTTAAAAAAAAAAAGACTTTTTAAGATATACAAAAAAAATAAAAGAATTCATCACTAGCTGTCCTTTATTATAAGAAATAGGGTTTTTTTTAAAGATTTTATTTATTAGAGAGAGAGTGTGAGCAAGCACGAGTGGGGGGCAGAGGGAGAGGGAGAGGGAGGAGCAGACTCCCTGCAGGGAGTCTGATACGGGCCTCTATCCCAGGACCCTGAGATCATGACCTGAGCTGAAGCAGATGCTTAACCAACTGAGCCACCGAGGCGCCTCTATTATAAGAAATAGTTAAGAAAATCTTTAAGGCAGAAGGAAAGTAATATCAATGGAAATCTGGACCTATAAAATGTAATGAAGAATAATAGAAATGCTAAATATGTGAACAAATATAAAATATTTTCTGCTTATATTTTAAATTACTCTCAAAGATAATTGACCATTTGAAGGAAAGTCGTTACAATGTGTTGTGGGGTTTATAGCAAATGTAAAGGTAAAAGGTATGATACATTGATAAAATTAGAAAAAATGGAAGGAGAAATGGAAATACAGTAGTGTAGGGTTCTAATACTATATGTGAAGTACATAATATTATTTGAAGGCCTATTTTGGTAAGTTAAATTTGTATAATAAAAATACCGAAGTACTACTAAAAAAACTGTACTCATATGCCAACAAGAAGAAAAATGGAATCATAAAAAGTATGCAATCAGTAGGATGCAGAAAAAGAGGAAAGAACAAAGAATAGATGGGACCAATAAAAAACAAATATCAAGATTGTAGATTTAAATACAATCATATCAATAATCACATTAAATTTAAATGAACTAGACACCCCAAATAAAAGAGAAAGATTTGAGACTGGATAAAATGTGAGAGCCAACTATATACTGCCTACAACATATACACCATAAATGTAGACACAAATAGGTTAAATGAATAAAGATAGAAGCATGTATACCATACTAACCTAATCAAAAGAAAGCTGGAGTACTTATATTAATGTTCAATTAAGTAGATTTCAAAGCAAACAGAATGACCAGAGATAAGAAGTTTAGTTTAATAAACATAAAAATATCAGTTCATCAGGAGGACGTACTATGCTAAACATATTGCACCTGTTGACAGATCTTCAAAATACATGAAGCAACAACTGATAGAACTACAAGAAGAAATAATCAAATTCACAAATATAGTGAAGATTTCAATACTTCTCTTTCACTAATTGATAGGAAGTATGTAGAAGACTTTATCACCGAGATCAACAACTTGATCACATTGGCATTTTTTTTTTAAAGATTTTATTTATTTATTTATTTGTCAGTGAGAGAGAGAGAGAGAGCACAAGCAGGGGGAGCGGCGGGCAGAAAAGGCAGAGGGAGAAGCAGGCTCCCTGCTGAGCAAGGTACCCGATGATGCCAGACTCAGTCCCAGGACCCTGGGATCATGACCTGAGCTGAAGGCAGTTGCTTAACTGACTGAGCCACCCAGGTGTCCCTACTTAATTATAAAATATTACACCCAACAAAAACAGAATATGCATTCTTTTCACATATACATGGTATATTTACCAAACTTGAATAATATTATGGGTGGTAAACCAAGTCTGAATACATTTTAAAATAAAATCTTAAAAAAAAAAATGTCCAAAATCATGTAAGGATGTTCTCTGACCACATGGAATTTAGAAATCAGTAACACAAAAAAATCTGGAAAATTCTCAAATATTTTAAAACCAATTAACATACTTTTAAATAACTCATAAGCAGAATTAAAAGTATTTTATACTGAATGGAAATAAGCACCATCATTTCAAAATTTAGGTGAAATGCAGATAAAGCAAAGCTTACAGGGTAACTTATATCACCAAACACCTATATGAGAAAAGAAAGTCTCAAATCAGTGACCCATACTTCCACATTATGATGCTACAGTATAAAGAGTGAATTAAACCCAAAATAAGTAGAAAGAAAAAAACAAAGGTAAGAACAGAAATAAATTAATTAGAAATGAAAAAAATAGAGAAAAATCAATGAAACTGAAAAGTTATTCTTTGAAATAATCAGTAAAATTAATAGACTGTAGCTAAACTGGTCAAGAAAAAAAGAAGATACAAATCACCAATATCAACAATGAGAGTGGGGACATTACTATAGATACTATGGACATTAAAGGGATAATTAGGGATTATTATTAACTTTACCTCAGTAAATCTGATAAATGAATGATCAAATTCCTTGAAAGATACAAACTGTTAAAGCTCACTCAAGAAGAATTTGATAATCCAATATCTCTATATCTAGTAAACAGTTTGTATTTGTTGTTAAACCTTTCTCAGGAAAAAAACTCAAGCCCAAATAGCTTCATGAGTAAATTTAACTAAACGTTTAATTAAGAAATACATCAAGTCTACATAAAGTATTCCAAAAAGAGAAGGATACACTTCCTAATCTATTTTACAAGACCATCATTACCCTGATACCAAAACCTGGCAATCAATATTGCAAGAAAAGAAAACTAATAACTCTCATGAACAGAGACACATGCAAAAATTATTAACAAAACTTCAGTGAAATGTATCCTTCAATAAATAGAAAGGATAGCAAATAATGACCAAGTTTGATTTATCCTAGGAGTATAGTACTAGTTCAGTATTCAAAAATCAATAGTGTAATTTACACCAATAGATGAAGAACAGTAGCCACCAAAAAATCCCACAGAATCATTAAAGAAATGCAAAAAAAGTCATTTAACACATTCTTCAACATCTATTTATGAATGATGCTTTCAGCAAACTAGGAATAGAATAGTCCTTAACCTGACTTAGGACATCTGCAAAAAGCCTGTAGATAATAATGTTGAAAGACTGAATGCTTTTCCTCTATGATCAAGAACAAATAAGGATACACACTGTCACTGCTCCTATTCCACGTGGTACTGGAAGTTTTAGTATAAAAAGACAAGAGCAAGAAACATAATGCCTAGAGATTGGATAGTAAGATTGAAACAGTCTCTTTTTGCAGATGACATGATCATCTACATAGAAAACCCCAAAGAATCTATATAAAAGCTTTCTGAGATCTAATAAATGAGTTTAGCAAGGTCACAAGTTAGAAGGTCAGTATACAAAGTCAGTTGTATTTCTGTATACCAGTGATGGGCAACTGGAAAAAGAAATTTACTATTCGGTTTCATTTAACAATAGTACCCCAAACCATTATATACTTAGGTACACATCTAACAAATTATGTGCAACATTTGGTGTTTAAAACCAGAACACTTGGGGCGCCTGGGTGGCTCAGTTGTTAAGCGTCTGCCTTCGGCTCAGGTCATGATGCCAGGGTCCTGGGATGGAGCCCCACATCAGGCTCCCTGCTCAGCGGGAAGCCTGCTTCTCCCTCTCCCACTCTCCCTGCTTGTGTTCCCTCTCTCGCTGTGTCTCTCTCTGTCAAATAAATAAAATCTTTAAAAAAAATAAAACCAGAACACTGTAGAAATTGATAAGCTGATTCTAAAATTTACATGGAAATCCAAAGAAACTAGAATAGCCACGCTAATACTGAAAATGAGCAAAGTTGGAAGACTGACACTATCTGATTTAATGACAGTATAAAGCTATAATAGTCCAGAAGAAATGGATTTTGGTAAAAGGATAGAGATCTTGATTAGTGGAACAGAATAGAGACTACCGAAATACAACAATGCATATATGGTCAGTTGATTTTCATCACAGGTGAAAAGACAATTCAATAATAAAGAATAATCTTTTGAATGAATGATTTGGATCCTCTGAATATACATACGTAAAAACAATGAACTTGCTTTCTACTTCTCACCACATACAAAATTTAACTCAAAATGGATCTCAGACTAAAATGTAAAAAATATAAAATGTAAATTATTTAACTTATAGAAGAAAATAAAAGAGAAAATTTTTGAGCCTTGGGTTGAGCAAAAATTGCTTAGGTAAGACACCAAAAGTATGACCAAATAAGAAAATATTTATATATCAGCTTTTATAAAAATTAAGAACTTTTGCTTTCATTAAAACAGTTTTAAGATAATGACTTAAACTACAGACTGGGGTAAATATTTTTGCAAATATCATATTTGATAAGGGGACTTCTTTTCAGAATTTCTTTATACAACACTAAAACAATAATATATTTAATAAAAATATGTCAGTAGTAAGAAAACAAACCAATAAAGAAATGATAAAAGATTTGAACAGATACTTCACCATGAAAGAGAAAATAACCATGTGAAAAGCTTCTCAACACCATCAGTCATTAGGGAAATGCAAATTAAAACTGCAATAAGATACCACTATACACCTATTAGAATGGATAAGATTTTAAAAAAGAAAACTGAAAATGCCAAGTCTGATGAGGATTCATTGATGGTGGGATTGCAAAATAATACAGTCACTGTGTAAAATAGCTCAGCAGTTTCTTACAAAGTTAAACTTACCTGTATCATACAGTTCAGAGATCCCATTCTTAGGGGTTTCCCAAGTGATATGAAAAACTATGTTCACACAAAAACCTGTACACAAAAGTTTCTAGCCTCTGTATTTGTAATTGTCTCAAACTAGAAATAACCCAAATATCTCTCAGCTGGAGAATGGATAAACAAATTGTGGTACATCCATCAAATGAAACTCTACCGAGCAATAAATAGGAATGCATTAGTGACATACGCAACATGAATGTATCCTAAATGTGTTAAGCTCAGTGACAGAATTCAAAAGGCTATATAATGCATGATTCCTGTTATATGACGTCTTTTAAGAAAGCAAAACCATAGACAAAACAGATCTATGATTACTGAAGGTGATATGTGGGTGCAGAGTTTGACAGCACAAGGTCATGGGGAAATATTTGGCAGGACAAAGATGTTTTATATCTTGCTTGTGGTGGTGGTTACATGACTATATGTTCATCAAATATACAGGACTATACTATAAAAAGGTAAATTTTACTGTATATAAATTGCACCTTAATTTTTAAAATATTTTCAAAAAAATTTAAAATGGGGGTTGTATAAATGATGAAACAATTCCCTCTTTATCAAAAGGGGCAAACAAATACCGCAATTGAAATAGTTGTATTTGACAAATAGGAGCAGGATGGGGCACAGAAAATGGGTCCTACCCCTCCAGAGAAAAGTATGAATGGGTGTCCTGAAAGGCTCTCTGGAGCAAAAGACTGTAACAACTTAAGATTTGTTAGAAATCCTTCAGTTCTTTAAAATGCCCTGGCTTACTCTTCACTATCAGCCTGAAGGGAAACAGACCTTACACTGTCATTTTCATGAACAAAGAAAATGGGCTTCCTTTATGGCTTCTCATGATGGTTTCTGTTTCTGTTCCACTCAGTCTGTTTTAGTATTTTCATAAGGGAAGCTGCCAGATACAGCGGAAGGTTCCTGAAGCAGTGTGTTGACATTGGTAAAGACTGATTTTGACATATTCTTCTGACAACTTTTGATTAATTTTCTGCTTCATTAAAAACCCTTAATTAAATTAACATGGTGTGTAGCAATATCCTTGACAGATTTTGTGTATTAGCAAACAAGGCCTCTGATTTCAAAGACAGTGGCAGTGGGGCTCCTGAAATGAGGTCAGTAGTTTCTGGGAGGATGTGGTCATGAAGGGGACTGAACTTGGAGCTCGTCCAAAAGCCCAGTTGAATTTGGGCAGTGAAGCTGGTGAGAACATGGAGGAGGTCTTGTGTGGACTGGCTTTGTGATGCTCAGACCCAGCCGTCCCCTGGTGCCTGTCCTCCATCTACCCCTCCCTTGCTTTAATGTGTTCTCCTTCAGACCAAGACATTACAATTAAAAATAGTTAAACTCCTGAGCAGATAATTCACCCCACCATGTTTAATCCTTCACGTATCCCCTTAGCACGTACAGATATAGCTTTGTAGGCATGGTTTTTATGCAAGGGTTGAAAAATGAGGTGCCAGGACTCATATCTTCAAAAATTCTAAAAATGATAAATTGATCATTTTTAAAGTTCCTCTTTCACCTCTCCCCATATGTTAGATTTAGCAGCACATATGCTACTGTTGGCATGATATCTGTCCCTGCATTGTGTAGAACTTCAAACATGAAGTGAGGGTGGGGGGGAAGGTAATAAAAATCAAAGGTCCATAAGAGGATAAAAATTATTAACACTTATAAATCCACAAATTTATTGCTTCAAATCTAATTATTTTTAATGAAATATATTGACATTTAAATTTCATAGGAAAAAATTTAATTTTCCACCTGGTTCTTCCCTGCTATAACGGTCTGACAGAGACGGGGTTGCTTGTAGTCTCCTATATTGGTTGTGTGAATGAGACTAGCATCCTTTCTACCACTGCAGTTATTGACATGTGCCAGAGGCAAGCTTACAGATGTTTTGATAAACAAGAAAAGTTTACCATTTTGCTTGGTAGCATAAAAATACAATGCTATGCTTCCTACCTTTTGGAGGAGTGTGATGTGGCTTTCTTTATGAATTTCCATGTGAACTTACCTGTTTCAAATGAGATTCGTTCATTTGTGCATTATTCAGCACAGGAGAATTTAGTGCCTTCTTTGTGCCAAGCATGACCTGGAAACACAGAGGTGAAAAACACAGCTTCTGTCCTCAAAGATGTCACAGGTTAAAAGCGCCAGGCATAGTAATTGAGGTTAGCACATAGGGATATGAGCATGTTTAGGAAACCAAATTCAACAGGTTGGGGAGGTGGTTAACAAAGTCATCCTAGGGTCCCCAGTGCTGATGCTGAGTTTTGATGGATAAGAAGATATCTGAGTTTAAGGATTATGGTGAAGTGTTGGGGGAGTGTCAGGGAAGAGCATCATGCGAAGATGGAGCTCTATGTGCAAAGCACAGAGATGGGAAGCAGCAAGTAAGGGCAGGGGGTGAGGGATACATAATGGAGTATGGTCAAAGCCTTGGAGATAAGGAGAGCAGCACAAAATGAGGCTAGGGTGGAAAGCAAAATGTAGTTCATAAAGGATTTTATGTGGCAGAGTCAGAAATGTGAACTTACTCTGGGAACTGTGAGGAGTTACTGGAATACTTTAAGGAAGGATCTGATCTGGTTGGATTTTGCCTATCATAAATATATCCCTGGTAGTAGTGTGGAAGGCTGAGGTGGATTCTGCAATGGTGGCTAGTGATCGGAGGCCAGGGAACGAGGGAGGAAGAGGCTAAAAAAAATCCAAGTTAGAAACAGTGAGAGCTTGAGCTGGGAGGAAAGGAAGGAGGGCGATACTCAATAAAAGTGTTGAATTTAATTGAGTGAACAAAGGGAGAGCTGCTGTCAGCACTAGTCAAGGATATAGACCTCATGGAAAGGCTTCTAGACAACTATATCTCCTAAAGATAAAATGCAAAACCATCTCCATGGTTACGGCACATAGCCTTGTATTGGGTGATCCACGTCGCTGAACATATTGTTTTACCTTGAACACTTTATTTTTACACTCACTAGAGTTGTGTGGTCAGAAACAGCGGCATCTACAGAAGGGAGCTAAAGAATGTCTGGTTTCTGTGTGGGCGATGTCAGGTGCCATGCTCAGTGTGGGGCACTGGACATTAACTCTTTCAATTCTGACAACTACAGAAATCCTTTGAAATAGTACCCCTCTCAATGCTATGTCATATTTAAGGAGACTCAGGCACAGAGATATCAAGTAACCTGATTGAGATCACACACAGCTAGTGAGGAGAAGAACCAGAATTCCATCTCAAATGCTTCTCTTATCACCCTCCCTCATGATGCTTTGCAGTATTTCTCTTCCATTCTTCCACTGGCCTCCTGATTTCATGGTTCTATATTTACAATCTGAATGATAAAAGAAATATAAAATCATCAAGATCTTTTAAGAATCACGTCATAGCATGGTGGTAAGGAACAAGGGCCCGAACCTGAATGCCTGAGTTCATATTCTGCCTCCAGCATTTCCTAGCTGTGTAATTTTGGGCTCTATGTCTCAGGTAACTCGTCTGTAGAATGGAAGTAACAATATCTTCATTTTAGGGTTTGGGGGAGGATTAAATGGGTTTATAGATGTAAAGCATGTGCAGCAGTGCCTGATGCATTGAATGGCATTCATTCATCCATTGTTTATTGAATCTGATTAAATAAAGGGTCTCTGGGTTGATACCAAAGAAGACAACTATTTCTTTCTTTCTTTTTTTTTTTTTTTTAAAGATTTT
>NC_138370.1:165873633-165886061 GCF_054177405.1 Leptonychotes weddellii | reverse complement strand
TCAGAAGCTTAGCTTCATGCAGTAGAAGATTGGGAACATGGATTCAGCAACCATGGTTCCTCCCTTTAGGCTCTGGGCAAGGCCCGAAGACTCTCTAAGCCTAGGTTTCCTTACCCTTCAAATGATGTGTGAATATATCTTCAATAGCAATTATAAGGCTTCAAAGATGGAAAGTAAGCCTTTGTTATAGAAGTTCCAGAGTTTCAGTGGATTCCAGATGTCCTCAGGTGCAGTGATTTGTCATTAGGTGTTGTGGGGAGGAAAGGTTAAAATAACTTAGGGAGTATTTGGAAGCTCAGAGATTTTTCCTTCTTCTCTTTGTGTCTCTTTTACCCGCTACTGGGATTGCTCTCCTAATGAGCCATTTTTTTCTGGTAAGAGTGTTGTAGGTATCCGGTGTGTAGCATTGGAAAAAAAGATGGAAAAGCACTGTTTTAGCCCAACACCTTCAGCCTGCAGATGAGACAAGAGCCCCCAGAGAACTTCAGGCAACTGTACAAGGTCACAGAGCAAATGAGTAAGTAGGAGAATTGGAGCTGGTAACTGAGTTTTCTTTAAACCTGTTATATGTTCCTTCCACAACATCATGTTGCCTCTCTCCTTGCTCTCAATCTCTCTAAAATTTCTAAATTTGATTGCCTAAGTTTGAAAGTTAAGTTGATGTAGGTAATTCATTTTTTGAGGCATTTAACTGAGAACCAAAGATTAGGACCAAGTTAAAACCATTAGAAGATTCGAGCTTGAAACCGATTATGCTGCCACCTTCTCCCTATACAGAATTCAAAAAGAAAGTTGATATCAAACCATAATATAAACATACAAAAGTCCAAAAAATTGCAATTTCCAATGATAAATGATTTTCATGCCTTTTTTTCCAAACATTGATATAAAATTAAAAAAAAACAAAACAAATCAAGAATCCAAGGATATGCTGTTGCTCTAAGTATGTTCATACCTGCAGACCAGATCTACTGTCTGTGTCAGTAGAAGGAGACACAGTGCCACTTGAGACCAGAACATAGCCTGGATGTAGTATATGTATTCCTCCTGCCTATATTAACTTGTTTCAGGAACTTGTCTTTCCCTAAAAATACAGCACACCGAAAAGGTTTAGTCGCAGAGATGCTGACCAATAAATTACACTGCATATTACCTTAAAAGACTTCATTAGCCAGTTTTCTGGGTAACCCATCAAGGGCCACATTCACATCATTCATTCTCAGAGTGGGGGTGGGATCCAAGAAGCACGATTCAGCACCTAAGGAAGATAGTTCAAAGAAACTCTGACTCCTAATTGCATTTTTCAGTCTCCATAAAGAGACTAGGTGGTATTCTCAAAATCATTTCATCTTTCTTTTATCTATTTCTCCTTACACATACCTAGCTGTCCCTGCCCCTCTTTTCCCCTTAAGCTTCTCTGAGGAATTCCTATCCAGCTTTAGCTTACATACTCATACCACTGCCCTACACACCCCCGTTCCTGCATGATCATTGCAACACAAAATCCAAGAGAAGCCTCCTGGCAAAAACGATTATCCTCAGAAGGTGAAGAGGGTAAGAACCTTAGTGGAGAAGGAGATGCCCATTTAGTTAAGTTGGAAATGAACTGGGAACACTCAAGCATTCATGATCTTTGCTCTATCCCACAGTTGCCTTCTTTCTCTTTAGATTCACAGTGAGATGTTCGATGATTGGGGTTGCTTTTAATGTTAATTTTATTTGTGTTCCCCCTTCAGTGCCTAACACCACATTCAGTCTCTAGGTAGCTCTCAGTAATTGTTCTTAACCACTTAAGGAGAAGAGGATCTTGAAGAAATCATAAATTTTACACACATTCGTCCCTGATTTTGACATTGTGTTTTATTGTCAAACTGCATTTTCTAATTTGGCAAACTTGTTCCCCATATCCCGAGAGGAAAGTCAGCAGGAACAAAGCATAGACCATGGTAAACTACATCCTTGACTCTGCAAAGAGTGTGAACGCAAGCTTTCTTAAGATGTATGTTCTGCCACTGTGGACGAGATTTTGGCTCCAGTCTTTGGTAAAGCTTTTAATACTAAGAAACTCCTTATAATTGGCAATGAGTTTCCCGGACTAAAAATAACTTGATAGAAATTATTCTCATTGACAGGTTGTATTGCTTAGGGTCAGGAATACAAATAGCTGAACAGAGAAGTAGGTTCAGGGAGACTTCAACTTCTGCATTTGGGAAATTTATTTGTTATTGGAAGAAAGAGCTATACTCTCATGTTTTCAACTTTGGGAAACATGTAAAAAATCGTTTTGTCCTGAATTTATGGCCTAATCTCTCTATAAATTGACCTGTCTTTGTAAAATAGATTTGTTTCTGCAAGTTTGCATATAATTAATTTTATTATTATCATTATTTATTACAGTCATTATTAAGTGATTGTTATTGTGTTCTTTAAAATGGGAACATGAAGATTGTTATAAAATAGATCAAGTGTGTGGGTTGAAAGAATTTACCACTTTTAAAGCAATATTTGGTCAAGTCATTCATTGATAATGTGAAAAAACTTCACTATTAAAAATATTTACTCTCTATGTAAGCAGAGAGAACTGAATGCTGAATCAGAAGACTCCAGATCCCAAGTAGCCAGATCATCATGGGCAAATTATTACCATTCAGTCTGATAAAATTTGCAGGGCTATAATCTATGATAAACTATCCCTAGCATCCTTCTAAAACTCTGATCAGAATACAGTATAAGGAATATTGTCCAATAAAATCATTGAAAGAAGTGTCAGTGAGGGGTGGGGGATGATAGAAAAATGAAAAGAATCAGGCAGATATGCTGTCAGAATCTATGCTGCGTAGTAGCTCTATGGAATCAGACTTCATTAATTTATTTAATCTCCAAACCTCAGTGCAGGGTTTTCTCCCTTAAAACAAAAACAAATGAGCAAATCCAGTAGCCATTCTTTGAGCATCTACTATTCAGATATACCCCACATATATTATTTCAGAAAAATTCTGTCAAATTTGTATTATTTATATACATATTTTATTTTAAAGGTTTTATTTATTAGAGAGAGAATGAGCAGGGCAGGGGAAGGGCAAAAGCAGAGGGAGAGGGAGAAGCAGACTCCCCGCTGACCAGGGAGCCCCCTGCAGGGCTCGATCCCAGGACCCTGAGATCATGACCTGAGCCAAAGGCAGACCCTTAACTGACTGAGCCACCCAGGTGCCCCTATATACATATTTTAAAGCTTGAATCTCAGGTTAAATAATTTGCCCCAGGTGAAATAGTAAGCAACAGGTTGGGGGTTCATAATTCAGGTCTGCTTGATTCTCCCTCTTGAACATCCCATTTCCCCTTTTTGTAAGGAATGAAAGCAACTCACATTTGGAAACATTTTCAGAATGGAAGAGAAGGCCAAACCCATAAATAAGATCATCTCACAAAGGACACAAAAGTGGTCACATAGGCTGCTGAATCACCTCGTTGGAGCTCAGGGACATCATGAACTGCCCAGAACACATAAGTGACCTCACACCTGTGTGAACCACCTAGGACTGTAAATGCAGAGAGTCTGTCCTGGTAAAGGTGTTGTGTTTGTTGTTTTGAAGGAGTTGCTGACCTTTTAAGAATAGGTCAGATATGAGCAACCAAACATCTCTGTCAAACAGACTCCAATATCTTTAATAGAAATTCTTCTCATTTGTTCCAGGAACCAGCTCTTTTGGGCCTGCTGTGCCTAAACAGGATTCTGAAACTCGTAGTCACATTTTTATCAATCACAGAGCATGGTATCCTAGAACCTTGGACTGAGAAGGGCATTTAGAAATCATCTGATTCAGTGTTCTCATTTTGTTGATTAGGACATTGAGTTCAAAAAGATTAAGGGATTCACCTTGACTTATACACACAGGTAATTATACGTATTTTGGCTCAGGTGGCCTAGTTAGTGATATCACCCAATACCTCCTCTCCCTGATGAGCTGACAACATACTTGAGGACAGAGACTACACATAGACTTTGTTTCAATTTCATACTCTTGGGTGCAGAACTGGACTCATGGTCACTAGACAAGTAATATGGAGTAATGGACTCAAATAGAAGATACATAGCAGTGAATTCTTCAGGTCCTCTTTTTTTATGACAAGTCAGGCTAGAAAAATATACTGCTAAACAAGAAAGGTTTCTGGTTTTGTCAAGGCATGTCAGATATGGTTACATTTTGGTTTAGAGATTAAATGGGGCATACCAGGGTGCCACCCTAAGAAATCAACAACCATGACCAAGGTAAACTATTTTGACCACATTACGTTCTCATCCTGATAAATGTCCTGTACCTTTCCTTTCATTCCTTTCTTCTTTTGACATCAGAACGATTCCATAGGGTGCATCACTTCTGTTTATCCAATCACAATGTTGTTGTCTATCATCTGATATCCAAAAATACTTCACTCTTTGTTCCTAGCCCACATTCACATAAACTGCTGAAGCTTCATTCTGCCCTATGGCATCTGACTCTTGCTTTGTTTGTGACTTGGCTTTGATAACTTACTTCAGCCTTGCTTCAAAGACTAGCCAAGGGGGAGGGGGCAGCCATTGTCCCAGGCTGAGCAGTTAAGAAAGCTGTAACTAGAAGGGAGTTATCTCTTCTATTAAAGAAATTCTCCAAGATTTTGGTAAAGAACAGCCCAAAAGGTAAACTCACCAGAAAGGCAGGAATATGGATAGGGTTTTTTTTTTTATTAATTTATTGAACTAATATTTATTGGCACCCACAATAATTATTGATGATATGTTGGTGGGATTGATAAGAAACTTCTGTCCAGATTGTTCAGAGTAAAGTGAGCAAAACATCCACTGTGGCAGAGACTGGCTGGATGTTCAGCAATTCCATTTCTGTTTCCTGGGAGCTCAGGAAAACTACGCATCTCAGCTTCTTTTCTACTATTGAGTTGGCATCATATGACTAGTTCTTGCCAATGGAATATTGACAGAAGTGATTCTAGGCCTGGTCTTAAAACATCACTCTCTACAGTTCATATGTCTGATGTGATGATGAACTCACAGGACAGGAGATACCTGGGTCTCTGAGTCCCTGCCTGGAAATGAGCTTCTCAAGAGATTCATCCAACTTTTATTGGATTGTGACTTGAGTGAGAACAGAGCCTTTTTTGTATTAAACCACTGGAATTAGGATTTATTTTATTACTGCAGCATAGTCTATATTACACATGTTTATAAAACAATGGAATTGCTTACCATTGACATTTTTCCCAAATATTATGCTGTCACCAAACAGAGTACCTCTTTTATCCTGGGGAATTACGGGGTATTTCCTATAAGAAGAGATGTGTAAGATGCGTCTTAAAAGACTCCATTCCCTTCCATTTTCACCGTTCTCTTTTGGATTTTTCTTTTGCATATCCAAGTTTCTCTAATTGAAATAGAAAGAGGAATCTAGGAAAATATTGGATGTGAATTAACATCTTTGGCCTTGTTTCAGGAATGAGTTCAGGAAGTCTGAAAGTCTGCTTTCATGTGGGAGGAAATTAGGTGATAATTATTACATGGAGACAAGGAGCTGAGAAGGAAGGGCATTATAGACAGAGCATCTCTGAAATTATGTCTAGTCTTTGGAACTGGAGTAATGTTAGTGTAGGGTCAGAAACCTGTGTTTTGGAAACAAATTTGCTCTAGGTCTTATGTGTTTTCCTTAAGAATGTTTACACACAAGGGGCAGTCTTAAATGCACTGGCAACTGGAGCCATTTGGTCAGAGCAGACCTCCTGTTACAGCAGTTGGAGGAGTCTAGTTTGGATTACTCATTTATTTTTTAAATATAATAAGCCCTAATATTCCAGGCACTGTTCTAAGTACTTTATAAATATTAACTTATATGAGGTACTTGCTAGTATTATTATTATAATTTTCAAGATGAGTAACTGAGGCATGGAGAGTTCAAGATTACATTATTTCCCACTAACAAGTGGTGGAACTAGGATTTGAACCCAGGTTGTATGGTTCTACATCCCAAATATGTCACTGCTTTGCTATGCTGTGTTGCTTTTGCTAATCAGTAATAGCTCAAGCAACAATTACCGTTTATTGAACTTACTATATGCCAGGCGCTGTTCTAAATCCACTTCATGCATTGTCTCTTCAGTGCTCAAAGCCATGCTATGAGTAGGTACGACTATTACTCCCATTGTATAGATGAGGAAAGAGGAAACAAGAGAGAAAGAACCAGAAGATGTTTAGTAACAGGAGAGGCAGAAGCTATGCTGGAATTCAGGCAGGCTTGGTCCATAGTCTGAGTACTTTGCCACTACAACACATATCATCTCAGTAGTTGGGGTGCAGGATTTTCTGGCCATGGATGTGAGAAAACGTCCTTGAAACCAAGAACCAGGGGTCTTTTGCCTTTGCTTCTTCCTTCTTCTAGGTGAGTTTGGAAAAGTGTTGGCTACTTTCTTGGTCTAGATTACTCTTCTCTCCTTTACTCACCGGATATTTGACAATTACTGGACTAGAAATCGAAGTCCAACTGAAAAGCCAGCTTTTTCAGTGAAAACATCTTCCTTCCCCTAAGTTACAACATA
Organism: Leptonychotes weddellii; assembly: GCF_054177405.1. Lineage (NCBI taxonomy): Eukaryota > Metazoa > Chordata > Mammalia > Carnivora > Phocidae > Leptonychotes > Leptonychotes weddellii. Next base: position 165,879,479 of record NC_138370.1, on the reverse strand, counting down.
ATGAATTTCCTTTTACTCTGATATTTCATTAGAGATACAACATTGAAAAAATATCAACAGTCAATTCTTACTGAAGCTTTACTGGAACAGACTTTTAATGGCAACATGATATCTTCTTTGGTTTTTGCTTTGTTGTCTTGTTTCCTGGGTTTTAGCTTTAGCCACAGGAGACAACTTTAAACAGCTTGCATTTTGTAGTAAACATCTGATAATATGTGCAAAACAGAAGAGTCTGGTACTCTGGTAATGACTTTTAACCTAGAGATAGGAATAAAATGTTAGAAATATTATGCATTTAAAATTGGTTAATATTAGGTTATCGCATATAGCACATTCATTATGTTGCACTGCAGTAAATACTTTTATTCTCAGAAATTAGCTAATTGTGTATATCAATTTTTATAATTTTAACACATTTTCTTTCTTGGAATTTAATAAGGATTTTTGAAACACGCATAACCTCATCATATATGATAATTGCCTAAAATAAACTATAGCCAACAACAGAAAAACACACACAGTGAGGACAATTCAAAACACAGCTTACTTTTGAAGAAAACTTGTGGAAACATCTATGGAACTACTAATTTCATTATAACTCTGGATAATTCGTTCAACTTCTCCTAGCCTCTCCACCTAATCTTCCAGAGATTAGATGGAATTACTTATGTGAAAATATTAAGCACAGTGGATGAAAAAGTAGCTTTATTCAACTTCCCTCCCTCCCTCCTTCCTTTCCTTCCATGGTCCCTCTTTCCCCCTTTTCTTTTATTCCTCTCTGTGCCTCCAAGACGTCTTCAGGGCACATTTAGAGAAAGGAGAAGAAAAACAGAGGAGGAGAAAGTGAAATGAGGCTCCTTTTGATGAGACTGGAATTACATTGGGAAATGGATTTCTTAAATGGTGATGCCCCCTAGCTATTTCAGCACCCCGAGGAAGACTGACAAATCTTACTGAGGAAGCATCATAATGCTCAGGATTCTGTTCACTGGTTTATTTATTCTCAGTGTTGACTCCCAATAGAAGTAACTCTTCTTGGCAAGGGGGATTAAAGCCTCCTTCCTCTGATCATAGCAGGTATACTGATATTGCTAATGCCAGAAAGAAAAAAAGATTGAAACAATGTAGGTGGCTAAGATTAATGAGGTAGAGTCCTGGTTCCTAAAGCCTTTTTTGTTAACAAGTAAAGCAGGTAATCAGCATTAAGTAGTACATACTGGAAGAAGGCAGATCCTTCCACAGAAATAATTTAGTGTAGACTCAGATCCCAAAGACTACTTTGAACAAGTGCATTATCAAAATCATGGACTTTATGCAACCAGTAATAACTAAAGGAAAGTGTGGGCATCATAGCAGATGACAGAGTGGACAAGATCAGTCCTGGACTATAATTATTCCCTGAGCCCCCATATTAGTTTACTTTTGCATGTAACAAATTAACACAGATTAATTGCTTAAAACAGCACACATTTATTATCTTGAAGTTTCTGTGGGGTCAGAAGTCTAGGCACAGCCTAGCTGGGTCTTCTGCTCCGTCTCACAAGGCTCTAATCAAGGTATCAGTCAGGCTACATTGTCATGTGGAGGCTTGTTGGGGGAAAGATCTGCTTCTCATGTCGTTTAGGTTGTTGGCAAAATTAACTTCCTTGTGGCTTATAACTGAGGGCTCCATTTTTGCTGTGTATAACCTGGAGGCTGTCCTCAAGTCTTGGAGGATGCTTCCAGGTCCCAGCTGTGTGGAATTCCTCAACATGGCTGCTTACTTCCTCAAGCCAGCCGGAAGAATCTCTCACCTGAGGAAGGACCCAGCGTCTCTTGGAAGGACTCTCACCTGATTAAGTCACACCCATCCAAATGATTTCCCTTTTGATAAACTCAAAATCAGCCTACATGGGATTTTAATTACATCCACAAATCCTTTCATCTTTGCCATATTAGGTAACCTAATCGAAGGAGTGACATCCCATCACCTTTGCCATAGTCCCTCGGTTAGAAGCAAGTGACAGGTCCCATCTACTCTCAAGGAGAAGGGATTATACAAGGCATGAATTCTAGGGGGCAGCAAACATAGAATCTGTCATAGGCTCTGTCCACAACAGTCAAATTGGTTGAGGTTTATTGCTGGTTAGGAGTAATTAAAGATAGGCAAAAGAATTCCTATACACTCTTAACATTTGTATAATTTCATTCAATAGACTATTTAACTTACATCACTTCACAAACTGTCTGGTAAACAACATATAGGATAGTCTTGATCATTACCGATTAACCCTTTCTCATCTTTACATAGACTTAAGTTAATGGAGCTCATCTGTATGCATTTGTTTATTCATTCATTCAACAAGTATTTAATGATCATTTAAGTGCTGGGGGTTTTATAACAGACAAAAAGATTTAAAATAATCCATGTACTTACAAACTTTATATGTTAGAGGAGTAGATAGACAACAAACAAGATTAATTAGTAAAATATACATTATGTTTGGTAGTGGTAAATGCTGAGAGGGGGCGGGTGGGTTGATATTTTATTTATTTTATTTTTATTTTATTTTTAATTTTTATTTATTTGACAGAGAGACAGAGAGAGAAGGAACACAAGCAGAGGGAGAGGGAGAAGCAGGCTTCCCGCGGAGCAGGGAGCCCCGTGTGGGGCTCGATCCCAGGACGCTGGGATCACGACCTGAGCCGAAGGCAGATGCCTAACGACTGAGCCACCCAGGTGCCCCGGGTGGGTTGATATTTTAGAGACTTTGGGTAGGGAAGGTATTCGTAAGAAGGTAACATGTGAGTAAAGGCCTGAAGAAATAAGGGAATAAATCATGTGGGCATTTGAGAAGTGAGCATTCTAGGCAGGAAAAAAAGCAAGTACAAGGCCATGATACTGAAAATGTGCCTGGTGCGTTTTGGGGCACAATAAAGAGTTTGGAGTGGCTGAATCAGAGTAAGCGAAGGAGACATGAAGGAGATACAGAGACAGAGGAAATAGGACACTGGGTTAAGCCAGGTTCTCTAGGTCTTTGTAAGGGATTTGTTGTTTTCCCTGAAATGGGAGCCATTGGAACATCGTGAACAGAAGAGTGAAGTGGTCTGATTCACCTTTTACCAGGGTCACTGGCTGCTGTGTTGAGAATAAACTGAGGAAGTCAAGAGTGAAACAGGGAGACCACTAAGTAGACTATAATGATGATTCAGGTGAGTGATGATGGTGGCTTGAACCAACCATGAGGTGGTAAAAATGGAAGGTAAAACTGAAAGAATTTGCTGACACTTTGGGTTGTAAGAGAAAGAGAGAAGTCAAGGATGGCTGTCTATATCCACATCTGTCTGTATATTTATAGTTTTTCACTTAACCACCTAACTACTATACATTCTATGTGAAAGAATGTATATACATAAGTATATATGGTGGGGCTGCATTGGATTTACTCTAATTCAGTTGTGTTTGGTAAAATAAAGAAATCCCATAGACGATATTTTGTAACATAATCCTTCTTATTTTGTTGAGTTAAATACACACAACAATGTATACTGTGCTTTATTGGCAATTAAAGAGATTTTTTTAATTTATTTGAGAGAGAGACAGAGAGAGCACAGGCTGGGGGAGGGGCAGAGAGAGAGGGACAAGCAGACTCCCTGCTGAGTGTGGAGACAACCTGGGGCTCCATCCCAGGACCCTGAGATTATGACCTGAGCTGAAGTCAGACGCCCAACCGACTGAGCCACCAGGCACCCAAGCGTAGTTTTTATTACATGCAGTTTTTACTTTTCAAGTTCATTTTAGAATCCTACTCCTGAGAGAGAAGTGCCTTTGCTTTAAGGCCCTGCCCTGATCTTAGCATCCGTAATTATGGTGCTCAGGACATACCACATAGGTGAGCAACATTTCTTTGAGAATTCTGTCTTCATGGAGCTTGCTTAGCTCCCCGGTATGTGCTGCAGAGCAGAGTTGACATGGAGGGAGGGCTGCTTCCCAGGTCCCATGTTCTGTGCTGCTAATGTCCACTCAATTCTGGTGACCAGTACAGCAAAGAACTTTTCAACTCGAAATTTTACAAAGACAATAAAATACCCTAGTTGAAAGTAACTGGTCGTACTCTTGATTGGGCTGTATATAAATTGATAAATAATCATATGGGCAATATGTAAATTTATGCAGAAATAAATATATATTTATATGTATTCCATTCTAAGTAACACTTCCTGTACCAGCTATATGGTCTTGTTGCTGACGCCCGTCTATCCTCACTGGGCAGTCATTAGATCCTCTATCATCTCTCCAGGAAGTGTGGCCTTTTAGGTGCACTAGAGTATAGTAGTCTACCAGACAGGAATATTTCAGTTGGAAATGAGAGAACATTTGTCCTAATGGCTTAAATAAGAAAGGGAAATTTACTGGCTCATGTAATTGAACAGTGCAGAGGTAGGACTGACCACAGACACATTTATGGGTCTCGTTTTTCACTAGGTCTCCAGCTCTGCCTTTTGGCATGCTCCTGGGCTCTGACCTCTAGCTTGTGTGGCTCTGTCCATAAGAGAAGCAAGGACTGTGGTTATTGTACACTGTTGCCCTCTACCACAACAACCATAGGAAGAAAAGTCTAGATCTCAGTACTTACAGAACAAACTTTGGGACATTCTCATTGGATCAGCGTAGGTCCCATGATATGGACTAGCTCTATTGTCAGGAGAATGCAATGCACTGATGAGCTTAGGCCTGAATTTCTTGCCCATTGCTGAAAAGACTGTGGCTAAGGAGTTGGGATAGGTTATTGAAATTTAGCCAATTCAGGCCCCGTCTGGAACTGTTGGAGGTAGAGACAATCCCCTGCATACTCCAGGGTAGAATAAGAATGGGTGATCTGGTACATGAATGCAAATAAAGTGGAGGTTGTTCAGTAGATGCCTAGGACATATGCTACAGAAATTCAAATATCTTACATCTGGCTTGGCTTGGCCAAAATACAAGACTGTGCAATGACTGGTAAACAGGCTTATATTCCTAACAGCCCTGCTTTTCAGAGTGTCTTTCTTCTTCAGTTCTATCCCTGTGTCCATGAACCATCTACATCCTAGAACATATGTTTACAGCTAATTCCTTCTCTACATGAAGAAATGTCTGATAATATTCATGAAGGGGATGGTCCTGCCTGCCTTGTGGGGCATGTGTTCTGAGGCTTTTGCTCAGGACCCTGGCACAGAGCTTTGTGTTATTTTTACTAATAAGCTTTTTGCAATAAAATTTGAGAGTTTCACTGTTTGGGCAGTTAGTTGTCTTTTAAAAATCTCTGTCTCAGGACTCCTGGGTGGCTCAGTTGGTTAAGCATCTGCCCTCGGCTCAGGTCATTCTCCCAGGGTCCTGGGATCAAGCCCCGCATCAGGCTCACTGCTCCGCGGGGAGCCTGCTTCTCCCTCTCCCTCTGCCTGCCACTCCCCCTGCTTGTGCTCTCTCTCTGTTGAATGAATAAATAAAATTTAAAAAACAAACAAACAAACAAAACCCTGTCTCTAATATTGGTATTCTACTGCTGCCATAACAACTTAACACACATTTATTAGTTTAAAACAACACAAATTTATTATCATATAGTTTTGTTGGTCAGAATTCCATCCCTGATCTCACAGGGCTACAATCAAGGTAGCTGACTGGGTTGCCTTTCTTGTTGGAGGCTTTATAAAGGGGACAATCTTGTTTCCTTGCTCATTCAGGTTGTGGGAAGAATCCCATTCTTTGCAGTGGTGTGACTGAGGTCCTGTTTTCTTACTGGCTGTAAGCTGAGTGTCGTTCCCAGCTTTCAGAGGCCACCACATTACTTGGTTGGTGGCCTTCTTCCTCCATTTTCTTTTTT
>NC_138370.1:165787718-165873133 GCF_054177405.1 Leptonychotes weddellii | reverse complement strand
GGGGTCTTTGCCTGGTTTGGGGATTAAGGTAATGCTGGCCTCATAGAGTGAGTCTGGAAACTTTCGTTCTGTTTCTGTTTTTTGAAACAGCTTCAGTAGAATAGGTATTATTTCTTCTTTGAATGTTTGGTAGAATTCCCCAGGGAATCCATCAGGTCCTGGGCTCCTTTTGATCACTGCTTCAATCTCGTTACTGGTTATTGGCCTATTCAGGTTGTCAATTTCTGCCTGTTTCAGTCTTGGCAGCTTATAGGTTTCCAGGAAGGCATCCATTTCTTCCAGGTTGCTCAGTTTATTGGCATATAGTTGTTGATAATTTCTAATAATTGTTTCTCTTTCCTTGGTGTTAGTCGTGATTTCTCCCCTTTCATTCATAATTTTATTAATTTGGGTCCTTTCTCTTTTCTTCTGGATAAGTCTGGCCAGTGATTTATTGATCTTATTAATTCTTTCAAAGGACCAGCTTCTAGTTTCGTTGATCTGATCTACTGTGTTTCTGGTTTCTAATTCGTTGATCTCTGCTCTAACCTTAATTATTTCTCTTCTTATGAGTGGCTTAGGCATCGTTTGTTGCTTTTTCCTAGTTCTTTAAGGTGTAGAGGTAGTTGGTGAATTCAGGATTTTTCTGTTTTTTTTTGAGTGAGGCCTGGATGGCTGGGTTTTTCCCCCCCAGGACAGCCTTTGCAGTATCCCATAGGTTTTGTACCGATGTGTTTTCATTCTCATTCTCTTTGGTTTCCATGAATTGTTTAAGTTCTTCTTTGATTTCCTGGTTGACCCAGACATTCTTGAGCAGAGTGGTCTTTACCTTCCAAGTGGTTGAATTTCTTCCAAGTTTTTTCTTGTGATTGAGTTTCAGTTTTAAAACATTGTGGTCTGAGAATATGCAGGGAATAATCTCAATCTTTTGGTATCGGTTGAGACGTGATTTGTGACCCAGTATGTGGTCTATTCTGGAGAAAGTTCCATGTGTGCTTGAGAAGAATGAGTATTCTGTTGTTTTAGGGGGGACTGTTCTGTATATATCTATGAAGTCCATCTGGTCCAGTGTGTCCTTCAAAGCTCTTGTTACTTTGTTGATATTCTGCTTAGATGATCTGTCTGTTGCTGAGAGTGAAGTATTGAGGTCTCCCACAATTAACGTATTGTTATCAATATGACTCTTTATTTTGGTTAACAGTTGGCTTATGTAGATGGCTGCTTCCATGTTGGTGGTGTAGATATTTACAATTGTTAGATCTTCTTGTTGGATAGACCCTTTAAGAATGCTATAGTGTCTTTCTGTGTCTCTAACTACAGTCTTTAGCTTAAAATCTAATTTGTCTGATACAAGAATTGCTACCTCAATTTCTTTTGAGGTCTGTTGGCATGGAAGATGGATCTCCATCCCTTCACTTTCAGTCTGGATGTATCTTTAGGTTCAAAATGAGTCTCTTGTAGACAGCATATGGATGGGTCCTGTCTTTTTATCCAGTCTGCAACTCTGTGCTGTTTTATGGGAGCATTTAGGCCATTCACATTGAGAGTGATTACTGAAAGATATGAATTTTTTGTCATCATGTTGCCTATGAAGACTTTGTTTTTATAGATTGTCTCTGTAAATTTCTGTTGTAGATCACTCTTGGGGTCTTTCTCCTCATATAGAACCCCCCTTAATATTTCTTGCAGGGCCGGCTTAGTGGTCACTTATTCTTTCAGTTTCTGCCGGTCTTGGAAGCTCTGCATCTCTCCATCTATTCTAAATGACAGCCTTGACAGATAAAGTATTTTTGGCTGCATGTTCTTCTCGTTTAGTACTCTCAATATGTCTTACCAGGCCTTTCTGGCTTGCCAGGTCTCTGTGGATAGGTCTGACGTTATTCTGATGTTCCTCCCTCTGTACGTAAGGAATCTCTTCCCCCTAACTGCCCTTAAGATGGTTTCCTTGGTTGTAAGATTTGCAAGTTTTACTATTACATCCTGGGGTGTTGGCCTGTTTTCCTTGATCTTGGTGGGGGGGGTCCTCTCTGCCTCTAGGACAGGAATGTTTGTTTCATTCCCCAGATTAGGGAAGTTCTCAGCTATGATTTGCTTAAATATATCTTCTAGTCCTCTCTCTCTCTCCACCCCCTCAGGGATTCCAATAATTCTGACATTAGAACGTTTCATGGTGTCACTTATTTCTCTGATTCTATTTTCATGGATTCTGAGTTGTTTTCCCCTGGCCTCCTCTTTTCCCTTTTTTTCTATTAATTGATCTTTTAGGTCACTAATTCGTTCTTCTGCCTTACTTACCCTAGCTGTTAGATTATGTAGATTAGATTGGATCTCATTGATAGCATTTTTATGTCCTGCCAATTCAGCTTTCATTTCTGCCCTTAGAGACTCTATATTGCCATTAATTGATTTCTCCATTCTAGCTATTGTCTTCACAGTTGCTAGCCTGAATTCCATCTTTGACATCTTGGTTATATCTGAATCCATTTGTAAATCTGGTGCATAAGTCATAGTCTCTGAGTCTTTTCTATTTTGGAGGTTCCTCCTCCTAGTAATTCTGTTGAGGGGTGGTTGAGGGAATGATTAGAGTCCATATTGACCACAACCCAAGCAAGATGCACCCGTTTTCTGGGGGCCTTAGGGTTACTGGCCTCTTATTCTCCCAGCCTGTCTTCTGGGGGAGGGACCTGCCGCACTGTTACTTAGGCAACCCTGTTTGGGCAGAGTTGCCCTGCCCCCTGTGGCAGGGGATGTGCTCAGTGAAAACCGGTTTTTTGGGGCTTTTGTTCTCTGGCGGCTTTCCCTGGTGGCTTTCCGTGTCTATTCCGGGAGTCAGAGCAGAAGAGACCATTTCCAACCTCTGCCTCAGAGCAGAGAGATCGCAGACTGTTCTTCAGTGAGCTCTCCAGGCCACACTATCTCCGTTTCTGTCTGTGCTGCTATAAACTGCAGCATCCTGTGGTGCGTGCCCCTCAGCAGCGCTCCCAGTCCTCACCTCCAGGTCGGGGCCCATCTCTGCCCTTTGTGCTTCTAAAACTGCCACCCGCCCCCAGTTCCCACGTTTGGCTCTGCTGCTCTGGGTTTCCATCCGAGGGGCTGCCCTAAAGTCCTTTCCCTGCCAGTACTGGTCTGCGAGTCTGTGCCCCTTCCCCAGTGTGGGAGGCTATTGCTCACCGGCGGTGTAGGATCAGGCCTGCTCGGCTCCCTCCCCCTTCCGTTTATCCTCCAATTTCTGCCTGCGGAATCACGGCTCCCCACTTCGTATCTCGAAACTAACTGCCTGCGATATTCTGTTTGTAGAGATCCAGATCTATCTTCTTATATCTCAGGCTGATTTCTTGGGTGTTCAGAGTGAACTGGTTGATATCCAGCTCAGCTCCAGGGACCTGTTGGAAGAGTGTCCCCTACTCCTCCGCCATCTTTTCCCCAACCCTAATGGAAGATCCTTTTGATGAAAACATATATTTAGAGTATGTTAGAGCCTGAAAAAAAGTAACTTTTAAATTATATTATTACTCTACTACTATAAAACTATGCTTTATGCTACATGTTGTACACACATTATTGCATTTAATTCTCAGAACAATTTCTATTGGTATTATCATCTCCATTTTACAGATGAGGATTTTGAAGCTCAGAGGTGTTAAGTAATTTGTCCAAGGTCATACAGCAGATGTAGCATTTCAACCTTTTGTCTCTGGTCCCAGATTCCACACTCTTAATCATCATACTATACCACCTCTACATCTTTATTTAAATAATCTGGAAAAACTATGACACAGAGACAGAGGCTTGTTATCTAAAGTCACAGCAATATTTCATGCATTTATTCATTTAATAAACATTTAATACAAACACTGTTTGCAAATAGTGCTAATCACTGAAATGTATGTAGGCAAAGAGAAGTAAAATAGAGTCTTGTTCTCCCTGTCTAAACACTAATTTATAATTTTATTGGGGGAGGTGAATACATGCAAAATTAGGGAGAGGAAATGAATGAAGTGGGAGGAGTGGAGAAATTCCGGGTGTGGGTTGAACACAGCAATAACCCCACTTTCAAAATGAGAAAAATGGGCCTTTGTGAGTTTCATGACTTAATCCTGTCACGGTGGTGTCACTGTGACAGTCTTAGAAGTCATCTCAAGTTGGGGTCAGCAAAGCCTACAAAAGGGTTTATTCTTCTATCTGTTCTGAGTAGCCCAGTTGGCTGTTATAGCAAAATAGTACAGGGGCAGGTGATTTCAAGACTAGCTGTCAAACCTAGGCCTATGACAATCAGTCCCACACATTTACGAATATGTTTTCATGTCACAATAAACAAGACCCAAGAAATTAGTTGGCAGGCAACTCTAATCTGAGTAAGAGCTTGAGAAAACCTTAGAAATATCATCCAAATCATGCCAAAGAAAATCTACAGAATTGTTGATCATTTAAAGTCATGGGAAAATACCTTTGTGGGTAGCAAAATAATAAAAAGACATTTCCTCTGGAGAGATATGGGTGACCAAACTCATCACTACTAACAGCTGCTGAGCAAAACTGTTTTCTTGGATTATAAATTATTTTATCCTAGCTGAAAGGATGAAAAATGTAGGCACCTTACCAAAAACAGGATGGTTTTGGAGGGAGCTCTTTCATTATGAGTTATTCTATCAGTCAAATCCATTTTCTAGCCTTCAAATGCTTTGCTGTATGTGTGTTCTTTTGTATAGCTTTACTTACTTCTGTAGCAGTACTAAAACAGCTCAATTTTTAATTATAAGAGCTAATTCTTCTGACTCCAAATCTCCTGCCCTGCCCACATGCCGCATTGTCTCATCTCATAGCTCAGTAGGAGTTCTGCCCACTTTTTGCATTCCAGTTTTATGGGCTCACTGAAGGCAAAAAGAATTTTGTCAGAGCACAATTCCCTCCCAGGCGAGCTTATTTGTGGTACTATTTGCCGTGGCTGAAAGGCTGTTTTCCAACAAAAATCGATAAAAAGGTGTTTGAAAAGTCAGCCTTATGAATCATTCCATTTTGTGTGTGTGTATGTGTGCTGATGGAGCTCTTGGTATTTCTGTGCCAAGTGTCAGTTGGTAACCTTATTTCCATTTCCTGTAAATTTATCTTGTCTACAGTATTTTGATCTTTTTAGCCTGAATAGAAAAAAAAAATCTTCATAGCAAAACACCCTCTCACACTACAGACTGATTTGATTTTAGGTTCCCGTGAAGGTTTTTTACCTCTATATTGATGGAGGCCTCTGTGAACTTCTATTTCTGGTTGACATTTACAGGTTATTTTGCAATACATGGTTAGCATGAAAAGTAGGTGACCTAGAAAAACAGAAAATTTTGTTTTTTGTTTTAGTATTTTTAAACTTAATGCTTTCATAGCTTTTTAAGTTTTATAACAGAAAACAATAATTTACAGAGACTTAATGAAGAGGTAACACTGGAAGGTGTAAGGCAACTGGCAGACAAATAACATATGTACTGGTTTCCAGACAGAGTCATTTGGAAGTCAGCTTGGATAACATCAGTGAGACTGGGTTCCAGCTGTGTCATGTACCAGCCTGTGTCACTTTGGGCAAATCACTCCACCTCTCTGAGCCTAGGGAAAAACTGAGATAGAAGTACTTCCCTGACCAATCTTAGGAGGTAGCTGAGAGATTCACATGAAATAATAAATGTGAAAATGCCTAGCTGACTCTCAATTGCTTTGAAAATAAAAAGGGTAAGATTAAATGAAATTTAAATATAAATATAAATATATCAGATGTATCAATAGGGGACCTAAATAAAATAGGTTAGACATACTAATCATGATGGTAACTTCATCAGAATAATAATGAGGTTGAATGTTATGAGTCAGTAATAAAATTTCTTCCTTTTCCTTGTCAAATAAATCCTTTAAAAAGTGCTTTTTCTATTTGTCTGTGGATGTCTTTGTTCATCTCTGGACTCAAACTTTTTATTGTTCCTAAAGATGCTGGGTGAAGACAAGCATAGTTTTGAGACCAGAGCAGAGGCAGGAGAAGAAGAGTCAGGAGCAGGTGGTAGGGGGAAGGGATAATGGATCCAGGCTCCAGTGTTTTCATTAGAACAAAACAAACATAAATGACATCTCTCAAGTGAATTTATTTATTTATTTATTTATTTTTAAAGATTTTATTTATTTATTTGAGACAGAGAGAATGAGAGACAGAGAGCATGAGAGGGAGGCGGGTCAGAGGGAGAAGCAGACTCCCTGCTGAGCAGGGAGCCCGATGCGGGACTCGATCCTGGGACTCCAGGATCATGACCTGAGCCGAAGGCAGTCACTTAACCAACTGAGCCAACCAGGCACCCCTCTCAAGTGAATTTAAACATTAACAGAAAAGACAGGTGTTTCAATTTGATAAGCAACAGAACAACTAAGTTAATTATTAGCCTGGGAAAGGCTTTTAATATTTTTAGCCATACCAACCTCCAACAGTTGATTTATAGGCAACTTCACTGCTTGCCCCCAAAATTACAATAAGAATTAAAAAAATATATATGAACTTCAATGTGCTTTCACGTATTTATCTTACTTGTTTTTCACATCAACCTTGTAAGGTGGACAAGGGGAGCGGAAACTGAGCAGAGACTTGCCTAAAGTCACACAGAAGACAGATAGCCTGTAATCTTTCTGTAGAAAGAACATGTATTGGATTCTTGACCCAAGAAAGGTATAGCTGTACATTTTTACTTTGCTTGGCCTTGTTTTCAAACAAATAGAAGTTCTAAGTTACAGAAATCACAATAGAAACAGCAATGAATTTCCACAAAAAGCATAAATTGAGAACTCAGGATGAAAGTTTTATTACCAAACCCATTTGCAGTTATAAATCAATTTAACAACATTTCAGTGGCAGGTGTTTTCTTCCTACAAATACACCCCCCTACCTATATTTCCTATTTATTCTAAATCCAGCTTAATGCAATTCCACCATACAGCATCTACTGTATGCAAAGGGCTGTGCTAGGTGTTTATAGAATCACAATTTGACTAGATTTTGTGAGAAGACTATATAAATGTCCAATAAAACTTTTTACAGTGATGACAATCTACCTATCCATCTGCACAGCTCATTACAGTGGCTGCTAGACATCTGTAGTTATTGAGCACTTGAAAACTATAGTAGTTTGAGTGAGGAACTGAATTTTAAATTTTAAAAAATTTTAATTAATTTAAATTTAAATTAAATGGGCACATGTGGCTAGTGGTACCATATTGTGCACTGTGGCTCCAGGTCAAATTCATAAAGACTACCCTTGTGATGTTTGTGATGGAAGGCCTTTGAAAAATTTATTTTTAGATATATTTTATATGGATGCAAGGGCACTGAAAAATATTTTTTTCCATCTCTTTCTCCAACATGTATATCCCTATTTTTATTGTTATTGCAGTGCTTCCTTTCCCTCCTCTTCCTCCTCCTCCTGTTGTTGTTGTTCTTGTTTCTTCCTCCTCCTCCTCCTCCTCCTTCTTCTGCCTCTTCAAATCAGCTTTGACTGTCTGCTGATCTGGTTTGGCACTGCAATCACAGTTGTCTGTTCTGCTCTTTCCTCATTAATTACCTAGGTTCAGAGCTTCTTGGGAGTGGATTCTTCATATTCTATGTACGATTCTATTGAAATCTATCTTTCAACACAATTTTGTTCTTTATGTGTCTTTCTCTTTTGGATATGTATTAACAACTTGATCTTATCAATCTTTTTTCGGACTCTGTGAGCATTCTGTTCTCTTCCAATGTGTGGACACAATGGCTGTTATAATAATAAAATCCATAACCTTATCTTGGCCCCTATGCTTTTGCCAAGCTGGAGGAATCTCACTTTTAGCCCTTGTTCTGTTTCTTATTTAGGTGACCTTGGGCCAACTGCATAATCTTGGACCTCAATTTCCTTACCTGTGAGATGGGACAGGCAGACAAGGCCATTATCGTAGGATTGTTGTGAGGAATTGAAGGCCATACCTGACTGTAGGGCCCTCAGTGAATGTTTCCTTCTATCTTCTTTTTCTCTGCTTGGAATATGCCTTCAACTAGAAAGAAAATAATTTTTTAGGTAATTTAGTGAGACTCTCAAATACTCACAATTCTACTGAAATGTGTTTTTGCCAGACTAAATTGAGGGTTCACACTGTTTCGTATAGATGCATTTGTCTTTGAAATGGAAGATTATATTTTTGCTGGTACATCTCAACTGCTAGAAAATAGGAATAGTTACTCATCAGGGATATGGGGATTCTGAGACCTTAGTGAGCCTTTAATCTTAGGAGATGTCAGCATTTAGTGAGGTCAAGGCAGTAAGAGGTGGGTATCTCTGTCTTACTCCTTAGCTTCCAGTGAATTACACTAAACACCAAAGTTGCCTTTTGAGTTCTTAGACAGATGTTTCAAGCCAAATAAGTTGTTATTTATTTGAATACACTATTTTCCCTCTTACAGATATGGGCTTATAATGCCCAGATATCCATCAAAGAAGGAGAATGAGTTTTACATAATAAATGCGGAGAGAATGTAATAATTGCATTTTGGTGGAAAGAGCTTGATCAAAAGTCAGGAGTTATGTAAGACTGGGTCTCTGCCATGAAGCTAGCTGTGCAATTTGGAACATACGGGTCATTGAATCACTCTGGGCTTCATGTTTATGGACTGACTGACATATGTAGGTTTAGATGATACTTCTGGTGCTCCATTTCTGTGTATATTCGTATAGAACCTTTTAATTTTAACACTTTCAGATATATATTTCCTCTGCCTGGAATGTTCTTTCCATAGATATTCACAATAGTAACCTCTCCACCTCTTTCAAGACTTTGTTAATGTCACCTTAGTGAGTTCTCTTCTGGACTCTCTTTGAAAATTCCAACTCCCATCTCTGTCTTCTCTCACCACTCCTTTCCCCCTTCTTTATTTTTCCATATCACTTACTACCTTATAATGTACTTTACAATGTACTTATTATGTTTGTGGTCTGTCTCCCAGCCTGGAGTATTAGCATCAAGATGGCGGACATATTTGACACTTCAGTTTATACCTACAATAAACCAGATACATAGCGGGGACTTAATAGTCATTGAGTGAATGAATAAAAGAGTATGTTCTCTCCTTGGGTTCTCAGATACCCCTGTGATGTAGTTTGAGTACTTCTTTGCAAGGCATAATAAGAAACCCAAAAGGGATCATGTTCTATTCCTGTTGTTGCTCTTGATCCACTGTAGTGATTTGCCAGAAATTATCCAGTCAATTCCCCATTTTAGAATATTTTGATTGTTTCCAAATTTCATAGTTACTTTAATTCTTTTTTTCTTTTTTTAAGAAAACTGCCTTTATTCTATTAGTAGTTGGAAAAATTAACTGGTACAGAAAAAAAGTTCAGTCAGCTGGAGAGAATAAAGAGTGCCACCCAAGAGAACTGGTGGCTCCTGTGGGAGGGAACCTGGATACAGTGAGGAAAAAGAGCACTGTGAACTAGAGCCAGACCCTGCAGTCCGGGTGAGACAGGTCATGCCATCTTCTGAAGCGTCAAAGTGCCTCAGGCATGAAACCAAATTCCTATTTATTTAGCCCAGCTCTGTGGAGCGGGTACTGGGATATGTGGGGCCAAAAACAGGTGATATGGGCCATCTTTTTTTATCAGAGAAGCTGACAAAACAGGAATTTTAAAAATGAATTTTCCATCTGACCTTATTTTCAAATATACTTTCTTTTTTAAAAAACCAATACACTTTCTGCAGGGATGACAAATATCAGTATTAGGAAAACCAATTATACAAAAAATACTACATCTAGTCTGGGGCAGATATATTTATTTTTTGGTAACATACATTAAGTGGCACTAATTACACAGTACCTATGAGGTAACTAACATGAAACCACAGAACTGTAACTGTCACAGCTGCGTGGACTTGGGGCTTTCTGGATGAGCATTTTCAAAAAACTGGGTGCCCATCACAGAGCTATGCCAATAAAATCTCTTAAGGAGTAAAGCTCTGAAGTAGGGACTCACCAGAGTACCTTGGAGCTGACAGATGGCAGGCAGGACATGTTAGTTGTAAAGTAGTTACAGCCTAATTCACAAAAGTTACCAACTGTTTCTCTTTCTAGAAAGAAGCAAGAAGTTAAGAAATTCCTTGAATTAGCATCTGGTGTGTCAGGTGGGAGTGCAGAGGAGGGCTGTTAGAGCGGTGTCAGGACGACCCCAGTGGTCGGGTGGGTTGGACATCATTAATAATCACGGTTGGCTTCTAAATACTGGTAGCAAGATGACTTCTGATTTGTAATCTTAGGTAAATTATAGATAAATGAAAAAAAGGCCAGTAATCATACACTAAGATTAATAAACAGCACTTCAAAATTAACCCATGAGGGCTGTGCTTGCAGCAGGGTTTCATAAGACAAGGCACCCAGATTTTTTCTTCCCACGTCTGGCTTGCAGAGCAGCTCTCATGGCCATTTCAAAAACCTCCCTCACTCCATCTTTGGTCTTTGCTGAACACTCCATGTAACCAAAAGCGCCAATCCTATTTGCCTATCTCTGCCTTCTTCCCGTTTCACCGGCTCCTGCTTCATCTTGGCTAACTCCTGCCTTGTGTGCTCATCATTCCGAAGATCCTTCTTGTTCCCAACCAGGATGATGGGCATGTTGGGACAGAAGTGCTTGACTTCCGGGGTCCATTTTTCTGGGATGTATTCTAAACTATCAGGGCTGTCAATGGAGAAACACATCAGTATAACATCAGTGTCTGGATAGGAGAGAGGCCTCAAGGGATCATAATCTTCCTGCCCAGCTGTATCCCACAAAGCCAACTCTACCTGCTTTCCATCAACTTCAATATCTGCCACATAGTTCTCAAACACCGTGGGTACATACACCTCTGGGAACTGGTCCTTGCTAAAGACGATGAGCAAACAAGTCTTGCCACAGGCCCCATCACCAACAATCACCAATTTCTTCCAGATGGCAGTCATGGCTGAGGAGAGGGCAGCAGACTAACGAGAGAACTGAGGAAGAATGGCGGGCGGTGGGCAGGTAGCGCGAGCGAGCAAGCGAGCTCAAAGTTACTTTAATTCTTAAAGCTGTATAGCTTAACTCTGTGGAACCTTGAGGGCAATGTTCTTTTCCTGTTTATTCATTTTATCCAGTGCAGTAACTATTGAAATGCCTGCCTACTTGACAGATGAGAAAACTGAGGCTCAGAGGAGTTAAGGAATTTACCAAAAGCCATACAGTTGGCTAATAGCTAAACTGATCTCTCAGTGCAAGTGTGCCTAGAAAATCTGTTGTTTCAGTCACACCTGCATTGTCAGATGGGTGAACAGAAAATGATTGTCCGTCTACCTCACTCTGGCATAAATTCCTTTTCTTTTTTTTTTAATAAGATTTTTTACTTATTTGTCAGAGAGAGAGAGAGAGCACAAGCAGGGGGAGCGGCAGGCAGAGGGAGAGGGAGAAGCAGGCTCCCCGCTGAGCAAGGAGTCCAGTGTGGGACTCGATTCCAAATCCTGGGATCATGAGCTGAGCAGAAGGCAGGCGCTTAACCGACTGAGCCACCCAGGTGCCCCTAAATTCCTTTTCAGTATAATTTTAAATACTATTTTCAACACCGAAGCTACCTGGGTTGGCCCTACCTTCTGAGGCCAGGCTGATTTTCCTTGTTGAGCCTCAGCAAACGCAGGAGTGTGAAAAAAGGCTGAGCTACTCATTTTGTCCCGGGTAGAGCAGAGAGCAGGGGGAGTTCAACCTGTCGTACCTGTTTGGTATGTGAAGAAGTCTGAAAGATTATGCTTACAGTGTTTGTAAGCTGACCTTCTAGATGAGGGGCGTGTATGGTCCATTAATTTACATGTGGAGTTCTAATGGGGAATCCAATTAGGCAGGGTGCCTAATTGCTGTGCTTTCAGATACTCAAATCACCAGAGTATTCAAAGTGTTATTTCTCTCACACACACGTACACAAACTCTGAGGCCTTTGTTACATACTGATTAAATTAATAACCCTCCTTACATTTCAAGGTCACCATTTATATATGTTGGGTTTGATTGGCTTTTAATTAACTTTTATTTTACTGACCATAAATTTAAAAAATACATTTGCTTATTCTTATAAGTAGTGTCCTAATGGAAGACTTTTTTTAGTTAATTAGACCTGGTCAAGTTACTTAGTGCCTTTTGAGTCCCAGATTGCTCCTGTAGAAAATGGGGAGAGTGTACCCAGCATTCACTGTGATGAGTAAATGAGAAAATGAATATACAGAATGCCTGACTAATAAAAGGCACTCAATAGATAGTATCACTATTACTATTACTGTAGTAGAATCCCTCTTGTGCTATGAGATCATGACAAGAAAGAGATGGTTTATTGGTTTATTGGCATATTCATTCATTATTCATCCATTCAACATATATTTATTAAATATTTCCTGTGTGCCAGACATTGTTACAAGTTATAGTGGTAAAACAGAAAATGTAACAATGTTCTGGTCTTTACTGAGCTCATGCTCTGCAAAGGGACACGTATGAATTTTCAGTGGTTGCTGTAACAAATTACCACAATCTTAGTGGCTTAAAATAGTGCAAGTTTATTAGCTCACCAGCTGTAAGTCAGAAGTCTAACATGGGTATCACTGGGCTAAAATCAAGATATCAGCAGGGCTACATTACTTTCTAGTAGCTCTAGGGAAGAATCCAGTTCCATGTCTTTTTTATCTGTTAGAGGCTGTTGCCATTCCTTGGCTCATGGCCCACTTCTGTCTTCAAAGCCAGCAAGGTTACAGCTTTCTGACCATTCTCCCATCTTCTTGGCACATCTTTTTCTGACGCTTACCTCCGTTCTTTTAAGGACTCATGTGATTAAGTTAGGCCCCTCTGGATACTGTAGGATACTGTCTCCATCTCAAGGTCTTTTACCTTAATCACATCTGCAAAGTCCCCCTTTTTATGTAATCACAGGTTCCAGGGATGAGGACGTGGACCTTTTTGGTGGAGCATTGTTCTAGCTGAAACGGAATACACACTGTAAACAAAACAAGTAAAAGCGAGTATGTGGTGTGAGTTCTTGATAGAGGTTAGGGACTAAAGTAAAGAAGGCTAAAAGCATAGGGAGTGCCAGGGTTCCCATTTTTTTGGGGTAGTCAGGAAAAATCCTTACTGATAAGGTGACAGTTGAGCAGGCAATTGAATTTGCTTAAAGCAGAATTTTTTAAACAAATAAACTTAATATTTTAAACACGTTTTTCTTAACTGTATAATGCATAAACTATATTTACTAAACATTGGATAAAGAACCAAGCCCTTTTTGACTACATGTGCCTTCAAATGGGACACTAATCATGGATCATCTATGATTTTCCATTTAATTTTTTTTCAAGTGGACCAAGAACCTAAAGATACTGATCTAAGCAATTTGAAATCATAATCTTCTGGATTTTGCCCATTTCTTTCCAATCTTTTATAGTTGTTTCAGTGACAAACTTTTTATTAACTTGTATTTTTTCATATCCATATTTTATCAATTTATATAAATATTTGAGTAAATTATGTATATATAAGACAATACATAATACAAGAATACAGTTACGGATACAACTGTAAATTGGGACAGCTATAAATGACCTCTGATAAGCAAGCCATTCAAATGTTGGGAGCATTATCAGCTAGCGTATGGGTATATGAGAGTGATGGTGCCACAGGCGAGAGCTCACACAATTTATGGAGGAGATGAGGAGTATCATTGTTTAATCTGATGTATCAATTAAATGGTAGCTTTTAAGAAAGCTGTACAGTATCACTAACTTTAATTCAGTCAGGCCTAATCCTGACTAATCCAGGTTCTATAATGTCATCATTTTATTTATTTATTTATTTTTTTTTTAAGATTTTATTTATTTATTCATGAGAGACAGAGAGAGAGACAGAGGCAGAGGGAGCCCGATGCGGGACTCGATCCCCGGACCCTGGGATCATGACCTGAGCCGAAGGCAGACGCTTAACTGACTGAGCCACCCCGGCGTCCCTAATGTCATCATTTTAAAATTATGGTAAAAATGTGGGATGCCTTGGTGACTCAGTCAGTTGGTCATCTGACTCTAGATTTCTGCTTGGGTCATGATCTCAGGATTGTGGGATCAAGCTCCGCATCGGGCTCTGCGCTCAGCACGGAGTCTGCTTGTTCCTCTCCCTTCTGCTCCTCCCCCTGTTCATGCTCTCTCTCTCTCTCTCAAATAAATAAATAAAATCTTTAAAAAATAAAGTTATGGTAAGAATGTTTAGTAAAGGGCGCCTGGGTGGCTCAGTTGGTTAAGCGACTGCCTTCAGCTCAGGTCATGATCCCAGGGTCCTGGGATCGAGTCCCGCATCGGGCTCCCTGCTCTGCGGGGAGCCTGCTTCTCCCTCTCCCACTCCCCCTGCTTGTGTTCCCTCTCTCGCTGTGTCTCTCTCTGTCAAATAAATAAATAAATAAAATCTTTAAAAAAAAAAAAAGAATGTTTAGTAAATATTAGAGGTAGAGAGAAGAGTTTTTATATCTAGTATATCTAGTGTAAAGCTAGATGAAGCCACAGAATTAGATTCATTCAATATTTATTCCAGGAGACAATCTATTGAAGTGGTTCAGATGATGCCCAATGTGACTCGATATCCCAGATTCGTGTCCATCTTCTCACACTGAATAACTGAGCTTTGTGCAAGTTACTTACTCTTTCTGCTCCTCAGTTTTCTTACCTAGAAATTGGGAATAATAGTAGAATTTATCTCATAGGGTTGTTAAGAATCTCAAGTAAGTTAATTCCTATGAAGACCTTAGAAAAGTGCCCGGCACATAGTAATCCAGCAGTAAGTGTAACTATCGTTAATTAAACAGACATTAGAAATATTTTTTGAGCATCTAGAACTGTGAAAAATACTGTGAACATAGAGACCAAACAAAAAGTCTGTCCCCTGAGTTCAGTTAGTCGAGTGCTATGTTTGTAACTGAAATCTTGTGGGTATCGTAGAGCATGAGAATCACCTGAGAAGTTCCAGAAAAATACAGATATTATCCTCTTGAAAATACAGATGTAACAGGGGTGGGGAGAGGCATAGGAAACACCATTTTTAACAAGCATTCCAAGTGGTCAGAGAGCTACCCTTGAGAGACACTGACCTAAGCATCCATAGATTCAAGTTGGACACTTTAACACAGGGCTCGTTTTGCCTGGGTGTATATTTCCAGTCCTCTGGAGGATGTGAGTGCTAGTGACAGCTTAATATCCCCAGTACAACTGGAGAAAACCTGCCAAATTTTTAATTAAAAAACCTTTGAAGACATCAGAGATTAGAGGAAAAATTGAGAAATAAGTGAACCAAAATTCCAGAAGGGTTTAATTATTCCAAGGTGAAAAGACCCATTTTTCCCTTGGAGCATTTGCCAGTTCTGGTTGTAAGGAGGAGCAGGCTGACCAGACGGAGGGCCTCTGTGGGGGAAGGAGAAGCTAATGAAGCTTCTAGGGCTATGTGGGGCAGGAGTGATGAACTGGGGCTTGGGACATGTACTGAGTTATGAGACCATGTGGATGCTAGGGGAATGGCCCATGAAGCAAGATCAAAAGCTAGTAAAAGCAGAATGAAATTTTCTGCAATATTGTGATACTTATGAGTGATCCTGGCCCCAAAACGTAACTGGTCTCCCCCTTAGGAGCTGCTTGGTGAGGGAAATTAAAAAGAGAGAAAGAGAGGGAGAGGGAGGGGGGAGGGGGAGAGAGCGAGAAAGGGAATTATAAGAAAGGTTAAAAAATACATTTATTTATGTAGATACAGAAAGATTGAAAATAAAATTATTAAAATAGAACAGCAAGGAAAAGCTGATCTAAATATAAAAATATTAAAATAAACTATAGGTAAGAAGCACTATTAGAGAATATTTAGAATAGTAGAAATACAAAAGAATATTTCAAAATGAAAAGGGAGTCTATCCAACAGTATGATATCTGTATCATAAATCTGTGTATATACATCCATAATATAACTTTAAAATATGTGAAGCAAAAATTAATACAACTAAAAGAGAAGTTCCCAGTAATAATTGGGATTTTAACACACATTTCTCAATAATTGATTTAAAGATACAAACAAAAATCCACATTCTACTTTGTTTAAATCCAGTTTTTAGCAGAGAATTATTTGTTATGTGGTCATTCAGCTGTCAAATTTCTTTTTATGACAGGGCACTCACTACTTTTTGTGTTAGCCCAGTCTATTTCCAGAGAGCTCTAGTTTGAGTAGTGACTTAGATTTTATTAGATAGCAGTTTTTGGAAACTAAAGCACAACAATAATATATGTCTTGCCTACGAATATCCAGCCAGTGTCAGATCTGGGTCATGAATCCTGGTCTCAAGACTCATAATTCAATTACATTTTTTTCCTAAATAAATTACAAATCTCATCTGACTGGACCAAAAACTCCTTGAGTGTAGGGACTTGCTCTTGCCCTTTTCACAATATGTATCTTTGGAGAACTCAGCACATTACTGAACCTGGGTGGGGATGGGGGTGGGGAGTGGTGTTGGTGGGGAAGGGGTAACAGGACAGAAACCACTGCCTTTGTACCCAGCTGCAGTTCATAGCACTAGTTACTGATTGTGTGGCCCCAAGACACCCATCCAACTTCTCTGAGCCTCATTTTTCTCAACTTAAATATGGATCATCCCTGTTGAATTTTGTTTTGAGGCTGAGAAGCTGTGTTATATTTAAAGAGCCAGTATAATACAGGAATATAATAATTGGTAAATACATAGTGCTTGTTGAATACTTACTGTTTAATTAAAGAGGCATATGAAGGGTTACTGATTTAATTATTAAATGAAAAAGGCTTTGAAATCCTTCAGTAAGAACGATTGTACAAGCATACAGGCCAAACTAGACTAATGATAAATTCAACACATTATTTGTTAGAAAAGAGCCTCCAGTTTCATAGCAGTAGCCCATTATAAACGCAACACACTTCTTATCTAAGTGGTTTTTAGCTGACATTTACTTTTTTTTTAATGTTGCAAAATTATCCTCTTACTTATTCGAAGTTTGAATGGCTCATGACGAGACCATTAATAAATATTTCCCTCTATTAGAATGAGTTTTCAGCTCTTCCTGTCCAGAAAGCAGAGACCAATATAATAATAAGTGGGAACACAAACATACTCTCTTTTTACAATATCTCTGGTCATAGGACAGGCTCATTAATGTTGTCATAGCAACCATCCCCTCACAGGTTACATGCTTGTAAGCTTCTACTAAGATGCAAATCTAGCTTAAACAAAGCAAGCTTACTCTAAAATGGCATGTCACCTTTCAAGGGGGATGGTGGTGTTTCCAAGAATTTTATTTTTTCTGTATTCAGTGTACTATTTGAAAAGCTTAATTCCTTGTTTGGTCTTATATGCTAATTTTTATTTTGTCCAAGAGAGAAAAGATAAGTTAAAGTGGAATCTAAATAAAAGCTTTTCTTTCACATTTATTTGCTTCCTTATATCAGCTGTCTTACCATCCCTTGGTGAGTCAATGCAGATCGAAACATCTAAAAGTCAGTCTAAAAAAAATCCACCATGAACTCGCTCTTGAAGCCTTCTTGTCATCTTGGATGCATCTGTCTTTTATTGCCCATACCGTGTCTATACTTACTAGCATTATATTTTGGAAAGTGAGGAAGTTGGGGTGAGAAAGCCTCATCTGAGTCAGTTCCTTGGTGTTGGAGGTGGATTTTCTCCTCCCCAATCTATACATTTGGTCCTTGGCCCATAGAGGATGGTGCATCTACTTCCTCTCCTCATAGAGGAACATTGAACAGAACACTTCTGCTTTACTTTTTTTTTTCCCCCAAGAGAAGTGGGGGGAAATAAGCTAATTCCTTCAGTCACAGCCTGACCCTCATTGGGACTGTCTCCGTTAGTGGGTGCTGTTGATATGACTCTAAAGCCAGAGCCAAGCCTCACACTTCCCTTTGGCTTCCCCCACTGAGTTGCAGAAAGCATACTGTCCTTCTTTCCTGCTCTTTCACTTCGTCTCTCCAAGAGCAGCAGATTCCTCTCCATCAGATTCCTGTCCTGTTTAGTCCAATCTGTTGCCAGATAAATTCCTGTAGCTTGCCTTCTAAACCAGTCTTTTCTGTCCTAAATGTGGCAGAGTGCAAATGGCAGGCCTGTGTTCTTCACCTGTGAAGCTGATTGGGCATGGAACATGCTCTGAAAGCTTGAGATTTGGGTCAGAAAGGTGGAAGTCTTACTTTCTTTTTCTTTTTATTATTTTTATTTTTAAAAAGATTTATTTATTTATTTGAGAGAGAGAGAGAGTGTGCATGGTTGGGGGGGTGGAAGGGGCAGAAGGAGAGAGAGAATCTCAAACAAACTCCCCGCTAAACTTGGAGCCTGATGTGGGGCTTGATCTCATGGCCTTGAGATCATGACCTGAGCCGTAATCAAGAGTTGGACACTTAACCGACTGAGCCATCCAGGTGCCCCGCACTTTCTTTTTAGATGTAACAATCCTGTATGTCAAACGAATGACACATATACTAAAGGCAATGGGAAAATGAATGCTAAAGTCCAGAAGGCTTAGTAAATTGGTGAAAATTGAGCTAATTCTTTAAGAACAAGGAAGATTCAGCATATCAGTAAGCAGAAGAGAGCCAAAGCAGAAAAATTTAAAGGCTAGGGGATATATTTACTTGCTGTTCTAGTCAGTGTACTTAACATTAGCTGA
This sequence comes from Leptonychotes weddellii, assembly GCF_054177405.1. Classification (NCBI taxonomy): domain Eukaryota; kingdom Metazoa; phylum Chordata; class Mammalia; order Carnivora; family Phocidae; genus Leptonychotes; species Leptonychotes weddellii. Next base: position 165,854,415 of record NC_138370.1, on the reverse strand, counting down.
TAATGGTGGCTTCACTGTGTTTGTTTTTCACTCATACTAAGTCTGGCGTAAGTTAGGTAGCCTCCCTCCATCTGGCAGCTACACCATCTGGAACGTGGCCTCCAAAGTTGCACGTGTGGTGAAGAGAGTATTGGAGGATATGAGGGGATGTGTAAATAGCCAGGTCTGCTTATGTCATCTCTGCCACACCCCACTGGCCAGAACTCCTATCACCCTAGTCTAACCCACGGGATGAAAATGTAGACTTCCCTTGTGATCAGAAAGAGAAAATGGTGTTTAAATGCATAACATTATCTCTGCCATAATAATATCTAGGGACATCTGGGGCACCTGGGTGGCTCAGTTGGTTAAGCGTCCAACTCTTGGTTTCAGCTCAGGTCATGATCTCAGGGTCCTGGGATCAAGCCCTGCATCAGGCTCTGCGCTCTGCATGGAGTCTGCTTGGGATCCTCTCTCTCCCTCTCCCTCTGCCCCCCACCCCCCGGCTCATGCTCTTTCTCTCTCTCTAAAATAAATAATAAATAAAATCTTAAAAAAAAAATCTAGGGACATCTATATGGGAATCCTGATTATCAGCAAGGATTGATTGAGGAGCAAGTTATTGTGAGAAAGAAAATGAGCTGGGGAGTCTCAGTGTCACATCCATAAATACACAGCCTAACGTAATCATCACCTAAAAGTTGAGGATCCATATGTCTGTTGGACCAGTGACAGAGACACTTGACAGTCTTGACTGGTTCCCACTACTGGTTCTTGCCCACTGGTCAGCTATGGCTCATCTAAGCACCATCATATTTATGCCTTTAGTAACAGTGGGAATTGGTATCATAGAAATTCTGAATGGTAGGGGAGCCTATGCTTCCTCAGAGGAGTATCAGGTGTGCTTGGTAAGCCTTCATGGAGAATTCCTTAAAAGAGTTGAGAAGAGAAAGCTGAAAGAGTTGCTGATATCTTGATTAAAGGGATAGACTTCCCATGACAGGCTAAAGAGTATCATCTTCATTCTTAGATTGTGGGGAGTCACTGAAAAATTTTGAGCAGAGTTGTCATCTTGTTTATCAAACTGTGTGTGAGGTAGATTAATCTGGCTTTTCTGATCCCACCTGTTAGCTAGGTTAAGATAAACCCTTTTCTGTGATTCCATTTCCCTCTGTACTTCTGGCTACAATTGTGCTTAAGACATTCCTCTGCTAATGTCTATTTTGTGTTTCCCTCATCCCCACTCTAATGAGCTCATCCTGGACTCAGACTAGCTTGATTTGTTTTCCTATCCATGTTTCGCATATTGCCTGATAGAGGAGACAGCAACCCATTTATGGAGCACAAATTCTCCAAAGCTATTTATAAGGTCACCTCCCCCATCCTCCTCATCAAACTAATCTAGTTAATTGGCACTTCAACTCTTCTGTGAAATGGATATTCCCGAACCTCAGCCCTGAAAGAAACTAAGTAACCTCTGAATCATCAAACAGATTCAATTATACTCAACCTATATTTTAGTGATTGATATGTTGGTTGTATAAAATTATTTGGAAAGTTGTTCCTCTGTACACAGGATATTTTATTAAGTAGGGCTTCCTGTTTCCCAGCTATCATTATCTCTTTATGTGGATTTAAATCATCTGAGTAGGTGAGCAGGCCACAGAGAAATCAAATGATTTCAATAGTTTTATGAGTATTTAGTGGAGATTTACAAACAAGAATGGAGTATAGAGACTGACCATATATCCTTTCCTCTAGGAGTAAGCTAAGTCTTACAGGATTCCAGTGAGATATGGAAAGAAACTAAAATCTTTTGAACTCCTGCAATACTCTGGCAAATATGCTAGGCATTTTACATATATTTTCCCTTTTAGATCTCCTCATAACCTGCAGAACTGGCATTAGTATCCCCATTTTATGGGCGAGGAAATTAAAGCTCAGAGAGATTAGATCTATTATTCAGGGCAAACATCCAATAAAATCTTCTGTAGGACCCCCAGATTGGCAAACCATCATTCCACGCAGTGAAAACAGTAGAATCTGAGTCTTTAGCCAACATGTTTTGTAAATATCTGACACTAACTTTTCCATAATGCAATAGCCATTTTTCTGCCCTCCCCCCCCATTCCTATTCTTATGATTCTTCCACACTGTTCTAATTAGTTGGCATTGCTAGAGTCTGTCTCTTGGGGATTTGCCTCACCTTAGATGGCCTGTATGCAAAGCACCTCTAGGATAGAAAGATCAACTTGTAAATGTTTCTATGGCAACCACGGACTCCCAAAGACAGCGTAGCTCCTCCTTTGACCATGCATCGGAAAGCCAGCAGAATAGATGCTTTTTAAAGTTGTGTTTTAAAGCAAAGTCCACTTACCAATGATCAGCCACTATTTTTTTTAAAGTGTAATTATTTATGCAACCCTTACTGATTGTTGCCAATCTAAATCAAGCAGCTTTGAGCTGTACTCTTCCCTCAAGCACCTACCTCCCCTGCCAATAGATTTTTTTTTTTTTTTTTAACTGGATTTTCTCCTGGAGCCGCCCTCCTGGCCTGGGTTTTGTACACAATTGAAGAAATAAAATACAGTGATGTATTTCAAATAAAATCATATTCTCCATAAGGCTTGCCATATCTTTGTCCCAACAGTCAGAATATTTTCTGTAGTATCAATGCTGCATAACACAACTGAGCGTATTTTTGCTTTCAATTTTTTTTTTTTTTTTGGGAAAAGGAAATGGGAAAATATTTTTAAACTGTCTTTTCTCTCTTTTTACTTGACAAATAAAAAAAAATGGTTGTCTAGTGGGAGATTCCTGGAGTAATTGCACTCAAAGTTGTAAGTTGAAAAAGAGGGCTAACAACTTGAAAATTTCTTGTTCTCATAATGATTTAAAACACATGATTATATTTTTTCTGAGCAAAATATTGGGACAAATTGTCTCATACACTGTGTGGCAGTGGGAGAAAATGTTGGCAATGCGTATGGTCTAGGAAAATATCACGAGTAAGTTGTTCTCATGTAACTAGAGAAGAAAGAGATGATCATAAGCCCTGGAACAACTTCATGGAAGAATTACAAAGAGACACAGGCAGGTGATTTATGGGTAAACTTCCATGTACCTATTAAACATCTCCTCCTATGGTCTCAGCCCTGTGGTCCGTGTGGTGGGATATTAAAAAGAATATAAAAAAATACTGTCTTTGAGAAACTTCTAGTGTACTTGAGGATGCAAGGTGAGCACACCTAAGGCAATCAGCGAACAATGGATAACAGAGGAGAGTGGGTAATTCTTAGCCATGCTGCACTGTCATCCTAACGAAGCTGCTGGAGGGAGGGCAGGTAATTTTCTGTTTATACAGATGAACCTAATTTCTTTCATCCAATGGCAGAAACAGATATTTTCCAGGTAGCCTACATTTTCTCAGTCACTTGGGACCTATCTCTTTCATTTTAGGTTTTTCTCTCTTCCTCCTTTTCCTTAGTTGGTACAAGTAAGAAGGACCTTTTGTAAAATCATGACACTGAAGGAGTGTAGGAAAAGGAGACTGGTCTGTATTGGCTTCAGTGCAGAGCTGGCATCTGCTAGGGTGTATGGTCATGTTTGTTCTTGGCTGTCATGGCGCCTCGTGCTTGCATTTGCTGAGATGACCAAAGTGTGCTTAGCTTCTGGTCATATGATTTCTGGTGGCTTTAATGACAAACCATTTTCAGAGGGGAGGGAATTCTGTCCTCTCTCTTTCTCTCTCTGGCCATGAGAGTAATGGTCCAAACTTGGACTAGAAAAACTGGTTAAACACATAGCATAACTGTTTTTAGACATTGGACAACAGGCACCATAGGACCGGGATCTCAGAGAGAAGAAACGCATAAAAGATGAACTTTGCCGTGCCCCAACTTTCTGCCTAGAGGGAATTTTCAATATGTAGTGAGGCAGGGAGAGCCCAAACCAATGTCTGGAGTTTGGGGAGATCTAGGTGAATAGTTTTCAGGGTGGAATTTTTGAGAGAAGTAAACTTAGCAAAGAGTTTCAAACATCTGCAGAGGAGTCCTCTTGAGTCTTTGATTGAATACCAGTCTGTGAATGTACTGGATGAAATTCCACAAGGATGGACATAAAACAACTTCTGGGAGAAGAAAAATTTCCTGAGAGCTGTAAGTTGAATAATTTCCAGACTCCCACAGGACTGGAAATCATTTGACTTTCACACCCAGAATGGAGAGAACTTGTTAAATATATGGGACAATTATTACAAATCCTAGAAGAGTCCAGTCTTAGTAGTGGTGTTACATTTTACCAGTAGGTAAGTCTGCTATAGATTACCCCTAAGATAGTTTGAAAATAATGCTCAAAAGGAGCAAACTGTTGAGCAAATAAAGCAATTGCTTGCTGTACGAGTCTAAAAATCTCTCACAGACTATACCAAAATTTAGCACTCAGCCTTGTAAAATTCACAATATCTGGCATACAATCAGAAAGCATGAGACATGTGAAGAAGCAAGACATTGTGACCCATACCCAGGAGAAAAAATAAGACAAGAGAAATAGGTCCATAAATAATGGAAATGAAACAATTAGCAGACAGAGATTGTAAAAGAGCTTTTATAAATATGCTCAAGCTTTTAAAGAGACATGAACCTAAAGAGGAAAGACATTGGAAAAATGTGTCAAAAACTAATAGAGACTCGAGACTGGAAAATAAGATATCTGAAATAAATTTTCACTGAATGTTCTTAAAACGTTAGACCCTTCAGAAGGAAAGATCAGTGAACTTGAAACATTGCAACAAAAGCTATCCAGAATGAAGAACAGAGAGAGGGAAAAATAAAAACAAAAGCGAAGCTTAAGTAATTTGTGAATAAAATCAAGCTAACACACATATTCTGTGACTGAAGTCCCAGAATCTAAAATTTTCTGTAAATCTAAAACTATTATAAAAACTAAAGTCTATTTAAAAAATAGTTAAAGGATAGAATACCTGTGATACCATTAATCATAGGTAAATTTCTGGGCACTGACTATTGCCAGAGATAAAGAGTGTCATTTTATAATGGTAAAAAGATGGATTCATTATAAAGGCATAGCCAATATAAATGGGTATAAGTCTCATAGCAGATATTCAAAAGACATGAAGCAAAAATTAGCAGAACTAAAGGGAGAAATAGAGACATTCACAAATGTAGTTAGAAACTTCAACACTCCTCTCTTATTGATATAATAGTAGTCAGAAAAATCAATGGGGATATAGAAGCAGCTACCAACCAACTTGACCTAATTAACATTTATAGAACTCTCCACCCATCAGCTGAAGAATACACATTCTCTTATTTACCAATATAGACTATATCTTGTGTTATAAAACAAGTGTCTCAGTTCTCTGACTCACAGTGGACTTGACTTGGAAATCAGCAACAGAAAAGTATCTGGAAAATTCCCACACATCTGGAAATTAAACACAGTGCTTCTAAGTAAACCATGGGTCAAAGAAGAAATCACAAGAGAAATTAAAAATATTTAACTGAAATAAAATAAAAACATAAAAATTATAGGATGGAGTATTTTGGTCTGCTCAGCTGCTGTAACAAAATAACATAGACTGGGTGACTTACACAACAGAGATTTATTTCTCACAGTTCTGGGAGCTGGGAAGTCCAAGATCAGAATCAACCAGCTGGTTTGGTTCCTGGTGAGAACTTTCTTCCTGGCTTCTAGAAGGCCACTTCCGGTTGTGTCCTCACATGGCCTTTCTGTAGTACCTGCATGAAAGAAGAGAAAGAGATCTTCTTCTCTTCCTTTTGTTACAAAGCCACTGATCCTATCATGAGGGCCCTACCCTCATGACCTCATCCAACTCTAATCATCTTTCAAAAGTCTTATCTCCAAATATCATGTTAAGGGTTAGGGCTTCAATATATGAATTTGGGGGTACACAAACATTCAGTCTATAACATGCAGCCAAAATATTGTTCAGTTTCCCCCACAAAAGACCCAAAAAACAAAGCCCCAAAACCCCACAAATACAAAAACAAAAACCAAAAAACTCTTGAGAGAACTTTTTCATTCTCCCATACTAGAACTCTGTGCTCATTAAATAACAACTCTCCATCTCTCCCTGGTAAGCACTGTTTTACTTTGTCTCTAAGAATTTAACTTATTCGTACCTCATATAAGTTGGAATTACGTGATATTTGTCCTACTGTGTTTGGCTTTTTCACAGCATAATGTCTTTAAAGTTCATCCATATTATGGCAAAATTCCATTTTTTTAAGGTTAAATAATATTCCATTGTATGTACATAGCACATTTTGTTTATCTGTTGATCTATTGGTGGACATTTGGGTTATGTCCACTTTTTGGCTCTTGTGACTAATACTGTTAATGGACACTTATGTACAAATATATGTTTGAGTCTCTGATTTCAATACATACCCAGAAGTGGAATTTTTGGATCATACATTCAATGTTTAATTTTTTAAGAAATACCATACTGTTTTCCATAGTGACTGCACCATTTTACATTCCCACCAGTAATGCACAAAGGTCCCATTTTCTCCACATCCCTGTTAACATCCTTGTGGTCTTATCTATTTGATAATAGCCACCCTAATGGGTGTCCTTGGGGTTTTGATTTGCATTTCTGTGATTAGTTGTGACGTTGAGCATCATTTCGTGTATATATTGGCCAGTTGCATGTCTTCTTTGGAGAAATGTCTATTCAAGTCTTTTGCTCATTTTTGAGTTTTTAAATTCTTGGATTAGAAATAAGAAAGGTTTGTAATCAGTGATGTTAAGTAAAAAAAAGCAAAGTAAAGTCAATCAGTATATGGAGGGAAATAATAAAAACAAGTGTGGAAAACAAAATAAAAACCAGAAAAATAGAGAAAATTGATTAAAGCTCCAGTCAATTAGCAAGTTTTATTAATCCTTACTTCCTGAATATTTCTTTAGTCTGTTACCCTTCTAGAGTCTAGGCTCTTAGATACCATACTACAATGTAATAGGAACTTGTTTACCTGTTATCCACAATTGATGACAAGAACCATGTTGTTTTCATCTTGGTATCTCCAGTGTCTGGCATAGTACCTTGTTAATAAAATCTGTTCAATTACTCCTTGACCAATTAATTCACAATGTTGCCTCACAAATTCAAAATGATAAGAGAGGACAAGGCAAACATATGTAAACAACATAGAACAGTGCAGGGAAGTATAGGGAAAGGACACAACATTTAAAGTCAGAAAACTCACCTCTGAATTGTGTTACTCTACACAGATCCTTGTTGCTCAATGGATCCTCATCTATAAAATGGGTGCAACTTAAATAATAAATATCAAAAAATTTTTTTGTGCCTCTTAATCGGAGTCGCCATTCACTAAAAATAATTTCATTGATTCAGATTTGAAGGTTAATCTTGGTTCGTTCCAGTCTAATCCTGCTCTATTTCACGCTGGAATTGTGCAGAGTCTCTATACGAGCCTCTTCATGGGCTATCTGAAAATTCACTTTCTTTTGTGTCACCTTCTTTGAATTGTCATTCCAGCCTAAATCACTACACACAAGAACCTTGAAGTCAGGCACAGTGACTTGTCATCTTTGTCTTCCTTGAACCTAGCAAATTCCTGGCATAGAGGAGAGCATAATAAATAATCGTTGAACAGTAGAGTAGAACAGTAGGAATGATATCAGAGCCTAGAGAAAAGAAAAACTGCTTAATACTTTATTTCTTAAAGAAGCTAACGTAGGGTCCACTGCCCAGCAGTTCCAATTTCTTTATGTAACACTCATCACTTGAAATGCCAAGGATGAGGTTCAGTATTTGGTTCTTGGCAGACTTTTGCCAGGACCTTATTGATACCAGACTCCAAATTGTTTTCAGACTATTTGGCAAATCTCCGTTCTTTTCTATAAGTGTTGGAGAGCTTTTCTCTCTGGCATACATTTTCCAATACCGTGCTTTCTTCATCAACCGAGATTTGTGGAATTTGTCCATGCTTTCAAAGCAAAATAGAAACAGTGAACAGTAAAAGGAAAACTGTAAACCTGCCTGCGAACTAGTACAAGGTAGAAAACTAGGAAGCTGGAATTTCCTAAAAGTCAATTCACAGTGAAATCCCAAGACTTCATCTGTCACAACAGACTTGTCTCTCTTCTCTGGGTCCAAACCACGTCCATCCTTTCAGTCCCCATGCCAGTCCCACCCCCTTTATCACCAGACCATTACCCACTGCCCTCTGTTTTATCTGAATTTCTGTAGCGTTTATAAATGGTGCCACAAAATCTAGCACCTGTTTAAAACCTGTTCTATAAAAATAATTATGTCTGTACCACACTGTATTTTTGAAATGCTTTTACATTTACCTCATTTGGTCTTTGCCATTCTTTGGAGAAGGTATTGATGTTCATGCACCCATTTTACAGGTCCAAGTCAGAGGGTGTCAGGACTTATATGAAGTTATGTACCTAAGTGGTAAGGTTTTTTACTTCAAACATGTTCGCTGCCCTTACTGAATGTTTCATGTGGTTTATGCATACTTGCCTTATTTCACCCATCTCCAGCATAGTACCGTATGTCTTCCCATGAGAGCCTAGTGGAATGCTAGGCACAGAGCAACATGCTTAGTGATTTGTCAAAGCATCTGTTGGTACAAAATTTACATTTATCCTAAAACATCATATTTCTGCTCTTTTGTCATGTTAAATGATCCTTGCTTCAGATTTTACCTAGCTTCTCAGGTACTGATTTGTAATGAGGTCTAGAATAATAGAAAATAGAAAAAAACAAGCTGTGAAAAACCTTGAGATCATATAAACTACCGCCCATTTTTGCCAGCTTCAGATGGATTCTTCCTTCAGATAAAGAACCTGCCAATTTTGCCAGGGACCCAATTCCACGTGGCTCTGTTGGTGGTGGGCCCTTTCATCCTCTTTACCACCCATAGCATTGAGCACATGACTCAGGTCCAGACAACCACCCGATGCCCTCATCAGGGTTATTGGTTCAGCAATAGGCACATGATTTAAGAACAGTCAATCAGATTTTTCTCTGAGATCTTTCTCTTTTCTCCAGCACTATGGGGAAATGGACTTTTTCAGTGAGTCCTGGACTGTGAGCTTCCATCTTACTCATACAGGGAGAGAGTGTACCTGAAAAAAATGGAGCTCCAGTTAACATCATTTGAGTCCTTTATCCTTGTCACACCTAAACTAACACTAAACCTGGTCTTTTCTGTTCAATTCATTCTCTTTAATGCTTAAATTAGTTCAAGTTGTGTTTTTGTTACTTAAAAATTGAAAAGTGTATAGACTAATTCATCTTTCACTCTACAGAAGAGAAAACTCATGTCTAGAAATGACTCAGTGAAAACACACAAGTCTAGTTAGCAATAACGTCTGGAAAGAAATAACCCAGATCACTATAATTTTAGTATAAGAGTTTTTCTAGTTTATCAAATTTTAGTATATGACTTTTTAGTTTTGGGGGTTATCGTCTATAGTATTACTGCCTTTATACCACAGGAGTGCATACATGTATAGTCACAATCATATCTTTTTTTTTTTTAAATACTTTATTTATTTATTTTACAGAGAGATAGAGAGCACAAGTAGGCAGAGTGGCAGGCAGAGGGAGAGGGAGAAGCAGGCTCCCCACTGAGCAGGGAGCTGGACGTGGGGCTCAATCCCAGGATCATGACCTGAGCCGAAGGCAGCTGCTTAACCGACTGAGCCACCCAGGCGCCCCACGCAATCATATTTCTGAATTTCAATATATTTTACCACCCAGAATTAAGCCCCTTATTGTTCTGAGGTTCTGGGATTCATTGGTATCTGCCGTTCATGGCTTATGGCATGGTATATGTTTGATATTTGTATGGTGTATGTTTGGAGTACATTTGAGAACTGTACTGGTACCAGAAGGTCAGAGAAGTTATATAAAATTGCTCAATGTCACATGGGGAGTAAGGGACAAAGTTAACATTCAAATTTAGTTGTGTTTGACTCCAACCTATGATCTTATTCTGTACCAGCAACCTTCACACTTCTCTGCGCTTATCTGAGCTTTTCATTTTCCTGATGAGAAATACAAAGCTCAGAAAGTTTTACCACTTGTTCGTATCATTTAGTGGCAGAGCTGGAACCTATTCACCAAACACCAAACACCTAGATAATGCTGTGAGTGCTGAGCATAAGCACTCACAGATACTAGTTGGCTTTTGTGTAACCAGAATACTAGCTGACAATGGGATTATTTGCTTCTCATTATAGTTGAGTTGGTATTGCCACTTACGGTATCCAAATTCTCAGGCTTCTGAACTCCAGAGCTTTAAAGAAATGCCCTTTGAATACATAGATGTTCCATCCTCTGATAAGGGGTGTATTTGTTAGGGTTTTCCAGAGAAACAGAACAAATTGGATATAGATGTACATGTAGATATAGATGCAGATGTAGATACGGATATATAGAAAGAGACTTATTATGGGGAGTTGACTCACCTGATTATGTAAACTCAGAAGCTCCACCATCTGCCATCTGCAAGATGGAGGCCCAGGAAAGCCCATGATGCAGTTCTCGTCCAAACCGGAAGGCTTGTGGACCAGGGGAGCTGATGGTCTAAGTCCCAGTCCGAGTCCAAAACCATCAAAGAATGCTGATGTTAGGGGGCGGGAGAAGACGGATGTCCCAGCTCAAGCAGAGAGCAGATTCTTCCTTTCTCTGCTTTCTGTTCCATTCATGCCTTTAGTGATTGGATGATCCCTCCCACCTTGGGGAGGATGGATCTTCTTTCCTCAGTCTACTGAACCAAATTCTAATCTGTTGTAGAAACACCCTCACAGACACACTCAGAAATGATGTTTTACCAGCTATCCTGGGCATCCCTTAGCCCAGCGAAGTTGACAGAATTAACCAACACAAGAGGGGTAGAGCCACCTAGCAGTTGTACTTGCCTTATAAATCTATGGCAGGCTGATGAGTCAGCTCAAGTGGCCACCGAGGGCAAAAGCAAGAATAGGCTTCAGAAGGCAGGGATAAAGCCATGTCAAGACAGTTCTGATGGTTACAGTTAAGGAAGCCAAATCTGTTGCTATGTCTCAAGGAAAAATGTGTACCTGAGGAGGAAAAAGAAAACCAGTGGGTGAAGATAGTGAGATACAGTGGGTGCTAAGGAACCAAGGCAAACATGAGGTGTGGGGATCTAGAATTTTCATGTTATGTGGTGCAGGGATGTTGCTGTTATTGGTCTGCACTCATGGTGTTTTGATAGATGAAGCCTGAATTATAGGAGAATGTTGGTGTGGGCAATTTTTAGGAGAATTTAGGAATTCCATTTCAAAATATATGTGGTATGCCAATTTAGCCTTCCTTATCATTATGGGTGCCTATAATGCATCTTTGCCAACATTCAGATTATCTTTGAAAAAACTCTTTGCTACTTTAATACTTAAAAAATATTGGCCATTAAATTCACACTTGCTTGATTATTAGGGAGGCTTATCATTTTTTCCCTATGTCCATATTTGTTATTTTGCTTATGTGAATTATTTGCTAATTTCCTTTGCCTACTTTTGTTTTGGGATTTGAGTGATTTTTCTTAAATTGATTTGTAAACATTCTGTATAGATTAAGAATATTGTCTTATCAGCATGTTTCTTATAATTAGTTTTCTTGGTAAGTAATTTTCATTTAAAGTTTTACAGGATTGTGTTTTATGTAGAGATGTCTTTTTCATTCACTACATTTAAGTTTAGAAAGTTTTTCTTTATCATAAGATCTTTAAGATCTTTGAAATATTACCCACTAGATTTATTTCTTTATTTAGCATTTGGCAGATAAATTAATCTGGACTTTGTTCTATTTTATGGTATGTAGTAAAACACCAAAAATTTTTTTTCCTTATGATGAAAAATTCTTTAATAGTATTTGTTGAGTATCCATTTATCTGTTGAATGTGATACTTGTTTTATCATATATTAATACTACCTTTACTAGCAATTGTTTCAGGCTTATTCTATTTAAATACCTTAATGATTGTAGCTGTGTAATATTTCTTAATATGTGGCAAGCATGGTTAGTTCCTTTTTATTTCACCTTACTTATAAAATAAATTATCGTTGCCACTATTATCTGTTTATTGTTTTCTATAAATCTGAGAATTGCTTGGCCAGTTTTCCCCAGAAATGTTATGGGAACTGCATGAAAACAGTTATTGTCCCTGCCTTAATGAAGTATAATTTACAAAAGGAGAGAGACAGTAACCATATAAACAAACAAGTGAATATATAATTTCAGATAATACATGCACTGCAAACAATGAATAGGGTTTGGTGACTGAAAATTAGAGTATGTGGGATTTAGAAGGCTGGTAGGGAAGCCACAAACATAGTGTGTTCACAGAAGATCTTTTTAACATATTTTAAGCCAGGGTCTGAAGAATCAGAAGGATCCAGCTACCCAAAGAGCAAGAAGTAAGGACAGACAAGGCCACCAGAACAGAATATGCAAAGGTGCTGTGGTGAAACCACCTGAGCATGTTTGAGAAGCTTAAACAATGTGAAGAGGCCTGAAACATCACACGCAAGGGGTAGAGGCAGGTGATGAGGCAGAACAAGATGACAAGGGCAGAGCTCTGAGAGTGGAGCGTGTTGAAGGGGTTTCTTCATTGCGTGGTTCAAATGACACCTTGGCCCTTACCAGTTGTATAGCTCTTGGCAGGGTGCTGAACCCTAAGGGATAAGAATATCAGTTTTACAGGAGGGCTGTGTGGTTTGGATGATAAAATTTAAATAAAGGATTGAACCCAGTGGCTGGCATCAGGGAATTCTTATATAGAGCTTTTAAGATGAGCATAGCCACGGTGTTAAAAACTGTTTGTGCTAAAGTGTTAATTCATTCAGTTTTTCCAACAACCCTATGAGGAGGGCATTATCATCATTGTCCCAGAATGAGACACCAAAAGTCTAACTGATTAGCCTGAGGTCCCACTGCAACACCAGGATGGGAACTCGGCAGTGTAGCGCCATAGTTCCTGCTCTTGACCGCTACTCAAGACATGACCTCTTGATGTAGGTCGAGTGTATGTCTCTTTCTGTATTCAGTAAGCCTGCAAGCCCTGAGAAACCATACAATACCACTACTCCATCTTATAACTGACGAAAGTGAAGCCCAGGGCAGTAAGTGACTTACCCAGGTCCTAAAAAAAATGAATACCAAAACTAGGACTCAAATCCTGGCCTCCTCATTCCATTTTGCATCTTTTGCAAGTAGAAGGGACTTCCAGTATCTCTACTTTGGAACATTTCAGGCTTGCCCTCAGGCTCTGGGATGGACTTCAAGTGTTATAATGTGGCAAGAGGCATTTATCTGCATTGCATAATTGCTTTCAACCAATTTTTTAAAACTTTTCCTTTAGGTCAGTGATAATTATTTCAAGGGCTTTAATTATAAGTCTTTGTGGATCTTCAGGATGTCACTACAAGTGATTATATTTATTATATTTTTAAATGCAGGGGACAACGAGCAAAAAGCAAAACTTGAACAAAAAATTAAAAGAAAATATCTATACATATAAGTTTTGTAAGTTTACTTAAGGCTTAATTCACCTGATCTAGCTTGGATTTCTAGCTTAGCTCCAATAAATACAAACAGCGCCATGTTTTAGGATGCCAAAATGGATTCATTCCTAATGTGGATAAAGCAACACCTATAACACTGGTCCTGGTTTTCTAATTGTCCAATGGGATAGTATCAGAGATCTGTTCCTATGGAGGAAACCTTCCCCAGGAGACTATCTGCTAATATTTGATAAGGAATAAGTGGAGGCATTGGGAACTTAGATTCTAGGGATGTTATTCATTAGCAGTTCATTGTTGGAAGTCTTCACAATAATTTCTCTTTGTTCCCTGAAGTTTCCACATTGTCGTATGGAGCTCCAGCAATTTTTTTTCTGGCTGCTCTTTCAACTGTTGTTGCACTGAACCTGAGTAAAGATCATCACACATCAGGTGCGTGGGATGGTATCACAAAAATTCCCGTGCATGGCTTTGGCCTTATCTTGGAATGAATCTCAATTCCCAGAGTTGGAAAGGACAACTCCATGTCTCTTGAAATGGCCCATTTGTTTCCTGAGACAGGGAACTCATCACATCTTCACCATCATTATGATCACCCATGATGTTTATTGAGAACTCACCGTAGGCTGAGTGCTCTCCACATATGACCTCTTTAATCCTTTCAACAACTTTACAAGGTAGTTATTATCGCTCACATTTTACAGAAGAGAAAACAAAGGCCCAAATTAAAAACCAGAAAAAAATATTAGCCCACAGTTTTACAATAGTGGAGGTAAAATTGAACCCAATCCTTTATTGGTGCTGAGATAAGACTCTATGGTCAGCGTCTGCATCCTAATTGAGAAGCCACAGTTAGAAGGTTACCTCATTTCCACCAAGGGGATCAGGGGAAGAAGTTTTATTTCTTCCTTCATATCTCAACACTCCAGCTGCTGATTTAACCCAGTTCCTTTATTATACCATACTGGAAGCATAATAGCTTTTCTGGGTCCTGAAAGTTTTACAGTTATAATTAGCTATTTTCCATTGTATATATTAGAGGCAACTGTAGGCAGTGGAGTATACTAAAAACATGGACTGTGGTATCATGCTGCTTGGGTTTGAAGCTAAGTTCCCCAACCAATTACCTGTATGACACTGGGCAAATTACTTAACTTCTCTGTTTCCTCATTTCCAAAATGGGGATATTGTGCAGATTTAAAGAATTAATAGGTGTGAAATGCTTAGAGTACTACCTGACACTTGGTAAAAGCCAAAAAAGAATGGGTTTTTTATTAGTATCAATATTACGTATCAGCCCAGCCTGATTTCCAGCCTCTCTCTGTATTTCTGCTTCTCGGAGAGCTGGGGCTGCCTTGGGCTGCCTGTCCTGAGACTGGATGTGTTTTAGTACTTCATTTACATGTTGGGGCTCATTCTGGTTTCACCCAGAACCTATCTCTCTTTTCCATCACTAGATCCATTTCCACACTGTTCCTGGATTTTATGGTGTCACTTCTCCCTGTTACAACCCAGGATGGTTCCCTAGAGTTTCTCTTACGGGGTCCACACTTTATAGGGGCATGCAGAAGTGAACCTAACTCTACCTGCCCATCCTTGACACCTGCCACGTTCCTCAGTGTGCCCAGTGTTCCAGCCCCTTGGAATAACTTAACCTTCCCAAACACCCCTTCCAGGAGCCTTTATCATTTCGTTCCTTCTGTCCAGAAAGCTCCTATCCGAAGGGCAAAATCCCACACATCATTTCAGATACAGCTAAAAATGTTGTCTCTTTTGAGAAACATCCATAGACCTCAATTGACCTTCCTCTCTGGATTACGAAAACTTTTTATGTTTGCTGTCTGATAGCCTGTGTGATGTTAGTGTGCTGTGCTTAGCTGTTTACAAGTATGTCATCTCTGTTCGGGGAGCTCAGTGAGGGCAGAGGTGGAGACTAGTGATCATTTAAGAGGTACACAGTACAGTGGATTGGAACATGAGTTCTGCAGCCTGATTTTCTGGATTTAAATTCTAATTTGCTAATTCCAAACCATGTGTAACCACAAGCAAGTCACAGTGTGCCTCTCCTGGCCTCAGTTTCTTCATAGGTAAATTGGGGGTAATGATAGAAATTGCCTCATAGGATTGCTGTGAGAATAAAATAAATTCATATATGCAAAGAACATGGAAGATAACTAGGCATATTGTAAGCATTCAAAAATATTGGCTGTTATTTGTAGATGATGATAATAATGATGATTATATCCCTGTTGTCTGTCGCTGGACATGGCCTGACACATAGATACACTTAACCACTATTTGGTAATTAATAGATGAATTTCAATTAAAAAAATCTTCAATTCCATATAAATTCCCATTTTATATCATACCTATAAAAATAACAAGCAAAAACACTTTGGTTTCTGACTAAAACTTCTTCCATGTGCATAGGAAGCCAGGACCCTCCAAACCTGAAACCTCCCCTTTGCCTGTTTGATCCTTTCCAGGAACTGGAGTATACTCCTCACACTCAGTCTTGGACCTGGGTCTCCATCAGCTGACAGTCCCAGCTCTTCACTTTGGACCCCGAGCAGCCCCTGCCTGGCTTCCCTGCCTGGCTTTGCCCTCCCTCCTTCTCTTGCATGCCTGCCTTTCTGCTCATTGACTACTTGTCTGGACTGTGCCCCGCTGTTGCCCATCTGGTCTGCAACCCATTTATCTTCCTAGCCTGATGTGACCTCGTTTCATCCACATTTGCCACATCCCTTATAACTCATAGTAGTTCTAGTTCTCTGCCTGGCCACAGGCCTTGTCCAGAGGATTCACTGGGTTTCATCTAAACACACCTAAAACCAAATAGCAAAGCATGGGAAGGGCCAGTTCAGTTTGTAATTGGGGTATCATCAGCTTTTTTTACATTATTAAAAGGTATAATGCTAAGTACAGCTGTTTTCCTTTGAGGGTGTCCCTGTGGTGAATTAGATGATGTATGCAAAGGGTAAACAGTGAATGATACTCAAGATGTTTAACAACTGTAGTATGAGCACCCCCCCAAATCAAAGTGGGTGCAGGGTGTGAGCAATCAGTTTAGTTGTACCTGGGTAATCTCACTGAATAAGCACTCAATAATAGAAGTTACTATTACAACATCCCTTTGGGACTTACAATAAAAACTTATAATACTTACAATAAAACTTATATAAAATACTTATAATAAAAACAGTACATGGTTTATCTGAAATTAAAAGTTCGCTGGGCATCCTGAGCTTTGGTTTGTTAAATTTGGCAACCGTATTTACTGTGCCTCATCCCCAACTATACTGTACTAAGCTAAACATTATGTCCACTTTCATCACCATAAAGTTGAAATTCTCTGTGTTTCTAGCATAGTGCTTGGCACACAGTAGGTGCTCAAGAAATGTTTGCTAAATTTCATTTTATTTGAAGGAGATTGACCGAAATCCCAAAACAAAAGTCAACACAGGGAAAGCAACATAAAATAACAAAAATTCAAGGACTCCATTTCCCATAGACAATAATGCTGGCCTCCCAGCAGAGCAGACTTGTGTGCATAAATTGCCCCCTAGGGAATGACCATGTGCATTTGACTGATACCACATTCGGAAAAGGAACGAATTGCTTACCTAGAGACATTGAAGTGCAGCATCATGGACAGCCTCTGGAAAGGCTGGCTAATGGCAGGTGCCGCTCTGTGGTTAGTTTGTGTGGTGGGACCTGTGCCATTCCCTAATAAGCTTTTCCAGTAGCCACAGTCCCAAGCTTTCCCTTTTCCACAGTGTTTGGTTCTCTCCAATCCTGGAGAAACATCCAAATGAGGCCGTCCGTGCCAATCAGAGAGACATATTGTGGTTTAGTGAACTGCATCGAACCACTTGAGGTCTGTCCATGCCTGGTGGGTGGAGTCCCAAGCCCTTGGCATGGCATTTCCGGCGATTCATAAATCTGCTGTGTCTTCTGTACTCCAGGTACTTCCCTAACTCCCTACATCCCAGTCACACCAGAGACACTTGCTGCTCCTGAGTATGCCTTGTTCTCTCCTAACTTCCACGCCTTTGCTTCTGCCATTACTTCTGCCTGAGATGTTTTTCTCCATATGTGCTCTTAGGCAGATCTTAAGCCTTCTTAGACATTTCTCTGCAAAGTCTCCAGTGCTCTGTGTGGTGTTCCCCAGCTTGTTATCATCCATTCACCTGAGCCCCTTTCTACCTCTGCTTCTGCCCAGATGGGGGAAAAAAACCTCCCTTTTTTGGTCTCCACATGAGTCAGAGATCTTTATGTGTTGGGAATTACATCCAGCTATGAATAACAGGAACTTTCCAGAAAGTGACTCAAGCCAATTAAGATTTTTATTTTTCTACTTAAATGTGTTGTCTGGGGGTTGGCATTCCAGGGCTGATATGGTGTCTCTGCCAGAGAGGAGGCTTTTTCTGTTTTTCAGATGTGTTATCCTTGCTACTGCATCCTGACCTTATGTCTGGGAGATCTTCAAGGGTGAGGGCCATATCATTCATTCCTTTGGTATTTTTTTCATTGTTCTTACCCTCATAGCACAGTGACTATGCAATAAAAGCTTATTAAATGAATGGTAAATAAGTGAATAACTAATGGAGAATTTCTCACTTGGAGAAAAGGGGAAAATGCATATTTGATCATCATAAATAAACCTCAGAGCCAAGACCTGTAGAATTAAGAAGAATATTTAGTGCTTTTCCGTATTTGCTTTAGATATCATACTTCGGTTTATTTGAGAAAATATCCATTGTTTTAGGCTCTTACTGTGTTGATTTAAAAAATGAACTTAAAATATAGCCTCCAAGTTAGGGTATAATGTATTCCTAAAACACATGTTATGAAGTGGAATGTGCTTCTTATGGAAACAATATTATAATTGACACTTATATTTTCAACCAAGGATTTGTCAACAAATAAATCACAGAAATGGTGATTAGTATGTCATAAAAACACAAAGCCACAACAATAATTTAAAAGTGTAAAATTATGCCTTATGTCCTAAAAAAGGAACATACACTAACAGTAAATATTTATGAAACAAGGGGTCCAAATGTACTATAAATTGTATATATTACACACAAAATGCAACTCTTTTGTGCCATAAGCATGACTTAAAACTAATATGCTAGTGATAATGATAATGATAACTTTAAAGTTTTGGAGTAGATCCCATTGATCCTGTAACCTCAGGGCTCACCACAATCCCTGTCCCATAGAAAGTACTCAACAAATGTTTGTGCATTGAATTAAACTAAGTCTATATAGAGTGCATAAGGCATTTTCACATCCATTGTCTTTTTACTTTTTCAAAAATCCTTCTGTGTGGTTGTTTGTGTAGAGAGTATCCCAATTTACAGATAAACTGAGGCTCATGACAATTAAGTGACTGGTTTTCTCAAGGTCAGAAAGTTAAGTTGTGGTGCCAAATCTGTTACCTAGTTTTTCCAACTGAGTTCAGAATGTTTCCATGTGGCCTCACACAAACGTCAATGATTCACATGACCCAGGTCTGCAGACAGAAGCTTGAATAGCCACGCTCTTTTTCTCTAAATAAAGTTTTCTTGGAATAGAGACATTCCAAACCATTTTATTTCTCTTAGTTCTGTCTTAATGTAGAGTAATTGCTATTGATGAGTATGATGGAAATGGCTGTTTTTCTCACCAAATGATAGTTTTGAGGAAAGTCTGGCCTAAAATTTATCCCTGGTTCTTCTACATCAGTTATTTTTATTAAAAACTGAGTTTGCTATCAGGACAAAGAAAGGTTACCACATAACATTAAGCAATATCTTTACTCCACTTGGCCTTTGTATATGGGACTCAAAACATTTCCCATTTCATGGAAAACTGGACACAATAATTATCACCAAATTATACTTTCATACAGCCCCCCCAATGCATCTTTCAAGGATTGCTAAAATAGGAAGACAGTAGTATGCCAAGAGAGCATCCTCTGCTGGAGAGTTGGTGCCTTGCTGTGTTCAAAACCATGACTTCTGACTCAAGAGACTGTGTATTCCAGTCTCTTCTCTGCTTCTTACCAGGAGAGTGATCGTAGCAAGTTACTGAATCCTCTCTGGGTCATAGTTTTCGCATCTAAAAATGCGGATAAAAATGGCAACTACCTCCTATGATTGTGAAGGTTAAATGTATTAAAATAAGTCAAGCATTGCTTGGCAGGAAGGAAGTGTTTAATGGATGGTAGCAAGTAGTGTTATTGGTTTTATATTTTTGAACAATGGTGGGAATTTCTCATTGTCTGCCTAAAATGTACTGAGAGTTAGGAAGCAAGATAATTGCTTTTATTATGGATGTTAGTAAAATACAAATTAATCATATCTGTATGCAGATTGAATTGCTATCACACGCAATAAAGTGGCAGGTCTTCTGTTTATAAGAATTGTGAGATTCACAATTGGAGTCAAAGCTATGCTTACGGCTAGATTGTAAACTATAAGAAGGAGGAGATCCTCTCTGTGTTAATCACGTCTGTTTCTCACACAACTGGCACATTGTAGGTGCTCAATAAATTCTTCTGTAATTAATGAGTAAATAAATAAATAATTACTAGCATTTCCACAAGTCTGACTTGTGATTAAGTTACGCCATAGGCCCAGTGTGTTAAAGTAAACATCTGTAGAGAGTGACCATATTGATTTTACTACTAAAGGTATAAACTTGGTATGTAGATGTACTCTCATGAAATAACAGTTCTTTTGGAGTTTATAAAGATATGATGCACTATAAATTTTATCAGTGCTAATTGTTAGTGTCTCAATTACTGCAGTCCCAATATTTCCACATTACCTCTGCTCTGGTTAATTACATAAACCATAATAGAAAAGAAGAGGCTATAATTTAATGCATTTACATTTGCCATGATGCAAAGGGTATCCATGACTGTTAAGTAGGAGCTAACTGTTAAAAAAATGTATTTAAATATGATCTTTGCAAAGTGTAATGACTTTTCTGAGTAGAGAGCCTTCGTATTTCATGTTCTGTCTTTGTCTTGAAGATTTTGTTGCTGACCAACCATTAATCATTCACAAGTAACTTGTTAAGGAGTAGTGTATGGGGGTCATTTTGTGTGGTGCCCCTCTGTCTGCTTTACTAACTTTAGGAAAGATTGAAGAAGTGTTTATTTCCTTCCTGAGGGCTTGGTAAGGCTTGGGAACTACTTTCATGACCTAGAGATTTTGAAACTTATATTATAATATGGATACAAAGAAGTGAACCACTGTATTATATTGAATAGCATGTTGAAATGTATAATCTGGTTTGTGTTGGCATATTCTGTGAACATAGGATGCTCTCAGGTCTTAAAGTTTTATTTGCTTATTGGCTGTTGGGAACTTGATACTTTGCCACATAAATAATGTTAGCAAACGAGATCCAGAAATCACGACCTCCCTGCTTCCCTCCCCAGTCCTGTTTCTGTGGAAAGTCTCCTTCCAAATTCCAGCTCTTCTCTGTGCCCAATTCTGTACTTAGTAGGGCACAGGTATTCATTAAATGTTGCATGGACCAGGTGATGTCAAAAAGATTTCTCTGGAGCAGCCCTAGAATTGTATCTGATCCTCTCTGTGGGGCCTCGTATGCCAAGGAAAATTTGTGGCTGTGTCAGCATTTACAGCAGGAGAAGAATAGGCAGGAAGAAGCTCCTAAATCCTAAGAATCTTTGGGTTGAAGGTAGGAATAAAATAATATTCTTAGTAACAGGAGATACTCATTATGGAATACTCATTATGTGCCAGGAACTGTGCAAAATACCTTATACACATCATCTCATTTAGTTCTCAGCACTCGTTTTATGAGTGAGGAGCCCAAGGCTGAGAATAACCAGCTTATTTAAGGTAACAGACCTGTAGCGCCCAAACCAGAGTGTCCTGGCTCCTGCTTTTGTTTCTTTCTCTTCCCCTGCCCACCCCACCCCCCAAACTGTTCTGCTTTGGTGACTGGGCTATCCCTGCAGAAGAGACCAGACACAGCCCTGTTGCTTTGTTGAGTACAATAGGGGAAGAGGAATCAGGCAACCCACTGTCTATGGGTTCAAGCCATGCTAATCTCATCCTCTTCTGCAAAAGCAAATACTTTGTTCTCTGCCTGTGACTCCTAGTTCTATTTCTAATTGTTTCTAAACGTGAGGAGGGAAGAACATGATTAATTACCAAACTTCAAACTCCAGTTTGGGGAATATGATTAATTATCAACCTTCAAACCTAGTGTAGGCATAGTGTTGTGATACTATTTTATATTTGTTGGCTTGTTTGTTCTGGTTTTGTTGGTGTTTTAGAGATCCTCTTTTTTTATGACTATAGATCCTTCTGCAAACAGTGCTAAATGAACAAGAAGATCAATTAAAATACAGGGGAAAAAAAAAAAAGCCAAACCAACCCTTGCCCTTGGGAACAGAGCCTCTGATAGCTACATATAAACCCTCCTTAAGCCAACCTTGCAGGGTGCTGGCTGGAGAAAGTGACATTTACACAGAAATGCCCTGCAGGCGAAAGAAACAGAGTTGAAACTGAGCCACCATAAACATTGCGGCTCATAAACCTGAAAACAGGAAGGGTGACCTTTCCAAAGGCTAGAAATGCACTTTTCAGCCTCTAAAATTCAAACAATTTTTGGTGTCAAAATCTCCTCAAGCTCCAAGTTGCTGTTTTTATAAACATGGCTAAGTCAGAAACCGTTGTAGCTGAAACTTCGGGTTTTCAAATGAAACCAGTGTGGGGTTTAGTTGCTTCCCTGGAGGGGACATGGACTGGCTGGTGGGCCTCTCAGAAAATCCTTTGCCACCATCGTTTCTGTTGGCAGTTGACATAGGGAGAATTACAGAAATTAATATCCAACCCTTTTTTTTTTAGTGAATTTCTTTTTTTTTTTTAATTATGTTATGTTAATCACCATACATTACATCATTAGTTAACCGTTGCTGTCGGAGAGGCTCACCGCAGTGTCTTTCCCCAGCCAGGTAAACCTTCCTAGAGCTCCACTTTCCTCGAGAGATGATAGACCAGTAACAACTCAGGATTACTCAATTCTCACAAGGTTTGGGTAACTTGGGGTTAAAAGAACTAGGGAGGTTTA
This sequence comes from Leptonychotes weddellii, assembly GCF_054177405.1. Lineage (NCBI taxonomy): Eukaryota > Metazoa > Chordata > Mammalia > Carnivora > Phocidae > Leptonychotes > Leptonychotes weddellii. The sequence continues at coordinate 165,831,765 of NC_138370.1, read as the reverse complement.
GTGGAAAGACAAGGAGGCTTGGAGGGCTGCCTACAGCGGCATGAAGGAAGAAGGATGTCGTGGACTCTTGGTCTCCATTGTGATCCCTTTACCATTTTTGTGATCTCTGCTCCTGGCTTCCATGTTCTTTGTTTTTCAAAGGCTCGCACCTGAAATCTTTCCGAGGACCGTTCTCAGGCTGCTGAGCTGCTTTGCTCACAGACACAGAAGGACAGAAGTGAAGAACGTTTAGGTCCTCAGAGTCAATGTCATTTGTCAGTGACTAATTCATGTTGGTGCAAGAAAGCACAGCTTCCTTTTCCCAAGTAGGGACAGAGTTGGGAGGTGTAATTTATACTCTAGAGATCTCCCTTGCAGAGTGAGGCTGAAGCTACCCTCCAAGGGACTTTGTCATTGCAACTTTACTGGTATCTTCCCTTTTTCTGTCCTCTGTCCCCCACTCCCTGACAAGTTCTCCGGGGAGCACCTCCATAATAAATCGCTGGCACAAAAGTCCTTACTCGATGTCTGCATCTGAGTATGATTTATTCTGTTAATTCTGAAAAATAAGATTAGGACCAGTGGATAACAGCAGACTTTGAATCAACACAAGAAAAAAAAAACCCAACTTTTTACAAATTGAGTATCTCAGATGTGATTTCTGAGAAACTACCCAGAAATGTTTAACCCGAGGCTGGATGAGTAATGATTGGTACTGTGCTTTCGAGGAGTTCACGTCCCAAGTATGAGGTTACTTTTTAGATTCCATACCGGTGCCTTACCACTGGAATGTCATGCTATGCAAATGGGCCTCAAACCTTCACAGGTGAGCTGCCAACTTTGAACGGTACTTCACACAGATTTTCACAGTGCTTGTTTATTTCTCAGTTTGTTATAGGGCTCTCTCTGTGTGTCAAGTAGGGAATGTAGCTGAGTGGGCTGCACAGTAGGCAGCTGCTACAGGTGGGAGGCATAACATTAAATTGGCTCCAAGTTAACATTTGTGTGAGACCCTCACCTTACAAGAATATGAAACACTGATGAATGCAGAAAACATTTTTTTTTTTTTTAAAGGCAGAGAGCTGGCTGGTGACTGAGTGAATGGTACACACAGAGAAAGATACATAATGATTGTTTAAGCATCACAGTGACTGAGCTAAATTTTTATTGACCTGGTTCGTGATGTTTGCAATCCCTTAACTTTTCTAGGATGGACACCAGATTCTGGTGTCTGAAATCCCACTGACACAAAAAGATCAACAACTGTTTTCTGACATAATTTCCCCCTCCCCCTCCACAACCTTCAATGGCTCCCTTCTACTTGGAGGTTAACACCTCCATTTTGTGGCTGGGCAGGTACAGATTCTCACACAGGCCTGGGAACAGGTTTGATAGTGTCAGAGACAGAGTTTTTGTCTTGTCCGCATCTAGAGAAAGAGGAAGAGGTCTCATACTAGGCATAGTTCAAATGTTCCAAGGAAGTGTTACATTAGGAGAGGGTGGTAAGGCAGGTCAGAGACTAGCAGGAAAGAGAAAAGCAAAAAATCATGAGAAGCCAAGTTTGAGGGGGAAGAAAAGAAAACCCAATAAATCCTCAAGTTAAAAAGTTGAAAAAGAATACTACAAATGCCCTAAGGGGAACTAATAGAGGTGGGCGTGAAATATTTCACAGAGTTGAGGAAATTTCTGCCAAATGGCACCTTCCCAGAAGTACTGGGTGGTTGGGAACTTTGATATTTCCACTTCCTGGCCTCAATCTAACTACATAAAATCTAGATTTATTTGTAATCACTTTGTACTACTCCAGTTTCTCTGGGTTACTCCAAGTCCTTTATTCATTGACTTTACTCATGTAACCCTCTTCATCTCAGCCAAACCAAATTCTACCCATCCCTAATGGCCAAGCATTGGACTCCTCACTACAAAATTTTTCACAGTCCTTCTAGACTCTTAATATCTGTTGAAACCAAAGTACATTTCTCATACCATTTATTTGACCCGTATCATGAAATGCTTTCAGAGATTTTCTGTTTCTTTTGTATATGGCATCTTGCATATTGGATATTCATATATTTATCTCTTGCATGATACATTAAATTGCTTATGCCTTGACCTCCCAAATTGATCTCAGTCCAGAGAGTCATCCACCATATATGCAGATTACATCCATTTGGGTTATAAGATTTACACATAAGAAAATAAACACTCTGGGTTGAGGGTTTAGGAAAGATTCCTGGCAACTGGTGTGTGTTAGGAAGCCTTGATGGCGGCTGGGGAGAAGAACCCAGCAGTTGAAGGATGCAATAGACTCAGAACCTTTGGGATTAGCGTGTAGCCTCTGTAGAAGAAAAGCCCATAGTAACAGCAATAATTGGTAATAATCGTTAGCCCAGTGCTAAATGCTTTACTTACAGGATTTCATTTAGTCCTTCAACAATAAATTTAATTTTTTGGTAGGTATTATAATTCTCATTTTAAAGAGGAAATGGAGGCTTAAAAATGGTGATGAATTTGCCCAATGTCATGTATGCTATTGAGTAGAAGTGACCAGATTCCAAAATTGTTTTAACTGTGTTGTACTTTGTTCCAATAACAGTGGGATTTATGTATGACATTTACAGTGTCAAAGGAATGTGAAAATTTGGAGCTTTAGCTGCTCTGTCAAAGATTTGGGAACTGTAAGACCCTAGTGGAATAGAGACTACAATTTATGATGTAAATGCTCAATTTTGTATCTTATTCTCACTTCTTGTTCAGGCCCTTCGCATTCCCTCCAAACATCCACACATGAGATATTTCTTTGGAGCATTATTTACCCCTTGTCCAAGGGCTTCTCTGATTACAAATAGTGGAAGGGAACCGGGACACAGACATCTAGTCCTGCTCCTACTACCTAGAATTGTAGGCCACTGAGATGGGAGGTCAGGGGGACTCTGGCTTTATCTGAGCTGCTTAATTATGTAAAAACACAGAACTCTACCAAATGATACCTTGTTGATCATTAATTAAAGGTTTGAGGAAACAAGCATTTATTACCTTATTCTCCATTGTTATTTCATAAAATGATATATGTTTTTAATTATATTTGTTAGAAAGTTGCTATTTTCTTTTTAATTTTGCCTGGTAAAAAAAACAAAAAGAAAACCAAACAAAACTGTAATATTTTTGCCCCTACCATCATGCTATAAAGGAGAGGATATTTTAACACTAGTAAAATAGAGAGGGCATAATTTCAGAATTAAGATGAGTCATTTAGTTTCTGAAAACCTCACTCTATCCTCTTTATTGTCTATTTCTTTTCCTTGGTGTGGTGAGAACTTTGTCATAGCCTTTACCCATCTACTTACTGGTGTTTGGGACCCACTGAAGTGGATAATGTTAAGCTCATTTGCTCCCTTCTGTTGTGTCTATGAAATATTCGGGCTCTTTGTATACAGACAAAGCAGAGGAGAATTTAAGGCACTTGACTGCTTCAGGGCAAGTTTCACTATACATCTGACCTGGATTCTGTTTTGTGTTCACATGAAATTATTTGTCTATTGACCCACATCAAGATTTCTGCCTCCATTCTCCCCCTTCTCTCAAGTTTGGTGCATCAATCACATATGGAAAAGTCTATGTAAAAATATAAATGACACCACCAGATCATGTAGAAATACATAGTGAATCCACGTACTCAATGCCTGGAGGTTTGTTGAAGGAAGAATAATTTTAGGGTCAGCAACTCTCACACCATGGCATCTCCTGGCATCTGTCACACCGTGAAGTGTTTAGCTTACTAACTTTCTGCAAGATTGTGTCTCCCAACTAAAACCTGATCTTTCTGATTGTTCTCAAAAGCAAACTGTGTCCAGGGAGGCGGGTTTTGCTCAGCTGGGGATTCTCTGCTGTGAGCTTTTCCCCTTGTTGTCCATCACAGCTTGGGTTTGGCAATTATTAGGAGTCATGGCATGATGCGGTGACTCCCTGTAGTTTATTGAGAGAGTGGGGCTTTGCGATGGGAGGACAACGCTGGGGATCTGATAGTGGCTCTGAAATCTATGGAGATGGATTGTTGTGAGTTAGTGGTGTTAAGTTTGGTTCTGTTGCCATGGTGTTTGGCTACTTGGATTGTTTGTTTTAGCTTTTGTAAATGTGCCCAGATATGGGATGTGCATTCAGTCCACTGAAAGGAGGCTGAGGAAGCTCAGTGAAAGAGGAAATAATTACACTCTGGTTTGGGAATGAGTCAGAATCCCAAGGTATTATTTATTACTTGGGTTCATATAAATGCACTCCTCAGCTTCCTTTTCAGAAATGAATTTCTGCTTTCATTTCATGGTAATCAATATTTGCAGCCCTGATCCCTGCAATCAAACATGGAGCTCAGATTAACATTCAAACTAACAATATTTAAACAGGAAATTTGAACTTGATATGTGGATTACAGTCTTTACGCTTCAAACAAGACAAGGTTTACATAATCAGCCTTCATAATATTTTTTGCCAGTGTCTGACATTTTCCCCTGGTTTTGGCCTTTCTACTTTCAATGTGATGTTCTGAACAAATTTTATTACCATGTAAACAATTCTTCCCCATTTCTTCATCTAAAACTTGTGTAAGATGACTTGCCCATCAGTTTTCTAACCAGAAATTCGATGGCTGTCTCGATGTGGATCCAGTGAAATAGGTGGAGCTTCCCTGCCCCAAATGTGAGCCCCAGCTGTTCCTGCTTGCCTAAAATCCCGTGTAAAATACTTCAGAATCCTGACTGCTCAGTGTTCCCAAAGAGCAAATTTCAACAAACCAGGTGAACCAACTTAAGTGTCCTCATATAGATGGCCAGTGTAGGTCTTCATTTATTTATTCATTCATGCATGCATTGTTCTTTCATTCTTGCCTTCAAACAGTTCATAATGCATTTATTTACCTGTTTGTTCACAAGATAATTGTTATGCATTCAACAGAAATTGAATGGCACTTTACGAGTTACCAAGGAAAAAAGATCAAGTGGGGGAATTAGAAATAAATAAGATTTACCTTCGAGGGGGACACAATGTAATTGGAGAAGACATGAGCCCATAGTAATAGTGTGGTGTATTACATTCCCTAGCAGAGATAGTTTTGAAGCATTACAGCTCTGGAAAAGAGTGGTTTATTTTAACTTGAGTGCTGGTGAAGACAGCTGGAAAAGCTTTATGGAGGGCATGGACCTTTATCTGGAATTAAAGATTATTTATTTATTTTTTAGAGAGAGAGAGTGGGGGAAGGGCAAAGGGAAAGGGAGAGGGAGAGTGGATCTTAAGCAGGCTCCTTGCCCAGTGCAGAGCCCAAGGCAGGGCTCAATCTCATGACCCTGAGATCATGACCTGAGCTGAAACTGAGTCGGACGCTTAACCAACTGAGCCACCCAGGTGCCCCTGGAACTTAAAGAGAGTCTAGTTTTGTCTGGGAGACAAGTTGTGGGGAATTTTAGGTGGAGGGAACCGGGCAAAGGTAATGATTTCTAATAAAAAAATGATTTGGTTTAGAAATTTTACAAGTTGAGATTCACTCATGTCCCTTTTGTTTTTTATTTAAATGATGCCCAACAACTGGCTAGACTGAATATTTTCGATGATCAGCTGGTTGCCTTGGACCATTGTAGACAGACAGCCACAGGGGAGCTAAGTCATCTACCACCGTCTGCTTTGTCAATCTTGGATTCTCAGGGGGAACTGAAACCCAAGTTTTCTCACTTGTCTTCATTTGCTACTTAGCATTCTCATTCTTTTACAAGTTAATAATAGACTGCAAGTTTTAGGTTGCAGTAGATTGGAATCCATACTAAAAATTAGCTTTAATGTAATATGTTGCTTTAAAAGTTTAACATTTGCATTGCTTCACAAATCAATGAAATATTGATGATTCCTAACACCATATCCCAGATGCTCTTCTGAGCCCTTCCTGTACATCCTGAACTGCTTCCTAGACATCTCCCCAGAAATGTGCCACAGAAACCACACATTTCCAAAGCTAAACAATGCATCTTCTCTCTTAACTGGCTCCTTCTATTTTCTATCATTAAGTCATCACCAGTAATACTCGGTGGAAGCATCAGAGTTACTACTGTTTTTTTCTTTTACCACTCTAGGTGGCCATCTAACTCATGTCTTACCAATTCTAATCACATTTAATGCTGTGGTCTCTCTGCCTCTAGTCTCACCCCACTCCAATCCACTAGTGTTTAAGAAAAGTTGCTTTACTCATTCCTTTATTTTTTTTAAATTTAAATTCAATTAGCCAATACATAGTTGGTCATACTCTGTGTTGGCTGTACTCATTTCTTATCAAGGTATTCAGAACACTTCTTTCTTATTTTGCCACAATCTCTGAATCCTTGAATATTGACATTTTGAACCACCAATCAACTTGCTGTTCTCCCAAAACACCATCTCTCTCTCTTTTTTTTCTAGTCTCTTTAATTCTCTTTCCTTTCTCCTGGGAAACAGACCTGAGGTACATCTTCTGTGATTCTTGCTAAAACACTCTCAGAAAGATTTTTCTCAACTACTTCTTTGTTTGACCCATATGTTGTCTGCACTACTGTGAGAACACATGAAATAACAACTGCCATTTTGTTTCTGAACAATAATTTCTTGTTCGTCTTGTGTCTCCTTCTCAAATAATTAATGCAATATTTGGTATATTTTAGTGTGAACAATTGCCAAATCTATGGTAATCTTTCTGAATATTGCACATTGACTTGAATGCAGTAAGATGCCACTGATTTCTCAGGAACAAGAACTTTATATTTGAGGAATTTTTCATCTGTAGCATCTTCTAAATCAGGTATTATTCTGCCACGTGCATTTGGAGCTTGTAGAGGTTCCTTTGGGAGAGGGAGAGGAAACTACCTAACATTCAATAAGACTAGTTCCAGAAAAGGTTAAGTTTCTATATGGTTCAAACATTTGTGACTTCTAGACTCTCATTTATAGTATCTACAAAATCGGAGCCTAACATATTTTAATCTCTGTTGTTGAGTTGTCCTAGAGATGGTTGATATTGAAGATCTTTTTTAAATTCAATATCAGAAGCATTAAATAGTATTATTACTGACTCTGAAAGTTACCCTATCCTAAGTCTTTATCTCAAAGTTAAAAAACAAAACAAAACTTATGCTTAAGTTATTAAAAAAATTCAAAAGCAATCTTCTGAATCAACTTGTGCTACTTAATTATTTAATTCTGACTTTTTGAGAGCCTAATGACAGACCTAAGCCTTGCTGACTTTAATGAAGTCCAATTTCAAATCTCATTTTAAAAAGAATCAAGGGAAATTTCTGCTCCCGTCTTATTTGGCAAGACTTCTCTGCCTCCATTTTCTCTTTTGTTGAATGAGCATTATCAGTTAGCTGTGAAGAAGTTCCTAGAAAAAAATTGTTTTTAATTTAATGTACCTTTATTAGTCACTTAGATAATGGGAAAGTTTGGATGCAGATTCAATTATCGAGTCCCCGTACATTTTCAACAGTCTCTGAATCAAGAAGAATGGTCCATTAATTACCTGTATTGTCAAGGGAGTCACTCGGGAGACTTTGGAACAAAAGGAGTATTCATTAGTAGAAACAGAAAATGGATGGAGCTTGAGTTCTTCATTTCTCGGTTTCATGCCAATTTTGAAAATGGCCTCGCTGCAACTCTTAACAGTGGATTCCTGTAATTACAGAGGACTTAATAATGTGTTTAGAACACCAGGATATGGCTTGTATTGTCACTCACAAATGCAGCCTTTGGTTGGAGTTCTGCTGTAGGGTGCTCTCTCTTGTGCTAGGAAAACTTGTAGAGCTTGAAGTTACCTTCTGATCCAATTTCTTTGTAACTGGGCCCAGACTCAAGGTTAACAGGGAAAGAGAAAAAGTTGTCTCTCTTTGACCTGCACTACACAACTGTCTCCTTTGGGTATCCAGAGCCTTCCATGCCGCCACAGGTGCTTACCTTGGCTCACGGTGAGTTTCCTGTATTGATGAAGGATGATCTTTCCAGTATGTGGTGGTTTCTGGAATGGTTTCTGGAATGCTGAAGTTCTTGAAATCATACAGATGCTTTGATTCATGAAAATTATTCCACAAGGTCAAGTCTGTTATTCTACCCTTCTTTAACTCATTCATTAATATTTACTGAGAAGTTCCAGTGTGTCAGGCAGTGGGACACAGTGAGTACTGAGACACGCCCCTCACTCCAAGACACTTATAAATATAGGAGGCAGAGGCAAATAAAAACACTGGTGCCACACCCTCAGTTCTCTTTGGTGCTGGCTAGTTGTGTCATCCCATTGCAGTTGAAGAAATCGAAGAAGAGGCAACATGGCTGGTTAAATGCTAGGAAGTGCTAGAATTTAAAATATGGTGGTCTGAAGATAGAGCACAGGATCTTACCAAGTCATAGTCTTTTTTTTTTTTTTTTAAAGATTATTTATTTGAGAGAGCGAGAATGAGAGAGAGAGAGAGTACATGAGAGGGGGAAGAGTCAGAGGGAGAAGCAGGCTCCTCGCTGAGCAGGGAGCCCGATGCGGGACTCGATCCCGGGACTCCGGGATCATGACCTGAGCCGAAGGCAGTCGCTTAACCAACTGAGCCACCCAGGCGCCCCCAAGTCATAGTCTTATTCCAGTTATTGCACTCATACGATTGTTTTGAGGAATAAATGAAATAACCCATATAAAGTTGCATAGCACTTGTCATATGCTAAATGCCCAAATAAATGTGAAATGCTAAATGTCCATTGACATTATTGCTCTTTTAATTATTATCACCCTGTCACTCATGTTGGAAGAGCATAGTGGTTAAGCATGTTCTGTGCTTTACAGACTGCAATCAAATCCTGACTTGGATACTAAAAATGCATGTGACCTTGGGCAGGATATTTAACTCCCTCGGACCTCAGTTTCCTGGAAAATGGAGATGATAGTGGTAGCTCTCAATGGAAAGTAACCTTCAAGGGAGCAGTGATGCTTTCTGTCTTGCTCTTGGCTCTAACCTCAGCTAATAGACCTCTGCCTACCATAGAGCAGGGGCTCAATAAATATTTGGTGAATGAATGAGTATCTCCTAGAACTGTTCTAACGTTTAAATGAGTTAATATATATAGAGTGCTTAGGAAATGCCTGTATAAGTGTTCAATTAATGTTAACTTGATTTTATTATATTATTACCATTATTATTGTTATTATCAAATGCCGCTTCCCTCATGAGGCCCTCACTGATGATCTCAACAGGACATGGTCTCTTTCTTCTCTGCACATGTGAAAGTATTTGCTTGGGCTTATCTTATGACACAGCTTCTTTTTTTAGGTATAATTTTTCATGGTTTACCTCCTCTAGGAGACTGAAACTTTTGTGACCATAGGCATTGCTAAAACATCTTTGTGGCTAGCACAACATGTTAGCAAGCCTCTACTCTGACAACTCAGTCTTTCTCTTGCTGAATTAGGCTCCTATATTTTTGCACTAAGATTTTGTTTGTTTGTTTAAGTCAGGTATACCAGGTTGGTAGAGAGACAAAAAGGAAGACAGATCTGCAGTGTCATGGCTTTTCAGGGAAGACAGTAGATACTGCCCCAGCCAGGTTCCTCCCTTCTCAGATGGCGTCTTCCTCCTCTAGGTGCTACTTAGAGGTGTCTGATGGAGGAGTGCAGGGATGAATGGAAGATGAAATCAGCTTTCTTTCCATGACTCTTAATGACACAGAATGGACATTGAAGTCTCCTCTGAAAGTAGGTACTGTTTAAAGGGAGGAGAGAAAAAAAAAATAGCTCTCTTAAGTAACAGCTGTGTGTGTATAGAGCTTTAGAGCTACAAACAGCATTTTCAGATGGTCTGTGGGTGGGTGGAGGATGTGAAAGGACACAAGAGAGGTAAAGTCTAGGTGAGAGATGTTCAGATACCAGAGAGAGCTCATTCCCTTAGGATAGGGTTGAGGTGAGGCATTAAGAGTGCCCTGTTTAATGCATGTCATTTGGAAATTAGTATCTTAGTAAGGTAATTCCCAAAGGAATGGTTCCACCAAGTGGTAGGATGCTGTGGTGGAAAGCAAAACAGAACAAAGCATGTGTTTTGGAGCCAGACTGACAGTGATTCTAATCCAGGCTTTGCTGGTAGTCTTGGAAGCCTACACCTTCTGAGACCTAGCAGCATCATTTGTAGGGCGCCTCGGTGGCTGAGATGGTGAAGCGTCTGCCTTCGGCTCAGGTCATGATCCCAGGGTCCTGGGATCAATTCCTGCATCAGGCTCCTTGCTCAGCGGGAGCCTGCTTCTCCCTCTGCTTCTCTCTCTCTCTCTGTCTCTTATGAATAAAAAAATAAAATCTTAAAAAAAAAAAAAAAAGCCTACACCTTCTGAGACCTAGCAGCATCATTTGTGGAGAAATAATCTGGATGTGGTAGTGGATGTTATTAGAGCTTACCATATTCTTCTGGGCCACGGAAGACCATACCTCTCAGCCCTTTTGGAGTTTGGTCAAGTCATGAATAATTTTGGACAATGGGTTGTAAGCCTAAGTGACACAGATCACTTCCAACCTAAGGCAGTGAAATGCCATGGCACAATTCTACAATCTCTTTTTCCTATAAGCAGCCTGAAAGAGGCCTTGCGTTGAGATGGGGCTACAAGATGAAAGCATCTTGGACACTCACCACTACATGGAAGACAGTTGTCCCAGAAAGTTGGCTCATTAGTTTATCTATATTTTCTTATTCCTTAGCTCAACAAGGGTAGATGAACTACATAGCATAGTAATATGGCACATTACAGGCACTGAGTTAGCTCTCCTCTGTTGGGGGTTCCAGGGAGATGGTTTGGAATAAGAGAAATGTAGGAACATTTGAGTCCATGTAGGTGTCCAATTATATACCACCTTTGTGAAAGACTAACACTATTACTTTTATTTGGCATCATGACTTCATATGCCAGAAAGCACCTGATACAAAAATGGTGCTCAATAAAACTTTGCTGAATAAAAGGGGTGTGGGAGTCTGAGGTCATTCATTGGGTATTCCAAATGGAATGCTGCTATTGGGTGGGATATGTTGGTTAGATATTTCCTTAAATTTGCTCAGTACTTTAAAGCTAGCAACTCAGTTTCAGAGATGTTACTTGCAGTATCTCATTTAATGAATGATATTACATTGACTGTATTCTTTTCCAAAAGCGTCAGTCTTCTCAAACAGGACAGGTTAGTCCTCACTTCCAAGGTAGCATTATTTGACATAGAATTGACTTGGACAGAAAATGAGGCAATAGGGTACACAGACTTGCTTTCAGTTTTATAGTGTGTGCACCGCTCAAAGATGGTCTCTATAGGCCAAGCCATGTACCCTGGCTGAAGGATGCATTCTCTTAGGAAGGGGTGCTTTTTTCTTGACATGGGTGCATCTGGGTTGCATCTGACCTGTGTGAGGGGGATTACTTTCTCTCCTTTGTTTGCCCAAAGTGAATTAGTATCAGCTTAGGGTACAAATATATAGACACATTGTTGTGGTAGCCAGCCTTCCAAAATGAATCCAGGTAATAGCCATCTCCTGGTCATCATGCCCTTGTATAACCCCCTCCCCTTGAACGTGGGCTGGACCTAGTGACTTGCTTTCAATGAATTGAGTACGCCAAAGACAATGGGCTATTACTTCCTAGACTCAGTTACAAAAGGCTATTGTCTTGCCAGCACTCTCTTTATGGTTGGTACAATCTTTCTTGACTTCTTACTTGCTCAGTCTGGGGATGCCAGCTTCCATACAAAGAGGTCAAAGTGGCAAGAAACTGAAGGTGGTCTCTGACCAATAGCCAGTGTGCAACTGAGTTCCTAGTCCAGAAGTCCCTGAGAACTAAACCCTGTCAACAACCAATGAGAGACCTCAGAAGTGTATATTCTTTAAGTGAGACTTGAGATGAATGAGTCCCTGGCAGACACTTGATTCTAGTCTTTTAAGAGACCCTGAGCTGGGTGACCCAACTAAGGCATGCCCAAAGCTCTGACATACAGCACCTCTGAGATGTGTGTTGTTTATGCTGCTAAGTTTTGGAGTAATGTGTTTTGCAGCAATGGAAAAGTAATGTAATGTAAGTAAAATGCCTTTCTACTGCTCACCTATTTTTTCCTCTTCCAATGATGCTTACGTTGCAGGTTCATCCTTATATATTAGCCCTTATGTCCAGCCCTTCTGACCAGCACTATGTGTTACATGCCCCGCTTTGGGCAGCATGTTATGGAATCACATAGAATTAGACAAAGGTATTTCTCAAGCAGAGAAACAGCCACACGCATAGAGCAACAGATGACCAGTACTAGGGGTCAGGTGGACAAGTAGTGTACTCTTAAGGTTTCATACAGTCATTCTTGGCCTGGCCACCCGCAGAATCTCTGAGCAACTACCTGGATGATCTGTTGACACAGGCTCTCTTTCAGGGCTGAAACAATTGAGATGTCTTTCCACTCAAAGCAAGTAAATGATAATAGAAGACCCATCATTAACCCAAGGGCACATGTGTACCGGGTCCAACCACAAATCTGTAAGAAGTTTAAATGTTTGTGTCTATGCTTCAATGTCTAGATGCCTTTAATAGCAACTCTAAAGAGAAGGTACTGGTCAGGATATCCTTTTGAGAAGCAGCATTTAGGAGTATAGCCAGTTTTCCCATTTTTCTTGACAAGTCCTTGAGTGCCACTCAAGGTAGATGGACCCTGGGATCCATAGATAGACTCAAGTCATTGTTCTCACACTGTAGATACCAAATGATTTTACTGTAAGGACCACACACATAGAAACTAGGCTGATTGAAATCTGGACTTAAATCCATATAAACCTGTTCAGATGGCAGTCCTCAGTGGTACTTGGGTGAGCTCAGTTGGGAAATAGTTCAAGTCAGTAAAAACATTGAATTAAACTGATAACATCTAATTGATTGAGAGCTTACCACATGGAGAGGAGAGACCACAGGATTTGGGTCAGCAGTTTAGGCTTTATGAGCTTGAAGTAATTAAATGGTTGGGGGGGAGGCAGTACAATATGATGTGGTTGGGCATTCACTCAGTAAAATGATACTTGCAGCACTTTAAAAAAATCAGCCCTGAAGCAAACCTTGTGATTTTTTTTATAACAATAAAGAAGAGATATATTATTTCTATCTAGAGGTGATGTCATGCAATAGAATTCTTAGAATAATATATGTAGTACTTAGGAGCAAAGTTTTAGGGACAAAATGTCTCAGTCTAACCTGGCTCTATCTCTCACTGTGTGACATTGGGAAAGTTAGTCTAACTTTTCCTCAGTTTCCTCATCTGTCAGATAAACATATTTACTAATAGTACCCAATTCAGGAGATTGCAGTATGGATTAGAATAGCTCCAGGGATATTGAATGGAAAGGCAGATGAATTTAGTGGTTGTACACATGGACTCTCAAGCCAGACTACCAGGATCTGAAGGTCAACCCCACTACTTCATATGTTTGCTAGCAAAACAACTTTGCACATGGTTAAATTTCTCTGTGCCTCAGGTTCTCTCCTGTAAAAGGGGGTGATAATAATTGTACCTATTAAGTTAGGTGGTAGTGAGAATTGACTTGTTCATTTAAAAAAAAAAATGTATTGACTGAGCTTCTATTATAATCCAGCCACCATTGTAAGTGTTATCAGTATGCCAAAAATAATCACTGTCTAGGTGGTTATGTTTTGGTAGAGTGAGAGAGAAAACATACGCACACACATTTTAGGAAGGGGAAGAAGATTAGGAGTGCCAGCCAGGGAGGAGACTAGGAGTTGGGGATGCCAGAAAAGGGATAAGAGTTGGGGGTTCCAGGAAGGGGGTGGGCATATTGTAGCAGCAATAGATAGAGTGTTCAGAGTTGGCCTCATTAACATGAGGGTATATGAGCAAAGACTTGAAAAAGATTAGGGGCTATCCATGCAGATATCTGGGAGGAGTCTCCCAGGCAAAAGGCCCAGATAGACCAAAGCCCTTAGCTAGGAACATGCCTGGCATATCTGAGGAACAATATGAATCCAGTGTGCCTGGACGAGTGGGAAGCCACAGCGAGAAGTAGAAAGTGGGATGAGAGAGCTAATGGGGGTTTCCTGAACTGTAGATCCTTGGGCAACTGTTAGGATCTTTGGCTTTAAGTCTGAGTAAAAGGGCCTATAGTGTAAGATTATAAATGGAGAAGTGACATAATCTAGTTTATGTTTAAGAGGATTGTTCTGGCTGCTGTATTGAGAATAGATGGAGAGAGATAAGCACACCAGTGGGAAGGCCTTTGTGGCAGACCTTCTGTATTGTGGGTTCTTCTGCATTTCCCAGGATCCCTTTCAGCTATCTTGACCATGTACTGGGCTCTGTCCAGTGCAATGTAACCACAGGTAATCACGTTATCTCACTTCCTGTTGAGGCCCCGAAGCCCTAGAAATTGCAGAGCCATCAGATGGAAGAGGTCTGGGATTTCTATAGTACAGCTAGGAGGAGAGTATCCCAGGAGAACCACCAGACCATGGGCATCGGCTTTGAACTTTGCATGAAATAAACATCAACTTTGAAATGATTCATGCATCTTAAGTGTTCAATTTGAGAAATTTTGATGGTTGTACAAACCTGTGTACACATATCCCAGACAAGATATAGATCACTTTCACTACCCTAGACAGTTTTTTAAATGACCTTTAGTATAGGATTTTCACTTAACCACCAAGATAAGTACTTTTGGACTTCTATTGTGAGTTTTGCCTGTTTGTGGACTTTGTGTAATTGGGTTATTCAGTCTGTACTCTTTTGTGTCTGGCTCATCTTCAACATGATGTGTTGGGGGTTCTTTCATGTTGTTGCACGAGCAACATTTCATTTGATTTTATGGTGTGTAGTATTCTATGATGATATTACAGTGCATTTAGAGATGGTTGGATTGTTTCCAGTTTTTGCCCATTATGAACAAATCTCTTAAGAATTCCTAAGAGAATTGCGCAGTTCTTTTGTTGGGGGATGCCTTTCTTTCTCTGGGGTAAATACCTGGGATGGAATTGCTAAGTCATACGTAGATGTATAACTTTGTAAGAAATTGCCATCCAGTTCTCCAAAGTGAAGGAACGATTTTATACTCCCACACCCTTACAGTTTTTCTTCCTTTGTGTATACTCGTCTTTTTAAAAACTTACATCTTGTATTTGTTTCTTGCTGGTATATTAGAAATAAAAGTGATTTTTAATGTTATTCTTGTGTTAGGGAAAAATTCTGAACTCTTTTATTAATAATGAGATTGCACATCAATCTTCTTAGATTTTTCTGTGCCTGTTAGTTAATTCCTACCAGGTACAAACATGCTGTCATGCTAAAACATTCTCACATAACCAGTCTCTCTCCTCAAAGAGTTTACAATTTAATTTTGCATATAGGGGCAGAGTGTGATATTTCTCACTAAATATCCATATGTTCTTCCACATTTCCCATCCTCAATTTGGATGGTGTCAATATCACTAATTGTAGGCAATTCTTAACTCTTTTGAGGCAGTTATAAATGGGTGTGGCTTCTCTCTGGTCCTGATCCCCCACACCCTAACGTCCCCCCTCTGTTTCTCCTATGCATTTAGCTGGAAGCAAAGGATTCTGAATAAAAGAGTTGAGGATAGAAGCAGCCTGGATTGTTAGATAAGAGCATTGCTGTAGGGGCGCCTGGGTGGCTCAGTCGGTTAAGCATCTGCCTTCAGCTCAGGTCATGATCCCAGGGTCCTGGGATCGAGTCCCACATCGGGCTCCTTGCTTAGCGGGGAGCCTGCTTCTCCTTCTCCCTCTGCCTCCCTCTTCCTGCGGCTCCCCCTGCTTGTGCTCTCTCTCTCTCTCTCTGTCAAATAAATAAATAAAATCTTAAAAAAAAAAAAGAGCATTGCTATAGGGCCACACAGTTCACACTGGATGGTGATTTTAAGTGAGAAATAGGGCTTTGTTAAGCTATGGAAATTTGGGAGTTTATCCACACCTGAAGCTTAACTTAGCTTATTGTGACTGTTACAAAATGAAGTTAATTACAAAATAATTGGTGCTACCTTAAGATTAAACTCGGGGTGCCAGGGAAACGCAGAGGATACCTGACCCAGTCGTAGAAGTTAGAGAATGCTTTCTAGAGGAATTAAAGTCTAAACTGAGATTGCAAAAATGAATAAGAACTATTGTGTTCCAGCACAGTTCCTAGCACATGGTTGATCAAAAATGCTTTCTGAATGAATCAATGAACACTATCAACAATCAGAACAGAGGTGTGTTCCTGAGGACGTCTGCAAAGGGTTTCTGATTAATCTAACCCTTGAAAATGTGGTATTTTGTTTGGGCAACTCCTAGAGGCTAGGACTTTTTGGGAAAAAAACGTCAGTGTATTCCAATTGTGGATTGATGACCAGAAAATGAAAACCTGGCTTCTCACCTGCCTCACACACCACAACATTGAAGCAGCGCTATCCCACCAGCAGGTTTTCCTTGGGGTTTCTGTTCCTGGGGTGTGACAGTATTTACACTTCACAGGCAATTCTGTGAGGCTTCTCAAAAATAGTGGAAGCCAGAGCCCAGAGAAGGTAACTAAAAGCAAAACCAAGCAATACGTGCTCTCCTTAATACCCATCACCGGGCTAACCCCTCCCCCCACCCCTCCCCTCTGAAACCCTCAGTTTGTTTCCCCGGGGTCCATAGTCTCTCATGGTTCGTCTCCCCCTCTGATTTCCCCCCCTTCAGTTTTCCCTTCCTTCTCCCAACACTACATCAAAAACTAATGATGTACTGTACTGTATGGTGACTAACATAATAAAAAGATAAATAAAAATATTTTGAAATATAAATAAATAAATAAAATCAAAACCAAGAGAGAGAACAGAGGTGTTTGCTTGTCTCTGGAAGACCACAAGGCCACAGGCTTGGGGGGCGGGGCGGGGAGGGAGAGAGAGAAGCTGAAAGGAGACTGGCCCAGTGACAGCGGTGACCCAAGGAATCAGAAGTAAATCCATGGTGACCTGGGGGTAAACATCTGAAGGAAACAGTAACCGATGAAGGAAACTTTTCATTTTGGATGGAAAGCACTGGAAAGAAATCTTAAACTTAGTCATGATCTTCAGTCTTAAAACGTTACAACCTGGTCAGCACGTGAAGACAGTACAGGTCGATTACACAAACTTGTCAATTCTTCCACAAAGAGATGAGGATTTTATTGAAAAGAAAGAGAAACCTCAGAGCTTTGTTTCGACACTTGAGGGGGACAAAGTGAGTACTCTTTTAATTGCTTTGTATGTTTTCCCTGATGGATGTTAAATACTCATATAATCAAGCCAAATGCATTTTTTTTTTCCTGGTGAGAACTCCTATCTCACCATTGACAGATAGTATTAGGTGTAATATGTTCTGCAAGGGTTGCCATGGTAAGAGTTCATCTGCTTCGCCCCACCATCTTTCCATAAATAACAGAGTGGGAATGCACAGGAAGCCTGTATAGAAAAGATGTCTGGAGTTACAGCACACACTTAGCGCTTCGCCATGCTGGAGACTCACCAGGTTTTATGTTACGTATATTTTGTACTAAAAGTTTCCTCTGTTTCTCTTTCTGTTTTCTTTCTTTCCCTCTCTCCTTCTGATTTGCGTTGGTGGCCTGATTTTCAACATTAGATAATTCCGAACATCACCACCGAACACTGGCAGATTTAATTGAATTAATGAAGCAGCAGTGTGTGTGTGTGTGTAGATGTAGTTGAATTTTAGTAGCAGCCCACTTCTTGTAAATACCAACTCTGTCGTAATTATATTAGACTTAGGAGTCATCTAATTTTTACCATGGGGTTTCAAACATAGCTTTATGTTTCCTTTCTAGGAAGGAAAACTCGGTTATCACTTGTTTGCCTACTAAACATTTCTAATCTATTTTCGTGGAATTCTTAAATAATTCTGTCTTTTGGAGTGAATCACTATGAGGTGACATGAAAACTTTCTTTCTTCCCTCTGAGCAGACCAACCTTTGGTGTTCAACTTAGCAAATGCTCATTTAGCACTTATTCTAAAAATGCTCTGCGATTTTCTGGGGAATCAGAGATAATGAGGATATGGTCCTTGTCTTCCAGAAGTTCTTATTCTGTTTTTGGAAGAATTAGTTTTCAGAACAATAGTCTTGGGCTTAGAAGATTTTCTTTGAGGGGTGGAGAGATGGGGTTCTGGGGCAGATGCCTAAATATGCTGGTTGAATGCCATGTAGGTTGAGTTCATAGGTACCTAGGAGGGAGTGAGCAAAACTGACTTGGTTGTCCGAAGGCAGAGCAGGTAGGAAAAGGCACTCTATTTGCATATCCAGTCCTCAGTAGTTGCTAGGGGACCACAGCAACCATAGGGCTGAGGTCAGAGCAATCAGGAGAGGCCTGTGGCCACAGTTATTTGGTCTCTCCCCAAGAGGCTTCTGTTACCTTTGAAACCAGAGCAGCTCTGGAGTTTCTGCTAAATTCCATCCTTTCTAGCTGGGCCCTCTGGACTTAAAGGACAGTTGTTAAATTGGGATGACACAGGGCCTCCGTATGCATATCCTGACATGAACATTCACTTTTTTTTTTTTTAGAGAGAGAAAGAAAGTGCATGCATGTGTGCACATGAGTGGGGGGAGGGGCCGAGGGAGAGGGAGGGAGAGAATCTTAAGCAGCTCCACACCCAGCATGGAGCCTGATGCGGGGCTCAATCTCACGACCCTGAGATAATGACCTGAGCCGAAATCAAGAGTTGGATGCTCAACTGACTGAGCCACCCAGGCCCCCCAAACATTCACTTTGGATATTCAACGTCTTGGCTGAAGAAGGGGCCAACTACCTGGCCAAGCACAGGGAAGTGATTAGAGTAGAACTCTATCTCGATATGTGGCACACAAGATTTTTATACAGCAAACTTGGACAAATAGTTTTGATTTTATTTTCATGTAATAGAAAAGAATTGGCCAGTACATCAAATCTACAATAGAGTAAATAATGTAAAGTAAAATAACGTAAAATAAAGTAAATAATGCCACGATAATCTTAAGAAAAAGGTAGATGCATTTAAATAAAAATATTAAGTATAAGTAATATATATAAATATATAAATATTAAGTGTTAGTATAAATGGTTTATCATGTATCAGGGAAGAACAGCAGCTGTAAAAAATGACCCACGAGTCTCACAGACTTAATTTAATAAAGGTTTTCCATGCATGTCACAATCCAATGTGCCTTGACGTTGTAGCTCTGCTCCATGGAGTCATGGAAGCCCCAGGCTTTTTCCAACAAGTTGCCCCAAAACCCACTGAGCCTTAGAGTCCTTGGTTAGGTTATCAGAATATGGCTGGGAGATGTGGCAACAGGTAAAGCATGGAGGTGGTTTTAATGGGCCAGGCCTGGAGATGTTGGTTATCACACCCACCACTTTCCTGTGGCCTGATTCCAGTCACATGGATGCACAAATCCAAGGGAAGCTGGCAACTTCCATGTGTAGAAGAGGGAAATGGTTTGGTAAACATCTAATCTCTGGCCCACATCAATATAATGAATTTCTTAAGGTTAAACATGAATGAATGACTTATTTTTTTAAAAATTTGAGAGAGAGAGAGATAGCAACAGAGATAGCAAGAGAGAGAGCATAATTGGAGAGGAGAGGGAGAAGCAGAGAGCCCGATGTAGGGCTCGATCCCAGGACCCTGGGATCATGACCTGAGCTGAAGATAGATGCTTAACCGACTGAGCCACCCAGGCGCCCCTTGAATGACTGACTTATGAGAACTTTGATGAATAGGCAAAGCATTGAGCTCTGGAGGTTTTTGTTTTTTAATCACAACACTGATTGTTTTTATAGGTCTCACCACTGCCATTTATTAGTGAGAGGAATATAGGCACGGTACTCGGTTCCTCTGGGGCTTGAAGGCCCTTTGTGGAGAGTGAGGAAATCTATCTAAAGAGTTTTGGGGAGAACAATAGGCGCTCATACGTGTTTAGCATCATTGCACAATACTTGGCATGAAGTAGACGCTCATCATATGTTAACTCCCCTCCCTTAATATCCTTTTCTTCTTCAGTTTTTGATTTAAATATTTGGGGAGAGATCTTTGTCGCTGAGAAACCATGTCAGCAATTAAAGCAATAAAATATTTCTTCCCTCAGGGAGAAGGGTGTCTTCTCTTTTCCTGTGTTGGCATGCTTTCAATTTCAATGTCATATTTTAAATTTGTGCACACATTCTAAGAATTTTTTAAATCATCAGCTGTGTTTATTTTTTTAAAACATTTACACACTAATCACTTTTGGTCTAGATAGATTAAACCAAAAGAAATTAAATTAAGTTTTCATAATAAAACCTTGTCTACAATGGCTCAAAATAACCTTTTTGGTGGGTAGAAAACCTTGTTTTTAATCATGTCTATTTGGTTGGTGCTTTTTATATGGGTCTGTCCTTTGACATTTAGTTAGGACAATGATGAGTCATAAAGTTACATGAAGGAGGCAATTGTCCTTTAATATCCCCCTTCAACCTGAGGCAAGAATTTCTGAAGCCATTTCAGGTTTATAGGGTTAAGTTTTATATTTAGTGGCCCATTTTCCTATTCATCCACTGTCATCAAATTCCCTTAATCTATTGAGAAGTTCCTACTGTAACTTACAAAGCCTCAAACTAAATTAGATTCTAAAACTAATGAAACTTAGCAAATCTAGAGCAGTAACCAAATAATATTCTCCCCTCAGTGAGCACAGGAATGTTTCATTTTATTATGAATGAGGAAATTCTATGAGTAATGGGTGGGAAATTAATCATAGCACAAGCACCAGTAACTTATGCCTTACATTTTTCCCATTAAGACGTCTGATGGGGAATTTGTTCTTCGCCAAGATAGAGAAATCTCATAGGTAACACTTAGAGATAGTTAGATGAAGCTCCCCCAAGATTCCTGAGTCAGTTTAGAATTTCTAGTGGACTGAGAAATCACCAAAATGTGTGTTAATGGAAATAATAAAAACTTTTGCATTTATTTGGCACTTAGTATGCATTAGACCCTGAAGCAGTGTTTCATAGCTGGTGGAGATGAGGTTTCAGCTCCAGCTGGGTGACTCCCAAAGTTCTTACTTTTACCCTAGCTCTGAAGACAGAACCAGACAAAGACCACTAGTCCTTTGGAACCATCAAGTTTGGAATTGAGGAGGATTCTGCCCACTTCCTAAGACACGGTAGGAAATCAATTCATCTTTCCAAATCTTCTCATTTCTAAAATGGGGATTAAACACTGTTAACTATACTGGAATTAAAATAAAAAAAATAAAATGAGGATTAAAAACATTTGGAAAAATATAGTTTTCTATTTTGTAGGTTATTATTATGCAAAGTACAGGTTCATTTGGGGCTCTAGAGAAACTGAATGGCTGAATGGTCTTTACAAATAGATTGTTTGGCTCAGATGTATTTTTCTGCCTTAATGAACGAGGGTAAATGTTAGTGATGTTGAATGCCATTTGGAATCCATTACATTTCATTCCATGAGTTATAGATTAATCCAACCTAACATTTACTGAGCACTTAAAAGTGGGCGAAAATTCATTCCAGTGTTTCATAAGAGCCACAAATATAAATACGCTATCGTCTGGGGTGCCTGGGTTGCTCAGTCAGTTAAGTGTCTGACTCTTGATTTTGACACAGGTCATAATCTCAGGGTCACGAAATTGAGCCCCGTGTTGGGCTCTGCACTCAGTGTGGAGTCTGCTTGAGATTCTCTCTTTCCCTCTCCTCCTCCCCACCCCACCTCTCTAAAACCTTAAAAAAAAAAAAAAAAGCTGTGGACTTGGTCAGCAGCAGATTCTTGATTGCAGGTGATAGAAACTAAATAATAATAATGATAATAATAGGAAATGGGTTGGCTTCCCTAACTGAAAGTCAAGGGGTATCCATCCAAGTGGTCAGTGATGCCATCAGCAGTTGGTTTCTCTTCATCTCTCAGCTCTGCTTTCCTCTGAGTTGGGTGTTCTTATAGGTAAGATGGTATTTTTTTGCTGCTGACTCACAGCCTTCTGGTTTAACAGCTACCTTAATGACCCCAGTGTAAAAGGAAATTCTCTTTCTGAATAGTTCTGCGTGAATCCTAGGTGTCATTCTTATCAGCCTGGATTGTGTCACATGCCTACCCCCAACTAATCCTTTAAGGGAGGGAGACTTGAACTAGGTAATATTGTACCCATTTTGTGGCCGAGGAGTGGCATCTGCAGCTGTACCAGAAGAGGTGTAGAGAAGAAGTTGTTTCTTAAAGGGACATACATGGAAGCTGAGAAGTGGATGTGCACAAGAGAGATCATTTTGTCTGGGCTATGAAGGAAGTGTGGGCTTCTGACAGAGAGAGAAAGGGATGAGGTATATTTCAGGTGGAGAAGTCAAGATGAATGTGATAGTTAATTTTATTTGTCAACTTGATTTGTCTAAGAGATGCCTGAGTAGTTGGTAAAAACATTATTACTGGATAAATCTGTGAGGGTGTTTCTGGAAGAGGTTAACATTTGAATCTGTAGACTGAATAAAGAAGATTGCCCTCACCAGTGTGTGGGGGCCTCATCCAATCCATGATTGGAGGGAGGGAGAATTTGCTGTCTGTTTCAGCTGGGACATCTGTCTCCTCCAGCCCTCAAACATGACTGCCCCTGTTTTGGGTGGCTTATGGACTCAGACTGAATTATGCCAGTGGTTTTCCTGGTTTTCCAGCTTATAAATGGCAGATCATAAGACTTCTTAGTTTCCATAATTGCATGAGCTAGTCCCTATGATAGATCTCTTGCTTCTGTTTCTCTGGAGAACCCTGACTAATACAATGAGTAATGACAAAGACATCGGAAATTTAGTACAATTGAAACATAGGTTGTATAAGGAGGTTCAGTGATAGGGTGGAGTCATGTAGTAGAATGTTTAGAATGCCAAACAAAGAACCTTAACTTTATTTTCTGGGCAATGTGAAGCCTCTGATAACTTTTGGGAATGGGAAGTAAAATATCTCCCACTACATGGCGAGTCCCTTCAGGGCCAGAAGATAACTTATTGCCCCCTTCATGCCCAGCACAAGATAGAGTACCCAGCACATAGCTGGGTCTCATTAAAAACTTGTTGAAGAAATCAATTTCATTACCAAATGTCTGAGGATAGGTGCTTCTATGTGTCAGATACTAACTGCTTTATAGGCACCTCCTGGGTTATCACAGAAACCGGTTGAAGGAGGTGTGTATATTCCATTTTATAGATGAAGACTGTGATACTTGTAAAGGTCAGGTGATAGAAGGAGGATGAAGCTTGAGGTCCTCTGCATTTAAATCACAGGCTCCATGTCACATCAGTGTGACTCCATGTGATCGTGTAACACCTGACAGAATGTTAAGAGCTTTCCATATGTACGCTGTCTTCCTCAGGCCTCACTATATTTCCATGAGGTGGGTGTTATTATCATTTCCATTTTATGGCTGATAAAATAAAATTCAGAGAGGAGAAGTAACTCAACCGGAATTCCAGAGCCAGTAAGATGAGGTGCTGACTTGTATTTGGCAATTCTGGGTCCAAAATCCATTCACCTTCCCCAACACAATTAGTTTCCCCACCAGTTGCCAAGCCCTAAACTGAACATGGTGGGGAAGATGATCTGTGTGTGTGTGTGTGTGTGTGTGTGCGTGCGCGCACACACACGCGCACGCCAACTCTAATATTCAGAGATTCTAGGTTTCCAACAAAATATTAAATGTGCATAGCACATGTCTCCACTTTTTCAGAGATTATAAAATGAGAGCCATGCAGGCTAAAATGAAAAGATCATTGGAATAAGCTCATGATTTCAGTCGAAGCATTGCTGTTTAAATCTCATGAAACAGGGCTCAGTTAGCTTTCTTAGTATTGTTTTTCTCTTTCATGCAAATATCCACAAATTCTCTGCACTAGAGATCCTTTTACATTCCACTGGGCATTGGGTGTGAACTGGCCCAATCCATGAGAGTGCTAACTCTTCCACGAAGGGCACTTGGCAAAGTGAACTGGCTTGCAAACCACTTTGACCCTGGAACTTGAACTTTCGTGCAAAGTGGGACATAGTCAGAGCATGTCAGATTCAAATCCCTGCCCAGATTAGGGATGGAGATGGTGATCTATTTTGTTTCCTCTGACTCTGCAAGTCAAAAGAGAACAAGGATCTCTTTTTGGACTTGGACATGCAGTGAAGTGATAAAAAGAGGACAGTTACAATGATTAAAAAAAACTAACATCAGCTGAAGGCTTGGGACAGTGTTCCAGGCGTTGTGCCAGTCAGTATTGATGGAATCTGCCTTTTAGCATGGAGACTTGACTTGCTTTTGGTCTTTAGGTCATAGGTCTCCTTTTCTGGGAGAGGATTTTGGTGGATCTTTTAATTTCATTGACATAGACAAACCCACATCCCAAGACAAACCCAAGAATCCACATTGGGTTCTTGGCAGGGACTCAGTTGACAGTGGAAATACCCAGATGTAGATGTTGCTGATGGCAATATTAAGTCATTTGTATAGCAGTTCACATTAGACATCTATTTTGTGTCCCTGAAAACTGTGCAAGGTATTTTTTCCCCCTAAATTTTGTTTTAAATTTCTCTATGTCTAAACATTTTTTGTTTTAGGGAAATGTTTGGAAATGTTTGCATGTCTTCTCATCTAAGCATTTGCTCCCAGGAGATGGGGAGTGGAGGGCAGATCACATGTGAGGGATGTGTTGGCTTGGTTTTCTTCTCACTCAGTATTGAAGGAAAGACTGGGAAAAGAGTTGGGATCAGCTTGGGATCGCACAATATATTCCTGGCAGAACCACTGATGTCTGACATCCAGAGTTGACTGACCTTAAATAAACGAGCATTTTAGGAATGGACTGTCAGATCATGTTGATTGCCAGGGCTCTGGGATCAGATCACACATTGTGGGGGGATGGAATTTCCAGGGATGGGAAAGGATAGCTTCCCTGCCGATAGTTGTAGGAAGAGATTAGTTCTAGACGAGGATATGAGGTGGGACTTAAATAAGAGGTAGAGAGGTTGGGATTAATGCATTCTTTTTTTTTTTTTTTTAAGGTTTTTATTTATTTATTTATTTGACAGAGAGAGACACAGCGAGAGAGGGAACACAAGCAGGGGGAGTGGGAGAAGCAGGCTTCCCGCAGAGCAGGGAGCCTGATGTGGGGCTCGATCCCAGGACCCTGGGATCATGACCTGAGCCGAAGGCAGATGCTTAATGACTGAGCCACCCGGGCACCCCAAGGATTAATGTATTCTTTATTCTCTTTCTCTGTGGGGCTTTTCAAGGGGGCTTGGTGATCAGGTCGACCTAGAGTTGAATTTATGGAGATGGACATTGATTCTGGGTGATATGTGTGGGGGGAATTAAGCAAGAAGTCAGGGACAGATTCTGGTTGGAACAGATACTTCTACTTATTGAGGAGCTGCTTCTAAGTAGCCACAGAGGAAATAACTAATGGTAGATTAGTAACTCCTCTATAAGCCAAGGTGGGCTAAGTCCCCAGTGCAGGACAACTGTCTCTGCAAGACAGCAAATTTGACAAATCAGTTGGTGTCAGAGATTGCAGCCTGCTAGCAAGGTGGAGAGGGTGGAGGAGAATATAAATAATAACAAAGATATAAACAAACATTTGTTGAACATTCATTGAATCTGTACCTTGTTTCATGCACTGTGCTAAGCTCTAGCTTCAAGTACAAATGACTTCTTGCCTGTGAGATGCTCACACCCTGAGAGGCAGGAGGGACTGGGACTAATATGGGAACAGCAGATTCACACCTGCCTTCTCACCGAGGGAGAGCTACCAGTTACTGAAAGTGGGATTTTGCATGCTGGTGAACCGTTATTTCTTCTCTTGCTTTCTTTGTATTTCTATCTCTGGACAAGAGCCTATGCTTAAGTCGACGTAAGTTAAATGTGGGTGTTGGATACTGTATTTGCATGAAATCATTTCATCTGTATAACCATCTTTATTTATTTTTATAATTTTATTTGAGAGAGAGACAGAGAGAGTGAGAGAGAACATGAGCAGGGTGAGGGGCAGAGGGAGAAGCAGACTCCCTGCTGAGCAGGGAGCCTGATGTGGGGCTTGATCCCAGAACTCTGGGATCATGACCTGAGCCGAAGGCAGACACTTAACCAACTGAGCCACCCAGGCGCCCCTGTATAACCATCTTTAAAGGTGGGTAAGAAACAGCTCTTATTTCCAGGTTATATAGAGAAATAGGATAGTGAGGTTGAGAGACTTGCCCAAAGTGATATGGAGACAAGGTGGATATCTGGCACTTATGCCCAAGGAGGAGAGAGGGGAACATAACAGAAATGAAGAGGTACAAGCTTCTTTGGGTCCCTTGGCCCATCTTCAGGGCCATACATCATTTTCAGTTTTATGACCTCCTCATGGTAAATTCACTCACCCATTCTGTAGCATTCATTCTTCCCCATCTTGCTCACCCTCTGCTATAGACCGTTTGTGTTCTCCCCAAATTCCTGTGTTTGAACCTATTCTCTAGTGAGATCATTTTAGGAGGGGTGATAGTATTAGAGGCCTTTTTCTGGGAGGTGATTAAGTCATGAGGGTAGAGCCCTCATGAATGAGAATAGTACCCTCATAAAAGAGACCCAGAGAGCTTCCTGGCCTCTTCTACCATGTCAGGCATAGTAAGAAGACAGGCATCTGTGAACCAGGGAGAGGGACTTCACCGGACAGTGAATCTGCTAGCACCCTGATCTTGGATTTCCCAGCCTCCTGAACTGTGAGGAATACATTTCTGTTGTTTATAAGCTACCCATCCTGTGATATTCTGTTTAGCAGCCCAAATAGATTAAGACCTCCTTCAAATGGCTCACAGTTTATACTGAATTTCTTATCCTAAAGCATGATAGTCCCTTTCACATTTCTTTGTCTATGCATCTCCTGTCCTTTTTGCTTAGGGTATCCTTCCTCCCTGTACAGTTGATTAAAAAGCACCTTATCTTTTAAAAAAATCAGGCCAACATCAAGTTTTCTAGAAAAAACGTTTAGCATAGTGTTTAAAAGCATGGCCTCTGGCTCTGTCACTTAGCATTTGTGGGAATTCATTAAACTTTAGTTAGTATTCTCATATCTAAACTGTAGCCAGCAGAACTACCTACATCATAGGATTCTTAAAAGTATTAAATATAAAGGACTTTCCATAGATTCTGACACAGAGTGAATGCTGAATAAATGTCATTGTCTTAGTTCTCCATGAAGGTATTCGGATTTTTTGAGTTAACTACCTTCTCAGATGAGTTGTAGATATTGTTCATATCTTTATTATAGAATTTGTTGTTATCTTGTAATTATCTATTTAAATGTCTCTTTTTATACCACCTTATCTCTTGCCCCCATATCTATTTCCTGTCAATAATAGTGCAAACTCTGCCTTTGGGGAACTCTAGGCTATGGCAATTGGAATCAGGAAAAGTCCTAGAAAGCAGACTCCCAAGAATCTGTTTTGGAGCTGGATGACTCGTGGTCCGATGGCAACATGGGACCCATACTGGTGGGAAATAGTTGGGTGACAACCCCTGGATGCAGTGGCCTTAGAATTACTGATGTTTGCACCTATGATTAATTGGGATGGGATGAAAAGAGTAGGCAAGACATAATTTTATGCAGAGGCTTTGCTAAATAAACAGTTTGGGGAAAATGATAATGAGATTACTGGAGTGGATTAACTACATTGCAGTTCTTGGCAAAAGAAAACAGTAGACTCAGGGCAATAACCTGCCAACTTGAAGCGTGCCATGAAAGCCAGAAGGGCTTCATGGTTGTTTCAAAGAGTGATGATACCTGTTCTAGATCTGGAGCAGACTCTAGAAAATCAGAGGGCAGAGCTGCAAAGTAGACCAGTTGCACAGCCACGGCCTGTTTCTTTAGTTAGGACCTTGATAGACAAAGAGGGGGAGCCTGAGAACTGGCCCAGGGACATTTGGGTGGATGAGCCTGAGGATGTTGAGCCTTCAAACTCCCTTGCGTGTCCAACATAGGAAGGAGCAGACACCTTCCTCTTGCCAGAGGAAAGCATTCTTTCCTTGCTTGGATACTGTGTGAGGCTCTGCCCTGAGATAGGGCCTCACAGTGCTACCTTGTTCTCCTCAAGATCAGCCTCCATAATGCCTCACTTCCTCTAGAAGAATATCCAGGGTCGGATCCTAGCACTCATTGTCTGAGTGGAGAAGTACTGTATGGGCCCCAGGGGAGAATAGCTTACACCCCAAAGGAATTTCAGTAGTTGACTCATGCATACTGGTAAGAACTGGAGAAACATTTGTGAGAATGGAATTAGAAGGTATTGGAGCAGGCAGAGTTGACGATAAGGCTGGATAGGGGAGAATTTTTTATGTCAGGGCACTTACTCATGACTCTGGATTTGGGGTCTGGAAAAGATATCTGGGTCTTCTGGGAAGGCACCTTGAAGCTTAAATATAAAGATGAACTACAGTGAACGGGGTGCAGATGCCAGAAACTCCTTGGAAGCGTTTTAAGGCATGGTTCAGAAGGCTTGGTAGGTGGAAATGTTTGAATGGCCCTACTGTGTCCAACCTTGAGAGTGCACCAGCTGGCTGTGTTTCCCAGGAGAACCCAGGGAATACACCCTTCACTAAGAGAGTATGGAATTCGTTGGTGAGGGGTGTACTGGATTTTTCAATAGCCCAGTGGTGGCTGTTTTATGGTTAGACAGTAGGAGATGTTGCCATAAAACTGAACCCTTTCACATATAAATGATGGATTTTAGGAATGGCAGAAGCCACATGGCTGCATCTAAACACCAGATGCAAGATAGGAATTGTGATCATAATGGCATCGAGGCCAGAGTGATAATTGGGGTGTTTTGTCCAACAGGAATATGAGTGGTAACTATTAAGACATTTCTTGGGGGAGAAAGGAGAGGGAGGGAGGAGGGGGTAGAGAGAGAAATGGAAAGTCAATTCAGGTGTTTTCTCAAGTTGTAATGTCAAAGAAGACTGAGAGCTCATGGGGCACCTGGGTGGCTCAGTTGGTTAAGCGACTGCCTTCAGCTCAGGTCATGATTCTGGAGTCCCGGGATCGAGTCCCACATCAGGCTCCCTGCTCAACAGGGAGTCTGCTTCTCCCTCTGACCCTCCCCCCTCTCGTGCTCTCTCTCTCTCATTCTCTCTCTCAAATAAATAAATAAAATCTAAAAAAAAAAAGATTGAGAGCTCGTGGGCAAAGGCTGACATCCATTGGCACAATAGGAAATCATGCTCCCTCGTTCAGTCTCCAGATATATCAGTTCACAGACCCAGAACCTACTAATAGAACAAGATGCCGGATCTCCTTGATGATCTCTGAAAGAATAGTTTTATATAGTAAACATACCTCTCTCTGATCCTTCCCTAAAATGACCTGCAGCCATTCAGCGGGGTAATTGCATGGGGGAAGGAGGAAACCTTAGGCTTTTGATAGATTTCAGCTGTTAAAGGGTTTGAGCTGGTACTAATACGAGAGTCCTCCAGCTGGGGTGGGAGCCAATGGAAGCATAGGAGTAAGTGGATTTTGGCCCCAAGTCCTTATTTTTGTGGTGATTATCCAGGGCTCAAATGGGATAGAAAGACTTAGTTAGCATCTGGTGGGATGCTCACAGTGGATCTCCAGACTGTGGAATAAAGATTATTAACTTAGAATTCTAAGACTAGAAACTCCTGAAACTGACCTCCCCTATCCGTGGCCAAGAGACTTGATCAGAAATGAAACTGCTACTATCAAAGATTTAGGGATACAGAGGTGGTGGTTTTCTCATTGCCCCTTTCACCAGCACGGGCTCTGCAAACACCAATAGAGAGTAGAGAATTACAAGGGGCTACCTAAAGCTTACCTAGATGGCATTATACCACAGCTGCTGGGCTGGATATGGTATTTTTTGGAGGAGATCAAAGCAGTTTCTAGCATTGGAATGTATATATTAGGTTGGTAAATACATTCTTTTTTGACCTCATTAGTTGGGGGTGAGGAGATCACCTTCATAGGGCAGGACAGCATCCACCATTCGCTGTATTCCCTGGAGGCTATGTTAATTCTCCCACACTGTTGTAACACTGCCTACGAGAGATCTCAGCCAACTTGACATGGTCTAGACCCTCATGCTGTCCACTCTGCTGATGCCGACACACTCCCAGATTGCCTGTCATACTCTGAGTATTAGCAAATACACCAAGTCACATAAGGTTGGATGGGCAAAGCAGCAATTCGTTATATGTTGGAAATGTATGGAAATGTTGTATTTGGGATGGGCGCAGACAGATCCAAAAGGCATATGTAAATTACATAACTCGATAGCCTAGATTCGTTCCCATATTTTATAATGTATGGCTACCTAGACTCTCAACACACATCTGTGTTGGGGTATTTCCCATGACCAACTGACAAAGGAGGAAAGGACCCAGGCTGGTTCCCAAATGGGTTGGCATGATATGTGGGTGCTAGCTGAAAATGGACCACTGCCCTATTATAACACCACTTGGGTGGCACTGAAGGACAATAGTGAAGGGAAATCCTTGTGTTGGGCAGAGCTTCACACATCTCGTCATCAGCTTGGTGTGAAGGGAGAAACAGCCCTAGGTACAGATATATATATTTATTCATTCTTAAAGAGTGGCAGATAGCTTGGTTGGAAGAAACATGATTGAAGAATAAGGGAAAAGGAGCTGGTGGAAAGAAGTATGTGGATAATCCTATGGCCATGGGCGCAAAGCTTGAGGATCATTTTATTTCATGTAAATGCCTGACAGAGAGTGTCTCTCATTAAAAAGGTTTTCAATGCCCAGGGGCCTGGGGACAGAATAATTTGACCTGCATGTCAGTGGCCTCTGTCTTTGGCCAGTGTGGCTTGCTGCAGCCTCAAGGTGACTGGCAACAATAGTTTTCTAAACCGTAAAAAGAATGTTTCTCTTCATTTTATCAATTACACTCTTTGACCATATTCAGTCTTTTGTTGTTGTTGAGAAGCTGTGCCTTATAAATTCAAAGAATTTGGAATGTTTCCTTTTTGAGACTTTTCTATTTAAAAATTTTAAAATAAATTTGGATAATAACAAAAATAAAAAACACACACACACAAAGGTTAATTAAAAGAAGAGGATATTATCTTAATCTGAAATAAGTGTGCTGAGGAGGAAAATTGTGCGTCTGTGCACAGCTAGATCGGGTTCTGCTCATTTACTATTGGTGGGAACTTGAGTCGGTCCAGTTGTTTTCTCCTGACTTTGCTTTTCCTATCTGCAAAATGGAAATATTGGCACCTTTGCTATAGAATCACCCTGAGGATTAGATTATTCTTTCAGTACAGGAGAGGGGGGTGGTGATATACATACTCACACGTATACCTAGACACACACATACACACATACGTGAGAGAGAGTGAGAGAGATTTTCCTCCATAATAAATCGTATGCCAGAGTAACAGGATGCAGTATTTTGAATGCGTGGATTTGGAAGCTGGTTGCACTGTAGATTTATTGCTAGGAAAATGTGACTTGTACAAATTAGAAGTCACCAACAAAAAGGGAAAATGCCAATGTAAACATCTCCTTCCTGTTTCTTTGTCGGAAAGTCAGAAAGAAAAGAGAAGAAATTTTAAGCCCAAGAACACGTTTTAAGCCCGTGATTTGCCTAAAATTATAGTCCTCCTCTGCTTCCCTCCTCATCTGGAAGCACCTTCCTCCAGGTCCCTAGGTGTATTTGAGCCACTCAGAATAATTGGCTCATTAGGCTGCCGTGTTGCTCCTCATCCTGCACCCACATCCCTCCAGTGAAGCTGGATGGAACAAGCAGAGCTCTCTATTCACACACTGCACAGCTTGCTATCTTTTTTGCATATCTCTAAGTCAAAGAAGACACAAAAGGATGGTCCTCCCCTCACCCCCCGCCCCCCGAGTTAATTGGCACGCTCTCATCCTGAACTGCGGAGTGGGGAAGCATTTCAATGCCATGGTAATACTGCCCCCATGTGGTCAAATTTTGAAAATCTCTCCCAAATCCTTCAGCCCAGGTAAAACTTGCCATCTAAGGACCGAGGCCCTGAGCTCTCAACTCTACAGCTGTGTTGGTTTCCTAGGAGGAGCTACTGTCATTGTTTAGATAGAACAGCTAATTAACTTGTGTAGGGAGGCTGCGTGTACTTGATTTTGGAGCTAGCTGCTAATTCTCCCAATAGTATGATTGTAGTTTTAAACCACTGGTACTTTGAGGTTCCTGCTCTGGGAAGTAGAGGTGAAAATTCACTCTTACATGGGGTCAGGGAAATAGAGTAATGCAGGCTTTAAATGCCTTGAGATTCTAGATGGGATGGTCTAATAAAATGTATGGGAGCAAAGTGGAATTTGCCTGCAGAAACACTGTGGCTTGAACACTGTCACTTTATTTAGGGGCATAAGCTGAACCAAGTTTTTTAATTTCCTGAGTCCATATTTTGTTCTGAAGAAGTGCTGTGAACAGTACCCCAAATACTTTGAACTGAGTTAATTGTACAGATTGTTTCTTGTAAAATTGCATTATAAAATGTGGAATGCAGTGCTAATCTTAGCTTGCCTAATTATTACATATTTGAATATAACCTCAAGAGCCCTTGTGGTGAAAAGTCCCCCTGGTTTCAACTTGCTCACTAACATTTTAGGTAAAATTGGGCAAGTCAGGTGTCTAGGTTTGAGGGCCTCCATTTTCTTATCCCTCGTTTGTGGATAATAGTTTTGTGCTGCTTATCTCCTTGCAAATGTTATTGACATGAGCCTTTTGGGGAGAAATTGTGAAGACTGTATGTGGAATGTGTTATATACCTTTCCTTTTATTCCAGGGACAAGTACTTCTTTCCTCCTACTAACTAGCAATAGGGTCATTCACAGATCACCGAATCACTTCAAAGTAAATAAATAATCCCTATGAATTCATGCCTCATTTACTATAAATTATCGTGGAGCCAGAAGCTAGCATCACCCACAGCCCCGAAGCATATAAAATTGAATGTCTTTAACTGGAGAATACAGTATTAGTTTCTTTGTGGCAGGTGGCAATTAGAATGGGTTCTGTACCTGCGGATCCTGTTGGCTTTCCAGTGCCCCTATCCAAATGGGTTTGCTGAATAACTTGGATTAAGAGAGTGAATAATTTACAAAGAAAGTCTCCCTCCTCCTTCCAGCATTAGTAATAAGAGCATGTTCTGTTTTCCTTTAGCCCATTCCTCCCTTAAAAGAATGTTTCACATCAGAAAATGCAATTCTTTTCTGACTGGCATTTACTGAGGTCACATTACATTGAGTAGAACTTTCCTTGGGTCTAGTATGATGAACCGCCAACCCACCTGTGTAGATGTCACTCACAGCTCCTCCCAGAGAGGAGGATCAGCACTGCCGAAGCGGGGTGTCTGTGTCCTGCTGGGCCTGAGAGCAGCTGGGCTTTAAGAGAATGGAGAGAAAACGTTTACACATGTACTTACACCCTCTTCTCCTCCACACACATGATTTCTGGGAGAACACACTAAGACTTAAAGGAGTTGAGCCTCCTGGGGGCGCTTGGGTGGCGCAGTCGGTTGAGCGACCAACTCTTGGTTTCCGTTCAGGTCGTGATCTCAGGGTCATGAGATCGAGCCCCGCATTGGGCTCTGCGCTCAGCACCAGAGTCTGTTTCAGATTCTCTCTCCCTCTCCCTCTGCTCCTCCCCTCTGCTCTCTCTCTCTCTCCCTCTCTCTCAAATAAATAAATAAATCTTAAAAAAGCCAGAAGAATTGAGCCTGAGGAATGACAATGTGAATGGATAGCTGTAGGAAGATTAGGCCACTTCCATTTCCACTTTTCAGGTTTAATGCTGTTTTTCTTACTATGATCACCTGAGTGCATATCACTTCTGTATAAAAAAAATCATGCTGAGGCGCCTGGATGGCTCAGTCGTTAAGCATCTGCTTTCGGCTCAGGTCATGATCCCAGAGTCCTGGGATCGAGCCCCGCATCGGGCTCCCTGCTCCGCGGGAAGCCTGCTTCTCCCTCTCCCACTCCCCCTGCTCGTGTTCCCTCTCTCGCTGTGTCTCTCTCTGTCAAATAAGTAAATAAAATCTTTAAAAAAAAATCATGTACATATTAAAAAGAATAATGGAGTTCTATATGTACAGGCATTACAACCATATATTTAAAAATTATTATCCGGAAGGTTTTCAGGTGGAGAAAAGGTATAGGAAAATTTTTTTCTTCCGTATTTCTATTTTTATTTTATTTTATTTATTTTTATTTATTTATTTATTTATTTATTTATCTATTTTTAAGATTTTATTAGTTATTTGAGAGAGAGAGGGATAGAGCACAAGCAGGGGGAGCAGCAGAGATGTGGGGCTCCATCCCAGGACCCTGGGATCATGACCTGAGCCGTAGGCAGATGCTTAACCGACTGAGCCACTCAGGTGCCCCTGTATTTCTATTTTTAGATTGGATTTTAATATCAAACATGTATTTGTGAGTTACTTATATAATGAAAAATATATTTTTGTACAGATCAGTCGAGTTGGGTAGTTGTTTCATGGCTGATGAAATACCCATTTGTCTTGGGCTCTTCCAACAGTCTCTGCCCAGGCCCCCTTGTCTCTCGCAGGGGTTTTCTGCCCACCTGGGGCTGGGTGAGGGACCTCCCCTGGACTCCCATAACATTCTGCTCTTATTTCCACATGAGAACTCACCATAATGCACTTTAACTGCTTATTAATTGTCTGACCTAAGTGGGCCATAAGCAATTTAAGGTTATATTTCTGTGTTTCAAGTGTGGTGTCTGGCATATAATAGGTTTCTGAAATCAATCTTTATTAAATGGCTGGATAAATGGAAAGAAGGAAGGAAAGGAGAGAGGAGGGAAGAATATTTATAAGACAGGTGGTCAATTTGGAGCTTAATAGAGAACAAAAGTGGGTTAGTTTTTATTCAGCTCTAAGGAAGAAAAGAGAATTTCAATCACTACAGAAGCATCTATCATTTGGGGACAAGAACTTTTCATCAGGTTGGCCATGTTGTGACAACCTCTTTGATGTATATGAGAAAAAACAATTAGAACACATGCGTTGGTTAAAAAAAATAAAGACCCCATTTATAATAACAAAAATTTTGATGCATGGTAATAAATTTAAGAATTGCATAAGACCTATATAAAGCAAGCCATGAGAATTTACTGAAGGAAATGAAAGGGGCCTGGAATAAATAAGATTTCCATTTTAATGCCTGGGAATACACAGTACTGTAGTGTAGTTAATTATTCACAAATGATTTTATACACTTGGTGCAAATACAGCAAAACCCCCCATGGAATTGCTTCCTCCTCTCTCCTTCCCAACCCCACCCTCCCCTCCCCTCCCCTCCCTTTTCTTTCCTTCCTCCCACAGTGGCAGAATTTCTGCTCTTTGAGCTCCAAGCTCTCCCCAGGCTCAGAAGGTTTGCACCTGCTCTTCCTTATGTGGAATTTCTCTTTTCCTAGCTCTTTAGGTGATGCTTCTTCCTGTCAACACAGATCTCAGCGCACATGTCACCATTTCTGAGAAATCTCTGAACTCCCCAACTTTAAAGTAACTTGGAAGTCACTTTCTATTACATTACCCTGCTCTCTTTTCTTCATAGCACTTGTGAGAATCTGAAAATAATACCTTTATATATTTTCATGCATACTATGTATCTTTTCCTATTAGAATTTAAGCTCCATGAGAGCAGGGCATTCTCTGACTTAAGTTCACTGCATTCCTATCCCCTAAAACAATGATAAGCACAAGCAAGGCACTCCTGTGGTTATTCTGTTCTTAATAAATAATCAATTCTCCAATTTAGAGAGACCATCTCAGCAACAGACTCATCATACTTACCTATTTTCCTTTAAACTTGCCCAGAGATTTATCAGCTTGTTTTTCACTGTGATAACATTGTATTAAAAACATTTCTGCATCTTGCTTGGGTACACAAATCAACCACTCATTTTTTTTTTTCCAACTTTTTTTTTATTATGTTATGTTAATCATCATACATTACATCATTAGTTTTTGATGTAGTGTTCCATGATTCATTGTTTGTGTATAATACCCAGTGCTCCATGCAGTACGTGCCCTCTTTAATACCCATCACCAGGCTAACCCATCCCCCCACCTCCCTCCCCTCTAGAACCCTCAGTTTGTTTCTCAGAGTCCATTGTTCTCTCATGGTTCCTCTCCCCCTCCGATTTCCTCCCCATCGTTTTTCCCTTCCTGCTATCTTCTTTTTTTACATATAATGTATTATTTGTTTCAGAGGTACAGATCTGTGATTCAACAGTCTTACACAATTCACAGCGCTCACCATAGCACATACCCTTCCCAATGTCTTATCACCCAGCCACCCCATCCCTCCCACCCCCCACCACTCCAGCAACTCTCGGTTTGTTTCTTTGCTATCAAAATTTCATGTCTTGTCCTTCAAGTACTCTTAACTGCATTTAAAAACATAAGCACAAGTACATGAGTGCTAATGGGATCTGTGGTGGTGGGCAGAATTGATGTGTTTTTTTCTGGCAACTCACTCTCGTATCTCTTCATTTAGCCAGTATTTACTGCATGCTCACCTTGTACCTGGCACTATTATAGTCTCGGGGAATGGAACAGGGAGGACTGGCCCCTTATAATTTACATTTACATACTTATGAAAGGACATGTATTGAAGAATTTAAAGGGCATGTATTAGAAGACTTTAGGTACAGGCTTTCAGATGGGGTTTGGCCCTTCAAAGATCCTGTAGCTCACTGTATACAGGATTGTCTCCTCTTTAGGAGAATGTCACCCTTGCTTTCAGCATTCGATATAGATGAGCCATATGCTAAGTGATTTGACATTTCAGTTTGATTTAAACTGATTGACATTGACAGCTTCATGCCAAAGTGTATTAATTCTTAATCAGAAATAATATCCCCTTGGACCAATGAATGTGTGTAGTTATTATTTGGCAAGGCTGCTGCAAGCTTTCTATGGGAAGCTATGGACCAAAAACAAGACCAAAACAGTTTAGGGGGAAAAATGTAGTTTTGAAGCAACCACATCAAAGAGAATTTATTATCCCTTTGTGTAAACTACATTCTATTCCTTGAACATTCATGCTATGCTGTCTTTCAAACTGCATTCAAGAGCACCTACTATGTATACCAGGGGTTCTGGGGATTCAAAGACACTGTATCCTTTAAGGAGCTGTGAGCCTGATGGTGTAATCCTATAAGGAAACACACGATTGGAATGCAGCGTGATCCGTTCCTTTATGATCTCCAGGATAACGTGGTGCTACCTTCCTCAGTACAGCTGAGCTAATTCTGCAATAAAGAGTGAAATGTTTTGCACAGGAAATAGAAATCAATGTTTCTGCATGTTGAGGAAATCTTCTTTATTTTTTTATTTTTATTTTTATTTATTTATTTTTATTTTTTTAAAGATTTTCTTTATTTATTTGACAAAGAGAGAGAGAGGGAGAGCACAAGTAGGCAGAGAGGCAAGCGGAGGGTGAGGGAGAAGCAGGCTACCCACAGAGGAGGGAGCCCAATGTGGGGCTCGATCCCAGGACTCTGGGATCATGACCTGAGCTGAAGGCAGACGCTTAACGACTGAGCCACCCAGGTGCCCCTTCTTTATTTTTTTTAAAGACTTTATTATTTATATGTCTCATGAGAGACAGAGAAAGAGAGAGAGAGGCAGAGGCAGAGGGAGAAGCAGGCTCCCTGTAGAGCAGGGTACACAATGTGGGACTCGATCCCAGGACCCCAGGATCAGGACCCAAACAGAAGGCAGCCGCTTAACCGACTGAGCCACCCAGACACCAGGAAATCTGTTTTTTAGTTCAGAATTCCAAATCTTTATAAGGACTCTCCCTAGCAATGTGCCCTCTCTCATTGCCACAGGGCAATCCAAAAAATGTGGATTTCATGAGAGAATGCAACAGCCAAAGGTGCACTTCAGGGGCACTGTGAACTCAGAGAGAAAGACTGCTGGAAATCATGCAAAAATCTGGGTGCTATCTGCCATCCTTGACAGCATGCTGTTTGTCACTCTCTGCACCCAGTTAGTCATGGGTTCTATCAGTCTTCTGTCTCTGACATATCTTTCTGCTGTAGAAATATCCTTCTGGTCTACTCTTCATCAGTCTGGGATGCAGCTTTGGCACCAGCAGCCTTAAAATTCCTCAGGTGATTCTAACGCATGGCGAAGTTTTGCAAATAAATTAGAATGTCTGAGGGTGAGGTCCAGATGGCGATATTTTGCTGATACTTACCAAATGATCCCAACATGCCCCAGTGTTGTAATGCAACACACCTCCCAAACTTTGGCGTACATGCTCGTCACCTGGGGAACTTGCAAAAACGGGGACTCATTCGGTGGTTCTGGGATGGGGCCTGAGAGTCTGCATTTCTGCAAAGCTTCTGGGTGATAGCCATGCTGTTGGTCTGAGGACCACACTGTGAGCAGCAAGAGACCAGAGTTGCACAAGAGCCTCGTAGGTGGCCCGTGCGCATTCATACCACTTTCCCGCGGATTCATGTGGGTTACTACAGGCAGCGCCGTCATTCTAAAACACACGATCGTGCCGTTTTTCCCCTTAAAAGCCATTGTCAAGTTATTAATGCCGTCTAGCATGAAGTTTCGAACTTTGGGTGATGATCGTGCCATTTCTCCCCTTAAAAGCCATTGTCAAGTTATTAATGCCGTCTAGCATGAAGTTTCGAACTTTGGGTGATGATCGTGCCATTTCTCCCCTTAAAAGCCATTGTCAAGTTATTAATGCCGTCTAGCATGAAGTTTCGAACTTTGGGTGATGTTTTTCAAGTCCTCTAAGCTCATGCCACTGCCCAAATACCAGTTTGACCTATAGCCACGCCCTCCAGTGAACATTCTACCGGGGCCCAGATGCTTGGTTTTCATAACAACACCATCTCCCTCTGGCCTCTGGGGCTTGTGTATACTGTTCCCTCAGATGGAACATTCCTGGAATATCCTGACAAAATTTGTTTACTTGAGCTTAGATATCAGCTCTTCTAATTTCTCCACCCTCCCCCTTCTTCAGCCAAGATTAGGGACACCTTCAATATACTCATAATTATCCAGCCTATTATAATTTTCTGGTCACTTGGGTGTCTTGCTCATGAAGGATAAGATGTGTCTCCCTTATTCATTCCAATTTCCTAGTACAGTGTATAATTACATGATAGGTGTTCAATAAATATTCATTAAATAGATGCACAGGTACAATAAATATTTCTTAAATTAATGAATACTATCAACATTTGTTGAAGTCAACAACTTTGGTGAAAATTAGGAAACATTGTGAGCAAGTAGATTGTGACTTACTAATACGCCTTTATACGGGAAGTGCATCACTTGACCAAGGAAAACATAATACGGGGCTCCCATGCGATGACTTGGTCTTTACAGAAAATGACAAACTCTTCCCTTAACCACCTCTCATCCTGTGCCACCCACAGCACGTGTGGGTGCACGTGTGCGTGTGTGCGTATGCACACAATTAAGGATCATTTCTAGTTTCCGTGTGTGAAGGAACTAGAGACTGATAGTTCACTGATTGTCCTTCATTTCTTGCATATAATATAAAGTAAACTTTATGTTCAAAATATCATTGCCAAAACTAATATCAAGGAGTTTTCCCCTATGTTTTCTTCTAGGAGTTTTGTGATTTCATGTTTTACATTTGAGTCTTTAATCCATTTTGAATTAAGTTTTGTGGGTGGTGTAAGGTGGGCTCTGGTGTCATTCATGTACATGTGGATATCCAGTTTCCCAATGCCATTTATTGAACAAACTTCCCTTTCCCCATTGTGTGTTCTTGTCAAAGATTATATGTGCATGGGCTTATTTCTGGGCTCCCTATTCTGTTTGTTTTGTCTGTATGTCTGTTTTTATGTTAGTGCCACACTGTTTTGATTACTATAGCTTTTTGATATAGTTTGAAATCAGGAAATGTGATGCATCCAGCTTTGATCTTTCTCAAGATTGCTTTGACTGTTCATGGTCTTTTGTTCTTCCATATGGGTTTTAGGATTTCTTTTGTCTATTTCTGTGAAAAATGCTGTTGAAATTTCACTAGGAACTGCATTAAATCTATAGATTATTATGGGCATTTTAACAATATTATTTCTTACAATCAAAGAACATGAGATATCATTCCATTTATTTGTGTCTCCTTCAATTTTTTTCGTCAATATCTTATAGTTTTTCAGTGTACAGATCTTTCACCTGCCTGGTTAAATTTATTCCTAAGTATTTTATTGTTTTTGATGCTATTGTAAATGGGATTTTTTTTTGTTGTTTTTCAGATAGTTGTTAGTGTATAGAGAAGTATGAGCAATAAGCCCAAAAAATAAGCAAGTAGGATTACATCAAACTAACTTCTGCACAACAAAGGAAATCATCAACAAAGTGAAAAGGCAGCTGATGAAATGGGATATTTATTTGCAAACCACATATCTGATAAGGGGTTAATATCTGAATTATATAATGAACTTGTACAACTCAATAGCAAAAAAAACCCAAAACAAACAAACCCAAATAAGCTGATTAAAAAGTGGGCAGAGAGGGATGCTTAGGTGGCACAGTTGGTTAGGAATCTGACTCTTGGTTTTGGGTCGGGTGGTGATCTTGGGGTCATGAGATCGAGCCCCGCATCGGGTTCCACACTCAGCACTGAATCTGCTTGAGATCTCTCTCCCTCTCTCTCTCTGCCCCTCCCATTCATGCTCTCTCTCAGATAAATAAATAAATCTTTTAAAAAAAAACAGGCAGAGAACCTGGATAGACATTTTTCCAAAGACATACAAATGGCCAACAGGTGCATGTAAAGGTGTTCCACATCACTAACCATCAGAGAAATGCAAATGAAAACCACAATGAGATATTGCCTCACACCTTTTAGGATGGCTATTATCAAGATAAGAGATAACAAATGACGTCAAGAATGTGGAGAAAAAGGAAAAGGAAAAAACCCTTGTATGCTGTTGGTGGAAATATATGGTGGTATAGCCATTATAGAAAAGCAGTATGGAGTTCCTCAAAAAATTAAAAATAGAACTATCATATGATTTAGCAATTCCACTTCTGGGTATATATCTGAAGGAAATGAAATCAGTATCTTGAAGAGATATCTGCACTCCCATGATCATTGCAGTATTATTCACAATAGCCAAGATAGGTGTCAATCAGTGGGTAAGTGGATAAAGAAAATGTGATATATGTTTATACACAAGAATATTATTCAGTCATTAAAAGGAAATCCTGCCATTTTTGGCAACATGGATGAATCTGGAGTGCATTATACTAAGTGAAATAAGCCATATAGAGAAAGACACTGTATGTTCTCACGTATACGTGGAATCTAAAAAAATAAAGTCAAACTCAGGGAAACAGAGAGTAGAATGATAGTTGCCAAGGGCTGGAGTATGAAGAAATGGGGAGATGTTGGTCAAGGGGTACAAACTTTCAGTTATAAGATTAAGTTCTGAGGATCTAATGTACAGCATGGTGACTATACTTAATAATAATGTATTGTGTACTAGAAATTTGCTGAGAGTGGATCTTACATGTTCTTACCACCCCCACAAAAGGTAACTATATGAGGTGATGGAGGTGTTAATTAAACTTAATTATAGTAATCATTTCACAAGGTATATGTATATCAAATCATCATATTGTACATTTTAAATATATACAATTTCATTTGTCAGTTATACCTCTGGAAGCTGGGAAAAAAGAGAAGCACCCATTTAGGAGATAAGCCAAGTTCTATAAAAGTATAAACTTCAGCTCATTTGTTTCATTTTTTATTATATTCTTGCAATAAAATATTAAGATTTGAAAAAAATTAAAAAAATAAAATAACCTTTATGCTTGGCTTTTTTTTTTTTTTTGAGAGAGAATGAGAGAGAGAGAGAGTGCACATGAGCAGGGGGAGGAGTGGGGGGGAGGGAGAAGGAGAGAATCTCTAGCTGACTCTGCACTGAGCACGGAGACCAACACAGGGCCTGATCTCAGGACCCTGACATTATGACCTGAGCCGAAACCATGAGTCCAATGCTTAACCGACTGAGCCACCCAGATGCCCCTACCAGAGCTTGGCTTTAAGAATTCTCAAGATATTTTTTGTGGTCACCTTTTACGTTATATATATGCAAACATATATGCACATATTCATATGCAAATGAAACGTACATATCTGAATTGGATAGATTCCCCATTGGATGAATGTCCATAGTTGGAAACTAGTTTATCAGCTTCTTCTCAAGAGAGCATCTTCCCCAAGCTCTTTTGGCCTCTGGGCCTTGCTGATACTGATTGCTTAGCTGGAATATCCAGGAGTGAAATATGTCACACTATAATGGAGGTATGGGGGTTAAGCTAAATGGAATTCAGAGATCTTTCTTTTTTTTTCTTTCTTTCCTTCCTTCCTTCCTTCTTTCCTTCATCCCCTCCAACCGATAAAGTGTTTATAGAGATATAATGAGATAATTCATGCAAAGAGCTTAGCATCCTGCCTGATGTGTATTGGGCAATCAGTAAGTAATAGCAGGTATCATAATTCTTATCTTAACAATGGTCCAATTTCTGGCTTTCCTCCATGATTCCCTTGATAAGTTGCTCATTGGAAAAACTGTTGTAAAGTTAACTTTGGAAGGATGTGAAGAGAAATAAGAACTTCGTTATGAAAGTTCAAAAGCAGCACTGAAGCTAGAAAATACAACTGCTGTTTGGGATGATGTCTGCATCATTCAGAGCATGATTCAGGATTCAGATTTGACTCCAGAGCTCTGGGATCTGTGACCCTGAGAAGAAAGCTCATTTTAAGAAAAAAAAATGTATCTTTCAGCTTTGATACAGTCAGGAACTACCAAGAGAATTAAGTTTTGCAGTTTGTACCCTTAGGCATCCTTTGCTGAAGGGATACTCAGTTGCAAAAGCAGCACCTACTTGAGAAGTATTTTTACGCAGGTGTAAGTCTTTGTAAAAAATAGTAGTGGAGGGCCTGTGAGTGAAATATCACACAGACTTCAATTTGCAGCTCATTTTGAGTCTAGAATAAAATTTAGATATGATTTATCTAGAAGTCAAGGAATCTAGATGTGGACATTAGAAAATATTTGTGGATATAAAAACACAATCTTTTCTTTTAAAAATTGCGCATCAGGCTTCCCCTGCTCAGCAGGGAGCCTGCTTCTCCCTCTGCCTGTCACTCCCCCTGCTTGTGCTCTCT
This sequence comes from Leptonychotes weddellii, assembly GCF_054177405.1. Taxonomy (NCBI): domain Eukaryota; kingdom Metazoa; phylum Chordata; class Mammalia; order Carnivora; family Phocidae; genus Leptonychotes; species Leptonychotes weddellii. The sequence continues at coordinate 165,788,500 of NC_138370.1, read as the reverse complement.
CTCTCTTTCTCTGTGTCAAATAAATAAATAAAATCTTTAAAAAAAAATCTGGTTACAACAGCTGTTTATAGGAACAAGAGTACAAAGTCTAATGGAGAATTTGTTGTCCAAAGAGATATTTCTTCTTTCAGGATTTTAGAAAGGGAAAAAAAAAATTCCAAGGAACGGATTCATGGAATAATGTGGTTTGGAAGAATTAATGTCAACATTTCTTAGAACTGGACCAAATTATGAAAGGATCTACAGATATCCCAGGACGAGTGTTGTTTATATACTTCAAACTGTTAAAAAATGAGTCTCTCATTCCTTTTGAGCCCCTCCCCATCATATCAAAGGAAATTAAGAAAAGTGTATGGGCATGAGTATGACTAATGAAGAGGGATTTCCACAGATTTTGGAAGACAGAGAGTCGATGGGACAAGGAAAGTCACTGCCGCATAAACACATCAAAAGAGGCTTTCAGAAGGCACAAGGACCCATCTGTGTGGTGCAGTCCTAGCAACACTTGGCTAATTCTTGGGGATCACCAACAGGGCAAGTAGGCCTGAAACTGGGGATCCCTTAGTGAGCCCTGGTGGCAGCACCATCCTCCCCCTTACCTCTGAAGACTGTGATGGAGTTAGGAAGGTGCTGAAAAAAAGGTTTGGGCCACACACGCCCCTTTCTTTTTCAAGGTGGATCTATGCGGACTTTCTAGTTCTGACCTGCACATTCCAGGAATATTGAAATAATGCTGAACTTGACGTTGTTTGAGGAGGTGTATAAAAGTGTTTTTTTTTTTT
>NC_138370.1:165765239-165787218 GCF_054177405.1 Leptonychotes weddellii | reverse complement strand
TTTTTTTTTTTTTAAAGATTTTATTTATTTATTTGAGAGAGAGAGAATGAGAGACAGAGAGCACGAGAGGGAAGAGGGCAGAGGGAGAAGCAGACCCCCTGCTGAGCAGGGAGCCTGATGCGGGACTCGATCCCGGGACTCCAGGATCATGACCTGAGCCGAAGGCAGTCGCTTAACCAACTGAGCCACCCAGGCGCCCCATGGCTGTCTTATCATTAGGTGCAAATGCCTGGTTTACAGCAAACCGGCACATTTCTGAGGATTCCATGTAAAACAGTTTCTCAGGAATAGCAGTCCTAACAGGTCCAGGGTTCATATTTGCAGGTTTATTCACACACACATGTATTTATTTTACATTCTTTTCATTACTATACATTATTTAGACACACATATATATGGGCACACACATATGCACACATGTAGAGGGAGGGTGCTTTATATAGGGTTCTAGTTTATTTAACTAGGTATAGATATGAATTTATCCATCATGTACATGTATTACTCTGCATGCATATTGGTTAATATACCTATATACAATATACATAGAAGGCAGGGGTCATTATTAATGACCACAGATATCAAAGTCTTCTTGATAATGTGAATATGTGGATATTTGACTTTTTATCATATTTTATGAGCTTATTGTTTATTTTCCTATTATATAACTTGTAACAGGAATAGGAGAAATAACAGTTGTGATTTTCTTTTCTTACTTATTCTGTATTTGCATTTTGTGCTTGAATTGTATTTTCTCCAATTAATGATGCCTTTGAAGGAAATTTTTTCAAGTTACCTTTCCACTTTATGAGGGTTAGAATCGCAGACATCACTATTCTTCCCCGCTATCTGGTTTCCCTCTACATCTAGATATGTTGAAAGATTTCTTTGTTCCTTTCCAACCTGATTAGGTGTAACCATATGTCATTTCTGGTTTATGATATTAGGTAAAACTGACATGTGTTATTTCTGTAAAAGAGCATTTACATGTTGGTGTGAAACTTCCTGTTCTCTCTTCTTCCCATCCTTGTTGAGCAATTTGGAAAGCCTAAATAGAAGTTACAACAATTTCTTTCTACTGCCCAAAAGCCAATCTTCACAGTGCCTTAGGACAATGCAATCTTCAGAAAACAGATTTAAACAAAATAACAGGATTGTGACTGTAATTGGATCCTGCAGAACACAGCAGAAGGCACAAGTGTGTCCCGTTTACCACAGACCAAACTCCCATATATCAGTTGTAACTGTTACAGAAGTTCAAACTTTTCAATTTATTTATGTATTGACTTATTTATTCTTTGTAGCACACCAAGTCAAGAGTCAGAATCTCTAAAGCCATTCTGTAGTATAACAAACAGGACAAGGTGTGCTCACAGAAATATCGTGAAGTCTTTATCTTGTAACAGATTCATTATTATTTCAGGGAGTAGTTTCAGTATTAGAACATGGATATGGCTTCTTCGACTTTGGGGAAGGAGAAGCATATTCTAAGGGAAAGGGCTTGGTTCAGTGATTTTAAGCTAACTGTGAGTTCCTGTTTCAGTGTTTTGGTGTTTAGCTTGAGACAATTTCTTGTAAGGAATTGATTCTCACAGGTCCCTCAGGAGGTCCGATAGGCCGACTTCAGTGCCTTGATTTTCAGACAAGAATAGTAGTATGCATCAGGAATGTGGTCAGTGTCTAAAAAGAGATTTTAAAAATTGTGTTAAGAGGCAGTTTACTAACAGAATCAATGCAACGATTCAAGATAGACATTTAAATGGCTTGTTACGATCATTCATCCAATATTTACTCACAATAGGTTTGATGAGAGTTTATTCCATCTACTAAATGCTAGATGCTGGACTGCAAGGACAAACAGGACATTATTTTTGCTCTGGAAGGGCTTCTCAACTGGTGGAGAAGCCAGAGAATCCATGAGTTATGGAGACTGAAGAATGAAGTGTGACAAGAGAAACACAAAGCTCCACGTTTTGGAAAGTAGGGAGAGAGAAAGAAAAACCTTCCTCGGGAAGATGATTGCTGCTCTGGGAAGTGTTGGCCAGAAACAGAAGAAAGCATTCGAAGATGACGTATTTGAACATGAAAATACCTGGCTCATTCAGAGATTTACAGCTCCTTTTGGCCAAAGTAGATCAGATTGAATTAAGCTCAGTAGCAGCCAAGAATGCTAAAAAAAAAATGCCCTTACTAACACAGCTCCCTATTCCCTTTCCCAGTCTAGTCTAGCATTGTGTATTGATTACTTGTTACGTATTTTTTTTCTTTTCCACCAGAGTGTGAACAGAGAGGGCTCATGCATATGTCACCATCTTTATCTTTGTGCCCATGATCATCATGCCTTTAATACATGGCATATGAGAGATGTCTAAATCTCATGGAAAGGCTAAAAATGCACGTCATCTTGCTGAACATGAGTCAGGAGGCCCTATTTCTAGACTGACCCTGCCCCTTGCTCCCCTCGCTTATGGCAAGGTGCAGTGTGAATCCATGCTTTGGTTTCCTTGTGTGCATAGCAAACACATGAGATTAGATGCTTTCTAAGATCCTTGAGTCTCAATTTGGATGAGCCCATGATTCTCCCTAATTAGACTGTAGAGCTTCAGTGAAGTTTCGAAATGAGTACTGCTTTTATATCCTTTCAGGGCAATTAGCTCAGTGCTTTCTAACATTGGAGTGTCTGCCTGGAAGTCAGGAAGTCTTAGTTGCCAATACTAGCTCTGCTTAACCTCCAGCAACCTTGGCTTTCTCTTTGGTAACATGAAAAATACAGATTCCCATGATGTAGATTTATTTCGAAGATTAAATGAGGTCATGTACAAAAAATGCCAAGCATACTGCCTTGCACTGAGGTGACAGAAAAGGTTAGTTCTCTTCTCTAGTTTATATGGAGTAATTATTCAGTAGAGACTTGTTGATTGTCTTCCCTTAGGGATTAGCCTAAAGCAAAAGGAGGTGATAAAGTTAGGCAGAAACTCTGTAGTCTCTTGCTCCGTACTCGTCTGAGAGGAGAACACAGGGAAGACTGACATTTTCATATTCACACACCCCTTCTTTATTCTCAGGTGTTGTTATCTATTTAACAAAACAGGTTCTCCGCGTATCTGCTCTGTGGAAGTCATTGCATTCGATTCCTCAGTATAAGAAGTCTGCCTAATACACTGAGAAGGGAAATGAACATACTTTGTGGTGAAGTTCTCTGAAACTCACATCAGGAAATATGACCTGACAAATACCCATGTGCTTTGGGGGGTGTTGGGACAGACTGTTTGAAATTGATTGTCATAGAAATGAGAAGAGCATATACAGAAGAGGGTCGTTTTCTTCCCAGGTTCCTGTCACATCCACTTCACCAACCAGTTCCTTGTCCTTGGTCAAATATAAGCTCTTTTCTTTTTTTTTTTTTTTTAGATTTTATTTATTTATTTGACAGAGAGATAGAGAGAGAGAACAAGTAGGCAGAGAGGCAGGCAGAGGGAGAGGGAAAAGCAGGCTCCCCGCTGAGCAGGGAGCCCGATGCGGGGCTCGATCCCAGGACCCTGGGACCATGACCTGAGCCGAAGGCAGCCACTTAACCGACTGAGCCACCCAGGCGCCCCTATAAGCTCTTTTCTATAGCCATTTCCTCTACCTACTGGGACATGAAATTGTCAGCTGCATACAAATACCTTCAATATCAGAGATAAAGTGACACATGCCTGTGGACCGGTGATGGACATATTCCTACAGGAATTCAGGACGTGTTGGCAGTGGGCTCCTCTCTTTCCTTGCTACACTCTTCCCTAAACCCTTACTACCCAGGGTTCAGGCAACATATGCTTTCTCTTAAGTTGGAACATAAGTTTGGAGCAAGGTCAGAGAAAAATCAGTAAGTAACATTATAGATCTGAAGTGATGTTGCTTTTACAAATCATCACTTTTTAAACCAAATTTTGGTTTAAAAGCAAATGTAGTTAAAGAGGTTGTGAATATCTTTCTCCATGGTTTTCTGGTAGGAAAAAGTATTTCTGGAATGCATATATTTTCTGAATTCTTTGAAGGCATTCTAATTAAATGTTGGATAGTTGTCCACGTGCTACAGCATCCATTGTTTTAGGTTAATCAAATTTTTAAAATTAACTTTCTAAGCTGGTCTGTATTGTTTGCTCAAAGGACAAAAAAAGTAGGTTTGTAGGTTTAGACAGGCCTGTAACATTCACAGCAAATTCAACTTTAGGACTTTTTTGGACCAAAGGTCAAATGGAGACACTACTCGGTTCCTGCTATGGACTAAATTGTGTTCCACCAAAATTAATATATTAAAGCACTAACCCTCACTGTGATCGTATTTGGAGACAGGGGTCTTTGGGAGATCATTAGGTTCAGATGAGAGTCTTGAGGGCAGGACCTTGATGATGGGATTAGGGCCCTCATATGGAAATACAGCAGAGAGCTTGCATCCCCTCTCCCTCTGCCACAGTGAGAAGGTGAGCTGCAAACCAAGCGGCGGGGGGCCTTCACCACAACTGGAATGTGCTGGTACCCCAAACTCAGATTCCCAGCCTCTAGAATTGTGAGAACATAAATTGTTATTGGTTAAGCCATTCATTCTCTGGTATTTTGTTACGGCAGCCTGAGCTGACACATCCAGTCACATCTTGCCTTCATGCATATGTTGTATATTTCCAATGTGGAAAGTGAGCACGGAATTCTGGTGGAGTTACTTTCCAGGAAGAGGCCTGGCAGACTGCCATTTTTCATGCTGCTGCCCTGTTTGTCTGAACAAATGCGTGACTCAGCGTGTCATGGGGATGGATGGAAACTGTATGTGCTCTTCCCATGGCTGGAGTAAGATGAGTGAATCAGGTTCACTCAAGAGTGGCCTTGAGCCACTGCTGAAAACTGTGGCCCAGACTCAGTAGGACTCCACTGAAAGAAAATTTTGATTTCTTACAGTTCATGGACAGATGGAAGAGTTTGTCTCCCCACTCTCCACCCCAAACCTCAGTCTCTAAACTAAAACAAATGAGGGGCGCCTGGGAGGCTCAGCCAGTTAAGCTCAGGTCATGATCTCGGGGTCCTGGGATGGAGCAGGCGTTGGGCTCCCTGCTCAGTGGGGAGTCTGCTTCTCCTTCTCCCTCTCCCTCTTCCCCTCTCCCTGCTCATGTCCCCCCCCCTCCTCAAATAAATAAATAAAATATTTTTAAAAAGTAAACTAAAACAAATGATAGAGAAACAAAAGCAACTGAGGTTTATTTAGGGTCTGTATTATTTGGGGGCTCCGTTAAAGGCACATCCTGAAGATTATGTCAAATATTTCCAAGTACCCCCATCAGTGCAAGCATTTTCCCCTCAGTTTAGAGTTTGTAGAGTGAAGCTTGTGGAGAAAGAGGTTGGCTGAATAGGCCAGTATCACATGTGGGGCGGGGACATTCTGACATTTCTGTCCTGCTGGGTGCTCTCGGCTGCAGGACGGGTCTCACCGTCATTTTACTTCACTGAGATAAGAAGAGATCTTCTGTCCACTGGGAGCACGCACTCTATTAGGGAATCCATGGTGCTGAAGGCAGAATTTGTGTCGGGGGAGGAGAGCAAAAATTCCCACCCTCACCTCAGCTGTTGGCTCTGCCTTTCCCGTGACTGGAAAGGAGATGGACTTAAAAACAATCCTAGAGGCCGACCAGCCAGGATTTGCTGTTTTATGGGACAGACTCCCTCTTCTCCTGTGTCCTTGGAAATTACTCCAAGCACAAAGTTGTAAGAAGTTTAATTCACAGAAAACATTTTATCTCCTCAGTTCACATATTGGATGGGCACATGATATGCTGACATTAAGATGTAAAAAACAAAAACTGACAGAGAGAAATTGAGCAATTCCTCATTAGAATGAGTGATTTTTAGTGTTATCTTTCTTGATAATTGATAAATATAGATCATTCAGTCAACACAATGAACAAGTCTTATCTGAAGGATGTACATATGGTCCTGCATTAAAGAATCAGGGATACATATTCTTCACACAGATTATTTACCATAATTAATCATGCACTAGACTGCAAAACAAGTCTCAATAAATTTCAAAGGCTTAGAAATATTCAGACCATCTTGCACTGACTACAAAGCAGTTGAGTTAGAAATCAGTAACAAGAAGATAGCATAATCCCATTCATTTAGAAATTTGAAAAAAAAATCTATGTAATTAATAGAAACATTCTTTTAGGTATTTTATATTCCATAGATCTTAATCATAAGGAAAATACTATATATCTAAACTTGTATTTTGAGAATTACACGAAGAGATATATATAGAGCTAAAGGAAAAAAAAACAAAAACAAAAACAAAATTTAATGAGTTAAGTGTCCAACCAAACAAGTTAGGAAAAGAAATACAGAAGTAGGTCCAAGAAAATAGAAGATGAATAAAAATAGAAGAAATTAATGAAATAGGAAAAATATACAATAGTGAGAAAGTCAAAAGTTTTTTCTTTGAAGTAATTAATGAAAGAATAAAACCTTGGCAATAGTCAGGGCACTGGGTGGCTTAGTTGGTTAAGCGTCTGACTCTTGATTTCGGCTCAGGTCGTGATTCAGGGTTGTGAGCTCGAGTCCCATGGAGGGCTCACCACTCAGCATGGAGTCTGGTTGAGATTCTCTCTCTACCTCTGCTCTTCCCCCTGCTTGCACTCTCTTTCTCTCTCTCTCCCCACCCCCTCAAAATAAATAAATTAAATCTTAAAAAAAACCCAAAAACCTGGGCAATAGTCAATCTAGAAGAAAATAAAGAAGGGGCACAAATAAATAATATTTGGAATGAATAAAGGGGCCTCACCATAAATAGAATCAATATTTAAAAGATGAAAATACAACTAATTATTTTGGGTTATGGATTATTTTTTTTTTAATTTTTCTGATTTTCTTGTTAAAGCACAAAAATCCATGAAATAGCTAAGCAGAAGAAGCCACCATCATCTAATCTATATGTGTATATATATATATATCTATATATATATAGAGAGAGAGAGAGAGTTGTCCACATTTGCACTAAAACTCTTTGGTTTCTAATTTCTTTGATCTGAATTTTGCCAGTCACTACCCTTTCCTGCCAATGCTTTTTATCAAAGTCAGTGCTGGCTCTCTCATTGCCCATCCAATGGCCTATTTTTTGTTTTGACTTTTGTGCAGCATTTGTCACTCTTAACCTCCTCCCACTCTCCCCTCCTTTTCCCCCTACTCCTCCTCCTCTTCAGGGATCCCTGTCTTCTCTTAAATTTCAAAACATCACCATTTACTCAGACTTAACCTGTCCTATTACTGTCCTTTTAATGATCCTCCTTCTCTGATGCATTTATACTCATGTGAAGAGCTAGCAACATTCTCTCAGTCTTCTACTACAAACTTTTGTGACTTCCTCAATAAATCTTTATCCATCACCCAATACTTCCTCTTACTTTAAAAATAACTCCCATATTTGTCTCCTCTTCTCTACTGCCATTGCTTCTACCTTTATTCCAGCGTCATATACTCAAACCCTTTTCAAGCTGCCTCTTTGAGCACTTCCAGTATGCTTATGCTCCTGACTAAAATTAAGATAAAATAAAAACTCAACTTACCAGTGACTTATTTTTCTTCTCAGGATTGCTCTGGGGTCTTTGCTCCACTGTTTACTTTTTCCAGGGCGGCCATTTTATTTGACTTCAAACCTTGACTTATTCTCATCTCTCCTCTCTTGGTGCTGTGGAGTGGAGTTTTATATTCTGCCTCCATAGGTTTGATGGATGGAGCAGCTTTCCAGCCAAGTACTAATGGGTGATGGCTTCCCTAAAAAATGACAGAACACACTCTTTCTCCATTGTATTTTCTTTGTTTACCAGCTCTTTGGAATGGTGGTCTTCTTTCTATCACCTGAAACATCCTTGAAATTTTATTTTTAGTTATTTTCCTTTCTTTCATGAGAAGTAACCAAAGTCTTTCCAAGTTACAGGTTTCCATCTGGTCTAGCCCCACTTAGCTCTCTAGTCTCCCTTAACTTTTGCTAGTCTGCTTACTCAAGTCATGTACACTGTTCTTCAGACTCACCAGGCACAAACCACCAGGAGTCTTTGAACTGGCTGGTCCCTCTTCCCTCAATTGTCCACAGGAATGACACCTTTTCTTTGGAGTCTTTAATCAAATGTCACTTTCATGTTGAGTCTTACCCTGATCACTCCATGACTATTGTTTTAAAATATAGTGTGTTAATAGAACATTTGAGGTACAGTAAAGCCAACAGATCAGGAAACAACTGCTATTAAAAATATAGTTCATGGGGTGCTTGGGTGGCTTAGTCAGTCAAGCATCGGACTCTTGGTTTCTACTCAGGTCATGATCTCAGGATTGTGAGATCCAGCCCTTTATGGGGCTTTGTGCTCAGCATAGAGTCTGCTTGAGGGTTCTGCCTTTCCCTCTGCCTTTCCCCTTCTCACTCTTCTTCTCTCTCTCAAATAAATAAATCTTTAAAAAATACATAGTTCATTATTCACAATTCCCAAGGGGAGGGGGCATGCCACACTTTGGGGGGACCAGGCAGGGAAGGCATCAGGATCAGTTACTAGGCAGAGGGAGGGGGAAACTGTGGGCAAGAGCCTTTATCATGGTTTCTGAGGGATGGGATGGACAAGGCAAGGCAAAGAGGCTTATGATTGGCTAGTTTGAGTAATTTCAGCAGGCTCTGGGACGTAGGTACTGTCCTTCATTGTCTGGCACCTGGCCCTGGGGTTATTAAGGAAGGTAGATAGTGGCCTATTGTGTGGGAGCCCAATAAGGGAAGAGGTTAAGGTGCGGACTATGGATTGGTTGATTTGTATTTTAAAAGTGTGCCCTTGGGAGGGGTCTTCCTCCCTAGGAGGTGTAGACACCAAGGCAGGGTGACTCAGATATATTATTGGGTTGTCCAGAACAAGCCATGGCCAACATAGACAAATAGGGCAGATTATGTCTTTATTATAAGGTTTTACAGCATCAAATTTACGAAAGCTAGTAATATTGTTAATACATTTGTACTCCTAATTCCTCTTACTCTAGTTTTTTCCATAGAATTTTATCATCTTCTAACATGCCATACTGTATATTCATTATGTTTATTGTTTATTACCTGTCTCTCTTCTTTAGACCATAGCTTTCTGAGAATAAGAGATCTTTTTTTCTGTTTTATTAACTGATATTCCCAGAACCTAGAACAATAGCTAACATGTATATGTGCTCAGTAAGTATTTATTGGGTAAATACCTTTAACTCTATAACCTATAAACTGTTAGCATTATGTCCCATGTCCTGTGTTCCAACCAAGATTCTGAGATGCTCTACTCCGGCTAAAGATCTCTCTGATTGTTCAGGAAGATGGACAGGATAGTCTGGACTCTGAAACAAAATCAAACTGCTTGTGAGATCTTAGTCTTAGTCTATTTAATACCCTGGGTTTTTTTTTTTTATGTTGAAGATTACCTGGATGGAGTATATGGAATAATATATTGAATATTCTAAACCCAAGGTCTCACAAGCAGCCTTCTTTGTTAATGGATGCCAGTGTTTCTTTACCTGTGATCTTCAGGTTTTTGTGAGTTCAGATTCAGAAATGGTGTGTTTGTGCCCACATCCACTGTGTGGATGTGTGTGTCACAGCTGGAAGGTGAAGGGAGGAGAAGAGGACACACAAACACTTCTGCAGACATGCCGGGGACTACAAGGCTCCGGATACTACTCACGGCAACCTTTTATGTCTTCTTTTCTAGTCAGTCTCAATTGTTTTTTTTAATGTATTTTGAGGAGTGATTACCATGGAAACTATTAAAAACCTCAAAAGCACGGTAGTTTAAATTCTCCACTTAGATCCTCTAACAAAGGGTGCCTTACAGATAGTCAACTTCCTAGTCTTTTCTTTATAACGACACATCATGTTTACCTTATCTTATACAATGAAAAAAGAGACTTGTGTTGTCAATGTAGTTGTTTATAGTCCATGTTGACTTGTCTTGATCCCTCACAAACTCAGTGCTGGGTGTGGATTTCCAAGGGAAAACTTCCAATTTGATACCTCAATAAAATTGTTATGTCCCCTTGGAAAAATTTCCTGAATTTAACCATATTTCTAGTTTTATGCTTAAGGAAAAAAAAACTTTCACTTTTATGACAGAATGAGAATAATATTTTAAATATCTCTTGTGACAGGAATCATACTTATAACAAATGTTGTCGAAACATTATGCAGATCAGTCTATGCCAGGGTTTCCTTTTTTTTTTTTAACCACCTGCTTTATTAAGAAAAATTGAGAACTGCACACTGAGACAAAAATTATGAAAACATACTTGGTATGCTTGGAGCTAGAGGCTTTGTCTTTTGTTGTTACAATATACTGCAAAGATATAGTGTCTGGAGAATTGAAATCCATTTTGTTTTTTCACTGCTGTGCATAATATGTTGAGATTCAACAATTGCCAATTGGACCTCTTCCTATGCTGTCTATATTTGCACAATATGCCTTCTGCTAGTCATGATAATGAATGATAAAAAATTACACCCATTGGTGGCAATGTTGTTTTCACAGTAATGGTCACTTAGTTAAAATCACAAAGCTATGCTTATTTCCCCCTTATTAACCCTGTTATTTTTTAGTTTCTAACTTGTGCTACAGGTTATTTCTGGCTTGAAACTGAAGCCAGGTTTTCTATAACCTCCAAGTATTCATCTTGTTATCTTTAAATCTTTTTCATTACTGAAGGCAAACTAAATGTGAAGTAATAAATAGCAGGATTGTGTGGGCTGAAAAAGCAAATTCTGAAGACCACAGGAAACTATGTCAGACATTGCCTTCCCTCATCAAGAAATTATACATACATGCAGTGGAAAGCAATTTTGGATCCTGGTTCTCAAATGCCTTTCATCTGGTATTCTGTTTTAGAACTTATTACTTAATAGGCAGAATATGTGATATTTAGTGAAAACTTCCCTGAACATCAGTTTTTATCCAACTAAAATCAGAAAACCTTCCAAGATAAGCAATTGATAAAGTTTAACTGTCTAAATTTATTTCATGCATAGAGTGGACAGATGGGATACAAGAATACATCTGGCAGTTGGAAATTGAGCACATACATTCATTGGCCTAAACTTGTGCTAGAATTCTTTACCCTCTGGCTTAGACTTCTGCTTGTCAAAGAAACCTTTCCAAATCACATCCCAATTTGAATTAATATTTCTGCCTCAACAGTTACCAACTTCTAAAATGCCTTATTTATATCTCTGCTATGGTACTTATCACAACTTGATTTACATCGATTATTTGTACACATATGTTAGTCCCACTAGACATCAGTTTTATTCAACCAAGTTTACTGGACACAAACCCTGTACCAGCCACACTGCTGGACATCAGGATTGTGAACTTTGCAAACTCACTGGCTTTGTTTTGTTCAATTGTGTATTCCTCATTGTTTCTACCAGCATGAGACATCAGTGTTTGTTGACTTTGATGAAATTGGAGCCTTCATCTTTAAAGGATGATGCTGGTGTCCCTGCTTCTTGATTAAATGCAAGTGTGCAAAACCTAGTGTCAAGAACCAAATAGATGAGCTGATGAAAAGAGAGTGGACAGAGACTCAAGCACCAGGGATAAAGCAGATGGAGGAACACAAAATGCAGCAGGTGGGTTTAGCAGGAAAGAGAGTGGGGGAAATAATAATAGTAAAAATAGTAACAGAAACAACCACTACCACATTTATTGAGCTACGTGCTTTCTATGAATTAACTCATTTAATCCTCCCAATGCTTCCAAGGTGGGCATTATCATCATTATCCCCCTTTTACAGATGAGGAACCTTGTAGGTGTTGCTGTTCGCTTTCTACCCGAGTTGTTTCCTATTTCTTTCTTTCTTTCTGTGTATCTATTTGGTTCAGATATTCACCGTTCCCAACATAGACCAAATACCTCCCTGAAAATTGATGCCATCCCCAGCTCTGAGCGAGGTCTCCATTGGTTTAACAATAGCTCCATCCCTTGCCAATGATTTATTCAGGAATTCAGGCCTAAGATGTTAAGCCCATGGCATAGCCTGGCCACATGAACTGGTTTAGGAATAGGCATGTGACCCTCTTTGGGCTGAAAAGTCTTACTGGAGTTCCCAGGGAAAAAGATCCTTCTTTCTCTGAAAAGAGATATCCTGAAGCAAATTTCCTCTCAATTTAACAGCGAGCAGCTACAAAGTCAGAAACTGCTGCAGACATTTTGCCACCATGACACAACTAAGGAGGACTTCCCATGTGATGAGCCAATGCATTTGCTCTCTTGAAATGTCAAGCTGGGTCAGATTTTTTGTTTTGATCTGTTAGTTGCTGCTGAAAACATCCTGTTTGATACAAACCTGAGGCATAAAAGAGGTTAAGTGATTTTTCCAAAGTCATACGTATAGTAAATAAAAGAACCATCTTCAAAGTCAGGTCCATGTGACCAGTTCTAAACCCTTTTCTGCATTACCTCCCTGTGGCAGTCTGGGGAAATTCTACATGAATTTGTACTTTTGCTGAGCTAGTTTGCATTTCCTTCATAGGTTTCAGTTTTCTGTCACTATTTTGGACAGCTTTCCTCAGCGCTGAAGTTCTGCTATTGGAGACCTTTTATTGGCCCGGTATCTCTAGTCAGTTCCCTCCCCCTATCCTCAGTGACCAGAGCCACTTTCTTTAACCCCTGGCTAATGAGTGCAAAGCTCTTTCAACTCAGATGAATCTCTCAGACGTTGCAATAATACAGCCATCTGTGAAGCTCCCTCTGTGAGGATATTCCTGTGGTCCCATGGATTCAGCAACTCAGCTTTCTAAGCAATGAAGCCCTGATCTGGCTAAGTGTTCGTTCTTCCTCACGACATTGTGACTGGGGCCGCTGCCCTCATTCCTCTTAGTCCTGATATGCCAGAGTCCAGGATCTTCTTTCTCATGCCAACCCAGCCTAAAGGTTCTATGCATTGCAATTAAAGTAGAATGTGGCTGGGACTGAACATTTGTTATGATCAAAGATGACCCGTGTGTACCACTAGCTTGTATACAGGGCACTGTGTGATTAAAGAACTATAACTGATGTATGAAAAGATGCAGTTGGTGTAAAGCCTAGATTAATTCAAAACTCATTGACAGGAATAAGAAAAGACAAGAGAGAGAAGTTATTACAATGGAAGGGAATATTGTATCTTGTTTTTAACAAGCCTTTGAGAACCCACAACAGTTAATGCTCTCCCTCTGCCCTACCTTCTAACTCTACCTCCTAAAGGTTTGTGCTGGCTTCTTTTATGATTTGGAGTTCTTGCTTGGTGAATGGAGACACAAATAGCTGGTGTATTGAATTGCCCCAGGGACATAATGAAGTTATCTTGGCAGATGAATCAAATGATAGTTCTTAAGCAAAAATCAAGAAAATAATCTAATGTTTATGTTGTATTGCCAAGGTCATTTCAAAGGAGCAACTAACCGTCTGGAAACCTTGATAAATGTATGTTGACATCCCAGAAAAGAGTGGCTATTCAATTACTTCCATACTATATCAGCTGAACCAGGAGATGAAAAGCATATGGTTGGAAAATGCCTCCAAGTTCATGAGGCCCTTGACTGTTTCTAAAATATTTGATATTAATATCCCTTTTGAGTTGGTCTCAAAGTATTTCCTTTCAACAAAGAAATCTGAAAGATTAGCCCAAGTTAGGAGTCAATTCAGATCACATACACAAATGTACTTATTTATATCTTCATTCCTTCCTTCCTTCATTCCATCAGTCAGTTCATCATAAGCCTTGAAAATATTTTCAGAGCACTCACTTTACCATAGACTCTGTGCTAGACTCCAAGACTACCAAAATGCAAGAGAAGAGAAGTTCATTTAAGAAGCTTACAGTGTATTGGGGTATGGAGGAAGGGATTCGGATCCTACAAATACTCAGCTGACTCATTGTGACTGATATGTGCCCTCCCAGAGGCTGGGAAGATGATGTAGGAACAAGAAGGATGGGCTAAGCTCGCCAGGGAGGAAGACACCAAGAAAATGACACATGGGCTGACATATAAAGGAAGAGTATGCTTCACCATACAGAGAAAGAGGATGGAAGAAAGAGGTGTGGATGCGTGAAGCAGTATGTAGGGCTTCTTGACATAGACTCACTGAGCTGTAGAGGGAGGGAGAATGTAGGAGACTGGAAAGATCAGTGGGGCCAGATCAGAAAGGGCCATAATTTCAGACATTTCAATTTTATACTCCAACTGAGTCACTGAAAGATTTTGTTTTAGTGAATGGTTCTTTCGAAAATTTATTTGACAGTAGGATAGAGGATAGGGAGGAGAAGAAGGTTCATAATAACTAGAGTGAGCATGTGATTTTGTCTGACAAGATCTCCCTGTCAGGTAAAATGGCCCATTTCTTCTTTCTGGAGAACATTCCCTCTACTGTTTTCATGTATATGATGCAGGTGGGAAGACCTCAACCTCTGGGTCTGGGGGAGAGCATGAGACCCAGGCCTGGCCAACACTACACAGCCAGTGACCCAAATAGTCTGTGCAAGTTAGAGCAAATCATTTAACTACTGTGTGTCAGCATCCTCCAGTGAGAAAGGGGGGACATTCGATGCAATTTATTTTGAAGGGAAAAGAAGATACAAAATAAAAACAGCAGAGTAATGAATACATAGTGGGTCTGCCGTCAATATTAGTTGAATTTAATTCCCTTGCTCCATGAGGAGTAAATGAGATCATGTATATGGAATGCTTTTATACAGAGATACTCAGATGTTAAATTTTTTTCTGGATAGGATTATAGTATCAAAAGGAGAAGAAGAGGGGAGTGCAGAGGTGATCTGAATCAACCTCACCTTTTTTGATTAGTGTATTCATTGATACCTTAATACATTCCAAAGATAAAATTGTATCATTTATAAAGGAACTGATGCCCTGAGGGAAGGTGGCCTCAAGTCAATATGGTTTTCTGGTCAGAGAGCAATACAACTGTCTCCTCTTCACCCAGGCCACTGTGCTCTCTCTTACATTTTCCTCTTATAGAGGAAGTTGTTATCGTGATGTATTTAGAGAAAGTAATGGGAGTCTACCCTTAGAAAACCGAGCAAGGTTAGGATTCACTTTTATTATTTTCTGGCTGAGAACATTTGGAGTGTGTGTGTATCACATGTATACATGTATACGTACATATATAATATTAAAATATCTTACATTCAAACTGGTTATGGTACCTCCAAGATTGTAGGTCAATTCAACTACCCCTGGTTGAAGATACTCTTGGTGTATGCAGGAATAAGGGTAGTAATCAATATACATTGAGCAATTGCAGCAAGCCATGCATTTAATACCTGTAAATGAAATAGTCTAGCCATTCCCATTTTACAGATGAAAGGATTGAAGCACGGAGAGCCTAACACACTGGTCTAAGTTTGCAGAGCTTTTCACTAGTCAAACTCAGGTTTGAATCCATGTAATCTGACTGCAGACCTGTTCTTCACTTCTCATCTAAAGAAAACAATAAACAGCACCCATCTATGAAAATAGCCTGGGATGTTGATTCTAAGATAATTCTGTAGCTAAAATCCCATGTATCATAGGAATCACATCTCACACAAGTTTCCCTGGCAACCCTTAAGCTGACCTCTACAAGTGCCAAGGTCCTTTCTGGAACTGTTTAGTAATGTTTGAGCCCGAAGGGGAAAGGGCAGGGTGAGTTGGTCTGGCTCTCTACCTAAATTCACAGGTTACCTTGAACTCACATGAGCATGGCTGAGGAAGGATTGGCCCCTCGGACCCAAAGCTGAAAACCCACCTCTCAATAATTTTCCTTTCCTCTTTTGTTCCCTCCCCCATCAAGCCTCATCTGTTCACAGACTACCGGTCAGGCACACTGTCAGGCAGGTGGATGGCATGGGAAACTGGAATGTGGTGGAGAAAAGATAAAGCAAAAAGCACTGGGAGGTGTTCAGCCAAGGTAAGAATTGCTTGACTATAATGAAGGAATACTTTAGGAGATGAAAAGGTGGGAATTTGAAATTTTGTGATGAACACCAGTCTTCCCTTGCTTGTGTGTTGGAGAGAAAGGGACGGACAGCAGACTCTTTTCTCCATATGAATCACCAGTAGTAACTCTTCACTCCATTTGAAAGGAGCAAATTGATTATAAGAAGTAAGAGAAGATCCAGGCCTTCAAGATAACCTTTTCTGAATGGAGGCTAATAAGTCCTTTGGACATTCCAGATCATGTAGATTTTATGAGAAATCATCTTGGCAGCAGTGACCTGAGAACTACACTGGGAAGAATTTTGTATTCAACAGGAGACTGTATTAGATCCATTTAATATAAAACCGAAGACTCACACCTATCCCTACGACGTAATGGAAAATCAGTCTCTAACATTGTAGCATACCGCATTCCTGACAATTTTACAATCAAAACAATGTGTATGTAATTCTTCCAAGAATCATTTTTGTGTCTGCTATTCATTCATTTTAAATGTCTTTTATATTCCCTTGGTAAGGAATGAATGTTCTTCTTTGTGCCTCCACCGGCTGTTTTGTCTAATCAGCTTTCTTGGACAAGTGGACAGAAAACATTTGTTGAATAGCCTGTGATAAAAGCTGTCAGGAGTGGTTGAGAATGCTTTTCTTGCTTACTTTATGCAGCCGTGGAGGAAATTAGATATGCATGTCATACTGAGGGCACCTCATTTTGAGAGTTAGCTGGTGCTTTTGAAACAATACTAATTTTCCAATTAGAGTCCGTGTAGACCATGGAGCTCCTTATGAATGAAAATCAAGCATGAATTGCATTTAGACGAATTCCTTGAAGCAGGATTAACAATACTCAGGGTGAAGGAAACTGATGCTGGCTGTAGTCTTTTATAGATTGTTAGAGCCAGAATTTAAAGATCATTTAACCAAATTCCTAACTTTATAAAGAGAGATGAGACACAGAGAAAGAAATGGTTTCCCTAATGTTGGCTTGCCACTCAGTGCTCATGCCCGTCCCTAGGTAGATCTGTGTTTAGATTTTTACATCTCCTTCCATTTTGGAGTTGATGTTGGGACTCATCTGATATCCTTATTCGTTGATTTACAGTAATGGCACCACATTTATTTGATGTTTTGTATTTGCAGTTGCAGTGGGGTTATTAGCTGGTTGCTTCCATTTCCAATTCTTTTTCTTTTAGTGACTCCCTTCCCACCTTACAAAAATACATATATCCTAAAATTGGTGAACTGGAAATGGGATGAAAAATTAACTTCTATACCATTTGTAATGTTCTTGATTGGCCTAGAGACTGGGATATTTTATTACAATTGCATCATTTTTCTTTTCCCAGACTGTGTCAGAATGGTCATGCTTTGTATGTGTCTCTAAATAATTCTAGGGCTAAAAGGTCACATAGGAATTATCTAAGCCTCCACCCACAGTATTTCACAATGAAGAAATTTAGACTCAGATCACTTAAATCAGGAGTCACAAATACAGATATTTACATGATATAAGCAAAAATCCTGGCCTAAGACAGTAGGACTAAACTACTCACATTTCAACCAAACTTAGCCAATTTCACATTAATTTCAGAAAATTGAGTAGTCCAAACATTAGGCTACTATGGTAAGGCACTGCACATGAAAGGCTTCCCAATTTTGACTTTGATTTACATCCAGTGTCTGATACATAAGCCACTACTTGGAAGCAAGGATTAAGACCCTGCTCTTCTAAGTCTAAGCACCAGGCTCTTTCCACTGCAACAGATGACTCTTCCCCATCTTCCGACCGATCCAGCTGCTCCTTTATTTTAATCACATCATCTGTGTTGGTGAGGAGAAATTACATTGAAAGGTTTTTGTTGGCACTAGCCACAGTCAGACGATAATAAAAAGTATTTTGAGGAATTTTCTTGACTTTTTACCTCATGAGTGTGTGTGTGTGTGTGTCCTGGGTATATCTGTGTGTGTGTCTGTGTATATATGTGTGTTTGTTTATGTGTGTGTATGTGTGTGTATGTGTTGTCATCTTGGCTCATGAACTGGATTTCTCTTCTGTGTTATGCTGCTCAATTATGTGGGCACAGGTTTATATGCTGCCATAGTTTCTGTGTCCATGCTTCGAAATGGTTCTTTTCCCAATCCATTATAGAGCATTCCCTATTTATCATGACCTGCATAAATCAACAATGAAATGCATGCTCTTAGAGCCTTTCTTTAACACCATAGAGTGGCTGAAGGATATTAGCAGAAGGGGCAGACTCTAGAGATTGATAGAAGCAATCTGTCAGTATTTTCCCTGATTTCTCACCAATGCCTCATTTTAAATTTCTAGATTCTTCCTTAGTACGCACAAATGAATGTTTGGCAGCTTATTTGTGCTGTATTTGAAAGAGCAAAGGGTTAGTTTTAATGTAATTTAATGACTTCCACCCTAATATTAGCGACAGATACTTTAATGGGAAGGAACCAGGATGTACCAAAGATACACTATGCTTTTTTCTTGTATGAGAAAAGCTTTTCTGGTAGTACTTGTTCCAGAAACTAATCTTTAATCTCCAAGGGTTCCAGAGAAAGCATCAAAACCCAAAGAGGAAAGTGATTATATACTGGGCACGTGCAGAAGGAATTTGTGAGACCTTGAAACTCAATAAGGGAGAAGAAAACAGCTTCATCTCTGCAGATACACATTCACCATATTCTTCTTAGAAGATTCACTGGTGGTCAAAAGCAAAACCTGTATATGTGTGTTACAACATTCAATTTAAATGTTTTAACACAGTCAAATAATAGGTTTTTCCCCCCCCCCCAAACTTGAGCTGTAAGTAAATAAACCATATTCAAATTCTGGTCAGGAAAAGTCCCAGTTAGAGAAACTAACAGAGTATCGTCTGTATGAAAAATACTGCGTATGACTTGTTGGTGCCCAGACCAAAATGGTTGTTCCCTCAGCTTGTCCTCCTACATTAGGCCCCACCTGCTTCTAGAAAGGAAAGGAAGGAGGATAGTGGATGTGCCAGGTTACACTGATGTAATACACTGCCTACAATAAAGTTGTATTTCAGACACACAGCCACTCCTTCCTCTACTTTCTACCAAGGATCAACAATAACTTGTTAAGTTGACTTTCTAGCCTGTTTCACTTTTTACAGAGCTCCTTCATATACATTAAGATAGCCTTTCCCACCAACCACCATGCAGGTGGAATTAACTTTACCTGACAATTGAAAAGAGAAGAAGAAGTGACAACAATGATCACAGTGTCCTGAAGAATCACAGCTAGAACTAGAACTATGTTCCTTGTTTTCTGGTTCCAAAATTAGTATCTATTTTATGATTCATTCACTAAATGTTCATGGAATATTTCCTATATGACAGTCACTATCCTAGTTTCCAAGGCTACAAAGGCAAGACATGGTCTTTTTTTTCAAGGACCTCAAATCCAGTGGGGGAGGCAGTGAAATATGCAAGCAATTACAATATACAATGTGGTGTGAGTGCTCCAAGTGATCCAAGTCTAGAAAGCCACTCAGAGCGTAGAGGAGCAGCATCTGGTGCAGATTTGGAGAGTAGTGACCACTTTGGAGAAAAGCGAGCGACACTTACCCAAGTTCTGAAGGACATATTGATATTTTCTAAGTAAAGCAAGATTCATAAAGGCATTAGGAACAGCAGGGAGTGTGTGTGCAGAGACCCAGAGGTACGAAAGAATGTGAACAAGAAGCAGAATGAGTGAACATGTCAACTCTCGCGATCTGGGTGGAATTCAATCTTACTGGAGCAAAGATCGAGAAGCAGGAAGTGGTGAGAGATCAGGCTGGAGATATCAGCAGGGGGCCTTGTTTGCTGTACCTTTTTTCTTTCCAGCACATTTGGCTACATCTCTGAGCGTCTAAGTCAGGCTGCCCCACACTTCTAATCAGGAAAACCCTGCTGTTCTTGGTGCCTGAATGCAGCCAGAGCTGCTAATGGGCCCCACTTTGACCTTTGGTGTTTGAGGAAGGGAGTCAGAGTCTTGAAGACAGTCAGGGGAGTCATCGACTTTGACTTACAGAGAATCAGGATTGCAATTAGGGAGGCCTGGGCACTTGGTACTGAATTTGGCAAAGCAGAAATTCCTCTGCCAACAGAGAATAGCTCTCCAGAAGTTGTTAACCCTCAGCCGCTTGCCAAGATTCTTTAGGCACCAGATACTGGAAGATGAAATAGCCTGACAGGGTATTCTGGTAATTCAATATTAAGTACAGACATGGTAATCCATGTCTAGGCTTGTTTTATTGAGACAAACTTGTCTTATGAGAAGGATACACTTTCTAATATTTCTGTGGCTTGACTGAAAACTCATATTTGTTAATGTCTCAGCTAGACTCAATCAGACACAGTAATCTGGCTTATTAAATACCGGGTCAAGCGCTATATAATACTTTAAATTGGCTATCTCTGATTTCCCAAGAATTCCACATGTAGCTGCAGAAACCACCTTTGGCAATCACATAGTTCCTGATAAAGGGAAACCATATTGGATTAGAATATTTAAGACGCATTTACTGATACACTTCTGTAGAGCTAGCACCCCGATTCGCCATGGAAGATAAGTGACACAAGACCATTCCATGAGATGAATCACTAATTTCAGGGACCATTTTCACCAAAGATCAGGAAGACTTCTTTCTTGTCAGGCCATGAATTAGTTAGTATTTCCTTAGAAAATGCAGTGAATAAAAGTTTCAATTCTTTAAGTCAGATGTTAGATAACAGTTTTTTTAAAACAAATTTTATTTGTCTTCTATTTAAGAAAATAGAAGGTAAAAATAAGATTTTTACCTGCACTAATTTCTCAGTCATTTTCTGGTGAGATCCTTCTTCAAAATTGCTGAAATAGTATTTATAGGTTGAACTGTGTCCCTCCAAAAGATACATTGAAGTGTTAACCCCAAGAACCTCTGAATGTGACCTTATTTGGACATTAGGTTGTAGCAAAGGTAATTAATTAAGATGAGGTTATGCTGGAGTAGGTGGGCCTTACTCCAGTATGACTCCTCTCCTGATAAGAGGGGGAAAGAGGGAATCATAGGAAGAAAGCCACGTATAGACAGAGGCAGAGATTGGAGTGATGTGTCTGTAAGCTAAGGAATGCCGAAGATTCCCAGCCCTCACCAGAAGCTGGGAAGAGGCATGAAAAAGTGTCACTCGGAGCCCGCAGAGGGAACAACCCTGCTGGTACCTTGATGTGGGCTGATAGCCTCCAGATCTGTCAGATAATCAGTTTATGTTGTTTTAAGGCACCTAGTGTGTGGTACTTTGTTATGGCAGCCCTAGGAAAGGAAGACAAATGGTCTGAGCAGAACTGGAAATTCCTTCCCTCCATCCTTCCCAGCTTGAGGTGATCTGGAGCTACATGGATATGCCCTGGTCCCTGTTTCTTTCACATGACATCCACTGCCTCCTTCCCTCTTTCCCTCCTTCCCATAGGATGTTTGACAAGGCAGATCTCCAATTAAAATTTCTTCTTTCACTGAAAGATGGACTTCTTTCCTTTACAGAAATGTTACAAAATACAAAGCACTCAAAAATCCCCATGAGGTCATATAAGCACATCTTTTGCCAAAGCACATCTTTTACTGTCTCTCTTGATTATAATGTATGTAAATTAGCTCCTAGGACTGTGACGTTGTTGGTCTTCTCTATCATGTGGTCCTCATGACACTTCAAGACTGTATGTCCACAGGTGAAGGAAAAATAATCCCAGGACAAGTGGCCAAGGCCTCAGCCTCGCAGGTGGGGTTGTCCTAGGTTACAGGGCACATTTTGTTCCTCAGTCTTCCTACTGATTGATAACAGATGGGCACTAAACTCTAGGAGGCATGGAAAAATCCTGATATTTGACCATTTTCCAAGGCAAAACAAGAGATGGCAGCCTATGTTAGTTTGACTTGGCAATAGCACTGGACTCGTAAAATAATGACAGCCAGTAGATCATCATAC
>NC_138370.1:165742909-165764739 GCF_054177405.1 Leptonychotes weddellii | reverse complement strand
GGCAGAGGTTTGTTAGAATAAAACCTAGGTTAACTGGAATTCAAGTTCCTAGTGCTGGATCCAATTTATCAGTTCTGCTTGGGGTGAACAATAATGGCAGAAGCAGCAGGATATGGCACTGAACTTTATTACAGGTAAGAAGTATGAAAACTATCTTCTATTGCAGAGAAGGGCAGACAACAGAAAGGGTCAAAATCAAAGAGAACCTAAGTGCAGGAAAATTGCTCTCTGGCAGAGAAAACACCTTCCTTTAAAACATAACATTTATTCCCTGAAAAAGCAAGGGACTCTAATGACACAGTAAGTAGAATATTTTTTCACATATTTTCAGGCAACCAGAGATATGATTCTCACTGTTTTATATACTCTGTCTCCTTGTCTTCCATGACACCATATTTCCCTGGTGTCACATATACCCACTGAGATTCTGTTGTTCCTTTTTTTTTTATCCTTCCAACTTTGTTTTCCTTTAACTGACCAGTGTATGGTAGAGTTCCTTAGAGCTGGGCCTGCACCTTATTCTCACCCTGTGGGAAACCTCACATATAACCACAGTTTTAATCATCACCATATGCTAACAACTCCCAAATATGAACCCCCAAGTCCTGACCTTTCATTAGTTTCAGATATGTAATATCTAGCTGTCTGTTTCACATCTCTACTTAGATATCTCAAAGCCACCTCTGATTCAACAGGTCCAAATATGAATGCCTGGCTGTCATCTGTAAACCTGGATTTTTTTTCCAGGTGCTCCTCAATCCATGATGTTGCTTCCCATCAAGTTGCATACATGAAATTCTTAGAGTCCACCCTGGAAGCCTTTTTCCCCATCTTGAATTCACAAACTTCTCTATATTTCTACCATTATTTTTCTGTCCAAGCTAATGTCATGTCTTGTTTGAACTACAACAAATAGCATGTGTTCTTCCATCTGGACACATGTGGCTGGACACATCTGGATGCTGGCAGTCAAAGTGGCTCAGTTATGGCATTCTCAGAGTTCCATCTTCTAAGGCACAAGGTGTGGTGGAGAAGGGTATAGAGTAGGTCTGGTGGGCCACATCCAACATGAGCATCTCCAGCCCAAGGAATTGCTGGTCAGTTCTCTGACTCAAATACCACCTCATTTTATGCCATTCTTCTTCCTAACACTCTGTCCCATCCACACTTGTCTTCATTCGGTTATTGGAATGAGCTCCCTACTTTCATATGCTGATGGCTCCACCTGGAAAGACCCCGTTGCCCAACCTTTTTACTGGGGTAACTTCTATTTATTTCTCATATATTGCTCCAACATCACTTCCACATGGAAGCCTTCTCCAGAGTCTCAAACTAGGTCAAGTTGTGTATTATATACTTCCACAACACCATACACCTTTCTTTCATTGTATTTCTTATAGCTTTAGTTTTATATTTTTTCTCTAATTTTTTGATTAATGCATAACCCCCCTGTGAAACTGTCAGCTCCTGAGCATCTAAAACAATGCATGGCTCATGCTAGATGTTTGCACAGTTCTTGAATGAATCATTACTGTTATAACATAATATATAAGTGAAAAGGAAAAAAGTTTTGAATGGATGACTTGTAAGTCTTTATTTCAGCAGTCCTTCTAAATTTGAGGAGGAAAGTGAGCACTTTTTAAATACTACATTTCAATCTAGAAGTTGAACCTTACAGCTTAATGAATGTGATACATAGTAGTGCAAATGAGTAGAACTTAGTTTTCAAAGGAAGAGTTGGATAAAATTAGGCAAAGAACCTTCTTATTGCAAAAGTTGTCATGAGACATTTAAAAATCATAGTTCTTTTCTTTGGTTCAGGTTTTCTGATAGGAAATGAACCAAATAAATGCAACACCACTGAGCACTTCCCAGAGTTTTTCCCCACAAGTTCTTTCTTTGATATTTCTTGTCAAAGTGTGCATACTTCTGTTGCTAAAGGAAATTGTCGATGGCAAAAGGAGTTACTTTTAATGTGGATTTGGGAGTGGGGATATTTACTTGAGGCATTTTTAGACACCAAATTGAAGAGTACTTAAGTAAAGGTTCATGAAAAATGGGTTTTCTCTCAGGTCTCAGAGGGAACCTGAGACTTGGCATGCTTTTTCATTGTGTCTCTTGGAGAAAGAAAGGAGAAAGCTGAGATGCAAGCAAAAAAGCACTTCAAGTCTTCAGGTTTTAGGCACTTCCATTATAAGGATTCTTTTTGAAAATACTGAGTTGTGTGGAGAATTAATATTAATGAAATGTGAATCTATCACCTGCCATTTGTGGTTCAAATTCCACTTGGGTGGGAAATAAATAGAATTTATTTCACTGACTGATATAATTTAAAAGGTGTATATAAAACATATTGGGAGCTTGTATCCAAATCCATGAAACTCTATACCATCAGTTTAATGGGTATTGTGGTCACCAGCTTAATGGGTATTGGTGTGTTTTAATTTTATCCCATACTGTGTTCATACTATTCTTACACTATTTTTTTTTTAGCCTAATGGTTTAGTGAGCAGCATAATGATTAGGGGTCAATAGGACACTGACACTAACCAGATAAGACCAAGAATCTCAAGCTTGTTGTCTTTAACTTTTTATTTAGTATTTTATTTCACATATTTATGTTAGTAATTGGCCTTCAAAACAAATCGTGTAAAATAAAAGGAGTTTTCCTCTTCAGTGTTTAATGTGAGTAAATTAAAATGTCAAATGACATATTGTTATGTTATCAGAGAACTGATATTTATCAAACAATTAGTCTGTGTCAGCCACAGTGTTGGAAACTGCATCAGTGAGCTCTTGAAACAGTACAGCTATGTAAGAAATGATGCCGACACCAGTGACTTAGTCATTTATTCTCATGGATCTGCTCGTCAGTTATGGTGGTTCTGTTGATCTAGGCTGAGCCTTGCTGGGCAGCCCTGCTTCAAGCTGCAAATCAGTGAAGTGGCAGGAGCAATTCTACTTCATATGTCTCTCATCCTCCTTTGACTAGTGAGCTAGCTGAGGCATGTTCTTCTCATGACAATGGCAGTAGCACAAGAGAACAAACAGAAATATACGAGGTCCATTGAGGAGCTAGGCTCAGAATTGGCATATTTATCACATCTACCCACATGCCACTTGACCAAAGCCAGTTATAGCCAAGCTAAAAGTACATGAGAGACACACACTCTACTGAGGACATGGCAAAGGTGTTGATGGGGGGAGGTGGTGAGGGATGGTGCCAATCATTCTATTATAGGGACGCTTTAAATTCTTTACCACACTTGGGGACACCTGGGTGGATCAGATGGTTAAGCATCTGCCTTTGGCTCAGGTCATGATCTCCGGGTCCTGGGATCGAGCCCCACATTGGGCTCCCTGCTAAGCGGGGAGTCTACTTCTCCCTCTCCCTCTGCCTCTCTCCCAGCTCCTGCTCTCTCTCTATCAAAGTAAAAATAAAATCTTAAAAAAAAATTCTTTACCACACTTCAAGTTGCAAAATTTAGAGATAAACTAAGATTCAAGAGGTTGAGTAGCTTTCTCCAGTTCACAAAATAACTAAATACCAAAGTTGAGATTTAACATCAGGTTTGTTTGACCTCAGCATCCATGTTTTTTCTATTGGACCATTTCTTAATGTTATGTTTCTTCTAAAGTTTAAGCATAAATCACTAAGTAGAAAAAGAGGGAAAATGAATATTTTATTGGCATCCTTTCTTCTCCTAATTTAAGTTTACTGTTTAAAAAAATATGTAATATTCTAAGTAAAAAGTTAAATCTATGTCAACTGATTTTTGCTTTTCCTTATATCCTCATCTTTCTTAGATGTTAGGAAAAAAGGAAAAAGAAACACAACAAGAGAAAAATCACTGGTTTTCAAAGAAAGAATAAAAACAAAATTTTATCTAAAATCAAAACTTAAAAATCTATTCTGATTTCATTTTACCTTAGAATGCCTTGGAATTATGTTCTTATGAATTTATCTTAAAAAAATTTTTTTATCTGAATCCTGATGACATGGTGTTTTCTTCTCCCTGTTTTCCAACTTTCCCAGTTTTCTAGTTCAATATATTGAACATTTTTATGATCCTACAGTCAATATACTAAATTCTATGGTTATAAAGATCAGTAAAAGTTATCAATAATTTATTAAATGTGAGTCATGATCTGGACTCTTTATCCATCCTAACTCACTTAGTATTCACAAAAACCATGTAAGTTAGCAGGTGATCATACTATGTGCCTTGTAGATAAGAGACTCAAGACATTAAGACACATACTCTGTTTCCCATAGCTTGAAGAGACATATAACCAGGGCCTGTCTGAATCCAAAACGTGTGCCATTAACCGCTCTACCACATTATTTCCAACAAAGAGTGGGTCATAATCTAGTGTGGGAGTTGTGAGAAGCAATAACAGTAGGGAGAAAGATGGACAAACATAGACAAAATTGCAATGCATTGTCTTTGAAAACATGGTTATGTGATCAGTGTTATGGAAACACAGTGGAATAAATGTTTAGGTCTGCCAGAAGCATTCAGGGGGGAAACAATAGCAGTGGAGGACCAAAGAAAGAGAAGGATATAATAAGTTGTGAATGTTAGAAAGCAAAGGCACAATTTTTGGGGGGATGTTTGTATATTTATTATTTATGCTGCAATAATGCTGTGTTAAAAATAAACACAAAACCTTAGTAGCATAAAATAATAAGCTTTTATTTAGCTCACAAGTTTGTGGGTTGAGTGGAGAATGACTGATGTAGGCTAGGCTTGGCTGAGAGGCTCTGCTGATCTTGGCCATATTCACTAACACATCAGGAGATAGGTAGCTGATGATGGCTAGAGAGATCCAGCTGTCTTATTATTTAGTGGAGATTGCTTTTCACAGCTATTGCAAGGATTAGATATAAAACATATAAATCACATGGCTCATATGAGTCATGTGTACATACATTCTATTCTTTGATTGTGTAAAAAACTAACTTTTCACCATAGCAGTAATTGACCCAGGAGAAATCATCAAAACCACTAGAGGAAAGTTCGTGTGGCAGCAGAAAGTGATGTGGCACACTGAGCCCTGAGGAACTGTTCTAGAATTAAAGGAGATCAAAAGACCAGACAACTAAATGTGAGCATAATCCTGGGTTGGATCCTGAACCAAAAAAAAAAAAAAAAAAAAAGATAGAAAGAAAGAAAAGAAAGTTCCTAGAAAGGACATTACTGGGGAGGTTGGCAAAACTGGATTATGTGCTCTATGTTAGATAATAGTATTTTTCTTTAACATTAGATTTCTTGAATTTAGTAATTATACTGTGGTTAGGTAAGAGGATGTCCTTGTTCTTAGAAGACAAATACTGAGTGTGGGGCACCTGGGTGGCTCGGTGGGTTAAGGGTCCGACTCTTGCTTTCAGCTCAGGTCATGATCTCAGGATCCTTAGATCAAGCCTCACATCATGCTCCATGTGGGGGTCCGTGTTCAGCGGGGAATCTGCTTCTCTCTCTTTCCATCTCTCTGCCCCTCCCCCCACTTGCAGACACACTCTCTCTCTCAAATAAATAATCTTTTTTTAAAAAAGATATATATTGTGTATTTAGTGGTGAAGGGTCATGATACTTATAATTTACTCTCAGTGGTCCAGCAGAATAATAATAAGATTAAGAATAGCAATAATACGGACTATGTAATTAGAGAGGAAATTCAAAAGCATCAAGATCTTAAAAATTGATTAAGCCACGTAAAGAACATGTAGTATGCATTGTACTGTTCTTCCTGTAGGTTTGAAAGCCTTCAAAATAAAAAAGCTGAAAAAAAGAGGAAAAAAGGGAGGCCAAAAACGTGGTGATTGCCACAGTGTGGAATACACATGTACAATGTCTGCAATGGATGTCTGTTAATTAGCAGATGCCTACACTCCTAGTGAGAGATACATTTTCTATAACCTACCAGAACACATAGGCTTATTTATGCATATGTATATGTAAGACAGAAACAAAAATTTCACAAAGCAATATTTATCCTCATTTATCTTGGCTTCTCCACTCATATATTGTCTTTGTCTTCTGTTTTATTCCATTCTATTCCACTGGATTTCATTTTTTAAAAACTTCTCTTTGTCTCCTACTGAATTGATTTCATCATGTTCTAATAGGTCACAAGCCACAGTTTGAAAATCACAAAATATGAGAAATTTTGAATATATGGCAAGACATGAAGTGTGAGCGGAATTTAGAGGTAGATAGAATCACACTGACATATATTCACCAAGGAGAGGGAATTAAAGTTGTTTCATCAAGGAAGGTCCAGTATATGCCAGAGGCAGTCATGTACGAGCTTAATAGGTTTTTGGTCCTTTTGACTTTGATGTTTTTATAAATCAGTATAGTTATACTACAGAGAAGAGTTACACTACAGAGAATAATTTGGTAATAATAGTTGCATAAAAGTTCCTTACAGTGACTCCTAAAAGATAACTATGATTTAATTCTAAGTACATGGGTTTCAGTTAATGAGTGTTTTGGTGTATTAAGTATTTGTGCATCATAGCATTATAATAGAGATCAGATTACAGGCACAGTTCCAAAGAGGTCACAATTCAAGTTTATAAAGATAACCCTAAAAATTATGTCCCCAGTAATGAAGGCTGTGAATTTTTTTTTGCAATTTTACTATGTCCTAGGCTCTGTTCCAAGTGGCTTATAAGCATCATCTCATTTAAATTCATAGCAGCCTTGCAAGGTGATTACCATTATTCAACTTAATTCACAGTGAAGAATCCAAAAGCTCAGACAGGTGAAGCTCTTTTCCTAAGTCTGCACAGCTAGTACATAATGAAGTAAGGATTTGAACCAGAGTCTTTTCATTCTAACATCTAAGAGCAAGACTCTTAAACAATGTAGAATATAAGCCGGAAGAAGTATGCCTGGAATTTCCCCGAACTTTTAGAGAGGGTATGACCCTACTGACACCTTGATTTCAGACTTCTGGCCTCCAGAACTGTGGGAGAATAAATTCTCATTGTCTTGAGCCCCCCCTCCCCCACTTCGTGGTAATTTGTTACGGCAGCCTTAGGGAACTAATGTATGCAGCCTGACAAAAACAGGAGTATTAACTCAATCAGGATTTTCCTGCAAGTGAAATAGAGGGGCAAGTTGAGGATTCAGGAACCAAACATGAGGTTGAGGAAAAATAATTTCTGAGGAAATTTGCAAAGACCTAGATTATCGCATTTCCAGGTGCAAACTGAATATTCACAGCCCAAGGCAATAAGGTTTTGTACATAATACTCTGTTGTGTTCGTGCTTCATTTCACATATCATTCAATAACAGCATGGCCGTTGAGCCTTGAGTCAGTTCTTTAGCAGAGATTGATCATTGCTTTGTTTCATATGCACTTTGGTGGCCAAGGAAAAATAATTATCACAGGCCGAGTCACTAGTGTCCTTGCTGTTAGGACTCCAGCACGGAGGCACGGGTAAGCTGACACTGGACCACGAGCAGGGTAAGGAAGATGGAAAGGCTTGACCCTGTCCCTGGCTCTGCTCAGCAGTCTGAATCCAATAACACAAGCACACACAACGAGGGGCATATATGACTCCAGAGTTCTCAGTGGGTCAAATCAAAGGAATGAGTTGGGAACAGAGGTTTAGAATGTGAAGGTCCCATGCAAGAATTGGAATGTGGAAGCACTGATTATAATTTTTCACACACAAAAATTATGAATCAGATTCTTTCAAAATCTGATTTTTAAGTATTGTCAAGTGATTCCAAGTACGTAACACCGCACAGCTTGTACAGAGAACGTCAGTGGGCCATATACATCACTGTGGACTACGGAGAGACCTTTGACTGAATAAATTTCTCTTGCCAGTTGAGTTGAAGGGCAGCAGGATTCAGGGAATGCATGTAGAGGGCAGAAGTAGGTAAGGATTTTAATCTTCCTCATCTGCAGGAGGCCTTTTGCGGTGCAGAGCTGGGTTTCACTAGGGTCCACTGGCACAGTTAGTGGGGTGAAGAAAAAAAAACAAAAACTAATAAAGAAAACAAAAGCCTTTGGAATCGGGCGCCTGGGTGGCTCAGATGGTTAAGCGTCTGCCTTCGGCTCAGGTCATGATCCCAGGGTCCTGGGATCGAGTCCCACATCGGGCTCCCCGCTCAGCGGGGAGCCTGCTTCTCCCTCTGACCCTCTCCCCTCTCATGCTGTTTCTCTCTCGCTCGCTCTCTAAAAAAAAATAAATAAAATCTTTAAAAAAAAAAAAAAACCTTTGGAACCAAAGATGGGATCAACAAGGGCTAGTCTAATGGATTGGCCATCCACGGCCCATGACATAAAGGGAGGCTGGGAAAACCTTCTAGCTCTGTTTCCCTGAAGTGTGAGAATTTAGATTTTACATCCATTCGTTATGGTGGTTGGAAACTTTAATATTCTGCGAGAGTGGTTTCTCATTTTTCAAGGGTGAAATGATGATAAAGCAGGTGACTGTTATCATTATCGGCCATAAGAAAAAGGGCCAAAAAGTAGGACCTGGTGATTAAGGTGAAATGTGGAAAACTTAGCCCTCAGAGTTGTATCGTCTGATACAGTAGCTGCGAGCTACCTTTGTTTGTATTTATGAGGGAGCCAGAATTTGAAGTATCCAAGAGCCACGCATAGCTCTTGAGCACTTGAAATGTGGCTAGTCCAAACTGAGATGGACTCTTAGTGTAAGTGTATACCAGATTTCAAAGATTTATGACAAAAAAAGAAAGTAAAAGGCATCATTAATATTTTTTACAATGATGGTAGGTTGAATAAAAATATTTCACATACATAGAGTTAAATAAAATATATGAACACTGTTTTCAACTGTTTACTTTTACTGTTTTTAAGGTCACTACAGAATTTAAAATTACACGTGTGTCCTGTATTTGTGGCTTACATTTATTTCCTTTGGACAACACTGTGCCAGAGACTCACAAGTGAAGCAGCCATTTGCTTTGCCTCAAAAACCTGAGTTTCTGGCTTTTGTCTCACTCAGTAGCTGGATAAGAGAGTGTTCTATAGACCAAAGCAGTGTTTATTTTTCAGGAATTAGGCAAATAATATGACCTCATGAACATGCTTTTTCATGTAGGTATATCCTACAAATATTTGTCCCAAATACTTTGGGTCAAATGCAAGAGGATGAATGCCTGTCAAAGCAATCTTCACTTAGATGAGAAAGTATAATACTAAATCATAGCAGAAATTATAGTTTACACGCCGCATTAGCCATCTTAATCTGCATAGTATATTTTCTATAATGAATTTCCATGTGATAACAACAAGTCCAGATGTAGCATTTGGATGATCAGTAAGCTTTTTAGATCAATTTATTATGAATGAAAGAGGCATTTATCTCTTCCTCACACAATTTAATTTGCATTCCCTTTCTAGAAATTGTAAAAGCTCAGTCGAGGGAACTGTAAGGGACATTAAACCAATTCAAAGTGGTAAGCACTTAGTTTCCTCATGTAACGTGGTTGTCTTTAGAATACAAATGGAGGCATTAATTTGGAAAGAAAGTATAAATTTTGCTTGGTGATGAAGGAAATATTTGAGTTTATGCTCTTCAGGCAAATGAAGAATCATTTGTCAGAAAATTATTGTTTCTAACAAGAAATTCAAATACTGTCAGTTTGAATTTAAATTATAGGAAGGATTGCTATATCCACTCAGGAAGACAGGAATTTAAATGCAGGACATTGCTAAGACATGCATAATGTTCTTAGCATTATTTTATACATACACTGCTACTGAGTGTGTGTGTGTGTGTGTGTATGTGTATAACTGTCACAGTCCAATGGCATTTGTTAAATGTCCTTTATGTGCATTAAATTGTGTTAAAATATTACAATTACAAACTTTTAGGGCTGGAATGGAAAGGAGCTGTGTTTCAGTCCTCTACCTAAAGCATGTAGTCTACACTGGAATTATTTTCAGAGGATTATTATCTGGATGCCCATGCTTCTAACATTAAGGAATTCATAACCTCACATAGTACATTTACATTTTACCGCCTCTTGACATTTTCAGACACTTCCATTTGTTAGCCATGGTCTTCTTTACACAGTTTCAAATTCTACTTCTCTACAGCTTGTATGTGTAGGAGAGTATCTCTAGGTGCCCGATATGCTTCATTCTTAGTAGTTCATAGGAACACTCAATAGATAGTTTTGAATAAGTAACATGAAAATTATAAAAATTTATTTTTATATCATATATATCATCCTACCTAATCAGGGAGTATAATATTCTCCTCTCTGGTCTTAAGGCTGCTGGCTTGAGAAGAGTTTCTAATATAAAGTTGCATGAGAATTGGGGCCATGGAGTAGAGTCTTAGACTAAAATCTCTTAGCACTTACACTGGTTCTTTGACCTGAGACAAATTATTTAACTTCATTCAGAGAATTTCTCCTTTTATGTCTTCCATGCATTGGCATATGGAGTCAGACTTCATTTGTTGTAGGAGTTATTCTAATTTTAAATATTTGGAAGGTAAACACTCTATCAAACCCCTTACCTCAGCAAGATAGCTCAAAAAGATCTCTAGAAGGTGACCAAAGAAAAAGACAAACTACTTACTCTCAGAGAGCCTGTCACTAAATTGAGAAGATAACAATATATTCATGTGGAGGGATAACTGGCTGACAACGTACCCTGATATCAAAGGGACAGGAGATGGTGGTACTTAAGAGCATGGGCTCGGGAGCCCGGCTGCCTGAGTTCACATTTCCACTTTAGTGCTTACTAGCCATGTCTTTGGGGCAAACCGCTAATCTCACTGAGCCTCACCTGTAAAATGGGAATAATAAAAGAACTTTAAGAAGTTGTGCAAATTAATTGACATAATATATATGAAGTTTGACCAGTGCTGGTTATGTATGTAGGCATTCATTAATTATAAATAACATACATACTTATATGCATCTATAGAGGTGGAGGGGAAGGGATATTTTTAAGCAGTGAAGAGCATGAATAAAGGAAGTGAAAGGTCCAAGCAGAGTTAATAATCATCCAGAGCCCTGTGGGGAGCCTCTGTGTTTATGCCATTCTGAGGTAGCACTCTGTTCTTTGATGCATTCTAGAAACAGTTGTTCCCCATAATCCATAAGCAGGAAATGGATGTTTCCTGAAGATACCATGGAGACTCCCCCAAATCCCTTTTCTGATGCTAACTACCTCATCTCTCCCCTCTCCCTCCAGGCTAACTCTCCACAGCTTCTCTACTAATATTGGTTCCACCATTCTCTTTCTAGTGGACCCCAGTATCTCACCTCAACCCAGAGCCCCAGTATGCTTCCTGTTTGAAGCTTCATACTCACCATTCTGCTCAGCAAAGAATCTGCCTCAGGAACTCCTCTCGTTAAGCAGAGAGGCAACTGCTAGAACGTTCTTTCCCTCTGAAAAACAAGCCAATGGAAGAAAGTGTGATCTTACCTATCAAAATATGTCAGAGGACTGATGTTGATAAGAATGCCTGACAAAGATAATTGGGCTTTATTCAGTAGGGGAGAGAAACTAGAGCAAGATTTTATGTCAGAAAAATAACAGAATGAGTGTGGTGTTTCTGGAGAGAAACTATTTGAGTTGGTCAGAAATATCAGAAATGGGATCCTGAGTTTTTGTGATTTGACCTTGAGAAAATTACTCTTTGTTTAAATTTTATTTCTCTGTCTTTACAATATGGAGAGAGGTTTGAGTTCAAAGATGAACTGAATGGTGAATCCCAAAGCTAGGGATGTCCATTTGGATGATTTAGCTATTTTTAAAAATATAGGGATGTGAGATATGTGTGTGTGTGTGTATAATGAAATATTACCCAGCCATCAGAAAGAATGAAATCTTGCCATTTGCAACAATGTGGATGGAGCTATGGTGTATTATGCTAAGTGAAATAAGTCAGTCAGAGAAAGACAAATACTATATGATTTCACTCATAGGTGGAATTTAAAAAACAAAACAGATGAGCATATGGGAAGGAAAAAAGAGGGAAGCAAACCATAAGAGCCTCTTAACAACAGAGAACAAACTGAGGGTTGATGGAGGGTGTGGGGGGGATGGGCTAAGTGGGTGATGGGGATTAAGGAGGGCACTTGTTGTGATGAGCACTGGGTGTTATATGTAAGTGATGAATCACTAAATTCTCCTCTTGAAACCGATATAACACTATATGTTAACTAACTAGAATTTAAATAAAAATTTGAAACAACAACCAAACATCACACTCTAGTTCTAAAGGTCATTAATAAATGATTCAGAACCATAAAAAAAAACAAAGCTAAATTAAATATATATATATATAGTTGTAGTTACTTTAAAAGCCAGGTAATAGTTAGGGGAGGATAAGAAGAAGAGGATATGATAGGGATGGGGCCCATAAAAGGGGCTTTTCAAATAGGGAGCAACTATTTCTTGTCCTGGGTGGTTTAATGAAAATAATGTAATAATGATTAATTAAGCTATGCCTTTTATTTACATGGTTATCCAAATTTATATTTTATTTTACAACAGAAAGATAGTGAAAATTATCCAAAATCATCAGGATACTAGTGTTGTCGGTAGGATTTGAACCAAATGATGATCCTACAAGGACTCAGAAGTACTGGGCTATTTCTGGCAGTAAAAAGCTGTAGCTGTTTATTATAAACTTGGCCGATGAAAGTTTAAGAAAACCTCCTGGATGCTCCCTATTAGTCTTCTTCAATTTCTAATTTGATTTCAGAAATGCAACATAAATAATCTTAATTTTAAAGATGAACTTGAAAAAAATAAAGGTGAACTTGAAGAATAAGAAGTAATGCTATTCAATTATGTACCTTGTGCACAAATTCAAAATAAATGAAAATGTCACATGCTCAAAATTATATTTGGAGTAAAATGACCCAAATAACATTCAATCACAATTCAATACCATTGGTCCCCACTGTTCCAGAATGTTAACTTTTTATTTGTATTCTGCTGGGCCTTTGGTTAGTTCATGATAAAGGGATCTAAGTGGCTTACATGCCTTTGTTTTGGGCCATCCTGTCTTTTTTTTTTACCCCAGTAAAGTTGTGCAAAGACCTTTATTTCATTTCTACACTGTACAGTGCTTGAGAGGGATTAAAAGTCAAGAATAGATTTTACATTCTGTTGAAATTCACGAGTGCCTTGCTGTTTAAAAAACATTTTTAATATAGGAGACCATTAATTACTAGGATTCTGATTGTAATTGCCTGGTCTCAGAATTGATGAACAAAGCCATTTTGGAAAGCAATCAATTTGAAATCTAATTTGTTGGCGAAATGAACCATATAAACAAAATGCCACTTGCAGTTTGTCTAAAATGAGATGTGCTTAACGAGCCCATCATCTTCTGCGATCCTCATCACTGTGGGTCGAAGCCACCTCAAATGTCATCAGTCGGATCCAGCGCACGGAAAGCTGAAATACAACACTGCGCTAGGAGTGGAATAAAATGCAAAACAGATGGCTCTGCAATCCCTGCAGGGTGACTTTTGGGGGCAGTTCTGGGGTGAACACAGAGTGGCTACGGAAATGAACTAACTGTAGTAACACACTCATCACCAAAAATAGCTGGGATTGTTTGAGGTAATGCATTCCATTCAAATGTATCCAGAATACAAGCGATAAAAGTGCACGAAACTGGATGTGAGGGAAAGGATCTGAGTTACTTTTTATGAAATGTACACACACAATCATACATGTGTACACACACAGAAAAAATACAATGCATGTATAAAACATATGTATATACAGAGAGAGAGAGAGCGAGCAAAACGTATCTGACAGGTTACACCCTGGAATCTGTGCTTTGTACAAAATTTGACACAGTAGTCACTTGTTCTTTCATTATTTAAAGGCAAAATCTCATTTAAAAGTCTTACTAGATGCCTGGGTGGCTCAGTCAGTTAAGCGTCTGCCTTTGGCTCAGATCATGATCCCAGGGTCCTGGGGTCGAGTCCCACATCGGGCTCTCTGCTCAGTGGGCTCCCTGCTCAGCTTCTCCCTCTGCCCCTAACCCCACTCATGCTCACTCCTCTCTCTCTCTCTCTAAATAAATGAAAAATCTTTAAAAAATTAAATAAAAAGTCTTACTAATCATCTTTGCTGACTTATGACTGCACGATTCTCAGACACTATAAATTCATGAGATGGGTCATAAAAGAACTATTAACATGTATGAGTTGAGGTTTTAGAGTTAGACTTGTCATCTAGTTATTTTAAATTTGACAGGCCATGTTTATCTTGGGGCTTATTTATTTATTTATTTTTACTCTGTTGGCATAAATAAGCCAGGAATTACTTGAAAATACACTAACATCAGGGCTTTGTGAAGCTGAAATTATAAAACTGAAATCAACATGAAGTTGTAAGTGATGAATCACTAAATTCTACTCCTGAAACCAGTATTACACTATATGTTCTAACTAGAATTTCAATAAAAATTTGAAACCAAACAAACAAACAAACATCATACCCTCGAGTCCTAAAGGTCATTTATAAATGATTCAGAACTGTAAAAATATCTATATTATATTATATATAAAAATATAATTTTATATAAAATATTTTATATCTATAAATATCTATAAATATAAAATACATAAAAATATATTTATATATTATATATAATTATATTTTATATTAAATATTATATATCTTCATGTTCAGTAGGGGAGAGAAACTAGAGCAAGATTTTATGTCAGAGAAATAACAGAATGACATAACAGTATGTATATAAAACATGAAGATAGCTAGACCTATCAGGAGACTTTAGGGAGTAGATGAGAACTAGAAGACTGTAGGCCACTTAATTTTTTTTTCTTTTTCTTTTTTTTTTTTTGGAGAGGCCACTTAATTTAAGTGGGGAAAAAACCCTTCTGAGTCAAGCAGTCCATGTCCATTGAATATCAAGCAGGGGAGAGAGGAGGGGAAATTAGAGGGGCTTACATGTCTAGGTGATAATACGCGGCCACAAGAAGGGGGTTTCTGGTTTAGAAAGCTCCAGAGGGCAACAGCAGTTTTGGGGCTTTTTTTTTTTTTTTAAGCAACGGAGTTTGTCTTATTCATGTTTAGTTGTGTTAGGTGCAGTTTAATGGAGTATATGAAGGAGATAGGCTAAAAATGGTTTTTGGACCATATTTAAAGCAATTGGATGTATGAGAATTTGAATTTGGCACTGACAGGTTTTGGGGTAATGTCCTAGCCTGCTGTGAAGAAGGAAACAATGTGGAACATTTTAGGCTAATACACAGAGGACATCTCTGGACCATTTATGGAACAGATGGTGTCCGTAGTATGGAAAAGTAGCATCAGTAGGATTTACTGGGAGTGTGCATACATAAATGGGGGAGAGAAAAAGTAAGGATATCTTTTAGGTTTTTGGTTTGGACAACTGGGTAATGCTCTTTTCTGAGATAAGAAATATGACTCTGTGTGTGTTTGTGTGTGCATGCGTGTATGTGTGTGTGCAGTAAAGAGTTCAATTCTAGACATGTTAAGTTTACGATGAATTTTTAAAAGATACCCTCTACTCATCACCTATGGTAATCTCAGTCCTCCTAATCAGTAAAAGGGAATGGCGAACATAGGCTGCCCAACTTCTAAAACCCCAACCCAGCTCTGGCAGACACGCTGTGTCCCAGTCCAAAACTCTAACCTACTGGAGGGGAAGATGGGGCCTGGGAGTCTGTTCACACAAATATACGTACACTCAAAACACAGTGTCAGTGGGGACATAATAGGCATGAGAGACACTCTAGAAGGTCTCAAGTGAGGTGACTTGGATTTGCACATTTAGATTAAATTAAAAACACTCTAAGTTTTGTACAGTATCCGGCAAGAAAAGAAAAGAAAAGACATGCAGATTGGAAATAAAGAACTAAAACTTGGTTTTAAATACAGATGACATGATTGTCCGCAGAGACTATCTCAAAGAATCCATAGAAGATAGAAGTGAGTTTAGTCACACGGTAGAATACAAGGTCAGTGTACAAAATTAAGTCGTATTTTTACGTGCTACCCGTGAACAACTGGAATTTGAAACAAAACCAACATCATTTGCAAGAACTCCTGAAAACAGAAGATACCTGGGGATAAATCTGACAAATATGTGACAGATTTGGATGCAGAAAACTGTCAAGCATTGCTGAGAAGAATACTAAAAACAAAACCCAAATCTGATGATCCCAAGTAACGCGAAGGATTCAGAGTAGCAGGAGCTCACACACCGCGGGTGAGAATACAAAATGGTGCAGCTGCTTTGGAAAATAATTTTTCAGTTCCTTGTAAAGTTAAATATATACTGACCATATGACTCAGTAATTGCATTCCTAGGTATCCACCCAAGCTAAATTATAGCAACACCCACACAAAAATCTATACGTAAATATTTACAGCAGCTTTATTCATAGCCATTAAGACTGGAAATAACCTAAATGTTTATCAACTGGCCAATGTAGTAACAGATTGTGGTACAGTCATACAATGGAATATGACTCAGCAGTAAGAAGGAAAAAACTAGTAATATATGCAGTGATGGGAATGAATATCAAAAGCATTATAAAAATGAAAGAAACCAGAATTAAAAGGCTGTATGATGCCATCTATATAACATTCTAGAAAAGGCAAAATTATAGGAAAAGAGATTCATGGGTTCATAGGAACTGTATTTTGGGGGACAGAGATTAACTAAAAAAGGCATAAGTCATTAAAATATAATTATGATAGTCACCAAAGACTTACAGGGATTTGTTTTAAAGAATTAAGTAGTTCTATGGGGCTTATTATGAACTAGTTACTTCTGACCACTCTCCATTTTTCTCTAACCAGAGGCAGTCATTCTACATTTTGATTAATGTATCTATTTATTTCCATCACTCTGAATAATATGCCTCTATGTTTACTTCTTGATGTTTGTATTTGGGGCGTTTTCTATTTGCTATAGGTGATGGAATGGCAGAGGATAAGGACTTGGCTATCTTTCACTCTTTTCATATACTTTTAAAAAACACACATTTTCAGTCACCAACCTCACATCCTCCTACTTTGATTGTATCCTAGTTACAAGTGGATTATTAATCACTGGTTGCAAAGGGGAACAGTCACAGGTGTAGTTGTACTTCTCATCAGAAATCACAGGAGACAGAAGTCAATGGAAACATATTTTAAAGCCTTGAAAGAATAGGAAAAAAAAAAAAATCAGTCAGCTTACATTTCACTTTCCAATAACAATATTCTTCAGAATTAACACAATATGAAGACCTTTTCTTTTGTTAGTATTACAGATACTTCAACTGCTTTGGCTTTGAACTGTTGCCTAAGAGTTTAAAGTACAAATAAATCACTCATATTTTTCAAACAATGCTTGTTAAGACTGAATTAAATGATGCATCAAGTGCTATGTCATATAATCATAAATTATTACAGTAAGAACTTCAGAACTGGTAATCCGGTACCTTCAAAATTTTTGTTTAGAATGTATTATCATATTCGGAGACTTTCCAAATGTTTCAGGGCTGAGTTAAATAATACATAAAGATGGTAATGTCAGTATCTTCTGGTGCTCCAGTCCCTCTTTGGACTTTCCTAAGAGTTCAAAAGATATTTCACTCTAAGAAAATAAGTCAACCTCTCTTCCTCTGACAACCTTTCAGGTATTCACATATAGCTGTAGTACACTTGAACTGTTAAAGATGGCTGAAGTCAACTACACTAACATAGAAAAATTAGAAACACGTAAAACCTAAAATTTTCTTGGGGCATCTGTGTGGCTCAGTGGGTTAAGGGTCTGCCTTCGGCTCAAGTCATGATCCTGGGGTCCTGGGATGAAGCCCTGCGTCAGGATCTCTGCTGGGCAAGGAGCCTGCTTCTCCCTCTGCTTGCTGCTCCCCATGCTTGTATTCTCTCCCTCTCTCAAATAAATAAATAAATCTTAAAAAAAAAACTTTAAATTTTTCTTTAGTTATTTGATAGATAAAGCAGAGGGCACATATAACATATATAACATATAACAAAGGGCACATATAATGCCATATAATGGAATTAAGTGGAAATCCTGCAGATAAATTTGTTACCACAGTGCTTTTGAGAAAGCTGAATATTGGATTAGTCATTAACATTGTTGTGAAGGTAAGAAAGCCTGTTGAAGACTGTTAATACATCAGGTACCATAAAAGACCTTTTCATATAAACAAGGAGTGAGAAGAATTCATCACCAGCAAACCTGCTCTGGGAGGAATTCTTCAGTCTGAAGGGAAATGGTACTAGATAAAAACATGAATCTCCAGGTAACAATGAAAAGCACCAGGACTCATAACTATTTAGGTAAAAATAAAAAATATATATATATATTTTTGTCTCTCAAGTTCTTTAAAAGGCAATTGAGTGTTTAAAGGAAAATAATAACATTGTATTTGGTTTATAATATACATAAAAGTAGAAAATATACCAACAATAGTATGAATGAAAGGGTGGTTAAGTGGAATTATGTTATAATGTTTAACACAAAGTACTGTAGGAGGAGAAAAAAAGATGGCAGGGGTATAGGGGACCCTATTCCAACAGGTCCCCTGAATTGTGCTGGATATCTACCAAAC
This sequence comes from Leptonychotes weddellii, assembly GCF_054177405.1. Lineage (NCBI taxonomy): Eukaryota > Metazoa > Chordata > Mammalia > Carnivora > Phocidae > Leptonychotes > Leptonychotes weddellii. Next base: position 165,746,139 of record NC_138370.1, on the reverse strand, counting down.
CACTCTGAATACCCATGAAATCAGCCTGAGATGTAAGAAAATAGATCTGGATATCTACAAACAGAATATCACAGGTGGTTGGTTTTGAAGTATGAAGCATGGAGCTGTGATTCTGCTGGCACATATGCGAAGATAAACGAAAGGGGGAGGGAGCCATCGGGATCCTGCACTGCCAGTGAACGATAGCCTCCCATGCTGGGGATGGGGCACAGACTCGCAGACCGGTAGCTGCGGGGAAAGGACTAGAGGGCAGCCCCCTGGTCAGAAACCCAGAGTGGCAGGGCCGCATGTGAACTGGGAGTGGCTGGTGGTTTTAGAAGCACAAAGGGCAAAGATGTGCCCCGACCTGGAGGACTGGGAGTACTGCTGAGGAGTGCACAACCCAGGACGCTGCAGTTTATAGCAGCACAGACAGAAACAGAGATAGTGTGGCCTGGAGAGCTCACTGAAGAACAGACTGCAGTCTCTCTGTTCTGAGGCAGAGGGTTGGAAATGGTCTGTTCTACTCTGACTCTCGGAAGAGACATGGAAAGCCACCAGGGAAAAGCCACCAGAAAACAGAAGCCCCAAAAAACTGTTTTTCACTGAGCCCATCCCCCACCCCCACACAGCGGGCAGGGCAACTCTGCCCAAACAGGGTTGCCTGAGTAATAGTGTGGCAGGCTGGGAGAACAAGAGGCCAGCAGTCCCAAGGTCCCTATAAAACAGGTGCATCTTGCTTGGGTTGTGGTCAATAATTTGGACTCTGTACACTCCCTCAACCACCCCTCAACAGAATGATTAGGAGGAGGAATCCCCAAAATAGGAAAACCTCTGAGACTGTGACTTCTGCCACAGATTTACAAATGGATACAGATATAACCAAGATGTCGGAAATGGACTTCAAGATAACAGTTATGAAGATGATAGCTAGAATGGAGAAATCGATTAATGGGAACATAGAGTCTCTAAGGGCAGAAATGAAAGCTGAACTGGCAGAATTTAAAAATGCTATCAATGAGATCCAATCTAATCTAGATAATCTAACAGCTAGGGTAAACGAGGCAGAAGAACGAATTAATGGTCTAGAAGACCAACTGGTAGAAAAGAAGGAAAAAGAGGACACCAGGGAGAAACAACTCAAAATCCATGAAATCAGAATCGAAGAAATAAGTGACACCATGAAACGTTCCAATGTCAGAATTATTGGGATCCCTGAGGGGGTGGAGAGAGAGAGGACAAGAATATATATTTGAGCAAATCGTAGCGGGAGGACTTCCCTAATCTGGGGAATGAAATGAACATTCCTGTCGTAGAGGCAGAGAGGACCCTGCCCAAGATCAAGGAAAACAGACCAACGCCCCGGCATGTAATAGTAAAACTCCCAAATCTTAGAACCAAGGAAACCATCTTAAGGGCAGTTAGGGGGAAGAGATTCCTTACGTACAGAGGGAGGAACATCAGAATAACATCAGACCTATCCACAGAGACCTGGCAAGCCAGAAAGGCCTGGCAAGACATATTCAGGGTACTAAATGAGAAGAACATGCAGCCAAGAATACTTTACCTGGCAAGGCTGACATTTAGAATGGATGGAGAGATGCAGAGCTTCCACGACTGGCAGAAACTGAAAGAATATGTGACCACTAAGCCATCCCTGCAAGAAAAATTAAGGGGGAGGGGTTTCTATAAAAGGAGAAAGACCCAAGAATGATATATAGAACAGAAACTTACAGAGATAATCTATAGGAACAAAGTCTTCACAGATAACATGATGAAAATAAATTCATATCTTTCAATAATCACTCTCAACATGAATGGCCTAAATGCTCCCATAAAATGGCACAAGGTTGCAGATTGGTTAAAAATATAGGACCCATCCATATGCTGTCTACAAGAGACTCATTTGAACCTAAAGATACATCCAGACTGAAAGTGAAGGGATGGAGATCCATCTTCCATGCCAACAGACCTCAAAAGAAAGCTAGGGTAGCAATTCTTATATCAGACAAATTATATTTTAAGCTAAAGACTGTAGTAGGGACACAGAAGGACACTATATCATTCTTAAAGGGTCTATCCAACAAGAAGATCTAACAATTGTAAATATCTACACCCCCAACATGGGAGCAGACAACTACATGAGCCAACTGTTAACCAAAATAAAGAGGCATTTTGACAATAATACGTTAATTGTAGGAGACCTCAATACTCCACTCTCAGCAATGGACAGATCATCTAAGCAGAAAATCAACAAAGAAACAAGAGCTTTGAATGACACACTGGACCAGATGGACTTCATAGATATATACAGATATATACATTCCAGCCTAAAACAACAGAATACTCATTCTTCTCGAGCGCACATGGAACTTTCTCCACAATAGACCACATACTGGGTCACAAATCAGGTCTCAACCGATACCGAAAGATTGAGATTATTCCCTGCATATTCTCAGACCATGATGCTTTAAAACTGGAACTCAATCACAAGACAAAATTTGGAAGAAATTCAAATACTTGGAAGCTAAAGACCACTCTGCTCAAGAAAGTTTGGCTCAACCAAGAAATCAAAGAACTTAAACAATTCATGGAAACCAATGAGGATGAAAACACATCAGTCCAAAGCCTATGGGATATGGCAAAGGCAGTCCTAAGGGGGAAATACATAGCCATCCAAGTCTCACTCAAAAAAATAGAAAAATCCCGAATTCACCAACTAACTTTGCACCTTAAAGAACTGGAGGAAAAGCTACAAATGATGCCTAAGCCACGCATTAGAAGAGAAATAATTAAGATTATTTAAGATTAGAGCAGAGATCAGTGAATTAGAAACCAGAAACACAGTAGATCAGATCAACAAAACTAGAAGTTGGTTCTTTGAAAGAATTAATAAGATCGATAAACCACTGGCCAGACTTACCCAAAAGAAAAGAGAAAGGACCCAAATTAATAAAATTATGAATGAAAGATCATGACTAACACCAAGGAAAGAGAAACATTTATTAGAAATTATTATCAACAACTAATGCCAATAAACTGAGCAATCTGGATGAAATGGATGCCTTCCTGGAAACCTATAAGCTGCCAGGACTGAAACAGGAAGAAATTGACAACCTGAATAGGCCAATAACCAGTAACGAGATTGAAGCTGTGATCAAAAACCTCCCAAAAAAGGTGCCTGGGTGGCTCAGTCATTAAGCGTCTGCCTTCGGCTCAGGTCATGATTCCAGGGTCCTGGGATCGGGCCC
>NC_138370.1:165722919-165742409 GCF_054177405.1 Leptonychotes weddellii | reverse complement strand
GGAGAGAGAAGAACCATATGGTCCTCTCAATTGATGCAGAAAAAGCATTTGACAAAATACAGCATCCTTTCCTGATTAAAACTCTCCAGGGTATAGGGATAGAGGGAACATTCCTCAAGTTCATAAAATCCATCTATGATAAACCCACAGCAATATCATCCTCAATGGGGAAAAGCTGAGAGCCTTTCCCTTAAGATCAGGAACACGACAAGGATGCCCACTCTTGCCACTACTGTTCAACATAGTACTAGAAGTCCTAGCAATAGCAATCAGACAACAAAAAGAAATAAAAGGTATTCATATTGGCAAAGAAGAAGTCAAACTCTCTGTCTTTGCAGATGACATGATACTTTATATGGAAAACCCAAAAGACTCCACCCCCAAATTACTAGAACTCATACAGCAATTCAGTAATGTGGCAGGATACAAAATCAATGCACAGAAGTCAGTTGCTTTCTTATACACTAACAATGCAACTGTTGAAAGAGAAATTAGAGAATCGATTCCATTACAATAGCACCAAAAACCATAAGATACCTCGGAATAAACTTAACCAAAGAGGTAAAGATCTATACTCTAGGAACTACAGAACACTCATGAAAGAAATTAAAGAAGACACAAAAAGATGGGAAAACATTCCATGCTCATGGATCAGAAGAATAAATGTTGTTAAAATGTCTGTGCTGCCCAGACAATCTATACCTTCAATGCCATCCTGGTCAAAATTCCAATGACATTTTTCAAAGTGCTGGAACAAACAATACTAAAATTTGTATGGAATCAGAAAAGACCCCAAATCGCCAAGGAGATGTTGAAAAAGAAAAACAAAGCTGGGGACATCACATTGCCTGATTTCGAGCTATATTACAAAGCCGTGATCACCAAGACAGCTTGGTATTGGCACAAAAACAGACATATAGACCAATGGAGCAGAATAGAAAGCCCAGACATGGACTCTCAACTCTATGGTCAACTAATCTTTGACAAAGCAGGAAAAAATATGCAATGGAAAAAAGACAGTCTCTTCAATAAATGGTGCTGGGAAAATTAGACAGCTATATACAGAAGAATGAATCTCGACCATTCTCTAACATCATACACAAAGATAAACTCAAAATGGATGAAAGACCTCAATGTGAGACAGGAATCCAGAACATAGGCAGTAACCTCTTTGACATCGGCCACAGCAACTTCTTTCAAGATACATCTCCAAAGGCAAGTGTAACAAAAGGGAAAATGAACTTTTGGGACCTCTTCAAGATAAAAAACTTCTGCACAGCAATGGAAACAGTAAAGAAAACAAAGAGGCAACCCACAGAATGGGAGAAGATATTTGCAAATGACACTACAGACAAAGAGCTGATATCCAAGATATATAAAGACCTTCTCAAACTCAACACCCAAAAAACAAATAATCCAATCAAAAAATGGGCAGAATACATGAACAGACACTTCTCCAAAGAAGACATACAGATGGCTAACAGACACATGAAAAAATGTTCATCATCATTAGCCATCAGGGAAATTCAAATCAAAACCACACTGAGATACCACCTTACACCAGTTAGAATGGGAAAAATTGACAAGGCAAGAACAACAAATGTTGGAAAGTTGTGGACAAAGGGGAACCCTCTTACACTGTTGGTGGGAATGCAAGTTGGTATAGCCACTTTGGAAAACAGTGTGGAGGTGCCTCAAAAAATTAAAAATAGAGCTACCCCATGACCCAGCAATTGCACTACTGGGTATTTACCCCAAAGATGCAGATGTAGTGAAAAGAAGGGCCATATGCACCCCAATATTCATAGCAGCCATGTCCACAATAGCCAAACTGTGGAAAGAGCCAAGATGCTCTTCAACAGATGAATGGATAAAGAAGGTGTGGTCCATATATACAATGGGATATTACTCAGCCATCAGAAAGGATGAATACCCAACTTTTACATCAACATGGATGGGACTGGAGGAGATTATGCTAAGTGAAATAAGCAGAGAAAGTCAATTATCGTATGATTTCACTTATTTGTGGAACATAAGGAATAGCATAGAGGACATTAGGAGAAGGAAGGGAAAAATGAAGAGGGGGAAATCGGAGGGGAGATGAACCATGAGAGACTATGGACTCTGAGAAACAAACTGAGGGTTTTAGAGGGGAAAGGGGTGGGGGGGATGGGTTAATACCCAGTGATGGGTATTAAGGAGGGCACGGATTGCATGGATGTTATACGAAAACAATGAATCATGTTACACTACATCAAAGACTAATGATGTACTGTATGGTGACTAACATAACAAAATAAAATTAAATTAAAAAGAAAGAAAATGCGTTAAACGCTAAAAAAACCCCACAATGTACTATAATATTAATTCTAAATGAACTATGATTATCTATAGATGCATGCTGTAGTCTCTACAGCAACCACTAAAACTAATACAAAGTGAGGTTAAAAATTAAAAGTGAACTGTAAAAAAAAATGAAATGCTATCAAAGATTCATTCCTGAATATGCACATACCTAAATGTGCGTGCATCTCATAACAGAGCTTCAAAGTACATGAAGCAAAAAGTGAGAGAATTAAAGGGAGAAAAGACAGAAACTATAGTCATAGTTGGAAATTTTAACAACCATTTCTCATAAATTTACAAAACAAGCAGAAAAAAATCAATAATGATAAAAAAGCTTGGAACAACATTACCAACCAACCTATACCAAATTGGCACTTACAGGGAACTATTTACTTCAACTACCACACACATATCCTTTTTATTTTTTTAAAGATTTTTTAAAAATTTATTATTTGAGATAGAGCGTGAGAGCATGAGTGGGAGGGAAGAGCAGAGGAAGAGGGAGAAGCGGACTCCCTGCTGAGCGGGGAGCCCATTTAGGGGCTCGATCCCAGGACCCTGAGATCAGGGCCCCAGCTGAAGGCAGACACTTAACCGTCTGAGCCACCCCCGTCCCCACACACATCCTTTGCAAATATACATGGAAGTTCACCAAAATACAGCACACGCACAGCTGTAAGTAAGTCTCAGTACATTTCAAAAGACTGAAATCTCACAGGATATGTTTTTTTGATCAAAATGGAAAATTTTTTTAAAGATTTTGTTTATTGAGAGAGAGAGTGCGCATGCCAATGGGGAGAGGGACAGAGGGAGAGGGAGAGAGAGAATCTCAAGCAGACTCCACGCTGAGTGTGCAGCTAACCAAGGGCTCCATTTCACGACCCTGAGATCATGACCTGAGCCAAAATCAAGAGTTGGACGCTTAACCGACTGAGCCACCCAGGCACCCCCAAAATGGAATTAATTTAAAAATCAATACAGTATCTAGAATATCCTCAAATGTTTCTACATTTCAATAAAACAAATGAATAAACAAACAAAAAGCAAGAAACAAACACACAAACAGTCCTTACCCCTCGCCCCCCTCCCCCACATACACTTCTAAATAACCAGTGGGTTTGGAAAGACACAATGGGTAAATTTGAAGTCATTTCAGAATGAATGATGATAAAAGCTCAGTGAAGGGGTAAAAAGTCTTCAGTCAGATCCGGAAGTTTCAGCTCCCAACACTGCAAATTTCTGACTACACAACCTTTGTCAACTTCCTTAATATTTCTGTAGTTCCTTCATTTGTAAAGTAGAGATAATGTGGTGACATTTTTCTGCTTTGATATTTGACTGTCATGTGTTATTTAAAGCTTACTTTTCCAAATGCGTAGTTTTATTTTTATTAATTTTTTGTTATAGATTTCTAACTTACAGTTTAGGCAAATAATATGGCCTATAAGTGTTTTCTTTGAAATATGTTGAGATTTGCTTTTTTATATTATGTGTGACCAATCTTGTAGATGTCTCCTGCAGGCTTGAGAAACATATGTATTCTCTAATTATGGGGACAGAATTCTACATATTTTCATTGTGTTCAAACCAACTATATACATACTATTTTTTTTGTCTGCTAGAAACAAGATTATTGTTTGACAAACTTTCCTTGTAATATTGCTCTTTTTGGTTTATGTATTTTTTAAGGTCATATAATTCTGTGCATAAAATTTAGATAAACATCATCTTGATGAGTTAAATTTTTTGTATTATGGGTTGGCCTTACATTCCAAATAGTGCTTTTTGGCCTTACTTCCTATTTTGTCTGATAATAATATAGATGGACTATCTTTATGTTAGTAGCTATTCACTTATATTTTTTCACTTCCTTTCAATTTTTTTTTGCATCCTGTACTTTTAGATCTGCCATTTGTGAATAGCATGTTGAATTTTTGCTATTTTCTATACTATCTGAAAATCTGTGACCTCCAAGCATAGAATTCGGTCCATCAACATTCATTAGTCACCAATATATTTGAACATAGCTCTTTCTTTCTTGTTTTGTGTTTTTGATATGCTCTGCTTCATTTATGCATTGGAAAAAAACCCCTCATATCCTGCCTTCTATTGCTGTGATTGGGCTTTTAACTCAATTTTCTCCAAATATATTTATAATTTTAGAAGTTATGCACTTTATTATTTTATTGTTTACCTGAATAGTTTAATGTGCATATTTAAGTCTTATCTAAATAGATTTCTTAATATTATTTTTGTTCATTGAGTGAATCATCCTCCTTCTGAACAATACAAGATTATAGAATGCTTGAACTCCAGGCACCTTATCTGTCTTACATATTATATATATGTAATATTTTAGTTCTATCTCAATTGTTTTTAAATATTTTATTTATTTATTTGAGAGAGAGAGAGCAAGCATGATTGGGGGAGGGGCAGAGGAAGAGGGAGAAGCAGACTCCCCAATGAGCAGGGAACCCGATGTGGGGCTTGATCCCAGGACCCTGAAATCATGACCTGAATCAGACACTTAACTGACTGAGCCACTCAGGCGCCCCTTCTATCTCAATTTTTTAATCCCATATTGACTTAGCTAATTTTGTGTTATGCAGTCAATGTTTATTTAGATTTATTTATATGTTTACCAGTTTCTTCACTAGCTATTAATATTTTATATTTTGAAAATTCTTATTGAGATTCATTTGCCTTCATCTTGGTAGTACATTCTTCATGCTTTTTGGACAATAATCTCTCAGTTCCTTTTTTTCTGACTGCAAAGGCAATGACTTAGTTGGTATACAATGTCAGAGTTATGGATATTCTGTTGTCATTGAGGATTCTGCAGTTTAATTTCTTTTTTATAACAAGGAATCACCTTTGTTTTTCTGATTGCTTTAAAAGTCATTTCTTTGTTTATGGCATTAAGCAAACTTATTAAGAGGAGTTGAGGAGTTGATTTTTATGTATTTCTTTTGCTGGGTGTTTTTGTGCATCCCTGTTCTGATTTTTCTAAATCATCATCAATTCTTAAACTTCCTCATCTCTGATCCCTTCTGATAATACCTCTCTCATTCTTTCTATTCTGTCCTTTTGGAATTCCAATTGAATACGTGTTAGTTTTTCAAAAATTCTTTCCTCCATCATTCTTTGTCTCTCCTCCACATATTTTATGTCTCTCTTTCCATGTTGCATTCTCTAGTTCTCTAGTTTCTTTAGATGTGTCTTTCACTTCAGTATTTCCTCAGCTGTGTCAAAGCTTTTATTTAAGCTCTATATTAAGATTTTAACTACAGTGTTGACATCTGTCATTTTTAGAAAAGTTATTTTTAAAATATGCCTTGTTATATTTTTACACTCTTTTGTTTCTTATTCAAATTTTGAATTCCATCTGTTATTTCTTTAAACATTTCAAGCACAGTTGCCTTATATTCTGGATCTGATAATTATACTATTTGGAATCCCAAGGGTCTATTTTCATGATTTGTTTTTCTACTCATGGTAACTTCTTTTCTCATGAATCTTTAAGTTTTAGGTTTTAAGTTTTAAGTTAATACACATCTGTGTGAATTGAATCCACAGAATTCTGTTTGGGTGTAGATTAAGGACAAACTCTTCATTGAGAATGTGTACTTCTTTCTGCCTGGCAACTGGAGGTGTCTATATGAAGTCACTTTCTGGCATGGTTTTCTAGACCAAACAGTAGTGTGATAGTATTTGAGGGCAGATCTATGATTTGTAATTTTCCTTCCAGTGTCATATTTTTTTTGCTTTCTTATGCCAAGCCAATATAAAGAAGTGTGTTTTCATCTTCCTTTGTGTGTAGTACACTTAGAAGATCCAGACTGGTAAGGGGAGCTCCATTCTAACTCTATTTTGCCAGGACCGAAGTGCTCTCACAAGACATCAAACCACTAGGCTCTAGGATTCTGGAATCAGCCAGTACCTCTTGGCTGAATGTTGGTTACATCCTTCCTGTACCATTCTTATCTCACTTCTTGGCTGTTTTTGGTGCCTAGCATTTCCTCAACTCCAACTTAGTATGATTTTATCATATGAGGTGTCTTCAAGGTAAGTCTGCCCCATCCTCATTTTTAAGAAATAAATATAAATATTTATATATAATATAATTTTAATGTTATCTTTTTGGCTTCTTTCCTTGTTTCACTTGGCAATAGTATTCAAGCACTCTTCTAGGGACTGTGGAGGCTTTAAAGAAAAACATGGAGACCTTGTCCTTGAAGAATGTATCACAAGAATCATAATGTACTATAATACAAAGTAGAAATTCAAGTACCACAAAAGGAGCCCAGATGGAGTGGGAACAAGGGGACATGCCATTTGAGGAACGGGTCATGCAGAATTAGAAAAACTGTCACTACTTCCCTCTTCCTCAGAGCAGTGAAACCTCTGCCCATGACATCTGCTCTCTTTTCATGGCTGGTTGCTCCCTCTACTCCTTGCCTAGTTAAAACCATTCTGCAGTCAGATCTTGGCTCCATCATCACTTCCAAATGGAAGCCTTCTGTGACATCCTTCGAAGGTCCAAGTTTTTGTTGTACACTCCTAACACTATGTGTTTCTCACTCACAGACCCTAACAGAGTTACAATTTTAGATTCATTTACGTGGTTAATTTTGATTTCTCCTCTGCAGTGTGCATTCTAAGAGGGCAGTGATAATATTTATTTTTGCTCATCATTGAATCCCTAGCACCTGGCATTGTACTTGGACAATATTTGATTCTCAATATGTATTTTTTGAGTGATTGAATGAATCCCTTCTATTTTATGTCATTTACTGATTATGTAGGTCTTTTGCTTATGGCTCTATCCAATTCATTGCTTAACATATAGCCTATTGGAAAAAAGAAAGCTTCACTGGCCACATTTCTGGTAGCTGTGGCAACTGAGTGACCCAAGTTCAGACAACTTTGGAGGCTGTAGGATTTATGAGGTTGGAATAGTCTAGGGCTTCCTCTCCTCGTTGGCCTGTACTAACCCAACAATTCTTAGCCTCTGTGTCAGTTGAACTTAAAGATTAATAAAAACCACAGAAGATAATGGCATACATTTTAGAGTTGAACTAGTTAGAGATTTAAAAAGCCATTAACTTGTTCTGGACTACAGGGATCTCTTAGACATGCTCAGAAAATAAAATAGTTCTACCATAAAGACATTGTATCAGATTTTATTATATTTATACATTCCTTAGCTGTGGATATAGATACCTGTGAGACAAAATGGGAAGTAAAAATAAACTAAAATAGATCAAGATTTAGAAACAAAGAATAAAACTGTAAAAGTAAGTTGTGAGATGGTAGACCAGAGATGACATGGATCGGGTTAATTTTTATAGTTTCTCCAGACAGGTATATAAAAGGAGAACAATAATATTATCGTGGGAAGAAGAGAAATAGTTTTTCCTAGGCTTGTGAGGCCCCTTAGTTAGGATATGCAGAATGAGAGTCTGCAAGGCTGGCGACAGGGCATAATCTGGCCATCAAGAGGATAGTGTCCTGTCTGTGGCAGCATTCAGAGGTCTCCATTGAGTGTAAGACGAAACAGGGGAGCAAGTGGGGGGCTGTAACCATTGAAGCGATATGTTAAAAATGGCAGCCAGGAGAGCAATACTAGAAGTATTAGGCTGAGCTTTTGTCTCCAGGATAAGGGTCTTCCTGATTCTCCTGGATCATCCACAAAGCCTTCCATTGACTTCCCACTGCTGCCGAGGCCATTGAAGACTGTGTCTGTGGAAGGAGACTGAATACGAGGCAGTTAGACAAACACTGAGCTCTCCCTCCTGATGAGGCTGACTGTGCCAGGCTCTCAGAGGACATAACACGCTTGTTAAGGTTTGGTGAATAGCACCAGTCTCCACGGAGGACGATTTGGGTTCCCATAGAGAAGTCATCAACACAGGGTAAGAATTCAGCCAATTATGCCTCACCTCATCAGTCCTATTTAGATGGTAACCCCATGGGGCATGGACCATGTCTTTCCCTGTGTATTGTACAGTGTTGAGGAAACATTTGGCACTCAATAAATACCAGTAGAGAGCTTGTTTCTTGTCCCCCTCAGCCTCCCACTGAGCTGATCTGAGGAAGGAATTCCCTTTGAAGTCCCTTGTCCCCATGCTTTTTGATAAACAGCACAGAGGCACAGAGAGAGATGAGGCAACTCTACAGTCCTAGAGCTGTTTTTGGTATCCATAGATGACAGATGCTATCTCTGTAGTGATATGGCGGGGGGGGGGGGCAGTGAGAGACATATCTAGTGGGGCCATACAGTGAAAAAAGCCCATCTCCCATAAACATTTTCTTGCTTCTAGTTTCTCACAGATTCATGATTTGTGCTTTTCAGCCTCTATTAACAACACCCCAAGCTGTCTTGCTGAGCTGAGAGGTAGAGCCTTTATAAGTTTTTAGTTTACTTTAGTTGTTCAGGAGTTTTACCATATATAGAGAGAAAAGCAAAATATAGGTGAGTAAGAAATTAGAAGAGAAAATAAAAAACGAACATTATAAGAAAGGATTTTTCAAAAAAGGTAACCTGTAATAACTTCAGTAAGCCTTGCCAAGGAGTTGCCTATGGCATTGATGTGTCTCCATTGAAAAATGGCTTTGGTTTTTATAACTTTTGTATCAGGGGGAAAATATTTAAAAATCTTCTCGAAAGCACAGAGAATAATATGCTACAAGTGGAATAAGGCATCTTAATTAACATGTGCATATAATATGCATATATATGATCAAAGGAATGTACGATTTTCTTTACATATGGGAAAATCAAAGTGTTGTCCTAAACTACTAAGGCCAAGATATCTAATGTCATGAAAGGCAGGCCTAATTTAACCTAATGAAGTTAAATAATCCCTAGAAGATGAGGCCATGGGGTGAAATGATGACAGTTCTAACTTTTTTCATATACTCATAGTTCCGCCCCCTCCCACTCTCTCCCTCTCTCTTTCTCTTCCCTCCCCCTCTTCCTTTCCCTTTTCCTTTCTCCCTCCATCTGAGTATTTTAATTATAAAAACTATTCCATCTGAAAACTTGCAAAGATGAAGATTTACTTTAGACTTTGATTTAGGAAAACACTTAGTGTCTCTTATCTTGAATAATAAACAGAATGAGAATAAGGCATGATGCAGCCATGATTTCAAAGAGAAGTGTCATACCTACTCATGTTTCTTTTGAAGATAAAGCAAAGCAGCTAAATTATGCTCTAAAAGGTGTTACAGGTCTAAAAAGAATGATAGAAATTAGGGACATCTTGACCCAAAGGTAATAGAGATTGGGAGATTTTCTTTTTGAAAATTTCCCATTTTGTTGTTGGTTCCTTAAACTTAATCCACCCCTAAATTGAGCCCAAAAGGTAGGCACTAAGAGGATTCACTCAATGCACTGGGTATTTTGTCACCTTTGAACATGATAACGAGTTCTGAGATTGAAATCATGGACTTGAGGTGTCTTGAATGAGGATGAAATTAGCCCTCTTCTGTGTGGGAAAATTATATCATAGCCAGAGTGCTGCGTTCAGTGTTCAACGCCATTAAACCTCAGGAGAGTGACTGACATACTGAAGACAATTGAAGTCTAATATGTTAATGAAAGGTTGAAGAAGCCATGAAATCTTTATTCAGAACAGAGAAGGTTGAAAAAGTAGGTGTGTTGGAAAAATTGCATCGATTAAGTCATCTTAAATTTCAAAACACATTTTTAAAACAACCACTTGGGGCCAGGGTGAGGTGGTGGTTATTTTTTTGGGTGATAATCTTTTCTACTGTCACTGCTAAGGTTTGGGTGTGATAATGAGGTGGATGTTCACATGTGAATGTCGTTCTTTAGCTCAAGACCAAGTAACTTAATGCCCCAAATCAGATCCATTCATTCAATTAGTTTTTCATTAAATAATTATTGATGTCATGTACTGGGTAAGACACTAAATAGCTGCTAAGAAACTGGGGGTTGAATGAAAACGATATGCTATCTGAACCTATGGATTTTAGTTTCTAGAAAGACAGTTTAATCAATCAACTACAAATTTGGTACTTAATTATATTGTGGTGAGCACTAAGACAAGTATAGAGTGCTAAAAGAGCATATGACAGAGGGGATCTAAGCTTACCTGATGGTAAGTGGGGAGGTCATGAAAGTCTTCAGAGAAGAAATTATATTATTCTAAGATGTGGCTATAAAGAGAGCAAAGCAGAGATGGGCCAGGTAGACAGAATAGCAAGTGTGAATAAGAACATGGGAAGAAGGTCCTAGGGAAGAAGCACTGTGACACAGTTCAGAGAGTGGTAAGACACCTATATGACGAGGACTCAAATGGGAGAGGGTGAGTGTCATGTGATGAGAAAGATGAAGCCTTGTAGGCTTTCATAACGATTTGGGACTTTATTCCAAGAACAAGAAGATGGTACTAAAAAGCTTTGAGTAGGGAATTGGTATAACAAGATTCATATTTTTGCAAAGACATGTAGTAGTGTGGGGGAATGGTTTAGAAGGCTTCAGGGTCATACATGGGGACCTCTCCTTCCCCCAGCCATAATTCTTGTTACAGGCTGATGAAAAGCAGAATCTATCCAAAGAGAAATCCAAAGGCCATCTATCAGCAATGGGAACCTTTAACCTCTTCTTATTAGCATGAAATCACCAGGTTCCTCTTGCATAACCATGGCCTCAAATACTGGTTTTGTAGCCTGTTGGAGCTCCTTCTCCCTGGGAAAGGACAGACCTTAATTCATCCTACATATTGGAGTATGCTTGTCACAAAACATCACAGAAAAATTGTGAGACAGTATCATTATCATCCCCCAATTGCATTGTGGGACATTCTACAACTAGACCAGAAGAAAACAAAAATTGCAATTTTCCCATCAGGAATAACCCATGTCTCAACCTTTAAATAAAATGCTGTATGGAACTCTTTGTTCTCTTTTTATTTATTTATTTGTATTCTTTATGGGTTTTTATTTCTGCTAACAGAGTCCCCATTTGTAATATGTTGCTTGATGGTAAATTGTGCTTAATTCTGGTTGGATTTCCATGAACATAAATATATCACCTATTGTTTGAACTATTGTGGGTAGTTAATCTCTTTAATTGGACCCCAGTTAAAATTGTGCCTTTGGGTTAGTATATTCACACCTTGCACTAGTCATCTTTTAATTTTCTTTGTATCATTCCAGAACTTTATTGTGATATAACTGACAATTGAATATTGTGTATATTTGGGGCGCCTGGGTGGCTCAGTAGGTTAAGCATCTGCCTTTAGCTCAGGTCATGATCCCAGGGTCCTGGGACAGAAACCTGCACCAGGCTCCCTGCTCAGGGAGGAGTCTGCTTCTCCTTCTCTCTCTGCCCCTCCCCCCAGCTCATGCTTTCTCTCTCTCTCAAATAAGAAAATCTTTAAACATTGTGTATATTTAAGGTGTACAACTTGATGATTCCATATATGCATATATTGTTAAATATTCACTGCAGTCAAGCTAATTAACATATCCATCACTTTACATAGTTACCATAATTTTGGGGGGGCGGCGGTGAGAACACTTAAGATTTACTCTCCTAGCAAATTTTAACAATATGATATAATATTGTTAACTATAGTCATATTGTTGTACCTTAGATCTCTAGAACTTACTTATCTTGTAAAAGTGAAACTTTGTGCCCTTGACCAAAATCTCCCCATCTCCTCCTCCCTACATCCCCTAATAACTACCATTCTGCTCACTTCTAGAATTTGATTATTTTAGGTTCTACATGTAAGTGAGATCATGCATTGTTTGCCTTTCTCTGGATGCCTTATTTCACCTAGCAAGATGTCCTCTAGTTTCACCCATGCTATCACAAATGGCAGGATTTCCTTTTTTTCTTTATGGCTGAATAATATTCTATTATAACAAATGTAACATATATAATAAATAATATTATTGTATATAACTAGTAAATATAAATAATATATTTCTCACAATTTTTTTTAGCCATTCATTCATCAATGGACATTTAGACTATTTCCATAGCATGGCTATTGTGAATAATACTGAAATGAACATGGGAGTGCAGGTATCTCTTCCAGAGACTGATTTCATTTCCTTTGCATATATACCCAGAAGTGGGATTGCTGGATCATATGGTACTTCTCTTTTTAATTATTCAAGGAACCTCCATATTGTTTTCTATAATGTTTGTACCAGTTTACATTTCTGCCAACAATGTACAAGGGTTCCCTTTTCTCCACATCCTCACCAACATTTGTTATCTCTTGTCTTTTTTATAATAGCCATTTTCACAGATGTAGGGTGATACCTCATTGGGATCTTAATTTGCATTTCCTTGCTATTACTGAAGTTGAGCACATTTTCATATAGCTATTGTTTATTTGTATATCTTCTTTTGAAAAATGTCTATTCAGGTTCTTTGTCCATTTATTAAGCACATCATGTGTTTGTTTTTGCTTTTGAGTTGTATGAGTTCCTTATATATTTTGGATATTAACTTTAGTTCTACTTATTCATTAATTCACAAAATATTAGTATCATCTATACATCGTGTTTGTGTGTGTGTGTATCTATAATGGGTGGTGGTAAAGAAAATGAACATCATATCTACCTGCATGGAATTTACAGGCATTAAACAAATACATGTTATCATTTAATGAATATTGTCTACCGACTGTGTGTGAGCACTGCATTAGGGATAGCACTAACCTACGTTATCTCTGCCCTTGTGGAATTTATGTAGACCAGTGGCAGAGAGAGATGATAAGTACAAGTTCAGTTAATGCTCGGAGGGAATTTCATGGGACCATGAGAGAGAATGATAGAGACTGGTGATCAAAGAAACCTGTTTGAGAAATATGCTTAGTTGAGAGTTGAATAATCAAAAGGGATTAGCCAGGCTCTATATCGATTATTTTGTATTCACTCTACTGCTTTATGTTTGCCTTTTAAGGTGCTCAAAGCACTTACGAGAATTTTACATTTTTGACTTGAGAAGCATATACCTGATGTGAATGTTGGGGGATATTTAATTCGTTAAATACATACAGTTTTGAGTTATGAGTTATGTAATAAGTATTAATATTAAGAGAAATGTTAACTATTTAATAATTAACAAACTAAACTTAGGAAAGAATAGTGTCCATTGCTCTTCACACCCTAAAGTCTCTTCAGCACTAAAGTGAGAGTCATCTCCAAAAAGTTAACTAACAGAGGTCTTTCTCCTAGGAGCCTGTTCTCTTCTTCACATGTCTACATTTAATAGTAAATACTGCCTTGTGTACCTGTGCAGTGCAGTATATCCATCTATTAATTCATTTACTCCCTTTTATGCATTTGTCCATTCATTCAACTCATTCATGTATTCATTAAGCATTCACCGAGTGCTTACTTTAAGCCAGGTACAGTGATGACACTGAGTATGGAAAATCAGTTAAGACAGGAGCCTTGCTGTCAAGGAGCATTCAGACCAGAGGAACCCAGAGATAAAGTAATTTGTTATCACAGAAAGTGCAGCAAGTTCTGTAACAGAGCTAACCCAGAAGGGCACGGGAGCACAGTGGAGGGGCATCTTAGCCAAGAGGAAGAGGAAAGGCCTTCTGGAGGAAGGTGTGCTTGAATTGAATTTGTCCTTAAGAAGAACATTGCTGAGCAAGGCAAAAGACATAGCTAAGGACCATAAAACAGCATTGGCACAGGCCATTCATGAAGTAACAAAAGTTTGTTTTATTGGAGCAAAGAGCTTATTCCTTTCAAGTCATCAGCACCTACTGTGGGCAACATCTTCTGGTAGGCATTAAAGGATACTGTGTTGCACAAGAAAAACATTGACCCTGTTCTCTTGGAGTTTTAGAGTATTAGGGGATGGCGAAGATGAATTAGAAAATCAGGCAGGGATTAAATTATGAAGGACCTTATGTATTAAGCTAAAATACCAACATTTTATCCTAAGTAAGAGAATTACAAGGTCAGTTAAACTTAATTTAAGAAAGATCAACCTGGTTGTAATATAGAACATGGATTGGGGAGGTGAAGATATTAGAGATTTGACATGAAAAGACAAATTAAGAGGCTATTTTAAGAAGTAAGGCAAAAACTGATGGATGCCTGGTAAGGCAGGAGGATGTTGTGGATGAGATTAATTTAGAGATATTAAGAAGGTAGGCTCTATAGCTAGTCAGGGGAACTATAAGAGATAAAGGAGTCAAGGGTGACTCTTGTTATTCTGCCTTGGGAGGCTCTATGAATATTGTTATAATTCCTCAAGGCTTGGATTACTAGAACACGGGTGTTGGAATGAATCCATAAGGTTATATATTTATGTATGTAAATATGTTCTCATGAAATTAGGAGCTCCTTGAAGATAGGAAGCTTTTCTTAGACCTTCCTTATAACTTTACTTATTCCCACACTATAAGCAGTCTTCCCATCTATAATTACGAATCATAGAAAAGTATAAAACAATCTTTCCTATCTCTATGTAAATACTGCTTTATATTTTTTTCTGAAATACAAATCTCAAAAGGTTCCTAATTACTTAATAAAAATAATGATACTCTATATCACAATCCATAATCTGCCCCTATATTTTAATAATCCATGAACTAGGCAGGCAATTCTTCACAACTACACAGCCTTTCTTCTCAGGAAGTCACCTCTCAATGAAAGAAGGAAAACTATGCCTCTGTCAGGGTGATGCAGTATCCAAGTAATCCACAGGAAATGCTATCATTAATGTTGTATAGGAAAGAGTCAACAGGGATTATGGAAGCTCTCTGATGGAAAGTCAAGGTGAGCAATGAATGTTTCACTGATATCCAGTGTCCTTGATGGGTTGCTGATGCTGAGTCTCCCACCTCTTCAAGACACACCCTCATTTGATTGAACTTATTCATCTTCCTCCAAAACCCTTCCTCCATTTGGGCCAATAGAGGAGACATTCACTCAAGCTGAGAAGAACTGGAGTATGCTCGGCAGCAAACTAATGGGAGAACAAACTCTCAGGAAGCTTGAGGCTGAAGGGGAGTCATATCAACCAACTAATATTTGTTGAATATTAAATCTGAGTAGTGCTATGCATTTGTGAAGATGAAGAAAACAGGTATGAGACAGAGAAATCACCTTCAAGGCACTGACAGTCTACATGCTGAGCCCAAATAAGTGGAAGGATAGTGAAATGTACTTTTGGAAATATTCTTATGAAACCATGACATAGAAAATTCTCTTGTACAGAGCTTAGTTGCCTGCCCCAAAGATGATGATGATTTTTATTTCTATTACATTTATTTCCATAAGAGTTGGGAGGAAAGAGTCTAAAAAATATACAGTCTCTAAATTATAATAAAGACACTAAAATTGAAATCGGATCTCTTAAAGCTTTCATGTAACAGGACATCACAATGGTAAAGCTCGTACCACAGCCCATTTGATGTCACAGGGGAACCAAGTTTGCTTTTTTTAACCATCTAGAAATGAGCGTTGTGGCATGTGTTACAATTACAAGGATGCCTTTCTCTGAAAGGCTATTTTGCAGAGACAGCCACAGCTTGATTTGGGGGCTCCCAGGCAAGAGAAGACATCAGAAGGTTCCCAGTCTGGCCGGAGCCGGACAATTCCACTGCTCTGCCCTGAGCGTTGGCGATGGCTGTGGAAGTGCGCCAAGAGCATTTCTGCACACAAGTCCAGCCTTTCCTCATTGAAGGTTTATGGGGCTTGTAATGTCAAGATTCATGAATTTCAGGGACTGCACTTGTCCTTGGATCAGATTTGGAAGCGGCTTTTGATCAGTGAAGTGAAACAATTAATTATAATAAATAATGCCACTAGGAGTCCTCACTCAGTCAGCTGAAGGAGGAGGGGAGCCAGAGAAATAAAGCTCGTTTCTGGCAGAACCTCATCGTCTGGCTGTCTGGATCAGATCCTGTTTGGCTACAGCACCCACAGCTCACTGGGCCATTGGTGAAAGGCACAGTTGCTCTATCTTCTCAGCCAGTGGGTACTATCAGGTTCTGGTGGGTAGTGGGGGTAGTAGAAGGAGGTCAAAAAAATCGGAGATGAATGCAAAGTTTCTTTGTATTCATCTCTATTTGATTGCTTTGTGCCCTGAAGCACATGATTTAATTATTTTCATCATTGCTTTGGCCTCCTCAGCTACCAATCTCATTGAAGGCAATAAAATTATTCAGCCTTTAAAAAAATGCAGCCATAATAATTTTTGACTCGATGCATAGTTAAGGCTATAAAATCAGCTCCTTGGATGACCATGTCCAGTTGAAAACACCAACCTAGGGTTTTCTCAACAGTTAAAGGAAAACATAACCTTACGTGAGATGGAAGTACTCTGCTTATGATTTTCATAGTAGATGCTTGCTATTCATTGCCTACAACTTATATTCACCATCTCTAATCCCCATGAGAGTCCTCTGCAGGCATTCTTTTCTGCAGCCTGAAAATGAGGAAAGTGATGCTCAGACCTTGACATCAGTTGGCTTCCCCCAAGGAAGTTCGAGAAAGCCCTGAACTCTTGTACTGAGTTGACACCGTAAGGTGTGGGGAAGGGGCAGGAGTGGAGCTGGGGGGAGGCCAGAAATGAGTGCTTGAGGTTGACAAAAGCAAATAAAAGGATAAAGCTGGAGCAGGAAATGCTACCAATGGAGAGGGATAGGGGCTCCCACGCTCAGGCCAAAAATCATGAAGGCAGGTATGACAGCTGTCAGGAACTGGAGGACCCTGGGCTTCCTCTAAAAGTGTAATTTCCATGGAAGACCACAGCAGGAGATGCTGACTATCTGGTACCCTGAGAGCCTTCCCTCTAGTTCGTATGTGCTTTTTAATATGTGGGTGTGTGTACGTGTGCATCTCTATGTTTGTGATTTCTTTATTCAAAGGACTTACAGGATTCAAATTGTAGCTCATTGTAAACTTCACCAAGTTAGTCCTAAGGCTCACTTTTCTCATCTGAAGCTGAGAACAATAAAAATGGAATTTTTTTTTTTTTTACACAGACATGTTGCATGGAATAAATGGATGTGCAGCACTTAACACAATGCCTGTGTAAAGTAAGTATGTAGTAATTGTCAGTAGTTGTTTATTTGCTCACTACTCACTTCTGTAACCTCACCATGTTGCAAGGCTTTAGGTGATGTGTCAATTCTGTGTTGCACAGGAACCGTAATGTGGAAAGAATTGGATTAGAGAAATAGAGAAAGGACAGTGTGTGTGTGTGTGTGTGTGTGTGTGTGTGTAGAGTGGGGCAGGTCTCGTTAAAGATATGCTTACTGTATAGCAGCAAAGTTGTTCAAAAAAAATGTAGTATATATCCAGTGACATTTCACTACCCACATGAGGTGTATGAAGGTGTATGGAGTGCCAGGTGGTCACCAGCAAAGACTTGAAGGAATTAGTGTCCTTGTCCAAACTATGAAGGAGTTGATGGGCTGACTGGTTTTGCCCAAAGTCATGGATGGACTGGCTTTTTTGTTAAACATCTGGCCAGAGAGGCATATTTCACTTATTCGTAATAAACTGGTAGCTGAGAGATGTTAAGTTCCTTTTTGACTTCTATGTTATTAGTACTTCTCAAGTGCATGTTTGCTTTAGTAGAAAATGCATTCACTGTCACCCACCATGAAAGTGTTAACAGTAGTCACCCCTATGGTTTCACTGTCGTTCAGAGTTTGCAGAGTCTTGCTGGGAGGCCCATCAATTCCTCAGTGTTGTGGGGCTGCTGACGGGGACTGATAAAGAGGACAGAGGTTTTAGTGTTGGATAGCGTGGCTCTCAATCTTAATTTAACTACTTACCAGTTGTGTGACCTTGGGCAAATGACTTGATCTCACTGAGTCTGAGTTTCCTTATCTTATGAAATTAATACCTGTCTCCCAGAGGTGCTGTGAAGATTAAATGGGGTGAAGCACATTAAATGTCCATGACAGTATCTAGACCTGACTAACTGCATCATCAGTGTGAACCCAATTGCCAAGTCCCTCGAGATACTGAGGGCAAATTCAAGCCTCAGTGAGGGGGTTGGATCAAATGATCTTTAAGTAACTGTCCAACACTAAGATTCTATGACCCTAAGGTTACGAACTATGCAGTCACACTGAGAAATAATGTCTTCAATTACAGGTATGCTGCTTCTCCCTGTCTTCTTCTGTAAATCATTGCATGGCTGGAAGCGCCAGTCACTTGACCTCTTAGGGCTTGACATTTTTCAGGTGTTAATGGGATGTTCCCATTTATATGATAACGGTAAGAAATGATTGCTGATATTTTGAAATAAAGGGCACTGTATGTTCATAAGCAATTAATCAGGATGTTTTTGTCACATGAGAATGGATTGAAACTATCGGGGAAGATAGAATCCAGGGTTCGAAGATGGCTATGTTCAAATTCCAGTTCCTCCAAGGGGCCAGTGACAAGTAGCTTTAACTTGTACTTCCTTTATTAGTAAAATGGGGATGATAACCTCTACCCACTGGGTCTTAGGAGGATTAAGTGAAATAAAGCACATAAAACACCTCCAATGAAAAGATATATAATACAAATAAAGAAAAGGAAAAGAAGACATACAATGTTTCTGCCAATGAAAATGATTATGATACTAAAAGAATGGATTAATAAAATAATTGTAGTTAGTTGGCATAACATAGCCATATTAGACACTGGAATTTCTCATTCTTGAAAGTTTTCTAATAATATCAGGACAAAAAGTACTCAGGATAAAATTTTGCTAGAGTTTAAATGTATTTCTTTCCTTTTCTTTAGAATAGGATTCCACAAACTTTGTCTATAAGCAGCCAAATAGTAAATATTTTAGGTTTTGCTGGCCATATGGTCTCTGTCGAAAATGCTCAGTTCTGTTGTTGTATGAAAAAAAGCCATAGCAATAGGTAATGAGTGGTGTGGCTGTCTGCCAGTAAAACTACGGGGGGATGGGTTAGCCTGGTGGTGGGTATCGGGGAGGGCACGTTCTGCATGGAGCACTGGGTGTTGTGCGCAAACAATGAATCATGGAACACGTCATCAAAAACTAATGATGTAATGTATGGGGATTAACATAAGAATAAAAAAAATAAATAAATAAATAAAGAAAGAAAAACAGACTGAGGGTTCTAGAGGGGAGGGGGTGGGGGGATGGGTTAGCC
>NC_138370.1:165703993-165722419 GCF_054177405.1 Leptonychotes weddellii | reverse complement strand
GCCTGGTGGTGGGTATTGAGGAGGGCACGTTCTGCATGGAGCACTGGGTGTTATGCACAAACAATGAATCATGGAACACTTCATCTAGAACTAATGATGTAATGTATGGGGATTAACATAAGAATAAAAAAAATAAATAAATAAATAAAAAAAGAAAAACAGACTGAGGGTTCTAGAGGGGAGGGGGTGGGGGGATGGGTTAGCCTGGTGGTGGGTATTGAGGAGGGCACGTTCTGCATGGAGCACTGGGTGTTATGCACGAACAATGAATCATGGAACACTTCATCTAAAACTAATGATGTAATGTATAGGGATTAACATAACATAATAATAAAAAAAAAAACTACTCACAAAAGCAGGCAACAGGCTGGATTTGGCTTGTGGGCCATAGTTTGCCAATCTATACTTCAGAACACTGATTTATCTGACAGTATTTATCAAACAACAACATTGTTTAAAATGCTGTCTTTGAATTGTTCAAGGTGCAGAGATGAATCAGTATCTTACATGTGTCTTACAAAACACAAATTTAAAAACAAATCCAATTTTTATTACTAGAAAGTAACTGGCCAGAAGTACGCTTTAAAAAAAGTTGAAAAGATAATAGCTAAGCAGCCATGTCCTGGGTTAAATTTTGATTATTTGCCAATTTCTTACTATGTGCCTTGGGGCAAATTACTCAAGGGTTCTAAGCATCAATTTGCTCTAGGTCTATTAAATGGAGATAACAGCTTTTACCTCCCAGAGTTTTGGGGAGAATTGAGATAAAGCCCACAGAGCACATAGCAAATTGACTAGCACACAGTAAACAGTAAATGCATGTTAGGTATTATTATTCAGAAGGTTGAAAGAGCAAGACTGGTCACTCCAAGCACACAATCCTTGCTCAACCCATAGTGGACTAAGCCATGCTCCAACTCTCCCCGGTCTACCTTCTTAAATTCCAGTCATCTTTAAGGATTGTGAGTACACATCTCTTTCTTAGGGAAGATTTCCCCACCATCAGAATTGTTATAATGTGTTATCTGACCCTGTATCTTTTGACTCAAATTCCTGCCTATGTTAGGCATCATCATCCTGAGCTTCCCTTTGCAGAACTCGTTCCTGCCTTCTACGATTCTCAGCACATTTTGTTCACTAATACAGGGCAGCACATGGT
Organism: Leptonychotes weddellii; assembly: GCF_054177405.1. Taxonomy (NCBI): domain Eukaryota; kingdom Metazoa; phylum Chordata; class Mammalia; order Carnivora; family Phocidae; genus Leptonychotes; species Leptonychotes weddellii. Next base: position 165,721,260 of record NC_138370.1, on the reverse strand, counting down.
TCTCAGCAGATGACCGCTCTGTTGAGGCCTGACTCGGTAAGACGTGTTGCACCCCCGTTGTCCCACTCTGTCACGATACTCTTGCCTATCGCCTTCACATTCTCTGTTGCTACTGGTCTAAAGGATATTAGGATATAATTGATGAACGGTAAGTGTTCTTAATATATATCCAGGATTCTCTGTTGCTACTGGTCTGTAAAGGATATTAGGATATAATTGATGAACGGTAAGTGTTCTTAATATATATCCAGGATTCTTGTCAATAATACATCTTTATCAACTTAATCCTAAGTGGGTTTACTCCCTCGAATGAAGTTCTGTAACATGTCTGCTCCTTATTTTGCTCGGCCTTTCAGTTCTGCTACCTAAAAGAAACACTGGTTTGCTTTCTCAGGCTCACTGACAATTGGAAACAAATTTTACCATTTCATTGTTGTTAGGTTGAACCATAAAATTTTCCATTTTTTTGTAGGTCAAATGGTCAATTTTTTGTAGGTCAAATTAAGAATTTCACATGGATCAACCTAAGGCTATTGTTATCATTATTATATAGTGATAGCACTTTTTTAAAATTACTTTTTAAAAAATATTTTATTTATTTATTTAGAGAGAGCACGAACAGGGGGAGGGGCAGAGGGAGAGAGAGAGAATCTCAAGCAGACTCCACACTGAGCAGGGCTTGATGTCACAACCTCAGATCATGATCTGAACTGAAATCAAGAGTCAGAGGCTTAACTGACTGAGCCACCCAGGCTCCCTGTGATAGCACTTTTGATTAGAGTTTAAGCCGAAAATGAATTTCCATCATTGGGTATATGGTATGATTCATATTGTGTATTGCAATTAAGTATCTATCTCTTTTAGCTCTCGTTGCAACAACTTAATCACTGTTTCATCATTTACACTCAATAATACATAGGTACTTTATATACAACTATAGTTAATTAGTTTAATAGGTACTATCTATCTATATCTATATATATATGTCTAATATCTATAATACACCTTCATGCATTAATGCCAAGCTAAACAAAGGAAGGTCATGTGTTCTTGGAAGCACATAGTTGGTTAAAAAGTATGGAAGGCGGGAGAGCAGGGGTAAATTCTAGGAAAGCATATAGAATAAGTCCACTAAGTCATTCTAGAACAGTAAGAGTGGATTTAACAGATTGATTACATAAATGGCTCTAACTTCTCACTCATTGGGGTCTTCATTCTTTGTGATATGACTTTGCAACTCCACCCAGCAAGGGGAGTCTGTTCACCCCTTGATTTGGGGCTGGTCTTGTAACTTGTTTTGGTCAAAAGAAGGCAGCAGAAGTCATGTTGTGTCAGCTTTGGATCCAGGCTTTGAGTGGCCCTTCCCACATATACTTGGTTTTGATGGGGCTCTGAACACATTGCCCCAAATTATGGCACCTTGGCATATTGAATATTTCAAGATGATGAAGTTTGAGAAAATGGCAGAAGCAGAAATACACAGGTCTAACTATTTCTTTTGAGTCTTCATTTACTTATGAAGGCTCCTGTTTGACAAAAAACTAATATTAAATAAATCTGTATGCTTTTTTCCTGTTAATCTGCCTTTGTCGATTTGATTGTCAGATCCAGCCAAGGACCCTAAGAGGGTGGAGGGAAACATTTTCCTCCCCTACGATTTCACAGAATCTTGCTCAATTTCCCTTTGTACAGCCCAGCCTGATCTACTAGAGGGTGAGAAACCATGAGGGGAGTGTAACTGAGCATCCCAGACCAGTTGCCCCCAGCTGACCTGTTCTAACAGTCAACTGCAGACAGAGTAATCCAATCATCCAGTTTAGCCCCACTTAAACTGCTGATCCACAGATCATGAGCCCAATGGGCACTGAAGTTTTGGGGCAATTTGTTAAACAGAAGATGATTATTGAGATACAGATTTCAGAGAGAAAGTTAGATTTCAGCGCATTCTTGAAATTAAAAAAAGAGATTGCCAGATTTAAGAAAAGGGGAGGAGGGAATAGGGAATTCAAGGCAGGACAAGCATTATACAGACAGGCTTAGATTCAAAAGGCTTCTTTTTTCTAAGAAAGTGAGAAATGCAGTAAATCAGGATCATACTGATGATATAGAATATAGAAGGTATGCGAGTGTGTGTGTGTGTGTGTGCGCGCGCACACGCGGGCGTGCACAAGCGTGGTTATACATGTTTGGGAAATTGGTAGGGTATGATGAGAAATGAGTCTGGAAAAATGGGTTGGGACAAGACTGAAAAAAAAAAAAAAACCCTTGTAGAACAACCTTATGAAATGGGTTTTATCTCAGATGTTGTCCCTGCTTATCTGTAAACACTTTGATGTGGGCTGAGGAAGAATTGGAGGACGAAGAGAGAGAGCTACCAGTGATTGGGAGACTCTGTGTGCCAAATACTAGGATGGCAGACACTTTATACACCTGTCCTGTCCTAAAGCTTTCCTGTCACTTTTAGGAGTGTTAGGCTAATTTATGGAAAGAGAAGTCTTATAGGTCAGGAGACCATATGCCCTGGTTTGTCAAGATAGTCCTAATTTATACCTGTTGTCTCAGTAGACGACAGTGTCTCTTCCACTATCAAAAAGTCTGCCTTTGGATGACACGTTACATTGTTACAAACTTAGAGGGTTTATAAATTGCCTGATTTTGCACAGTTGAATAAGTGGTAGACCTGAATGTTTTGAATCTGCAAGGTGTATTAATATTAATTATTAAACTGACAATGTTTGGTGCATACAGGTGTGTTAAATATTTGCTTAATATTTTGTTTTTATGGAGATTTGGGGATGAGTGCTTTTATCCTGTGGGATGTATCTCTGGCATGATAATTTGAGTTGGGAGAAAACTTGCCCCAATTTATAGAAAACCGAATGGCTTGTAAAAATGCATCTTCTATGGGGCACCTGGGTGGCTCAGTCGGTTAAGTGACTGACTCTTGATTTTGGCTCAGGTCATGATTTCAGGGTCATGAGATTGAGCTCTGCATTGGACTCCATGCTGAGCGTGGAGCCTGCTTAAGATTCTCTCCCTCTCCCTCTGCCTCTCCCCCACTGCTCATGCATGCATATGTGTGTGTGTATATATCTTTTATACAAATTCAGACTCATCTATATTGACAAAAAAGAAGAAACTTTTAAAAATGATAGTACATGGCACATGAAACATCTATACAGATAGTGGTGTGGTGTGGGTAAAAGGGCTGAAAGGTCGACAATTTTCATCCATTCACATTTGAAGCCTTATGTTAAATCAGTAGATTTGGCATTAATTCCTTGCTCTTGAACAGGTATCATTATCATATCTGCCTTTCTCTGCCAACCAGCATAATTACCAATCATATACAGTTTAGCTAAGTCAATCAAGGCACAATTCTGACTCAGAGATTTAGAGAAGTGTCATGGTACCTGACTTAAGTTTTGAAAATAGACCATATCCTTTTTCCCCGGTTGGGCCCCATGTATACCTCTCAGCAAACTTGATGTTAATTGCTTTGTTGTAGAGTAGGTCAAGTGTGCTGTCAATTCTTTCTGATTATATTTTTCCTGGAGCTTTTTAGTATCCAAACTTGTCTTGCTCTATCACACACAATTGTTGTTATACATGATCAGCAAATTAACATACAGCTCAAACAATTTCCTGTGGCTGTTAAGCAGTCTGATCAGAAGCTGTTCTGAGCTTCACCACAAATGAGTAAGTCTAATTTAGAAAATATTTTTTAAAAAAGAGTATGAAGCAAAGCTTTCAGCTCTACAGTGTAGAATATAATGGTCCCTTTATTGTGAGGATATGTTGGACATGGCAGAGGTGTGTTTACACAAAGGATTATGATTCTGGGGCTGTGACCCTTAACTCTGTGTGTTCTAAAAGATTTGTACATAGAAGGCTTCTGGATTGGGCTTACCAAATATTCACTGAGAATCTGCTGGGCTGTCCATGCTGCAGGCATAAGAATCAGAAACTACTCTTGTCTATATGCTAGTGAAAGCAGAACCAAATCCAATTAATCTGGGTTCAAATCCTACATTCCACACTTACCAAGGACGATTTACTGATTGGTTATTGAAGACTAAATTTTTGTTTTTCAGATTGTAAAAGGAACACATTTAGAAATTTGAAAAATTTGAAAAAACCAGCTAAGGCACTGGAGTGGCTTAGTTGGTTAAGTGTCCGACTCTTGATTTCAGCTCAGGTCATGATCTCAAGGTCCTGGGATTGAGGCCTACGTGGGGCTGTGTGCTCAATGGGGAGTCTGCTTGAGAATCTCTCTCTCCCTCTCCCTGTGCCCCTTTCCCTGCTTGCATGTGATGCTTGCGCTCTCTCTCTAAAATAAAAATAAATAAATCTTAAAAAAATTTGAAAAATTTGCGAAATTCAGAAAAGAATAGAGAAAAAAATCAGCATACCAACCTGGCAACCATTAACATGTTAGCTATTTCCTTTAAATGTTTTTTGTTTGTACACATATGTATAATTATATCATACTTGTGTTTACAGTAGGTCTATATCATTTGTGCCTTGATTTTTACCCCATAGCATTAAAAAATATGTGATTTTTCAAAGCTATTAATGTTCTTGAAAACATTTTACTGGCTTCATGCTTTTCAAAGTTATGTATGTGCCACCATGTATTTAATCCTTTTATTTATGTGTGTTTAGATTGTCTCCAATCTTTCTTGATTATTGTTAACTCTCTGAGAAGCATATTAATGCATTTGTGTTTGTCTGCATCTCTGATTATTTCTTTTGTCTAGGTCTTGGAATTGCTATTTCTGGTTTTAAAGTTATGAACTTAAGTTATTTTATATTTTGTAATACCTGTTCATAATTTTTAAATTTCAGTAAATCTGATGGTTTTATGATTAAAATATATTATACTTTTTTGAAACCAAGAGGGACCTGGTTTTCTTCTTCTTAGAGGAAGTAACTTTCAAAAATTTTGTTGTTTCTTGTAGTATTTAACACCCTGTCATCTAATAACAAGTGTAGATTGCTATGTCCTAACTTTTCAGGATTGACATCATTTATTGTCCTTCTACTATGAAAGACAAACATTTAGTTTTCTTAAATCTCTTTTCTTTCTCCTTACCATTTCCTCAAATATTTCTTTTCCTTTACTCACCCAATATAATTTACCAACCCAAATATTGGTTAATTACATCAGTATTCAGTGTTTATGGCATTATGATTGTGTAAATATTATTCACAGGTGAGCCAAAGTATATATGCTGGAATTCATTTCTTGTGAAACTTTTAATTTTTCCTGGAGCTCGTAATTGCCTTTATTTTTAATTGGTGATTTTTCTATATACCTATTACAATTCATCTCCACATTCTCTAAGAAAATTATAGTAGTCAAATATATAGTCAAATATATAAGAAAGTCTATAGCTTTTATATTTTATATCTGTATCCCTCCTGGAGTCCTCTGACTACCTACTTTTAATACGTTGTTCCAAGGCAACCCCAATTCTTGGCAACCACTAGTCTTTTCTTCTTCTCCACAATTCTGTCATTTCAAGAAGGCTATATAAATGGAATCATACAATATATAATCTTTTGACTTTTTCTTTTTTTCAATCAGTATATTTCCCTTGAGAACTATCTAAGTTGTGTGTGGATCAATGCTTTGTTCCTTTTTATTACTGAGTAGTATTCCATGGTATGGATACACCATAGTTTGTTGAACCATTTACCCATTGAAGAACATCTCGGTTTTCTGTTTTTGGCTGAATGACGTTTATTTTCTGCAAAAATTGGCTTGATTTTTATCTCCAAAAGCAGTATCAAAGTTAAATATGTGCCTGCTCCCTCACTTAAGAGTGCGTTTTATAACCTATGAATGTCTGTGTCCTAGAACTTTGCATAGTTCTGCCATATGATAAATTCTAAGAATAAATTTGATTTCTGAACAACTGAGATGTGAGTAACAGAAGAGTGAGTAACTACTATAGGATTCCAGAGATTACTGGGTTTGAAGATTCTGTCTTGGCTTCCCAGAATAAAAGAGACTTCTGATAATACTGTCTGTTGAAGAGTAGATATGATATGGTTAGGCAGCGGCACGCAATGGAGAAGTTGCCCCATTGCTTAATAAAAGCATCTGGCAAGGAAAGTATGTTAAAACAACTGAATGGATCAAGTTGGATAGAGTTGAGTTTGTGTAGATGAGTCAAGGGAAATAGGATGGAAAGATACCTTGAAACCAGACTGAGCATGACCTGAATGTCCAGCTGAAGATTTTGACTTTTTTCTCGTAGACTTTCAAAAGCCATGTCAGGTTTATGTTTAGAGAAAGACTGATGAAAGCTGCATTTTAGTAAGTGATTGGTGGTATTTGCTGCAATACTGTGGTTATTTATGTTCAGATGATATGTATATCCTTGCCTGGGGTTGGATAGATCTCAAGTGCTATACTGTTTTTGGATAAGCAATCACCACATCATGAAAGCTTTCTGTTACCAATTAGAGGGAGGAGGATCTACAAAGGGGGAAGGAGTTCTAAAGGCAGTCACCAGAATCCTTATCAGACAGGGAAGAATAGAGACTGAGACATTTCAGTTCCTGAAACCTGTAGCCATTTTTGCCTTGCTTCCTGTCCTCACCGTCAAAACCTCATAATGACAAAGTATGCAGTCCCCATGACTTTGGCTCCTTGCATGTAATTTACACATAATCTATCATTTAATCCTCACTGCAAGTTTGTGTGGAAGGTATTTTTACTTACATTATAGAGAGGAAGTACCTTGGTCCTATGGATGTGTCTTGTGGGGCTACAAATAGGCCAAGAGAATACTACCTTTCAGAGGAAAAGTAAGAGAAAGAGATTACGCCCACGAGAGAGTTTGGAGGATCATCAAAAACCAAACTAGAGGAGTTCTGGTACCATCATTAAATCAAAATGGGAGCAATGATGCCCTGCATGGAAGAAAATCAACTGTACAGAGCACAAAGAGAAAGGAAATTGGAGTGAAATAGAAGCAGATGACCCAGACAGTCCTGGGGGAGGGAACTCTGAAAGCATTGCAGTGATGATGGTTATTTGCCTTATTGACTCCTGATATATGAGTCCATTAGCGCAACTTAAAGAAACAGGATATATCCGTATCTGTAACTATGTTGATAGCAATATTGAGATTGAGAGAGATGTTTATTTTAAGGAATTGGCACGTGCAGTTGTGGGTGCTGGCAAATCTGAAAACTGTAGGGCAGGGCAGAAGGCTGGTGACTCAGAGAAGAGTTGATGTTGCAAACTTTAAGTCTGGAGGCCATCTGGAGGCCATCCGGAGGCCGTCTAGAGGCTGTCCAGAGGCCATCTAGAGGCAGTCTGGAGGCTGTCTGGAGGCCATCTGGAGGCAGAATTCCTTCTTTATTGGGGAACTTCAGTCTTTTCTTTAAGACCGTCAACTGATTAAATGAGGCCCATCCACATTATGGAGGGTAATTTGCTTTACTTAAAGTCTACCCACTTCCCCTAGGTATTCTGGGCCTGGAAAAGTCAACATCTTTCAGATGGTTGGTGAGAAAAGGGTATTTAAATTCATCTTTGTCCATATGCTGCTTCGGTGGGAACAAGGCTCCCTAAAAACCTGGCCCTGCCCACTCCATACTTGTGTCTTGTGTCCATTGTTGGAAGATACACTGAGAGTTTATTTGGAATCAGGCCATGCCCCACCAGAAGGGGTTAGCAGTTTTCCACTGACAGAAGCTAGGGAGAGACTTTTAAGGAGAAAAGACAGAGAAAAGTAAGGAAATTATTGATTGGCTGTAGCTTAAAGTCTAGTTGGCTGCTTGTGATTGGTTGTCCCTCGTGTTTTGGCTTCCTAACCTTGAGGCATTTATGGGCTTAGATTTTCGTTTCTTCCATGGGCAGCCAGGACCTTAGAGCCACATCAGTATAATGGCCTCCTTGTTTAATGAATTTGACACCACCTCTAAACACATACTCTGATCACCCTGAACTTTTCCTCTTCCTGATCACATTAAGATACTTTGTAATCCTGACCTTCATCTATGTTATATCTCCTCCTAATCATCTGCTTGGATAACTTCTGCTGATCCTTTCTGTGCAGTTGAAGAGTTTCTCTTCCCATGTGAAAACTTTTCTGACCTATATTACTACAGAGCTATCCATTTGTACTGTGCATTAAATACGTGCTCTATCAGAGCGTCCATGACATAGATGATTAGTTATCTATATGTTTGCCTATCCTGGTACACAAAACTCTTAAAGACAGGAAGTGTGTTATTTATGGTAGCATCCCCATGTTTGGTATCTAGTAGGGACCCAAAATGCATTTGTTGAGTAAACAAGTGAATGAGCCTTTATTACTTGAGGTAATATTTTAATATGCTAGAGCAATTATTTTTTCCCAGATGTGTTATTCTCCCTAATGAAGTAATTAGCCTTTTGCCGATTTGTTAAAGTTTTCTTTTAAAGAGTAGATTTATGCAAATTAATTTTAACACACAGTACTATGATTTTTAAAAAACGAAGCCAACGTTTATTTAGGAAACTCAAAAGAAAAGCTAAAGACTCAGTGAAGTATAAAAATTTGCCATAATAGTGGTACCTACCTCTGAATTATTTTTTTCACAAGGGAAAATCAAAACCAAAAATGAAACAGAAAACAAAGCATTTTTCATGAGCCATTGAAATTTGACCTCCTAGCATAGGAATAAATAACAAGAAAATAATGTAGAATTTGTTTTATAGATTAACTGTGAGTAATTAAAAAGGTATTCATTAGATAAGCAGCAATACAAATTGCAAAAATGTTAGATAAAAGAAAATATAATTAATGTTATGTCTATTGAATAATAAAATACGGTATTTGGAAGCCCAGTTATTGTGGTACTATTTAAAACACTACCATTAGCTAACTGTAAGTCTTTGGGAGGCATCCTTCTACTCTCTTGCTTCAATTTCTTTATAAAATCGTTCCAAAAATGCTCTAAACTCTGAACTCTAAAATGACTCACGATTTAACTTTACCTATTTCTATGTAAAAAAAAAAAAAAAATCTAAGACGTGATACCTAAAATGTCCACTAGATGGCAGGGTTCCCATTTCAAAGGAAGAGCTACGTTTCTTGTTCCAAAATAAGAGCCTGCAACAAACAGAATTTGAAATGTGTTTATTTGTATGGCTATAAAAATGGCACATCTGATCCAGTTTTCCACTGGGTTCCATGTTTTCAGTGGTTTGCAGCCAGTTTTTTTTTTAAGGCAGATTGAGGAAGTTATTTGATATGCAGTCAAATTCTTTCCAAATAATCAAAGTTAATCCCTAGTTCTTCTTTTTAATCAGACATTACATGTCCACAGTGTCATTAGCTGATTTGAAAAAAAAAATATGGAACCATTCATTAAGTAGTTTGTGATTTTTGAGCACAGTTTCACAGAGCCCTCAGCAAGTGTAAGTGTGAACATCTCTGGAATTTCTTTTCAGTTCCAGAAAGCCAAAGCAACACCTGTTAAATTTCGTTAAATTCCTGACAGGATGCTCACTGCTGTTTAAAAACTGTTCCTACCCTGGCCAGTTACGACTGGCTGAGACTGAATATCGCAAAGGTAAATTGAACTGAATTTCCAGACAAGTAAATGTGCTTTGATCAACTAAGTAAATGTATGTGGGTAATCTTTGTGAAACAAATGGCATGCATACAAACAAAGGTATGTTTATTATTACCAATTATTATGATTATTATTGTTGCTGACTTGTTTTTTCTAAAACCTTCCCAGCAGTGTTTTCCAAGAAACTTAAGAAAAAGAGATGCATTTCTTCCAAATCTCACATAGCAGACCAACTGTGTCTCAAACAAAATAAATTTTTTCCACTTGCAAAGTTCATACTGAGTAACACTATTAAAGAGAAAAAGGAATCATCCAGACTTCTCTCAAAATTCCAGATTTTCTCATTCCCAATATTTTCCAGAAATTGCTAGACTTTCTAGCTTAAACGGATGAAAATTATCCCAAGGCAGAGTTATCTGAAGCATTTATAACCCTGTCTTTCTATTTGCAAAGCAACATAACACATTAAAAAGAATCCCTCTTAACATAAAACAAAATGATATATTGTGTGGTCTTCAGGGTAAAATATGAAACAAATACACAAAAGTGCTACCTCCCTCCACTTAAAAAAACAACAACAAAACCAGGTTATTCTTGACCCCCCCCCCGCCCTTGTGATGGACAATAGGGTTTTTAAATCCTTCTCCAGCTCTGGGCAGTGTTTAGACACAAAATATTTTCATATATCATGAGATCTCTGTCTTCCTGCCTAATCCTACTGTATCATAATGCCTCATAGCACAATGGAGATTCATGCATGCCTAATTTCCATAAATTACACAGCCCGACGTTTTCATAAAGACAAATTCCAATTGTAAACTATTAAACCCAATTCAGCGTCCTTTGATGTCTCTGAGAAAGACTGGGGGAAGTTTAAGCATTCCCACATGGGAATGTGTCCCCTGGAGTAGGTGAACACAAAGGAGGGAGGTGATATTTTGCCCCTAATATCTCTTCATTGACTTGGGTATGTTTCCCTCTAGAGAAACACTTAAAAAAATAAATCCTAAATGCTGGGGACAAACTAATGTATTATCACTTCTCCCAAAAGCGAAGCTCTAGATCTGAATCCATAGGGAGTCTGTTTCTCTGACCCCCTGACTTGATTTCTCCCTCTAAGGTGGAAGCCCAGTCCAGCTTCCCCCTCAAGCAATAGTCTTACTCTTTAGATGATTTAATGTTAATTTTTTTTTCTTTGTTTCTAGACTCTGTCCTTCCAAGATCCTTTGTAACTAGGTCCTGAGATCAAAGCCAACACCGGCCAGGACTTTGTGTTCAGGTACCGTCAATTTTCATCATTTAGTTGTGGAATTTCCTCGACAGATCTTGTTCTCAGCATCCTGTTGACATGATTTCGCATGCAGGTTATAAAGAATTCTGTGAACCTTCTCCCTTCCTGTTTACTTTCACTCCTCAATGGAGCCTAGTGCTCAGAAGCGGCTCTTTTAAATCTGAAAGCCGGATCACCTCCCCCAAAGCAGGAAAGGTGTGAAAAGCAAACAGAGGAAAGCAAATACAGTGGCTTTCAACAGTTCCTCAGTGCTTGCTTTGGTCTGAGAGGTGATTCAGGGAGTGAGAATTCTGAGCAGGAGGCAGGATGGGGACCATAGATACATTTCTAGGTCCTGCTGAGTTAGTCCTTCACAGGGTGGCTTTGTTATGAGATGTGAAGTGTTATGGATTCCTGGCACCCCACACTACACACTGGTGTGCAGTATGCAAATGTAAGTGCTTTTAAACACAAGAGAGGGGTCAGCAACTAGAACTGGTGAGCTGGAAGCTTCCTTAGTCCTATAATTACTCCTGATGGGATAATCCACGTGTACCTCTGGGAAGAGGCTCTTTTCCCCCCAACTGTGTTGTCAACACTGGCTGGAAACCATGAGGGCCTGGCCAGCGATCTACATTTGGGTAATCTCTGGTCCAAATGAGTTGAAATGTCATAACAGAGAAGTAGCGCCAGAAGGTCCTTTAACAACAACTTGAACTTTGGAAGCACAATACAAAGCAGCTGTTGATGGCCCCAGGCTTGTGGAATGAGGTGTTGGTGGGCAGATGGGTGTGGGTCCGCTGCCAGGGTGGCCCTGGGAGGCAGGCAGCCCAGAGGCCAGGCAGAGGAGGGGATCCTGTAGGCTCATGGCTCCAGGGAAGGAACGAAATTTCAGAGTAGCTAGGGCGACCTTCTCAGTTCCTGGTGCACCACGAAGATTTCCTTAAGTCTGTTTTTGACAAGCTAGCAGCAAAAATGCAGGCATCTGAACCAAGAGAGGGCAGGGGTGAGTCAGCACCCGGTGTGGATTCGGGGCGTCTGAAAAGGAGCTTACACAGATTGCAATTTCATCAATTCAGTTCGGGACTTCTTTATAAATTCCTTTTGTTTTTACAATGAACTCTTAGTGACATTTTTCTGAAATGATCAACATCAAGTAAAAAACGGTATGCGCACACTCTTCCTTCCACGAAAACGGAAACTTTAATGTGGTTTTATTCTGCTACTTCCCACCCAAATCTCAATTTTTTTTGTTTTCGTAATCTGGGACTTAAATTCCACTCTGATAATAAATGTGTATTTTCTTATGTGATTATAATGTTATGAACACTGTAGGTACATAAATATTTATATATTATTTTAATTGATACTATATTTGTAATACTTTGTGAAAAGTATTTTCTCATTTGCCTTAGGTGTATAAGCTTTAACAGTAACTGTTCAGACTCACTCTACATGTAATTTGATTTCTCATTACCAGTTGTTTCTGATACCATGATGCCCCCCATATACCTTTATGCCTATACTTTTATTCTTTCCTCAGTCGACTGTCACAAAAATTTTAATATGCTTTTCACAAAGGGTATGAGAGCAAAGTATATTCTCTAAATTCACATATGAGGTTGTCTTTCTGTTTTTCTTGTAGCAGAACAACAATATGGCTTGTTGTAGAATTTTTGGTCAAAAGTTTGTCTACTTAAAACCCTGAAATTTCATTTATTCAGCCTATTTATTGAGCACCTACTACGTGCCAGCATGTCCTAGTGCTTCAGACAAGTGAAGAAGATTATAGCCTTTGACATTTTTGAACTTGCCTTTATTGGCGGCTGAAAGACATCTTTTACTTCCTTTCTCCCTCCGTGCCTTCTTTCTCTTCCTCTTATGTTGAGCAAATAAGTGTTTTTTTCCTTTATTTTTGAAATTGAAAAATGTAATTGAGTATATTACTGTGAATGTGTAAGACAAGAGGATAAAATGAGACTCTGTCTCTTTTTACTAATTTTTCCTGGTCTTTGGATTACCTTCCAAAATATGAATTGTTAAACACGCTTGCATCTTCATTTTTTTTTTAAAGACTTTATTTATTTATTTATTTGAGAGAGAGAGAGAGAGAGCGAGCACAAGTGGAGAAGAGAGGCAGAGGAAGAGGGAGAAGAAGACTCCCCGCTGAGCAGGGAGCCCAACGTGGGGCGGGTCCCTGGACCCTGAGATCATGACCTGAGCTGAAGGCTGATGCTTAACCGACTGAGCCACCCAGGCGCCCCACATCTTCATGTTTTATTTTAATCTTTTCTCTTACAGTTTTTGTCTCTTTATCTTTTTATTCTGACATCTAGGATCATTTGTTACGCTGGTTCTCTTCACTAATTTGTTCTTCGATTGTATTTGGTTACAATCCACATTGTGGTTTTTAGTTCAGCAATTATACATTTAATCTCTGAGTGTCCTTTCCCGATCTTAGATCATGCCCTCTTCAGGACAGCCTGTTCTAGGGGTTTTGCTTCTTTGTGTAACTTCTCTAACTTAAGAACAAAATTCAGGTGTTTTCAAAAATATCATTTCTTGCAGCAAATCTGTTCACTGACATGCATTTGCATCTTCCTCAGACTGTTCTCTTTCTTTTGAACCATGGTATCTTTTCTACATCTGAACGTTTCTTTTTGCTCGTTTTTTCGAAGAGAGGGCTCTGCTGGTTTTGTATGGATGGTGTAGGTTGAAGTGAGTCCTGTTAGTGAGGTTTTCTGTCTGATTCTTACAGACCCAAATGAAGGGATAAAGGATCATGTGATTGGATCATATGACTAGAAGGGGGCTTGATTTTGCATGTGCAACATCATGCCTTTAAAAGGAAAGGAATTCATGTAGTCCATTTTCTTTCCTGTTCAGTGGAATGTGCATGTGGTGGAAGGAGCTAGAACAATCACCTTAGGCATGAAATATGAACTGCATATTAGGGACGGCAGAGCAACAAGATAGAATAAACCTGGGTTCCAGAAACACACAACTGTATATCATACCTGGAATATGTATGCTGGGACTGTCATGTGGGAAATAAACCTCTCCATCGTTTTAGTACTGTTATACTGGCCTTTACTCTGTGTGCCACCCTGCCTTGGTTTCCAGCACTGAGCTAAGCTTTTCCTTATTTTCTTCTTATGTTAATAATTTTCGTGGACTTTGGGAGGAGGAGACATCACCACCTGCTCCCATTCCTGAAATGATCTCAAAGACTGGTAGAATTCTATATTAAGACAATCTCACTTGAGCTGTGATTGGTTTCTCCCCTCCCTACCTGCTTTTTGCCATGCTACTCTTGTAGTGCCAAGAGATCATGCTTTTATTCATTGATGAAACACTTACTATTTAGAACCTACTACTATCCAGCTCCACTAAGCACCAGAGATACTTTAGGACTTTCTGAAGACCTATCATTTAATAGAGAGAGACAGAAATGTAAAAAAATAAGCACACTAAAGCTTATAGGGAAGAATGTACAGGGGACAGCGAGAGCATGGAGGACCGGGTGGCAATGACCTTTGACCCAACAGCATCTCTGCCGCTCCTATTTATGGGCTTTTAAAGGAATTTTTATCCCTTTAATATTTCATTTCCATGAGACTCCCAGCCACATATGCTGATTTTTTTCTCTCTTTGTTGTGAAGAATGAGTGGTAATTAGTTTATGAGCTTGAGATAATTGTTAGGTTGTAAGCATGAGTAGTAGTATTGAGAAGTAACTTTAGTTGTACAATTCCAGAAATACTTGAGTACTAACATTACAGAATTCTTTCCCTTCTAACTCCTAGAGCAGAAGTTCTCCTTGTTATAAAATTTGCTATAAATTATATGCTTAAGATAGGGCATAGACCTCTCAGTGCTAAGCAAAGTGTCAGACGAGGAATACAACCAGTGATCATTTGTTGAGGGGAGGTAAGAAAGAAGGAAGCATTGAATGAATGTATTACGGCATAGCCTGTCTTGCTGACTAGATTATAAGAAACCACAACTTATATTTCTTATGCATAATGCTTGTTAAGTATGTCTGATGCATTATTTAAATTGTTATTATCAAAGAAAAAATAAAAGTGGGAAAACATAGGTAGTGCTGTCATTCATGTTGGCGTCAAGAGACTTAAGTTAGCTTCAAAGCTTGACAACTAACTAGCTTCATGGTCCTTGGCATGATAATTAACCTCTGTGTATCTCAAGTTCCTCATCTGTTATTTCGGCATTTTATCTATTCTGTAGTCTTTTTGTGTCAATGAAATGGGATAGCTAAAAAACCTACTTAGTAAAGATCCAAATACATAGTAAATACCCAATAAATGTTAATGTAATGTGCATTTTAATAATACTATATTTTTTATTTGAAACATTTTAAATATACCGAAAAGTTTATATTTTATTTTACTTTTTTAATATTTTATTTATTTATTTATTTGAGAATAGAGGTCGAGAGAGAGAGCATGAACAGGGGGTGGGAGGACAGAGAGACAGGGAGAAGCAGGCTCCCCACTGAGCAGGGATCCCGACTCAAGGCTCAGTCCCAGGACCCTGGGATCATGACCTAAGCTGAAGGCAGACACTTAACTGACTAAGCCACCCAAGTACCCTGAAAAGTTTATATTTTAAATAATAAATATCCATTTTAAAAATAAGCAGAAACTGTCTCATTGGAGGTAGGCATCATTTCTTATCTCTTTGAAATTATTTTCCCATTACAATTTACCCATATATCAACCCAATGTATTTTTATTTTGAAAGACTTTTATTGATTCACCATCTTCCATTGCTGTAACAAAAATATGTAAAAAAAAAAAGGAAATTAAAATGATTTTTTGTGGCCATAAAGCTCTAAATATTTTGTAGTTTCTTCTGGATGAGATTCTCAATTCAAAAATTGATATGTAATTGGCAAAAACAATATAAATATATTAAGATATTGCTAATAGAAATTAAATGTAAAAGGTAAAATTTTGTTGGAAATTCATTTCTTGTTGAGATGGGTGGGGCTGAAATTTCAAGTTTTGATTAAGGAGCCTTGGCTGACATCCCTATTTGAACTGTCCTTTTGTTAAATAAACAAGAGGTTTCCCTTCTTTGGAGCAACTCACCATAGTTACGTTATGATGAGGGTCTCTTCTTATTTTTAAGAAATCAAGGGTAAGTGCTTGTGAAACTGGAAGTGAAGAAAGAGATCTGACCAGTTACCTCCTCAGCTAGTTTAACACTAGGAATTATGACATATATTGAGCATATGGAAAATGATTCCCATGGGGCGCCTGGGTGGCTCAGTTGGTTAAGTGACTGCCTTCGGCTCAGGTCATGATCCCAGGGTCCTGGGATCGAGCCCCACATCGGGCTCCCCGCTCAGTGGGAAGCCTGCTTCTCCCTCTCCCACTCCCCCTGCTTGTGTTCCCTCTCTCACTGTCTCTCTCTCTCTATTAAATAAATAAATAAAATCTTTAAAAAAAAAAAGAAAAGAAAATGATTCCCAAAAAATGAACCATGCAGATTTAACCTCGAGGTGGAGGCAGTTGCAAAGAGGAAGCAAAGGTAAGTGAGACAAATGGGAGTTAAAGTACACCACATTGCCTTGTATATTTTAAAAATATTTTTTGTTTCTTTTTCTAAGTATAAAACATGCTAGTGGTGGAAATTTCTACTGTATAATAAATTTTAACAAAGAACTGAGGTACAAACATTTACATATAAACTCAAGGTTCTCTGTTAAACACTATGATAAACACTTAACTTTGTGTATTACACTTGTTAAGGTATTTCTATGAATTTATTTGCATTTTAAACATTTTTTATTATATACTGTATATTTGTAAACAGATCTTTCTTCCCAAGCTAAGCATTTAAATCTCTATATTTCTATCAAAGAACAAAAATTTATATTTTTATTCATTATAATTATTTATGAATTATATAATTCATTATAATTTATATTTTTATTCATTTTAATTCAGTTTAAAACATAATCTAATTCCCTGTGTGATTTATTTGACCCATGAGATTTGTACAAATAGGTTATTTTATCTCCTAGTAACTTAGGTTTCTTTTCAGTCAGCCCTTACTTTTTGTCTTCTCTCAAAACAGCAACCAGAATGATGCTGTTAATATGTAAGTTGAATCATTATAGTCCTCAAAGTTAAGTCAACGTAAATTTTTACAAGACTCCATTATTTTATGTATGATTAAGTTGGAAAAAAAATACCACATAATACACCACTGATTGCAAGACGTATCTCTATTTCAGTGGTGTTAAAATGTGAAAAATAAAATGAAACCTATGTCTTAGAATTGGTGAAATGTATTATTGTCTTCTCAGCTCAAAACTCATGACCTTCGACCTGTTAGCAGAATCCGTAGTAATTACAATAGTCTACAGCACCCTCCCGTAATCTAGT
>NC_138370.1:165635598-165703493 GCF_054177405.1 Leptonychotes weddellii | reverse complement strand
TTAGCATGGTAAATGGTTTTCCATCCCCTCACTTTCAATCTGGGGGTGTCTTTGGGTCTTACAGACAGCGTATCGATGGGTCTTGTTTTTTAGTCCAATCTCTTAGCCTGTGTCTTTTGATTGGGGCATTTAGCCCATTTACATTCAGAGTAACTATTGAAAGATATGAATTTTAGGGCCATTGTATTGCCTGTAAGGTGACTGTTACTCTATATTGTCTGTGTTCCTTTCTGGTCTATGTTGCTTTTAGGCTCTCTCTTTTCTTAGAGGACCGCTTTCAATATTTCTTGTGGGGCTGGTTTTGTGTTTGCAAATTCCTTTAGTTTTTGTTTGTCCTGGAAGCTTTTTATCTCTCCTTCTATTTTCAGTGACAGCCTAGCTGAATATAGTTTTCTTGGCTGCATATTTTTCTCATTTAGTGCTCTGAATATATCATGCCAGTCCTTTCTGGCCTGCCAGGTCTCTGTGGATAGGTCTGTTGCCAATCTAATGTTTCTACCATTGTAGGTTACATATCTCTTGTCCTGAGCTGCTTTAAGGATTTTCTCTTTGTCTCTGAGACTTGTAAGTTTTACTATTAGATGTCGGGGTGTTGACCTATTTTTATTGATTTTGAGAGGAGTTCTCTGTGCCTCCTGGATTTTGATGCCTGTTTCCTTCCCCAAATTCGGGAAGTTCTTTGCTATAATTTGCTCCAGTATACCTTCTGCCCCCTTCTCTCTTTCTTCTTCTCTGGGATCCCAATTATTCTAATGTTGTTTCATCTTATGATATTGCTTATCTCTCAAATTCTGCCCTCGTGATCCAGTAGTTGTTTACCTCTCTTTTTCTCAGCTTCTTTATTTTTCATCATTTGGTCTTCTATATCACAAATTCTCTCTTCTGCCTCATTTATCCTAGCAGTTAGCGCCCCCAATTTTTATTGCACCTCATTAATAGCCTTTTTGATTTTGACTTGGTTAGATTTTAGTTCTTTTATTTCTCCAGAAAGAGTTTCTCTAATAACTTCCATGCTTTTTTCAAGCCCAGCTAGTAACTTTAAAATCATCATTCTGAACTCTAGTTCCGACATCGTACTAATGTCCATATTGATTAGGTCCCGGGCAGTCGATACTACCTCTTGTTCTTTTTTTTGAGGTGATTTTTTCCATCTTGTCATTTTGTCCAGAGGAGAATAGATGAATGAGAGAACAAAATGCTAACAGGGTAACAACGTCCCCATATAATACACTCTAAACAAATCAGAAAAGACCTGAAACTGGGGGAAAAGAAAGGGAAAGAATGAAAAAAGAAAAAGAAAAAAAAAGAAAAAGAAGAAGATAAAAACAAACATAAACAGAACAAAACAAAAAAAAAACAGAATATGATCAAATATGATCAGGCTGGTGCATAGATCAGTGCCACCCTAGATTTTGGGTGTATTTTGGCCTGTTAGAAGAAAGTGCCTCCCAAAATTTTAAAGAAAGAAAAACTTATATATGTACAAAAATAAGGGTTAATACGATGAAGGGATGGAATATGACTGTAAAGATGGAAATTACAAAAGATTTTATAAAAGCAATTGATAAGATAAGAAGTTGCTTTAAAAAAAAAGAAGAGGATGTAAAAAAAAAAAAGAAGAGGATGTAAAAAAAAAAGAAAAAAAAAGGGAGAGAATGTGATCAGGCAGGAGACTAGAACAAAGCCATACACTAGAAATTTAGGGTATATTTTGATCTGTTAGAAGAAACTGTATCTCAAAATTTTAAAGAGAGAACAACTTATATATATATATATATATATGCCAAAAATAAGGTTAACTACTATGAAGGGATAGAATATGACTCTAAAAATGAAAAATAAAAATGTTTTTTAAAAAAAGGGATTGATAAGATGTTGGTTGAGAAAGGGAAAAAGAAAAATTCAAAAAAAAAGACAGTTAAAAAAAATTAACTTTGAAAGACTAAAGAATCATGGTTAAAAAAGCCATGAATTCTATGTACTGTATTCCCCTAGCACTGGAATTCTGCCATTCTGACGGTAAACTTGGTCTTGGCTGGCTGTTCTTGCGGATCTTCTGGGGGAGGGGCTTGTTGCTGTGGTTCCCAAATGTCTTTGCCCAAGGCGGAATTGCCCTGCCCTTGCCGGTTCGGGCTAAGTAAGCTGCTCGGGTTTGCTCTCAGGAGCTTTTGTTCCCTGCAAGCTTACTGTTCAGGTTTGGAGAACTGAGAGTGAAAATGGCGGCCTCCCAATCTCCGCCCGGAGGAGCCGAGAACTCAGGGCCCCACTCCTCAGTGCGCCCCCAGAGAAAAGCAGTCAATCACTCCCGTCTCCCTGGTCTCCAGCTCCACTCCATGCTCACCCAGCCTGTGACCGAGCGTTTCTATCTCTGGCACCTGACCATGTGTGGAGTCTCCAAACTCAGCAGATCCCTGTGTGCGCTCCCGCGCTGCTTCTCCCAGGGGAGGAAGGTGAGTCTCCCCGGATCTGCTGCTTGTTGGGTCCCTGCTGGAGGAGCAGTGGCCCGACTGTGCCGCGGATCACGGTTTATGGCAACCCCGAGCTGAGAGCCCGCGCCCCGGCTCCATCTCTGCAGCTGGCTTCCCCGCTCCGATACCTGGGAGCGCTGCCGCACTCAGGCACCCCCGGTCTTTCTGTGACCCCGAGGGTCCTGAGACCACGCTGTCCCACAAGGGTTCCACCCCCCGCTTAGCCACTGGAGCAACGTCCCTCAGTGGAGCCTACTCTTCTAAAAGTTCCGATTTTGTGCTCCGTGGCTCTATCACTTGCCAGAAGCGGCCGACAGAGGCCCCCTCCCCCGCCGGTGGTCTATCCACCCGAATATCGCCTCGGATTCATTTCTCCGCACGACCTACCTTCCAGAAAGTGGTGGCTTTTCTGTTCAGAGAGTTGTTGCTATTCTTTTCTTCGATCTCCTGTTGAGTTCGTAGGTGTTCAGAATGGTTTGATCCCTATCCAGCTGAATTCCTGGGACCAGACGAAATCCTACTCCTCCGCCATCTTGCTCTGCCCCCGGCCTTACGTATTATTTTTTAAATATTCTATTGAAATTGATTGGTATATCTGTCATATAAGCTAGATTATTTCATGGTTAAAAACAATCTCAAACATCAGTGATTTAAAACAACAAAGACTAGTTCTTAGCTTCATAAAGTCTGCTTGAGTATACATAAGCTTCTGGAGCAATTATTCTGCAAATGTTAGATCATTACTCTATCTGTGTCTGAACACAACTGCCTCAGTCTCCAGAGCAGGGGAAGAGAGAGGTGAAAAATTGGGCACTGGTCATCCACTGATAGTACCCCAAAATCATATTAATTTCTCTCCTTTTTTTTAAGATTTTATTTATTTATTTATGATTTATTATTTGCGAGAGAGAGAATGAGAGACAGAGAGCATGAGAGGGAGGAGGGTCAGAGGGAGAAGCAGACTCCCTGCCGAGCAGGGAGCCCGATGCGGGACTCGATCCCAGGACTCCAGGATCATGACCTGAGCCGAAGGCAGTCGCTTAATCAACTGAGCCACCCAGGTGCCCCTCTCTTTTTTTTTTAAGATTTATTTATGTATTTGAGAGAAAGAGCATGCACAAGCAGTGGGGAGGGGCAGCAGGAGAGGGAGAGAGACAATCCCAAGCTGACTGCCTGCAGAGCACGGAGCCATATACACCCTGAAATCACCACCTGAGCCAAAATTAAAAGTCTGATGCTTAACAGACTGAGTCACCCAGGCACCCCAAAATCATATTAATTTCTGCTCACATTTCATTCACTATAGAAACTCACATGGCCTTTGCTAAATTCAAGAAGACATGGCAGTGAACTCCTTCCATGTGCCAAGAAAGAGGGGAAAAGGAATATTGGTAAATAACAGTGAGTCTGTGCCACATTGGGCTAGTATTTTATTGAGGGTGTTTATGTGGGCATTCTTAAGTAAAATTTTTGTGTAATTTTATTTCTTGTGCCATCTTTGTAAAATTTAATTATCGGGGATATATTAGGATTCTAAAATGTGTCAGTGCCAATGCAATGGTATTTGGATGGGGCCTTTGGGTGAGAGTTTGGTTTAGATGAGGTGAGGAGGGTGGGGTCCTCATGATGGGATTCGAGTCCTTAAAAGAAGAGACATCAGGGGCGCCTGGGTGGCTCAGTTGGTTAAGCGACTGCCTTCGGCTCAGGTCATGATCCTGGAGTCCCTGGATCGAGTCCCGCATCAGGCTCCCTGCTTGGCAGGGAGTCTGCTTCTCCCTCTCCCACTCCCCGTTTGTGTTCCCTCTCTCGCTTTGTCTTTCTCTGTCAAATAAATAAATAAAATCTTTAAAAAAAAAAAAGAAGAGACATCAGAGGGCTTGCTCTCCCTCTCTCTCTGCCATGTGAGCACACAGTGAGTAGGCAACTGTCTTCAACATGGGAAGAGGCTCTCACCTGAACTCAGTCATGCTGGCACTCTGATCTTGGGCTTCAGCCTTCAGAACTGAGAGACAGTACATTTCTGTTGCTTTAAGCCACTAAGTTTTTAATACTTTGTTATGGCTGCCCTAGGAAATTAAGACAGCATCCCTCTCCAAAAACTAAGGAAGAGCAGCATCTAGTATGCTTCTTTAGGTATTAGTCTGCCTAGGCTGCTGTAACAAAATACTACAGACAGGTAGTTCAAACAATAGAAATTTCTCTCTCAACAGTTCTGGAGGCCAAACGTCTCAGATCAAGGTGCTGGCAAGGTGGATTTCATTCTGAGGCTTCTTCCCTTGGCCTGTAGGTGCTGCCGACTGACTGTGTGCTCACATGACTTATCTTTCCATTCAGCCCTATCAGACTAAGATCTAGGAATATTGTTCCAGCCATATACTAAATGACACAGCTTTGAGTGGGGCCTGGAGCAGGAAAGGGCCCTGTAGCAAATCTAGGCCAAGAGACAATCAGCTCTCCTGTTGGGTCATGTGATCCTGCAGACTCTGTGTTGTTGGAGGTGTTCATAGTGGGCAAGGATGCAATGTGGGGTTTATGACAAGCTCAGTGTGAGAATCAAAACTCACACCCCTGGGATGCTAGGATGAGGCCATGCCATTTACCACAGACAATCGTGTGTCATTTGAGAAAGAGTTTGGCACATGTTACTGGGTCCTAGTAGAGATGGACCGTTTGACTGTTAGATACCAAATGACCCTATAGCCAGAACTTCTCATTACGATCTAGGTTCTGTCATAGCCACCAAGCCATAAAGTGGGACAAGTCCAGCAGCTGTCCATCCTAAGGTAGAAATGGTACATCTGGGATGGACTATTAGAAGGACTGGAGGGCATGTGTATGCTACATGAGCGGGTAGACTCCCACGTCACCCACCACAATTGCCCCAGTGCTCCCTCCTTGGCCTTCACATATACCTGTAAGGGGGTTCTGTGCAAACGTTTGAAGGAGCGGGGTAAATAAGCTTGGTTTATGAATGGATTGACTTGTGCATCGGTGAATAATGGTGGCGGGGTGTGGAGCGGATATACGAGGCACCCAGGTGATCGACTTGGCTGCCTCCTAGTCACCCTGATCGCTTTGCAACTAGGAATGGGTGTGTGCACCAACCGTGGACTGAGAAGGCTATGAACCTTTGTGTATTAAGGTCTGGCTCACACTGTCAGGGTAAACCCCCGAAATGTGCCAAGATGATAGCAGAGGGTGAGGGGAATTTAGGATGCCTGGTGGAAGTGGGGGAAGATGAGTGCGGTTGTGCTCTGAGATCAGCTGTGGCCCAGGCAGGCTGTAGTTGCTCCTAGTAAACTCCTTTTTCCAAGTTCTCGCTCAGGCCGATCCCTCCCAGAGGCTGTGACAAGAGCTGCTCACTGTAGGTTACTGTCATTTCCAATCTGAACTGGCCTTTCCGGAAGAGCCTTCTTCCAGAAGTTCACATTTTGTGGGAAAGATTAACTAATCATCATTACCTAATTTGTTATAACCTCTGAATGGCACTTTCATGGTTACAATTACGTAAACATATTTAATCACGTTGGGAAGTAGGGGGTAATAAAACTATGTGAGTGTATGGGAGAGGGAGCGCACGTGCGTCCATGCGTGTGTGCGTGCGTGTTGGAGGCTGGCAAAGGAAACGGAGCCTAAATCTTCATCTTCCGTAGAGTCCAGTAGATTCCGACTGAAACCCAAGAGGTAAGTAATAGCGGTAAACGCACAGTAGAAGAAGCAAATAAGAATATCAGCTCAAAGAATTGAGAGTGGTTGCTCTGGGGAGGGGGATATAGGTAGAGTAAGGTTACTCTTTTGTTTTAAAAGGGGACGTATTCTGCCTTCTTAAATATGTGCATTCTTATTTATGACTGAAAACAAAAAAAGAGAAAATCTGATTGTCTACTGAGTAGTATAAATACTTCAGGGTGATTTTACTTCTTACTCCCTCACCCCACTTCCTCTTTATAATGAACAATTTAGGATTTTCTATTCAGTATTATTAGTGTTAAGTTATAAGTTGTAATATCACTATCTTCTGTTTCACCTTAAACTTTGTAATGATTTCATAATTATATTAATAATGTTTTAGATGTAGATTTCCGTTATTTGCTTCCTCCTCTCCCCTCCCCTCCCCTCCCCTCCTTTCCCCCCCCCTTTTCCTAAACTTAATTTTGTCATTCTTCGGTTCTTTATTTTGGATTATCTCTATGTAGCTAGACTAAACCTTTGGTATTTTTAAGAACACATTCAGGGGAAGCAGACTTGCATCCTGGGATAAAATTCCAGAGACAGCATCTGACAAGGATGTTACAGCATAAAAAGTTCTATATTTCAAGTGGTAATGATGTGCTCTGAAACTTGTGTTCTGTGGTGATGAAGGCTCTGATGTTGAGTATGTACCTGAACAATTAGAAAAAAATAGATTCACAAAACATGAGTTGAAAAAGCAGTATTTTAGGGGCGCCTGGGTAGCTCAGTTGGTTAAACGTCGGACTCTTGATTTCAGCTCAGGTCATGATCTCAGGGTCGTGAGATGGAGCCGCGTGTGGGCTCCGTGCTGGGCATGAAGCCTGCTTCTTAAGATTCTCTTTCTCCCTCTGCCCTTCAACCCCCCGGCCCCTGCACTCTCTCTCTCTCAAAAAAAAAAGAAAAGCAGTATTTTAAATTCAGACATTATTTACATAAAACATTATTTTATGTGAGTGCATAAGATATGATTTAATTATTAAAAGTGTGTCTTTAATTATTTTGAGCATATCCATAAAAATGTACAATATCAAATTTGCCAAAAATTTACCTTTGGGTATTCTCATTGAAGAAAATGTTCTCAGTCTTTATTTAGAGATACATGGTATTGACTATTCAACCTTCAAATGACCCACGGAGTTACAGTCTTTACTACCCAGATGAACAAATGGAGGCTCAAAAGTTAAATTTATGCTCCATGTCACACAGCTAGTAGAGTGGAGAGATAGGATTTGAATCACCCAAGAAACTCTTAAGACATCTTAGTATTATTTATACCAATTCCTTTGTTTAGGGGAACCAGTGTTAAAATTGGAGCTGGGGATGGGAAAGTCTGGGCAGTCAGGGATTCGTGTACAGGACAGTCTTGGATGAAGGTTTAGTAGGGGATCTGGGAAAAAAGAACAGTATGTTGAGGAGGACAGCACTCAAGGGAGAGGGCATATGATAAAATACAAGACACCTGTGGACAGATGGCACTTACCTTATCCTTTTCTCATAAAGCCGTCCTTGCCAGGGGTTCCACTGTGCTGCACCCCGTCTTCTTTGTAACTGCCTAGAAGTTTCCTGCCCTCCCACCAAAGCCTTCTCAAGTTTCTGCTCTGCTGGAGTGCTTTCTCTGACCTACCTACTCCTTTCCTCTGAGCTCCCTTGTGCACACATCTGCTGTCGTTATCATCATCACCCAGTAACTTATATGGCAGTTATTTCTTTGCATGTCTAGCTCCACACTGGATTGTAAGCTCCTTGAGGCAGTGTTCAAGTTCTTCAAAAGCCTTTCTCTGCACAACCTAGCTGAATATCTGGAACATAAAGCGTAACCAGTAGTGGAGCTGGGGTTTGAACCCAGCTGCTGGTATTACCTGAAAGAACAAGTGAATAATAAACAGATTCCCTTGCAGGTCTATGTGGGACGTGGGGCTTGGGAATACATTTGACATGGTTTTTTCCTTGTTTTAGATATTTTTATCCTGGAGGAAAAAAAAAATCTGTAATCTTTCACAGAATGGTAGATTACGTTTCAGATCTGGGCGTAATTTAATGTATGATCGTCTATCATTCTGTAACTCGTTTTCCAAAGCTAGCTGTGTTTTTATCACCTTGAATATTTGGACCTTACTCTGAGAACATGAGGTACTGAGGTACTAGGTTTGGCCATAAAGGAAGAGCAGCATATGGTCATGTGGGAGGGAGGGGGCACTCCTTCCCGTTACTCCCCCCATAAGACATGGAGATTTCTAGTGCTCTTTATTTGTAAGCTTTTAAACTTACAGAACCAACTTTCCTATGAGACACCTTGACATAATTGAGTGAAAAAGAAGTAACTGTATTAAACTGACAGTAGAAAATGAGCCCCAGTCTTCAATGAGCTATAGAAGAGCATGTTTTGAATTGTCAGGAAGCCATAGTGCAGCTAATAGTTCTTTGATCAATCAATCTGAAGAAGACACACGTTTACTTTGGAGACTGTTTCTTTTAGAAGAACTCACTGCTCACTTGTTTGAGAACCAATGGAAGGGTAAGCTGGTGTTCCCCCGACAGGATGTGCTGTTCTTCCCACGGGCAGTCATTTCTATTTATGTTATAGTAACACAACCACTGACTGAAGAGTTTGTTCTAGGAAGTCAGTCCATTCTGCAGCAAACCAACATTTCTGCACTCTCCTATAGAGACATTGCAAGTGTGCTTTTCATCCCTCACACCTAATTTATGCAAAGGATCTCCTACCTTGGGGGCTGTTCTGTTCACTTTGATGACAAGTAAATGCGGCAGGTGTTTCAGGAAGCACACATAACAGTTCATCCAGGGATAGTTCAACTTTAAAATTCTCTCACATGTGTAATATCTCCTGAGTCCAACATTTTGGTTGAAATGTGTAGATTTTGTTTCCTTTTTCATCTCTTTCCAGACATGGTATTGCTAACTTATGGTGGCTCTCATTGCTGGGCTGGAGGTGAGGAAAACTTTAGATTGCCTCTGTCAAAAAATAGCCACTTGACCCTGCTTATGTCACTGAGTAAACTCTGTGCTTCAGATTTAAAACCTATAAAATGGGTTGGTGGCAGTGGGGAGGGAGAGTTGGGTGAGATGATCTCTCCATGGCTTCAAATACTACTTCTGTGCTAAGGATTTACACATATAGATCCTCAGCCCAGTTTTTGAAACATAGATGGGCATCTTCAGTCAATATTCCCAAATACCTCAAGGCCATCAGGCGAAACAAAACAAAACAAAACAAAAAACCCAAAACTGAGCCAAGCATTTTAGCGGTTTTACTGTTGTTCTCTGTGGTTGTGAATAATGTCACCATCCCTTCAGGGACCCAGAAAGACACTGACACATCATCCTTGGCATTATAACTACAGGTCTGTGGGAGTGTTTGCTCTAAATTTCTCCTCATTCCTGCCTCCTGTGTTAGATTGGCCTTGATGAATCTGAATCTGAATCATTGTTTAATAAAAACAATATTTTCATAATACTTATGGCACAGATATATTTCACCTTTGAGTAGCTACAGCTTTTTGCTGTTAAGACTAGATCATGAGACTGAAGTAAGACATGAGAGAGACATGACATAAGGAAACAGAAGAGAGAAAAGGAGACAAAGCAGCTCTCTTCTGGGTTGGGTTTCAGACAGGAAAAGGGGAATTGAAGGGCAAGGGGTGGGATGTCCACATACTGTTCACCCCCTTTCAGAGGAGCATTATCCTCCACTCTTTATGGTATAGCCTGGGGTAATTCCAGCCTTGCATTTAGCAAGACATCAGTGTATTCTGTTTACACATGATGAGAAGACATCTAGAGGGGTTTGGTGGTGTCCCAAATAAGAGGAGGCCTGGAGTTGGGATGAAGAGGTCACAGGGGCAGGGACTTTGGAACCCAAGCCTAGAAACTTAGTACAACACAGATACCAACAGTAAGTAGGATGTAAACACAGTCAGGCAGAGATCTCTGCCTCATTTGCCTATTACTGTCCATTTGTAGAACCTAGATCATTGCCTGGTATATACTAGGTACCCAATAAAATGTTTATTGAATAAATAGGTATGACAAGATACCTAAAAGAATCAGATGTGATCAACTAGACTTCTGTAGGCATTATCACAGGATATCCAGAGCCCAAGCAGGGTGATCTCTGGGAGATGGGAGAAGCCAATGATGCCAACACATGGGTCCAAAGCTGATGCCAGGTTGGTATGTAAGTTCCCTACTCCCACCTCAAAACTGAGTTCTTACATGAAGGGCAGGGGAAAGGGCAACAAACCCTGAATTATTTGTGCTTATACTGATTAAAAAAAAAAAATTAAAAAAAAGAAGGCATATATTGTTCTTAATTGACCGTTTTAATGTTTCACTCCTATCTTTTGAGAGAAGATGAAATTCGTTATAGAAAAGGAAGTTAGTTGTAAGGTGTGACTTGGCCCTCACTGCAGCTGCTATCATTTCCTGCCATCTCTCTGCTGCCAATTTTGTTCCTTTGTAAAACTCTTTAATGGCTCCATAACATGGGAGAAAGTTGAGCATTCAGACTCTACATGGCTTCACCAGGTCTTCAGTCTTATCTCGTCTGCTCTGTATCTCTTCTGCATTCTGTGTTTCAAGGCCACCACATTAGGCAGCTGGCCGAAGGGAGAATGACTGCAAATATCGGGTCCAGTTAGGGGCACTCTTTTCTGATTCACATCAAGGTGCCATAGGGGCTAGTGATGGCTGGTCTTCTGTTGCTGGCACCTACCTGGAAACACATGTTCTCACTCTCTCTCTGGGCTCTCCCTCTCTCTGAATTCACACGCACACTAAATCCCATGACATGTGGAACTATTTGCAGTTCCTTCCAAGGCCACCAAATCTGTAGTTATACTGGATCTCCATCCACCGACCACCTCTTCACTCCTCCCTTCTGCTTTAATGAGCATGTACACATTAAAAAAGTTCTAACTAAAATATTAGCCTCCTCTGTGAATTCCTGCTCCCCTCTCCTGTGCCCACTGGCAAAATTAAGTGTTCTCTCCTTTGTATCCATTTCTGCCTTGCACATACTTCTACCCCAGCAGCCATAACACTTTGTTTCCTTTTGTTGTGCAAATAATTAGCATTGCAGCCAGTTATTTAGAGCCATGGATCCTGCTTTCTTCATCTTTGTATCTCTAGGACCTAGTATGATCTCTGGTCCATAATTGGACGAAATAATGTTTCTTCAGTGAATGTTCTCTGCCGTTTGTTTCAGCTCTAATGAGCTGAGATTAAACAAAAAATGGATTTTAAGATTAAAAACACAATTGGATTGAGTTCCTAAAGAAACCCCTTGGACCTCAGGTTTTACCTGATATTGATGAAACTTCTCTTAGCATTTTCTAAGCCTGAGATAAGTCAAATTAAGTTCCAGTGTAAAGAGGTGATACAATGGGCCGGACATGACTAGATTTGAATTTCAGCTCTAATTTCAGCTACACTGTAGCTGTGCAACCTTGGGGAAGTCACTGGACATGTCTGACTTCAATTTCTTCTTTCATTTAAGGAAAATGAATAGCTATCTTCAAATGGTGGTTAAACATTCAAAAATGTGCTAACGTATGTGGCTGCTCTTAGGAGATTGTAAAGCAATATTGTTTCTCATGATAATACCTTTTGGAAGTTTTTTGTCCCCTTTTCCCTCCTCCTTCAAATCAGAAGCAGGAAAACAAGTCCTAGAAGAGGAGTTGGAGGGTATTGATTGGGAGAATAAAATAAGAAACGTTTTTATAATAACTAGTGCTGCAATCATTGCTAAGATTGGCTCTTATTTTATAATGAAACATGATTCTGTGAAATAGTAGTTAGCTAAATGTCAAATGAAGGTTATTCCATTAAAATGCTGTTTTAGTCCAATCAAGCAAAGACGTGCCTCTATTATTCTTAACGGAGTACAGCTATTAGTGTTTTTTGTGTTTATGCAATTTTCTGTGGCTGGAGGATTTTCTGCTATTCTTTATACAGGATTCCTGCAGTAGAACAGTTTGGCTGGGAATCTTTGTGTTAATGAAAAATCACACATTCAATATATAATATTAAAGTAACTCTGTAGTGCACTGTGTGTTTGTGTGTATGTATGTGTGTATAATTCTAATCTGTTATTTCAAAGTGGGACTGTGTGTTAAGGATTAAAAACCTATGCACTGCTTTGTTTTCTTTAAAACCAGAAGCTGACTATTTGTCTTAGGTACTACAGTAACAAATGAGTTTGAGAAAATAATGTAAACTTTCGGAGGCTCAGTTTGCGTATCCATAAAATTAAAAATAGTGATAATGCCTCAACCTTATTAGCTCTTGCTTGTTGTAAGGTGAAAAGTAATTAAGTAAAAAAAGCATTTTAAAATGAAGTGTACAGTAGTAGGTGAAATAAAAGGTATTATGATGAAGCCCAGAGCATAGCCTTTGGGGCAGACATATTGGGCTCGTATTGTGTCTCTACCAATTATTAACTGGATGAATTTAGGCTGGTCACTTAGAACAGTCTTCCGTGGCCCCATTTGTTAAAATGGGAAAAGGGTTGTGTCTTACAAAGTTGTTGTGAGGAATCTATGGGATGCCATTTGTAAAAGGTCTTGTATATGATAGACATGCAAATATCAGCAATCCTAGGATCCCCCCCTTCAACTGTGCCTCTAAATCCAAAGAAATCGAGCTTTTTTTTTTTTGTTTCTGGAAAAATTGGTTGAATTCATTCTCATTTGTAATGCTCATAACCTGTTTCTGATCATAGTTGTGGGATTTCTTTTGTTTTTTGTTTTGTTTTGTTTTGTTTTTAAGAAACGAGGTACCTGTGCTCGAATCTTGATAATTTATGAACTGCCTCTCCCACTCATTCTTTTGTCACATCGACTTGACAAATGAGTCAGTGCAGATGAGTCAGAGGCTCTCTTGAAGTCACATGCTAGTGTACTTTCCCAGAGTAGGCCTTTATGAAAAATGAAGAAAAGGTTACTTTTATTTCTTATTATTTTATTTTGTTTTATTTAGGAAGAATTTAGGGGCTAGAAGAAGCTGATAAAATATATGAACACAACACAAAATATGTTTATTGCTAATCCATCACATTTTAGCTCTGTTCTCCTTGCTGACAAGTACAGAGCAATGGCTTCACCAATACAGTTGTGATAAATATCTTAAAAGGGGCCAATTACTTTGTCTTTTCAGCACATAAATGGAAAACCTGTTTTATTTCAACTGAATGGAGTTCGCTTCATTTCTACCACATCTCTTTGTCTCCTTTCTCATTTTTTTGTTCCTTTAAAGCTTCTATTTCTTGAATATATCATAATACACATATGTAAAAGTATGTGTAAATATATGCATATTTAAATATATGAGTGTACATGTGTATGCATACGTGAAATACACAAGTATATATACACACATGTATATGTATACAATATATGTATACATATATGTATGTGTGGATATACATAGATATATGTATGTGTATGGGTACATACACACACACACATACACATGTACTCATATGTATGGAGATTTCTATATACATATCTCCTGAGAACCACTGCTCAGTATAATTTGGGGTTTCTTACACACACAATTCTAGAATTTTAGACTTGGCAGGGGATATTGGTAGGTGCTGTTTTCTTCTTTCATAAATATCCTTTTCAGAATTTTCTCTAATACAGCCCACTGGTAGGTGTGAACTCTGCTTTATTACCAGCTATCATGGCAAATGACTGTTAATGTTGTGGCATGGAATTTCCTTCTTGATTTCTTCTTTTTTGAAGAAATAATATATATTGTGTCCAAATTATCCATGGAAGGATGCAAGATAGACCTAGACATTTCCAGAGCCAGAGGAACACTTAGAGGATTTCTGTTTAACTTCACTTCAGAGTTCAGAGGAGGAAATAGAGGCACTGGAGACTTCTGTGGGTTTGGCCAGTGTACAATATGCTGAATCCCAGAGTTCCAGCCAGTGCTGCCAGCAACAATTACTTTTTATTTTTAAAGCTTTTTTTTTTTTCTGTAATTTTGCTCATATTTCTAATTTCTAATTAAAAATGTTTTTTAAAGTGAAAATATCGGTAGCTGATGACAACTGCTAATATGGATATTTTAATTCATCCTGAATGTCATAAGACCTATGCCTTGGCAGAAAGGGGATTAGTTTATTAGTTATGTGAGCCTGTGACCGTCCATTCATCCATCCGGCCACCCATCCAATAAACTCACTGAACATTTGTCATGAGTAAAAATCTGTGCTAGGTTTGAGAATGAGTAGAATGAAGTTCTAACCCATGCCCTAAAGGTGTTTACAGCTTCCTGGAGGCTAAAAGACAACCACAGAATGGGTAATTCAGGGTAAAATACAGTTAGTGTCTTGAGAGTGGCATGGAAAATTACCATTGGGGTTTGGAGAAGGAAATGTTACTTCTAGCTGGGGCTCAGCCTCAAGCAAGAAGTATGCCTTGAACCAAACACTAAATAGGGAAGATAGTTAATTGTGAGAACAAACTGGATAAACATACAGAGATTGGACAAATAATGAAGAATGAGGTGTGCTGAAAGGTTTCATGCATGAAGGAGATAGTGGGAGGTAAAGCTAGAGAATTAGTATGGGATATTATCTTGCAGGGCATTGAATGCCGGGGCATAGAGTTTGATTATGAAGCAGTGGGGGATCATGGGATGCTCCATGCATAATGGCTTGGGAGAAAATGAGTCACTCAAACCACTGTCCAGAGGGGAAAAGTGTCATTATAGATGAGCTGAGGTAGTAGGGAATTTTAAATAAAAGGTGGTCAGCAAACCTTACGAATAAGCTTGGCAGGGTGAAAACACACACACAAATATTGGAACAAGTGACTAGAATGTAACATGTGTGAATGTAGTTAATTGGAGTGATTATGGTAGAAGCCACATTGAAGTAAGTCAGGTTGTGTGAAACAGTGACTAAATGGGCCATAAGTAGTAGATAAAAAAACCGTGAGAAATATTTTGAGAAATTTGCCAGTATTCTTCTGCCAGTGTCTGCCATGGTGCCTACCACATTGTAAGACTTCAGTCAATATTTGTGGAATGAACCAGTAAAAAATACATAAATCTTGATAAGCCACACATTTTCTCTTTGTGGAATTAGCTATAGCTAATTATATATATATATATGTGTGTGTGTGTGTGTGTGTGTGTGTGTGTGTATATATATATATATATATATATATATAACTTAACACATACATAAAACCAGCCATCTGGTTCATTAAGAACAACACATCTGCATGTCTGACAATTTCGAAGTGTGTATCTAAATTTGAAAATATGTATAGAAATTACAGAAAATTAATGTAGTAAGAAGAAAAGAGTCAGGCTATCTGAGTTTTAGTATTTGCGCTCCTTTAGGCAAGTTTTGTTTTAACCTCTGCCTCAGTTTCCTTCATTCTGTAGAATGGAGATAGTAGAGAGGTCATAGCAATGCAATGAAGAGAATGCATTAATACATGTAAAGTGCTTAGAAGCAATTCTTTCACATGACACAGATGATACTAGCTTTTAAACATTATTATTATTACTCAAGAATGTACTTTTTAGAATTTGCATCATCCCTCGTATTCCACCTTAAAATTTACCAGCTGTTTACATTCAATATCTTAATGTATTCCTTCATCCCACTTCCATCATTTTCACATTGTCAGTGAGGAAACTTAGAATCTGTCCAGCCAGTTGACCTGCCTAGGATAGAATTAAGTCTCAAACCTAGATCTTTCAGTGATGGCCATTAATTTCTCAATGGTCATTGTGTACCAGGCATTGTTTTGAGAACTTTGTCAAAATAATTTCATTTACTTTTTATTAAGCTAGAGTAGGAAACAGAGGCTCGGAGAGGCTCAGTGCTTTACTTAAAGCCACACAGCTAGTAAGTCATGGGGGGAGAATTCAAGTCAGGTCCCACGTCTTCAAAGCT
Organism: Leptonychotes weddellii; assembly: GCF_054177405.1. Taxonomy (NCBI): domain Eukaryota; kingdom Metazoa; phylum Chordata; class Mammalia; order Carnivora; family Phocidae; genus Leptonychotes; species Leptonychotes weddellii. The sequence continues at coordinate 165,687,353 of NC_138370.1, read as the reverse complement.
CATACTCTTAGTCATCACATCATAAGTGTCCTAATGTGGAGTGGGAGGAAGAGAATAATCCTTTAGTAAAGGTGGAAGAAAGGCACCTCCAAGTGTGCTCGGTGGACTAAGTCTTCTCAGCTTCTCTAGGATCTTGGTCCAGGATTCCTGCTGGTGCTGCTGCCTTTTCTAAGTTCTGACATGCCAGAGCTCAGTTCTTCCTCCACCTTCATTTCCGGGGCCCATTGCTTTGATGCCCCTGGCCCTGCTCTACCTGGGCCCTGAGTAAACAACCACAACCGTAAACCCTTCATGTAGGAGCAGAGAAGAGCTGTTTTTATCAAGTCAGTGTAGGCAGCGTGGGCTGCCAACTTCCCATCAAAGCCTCATAAACCTTTTCATGAGGCCCGTAAAGCGCTGCCTACTCCTGCTAGGAAGAACAGGACAGCCATCAGACCCGAATCATGCTGGTTTCAATGGCTTCATTTCCATACATCAGACTCTTTAGAAAACCAGATGCCAGTCCTGGTCAAATAATAAAGTGGTCTTTGTGTTCCTGTGGTGTTCCTTTACTAGGCCCCCCATGTCCTGTGGTACACAGTAGTGTTTGATGACCCTGGAGAGCAGTTCTGGGTGGTGGGGTAAGCAGCAGGCATTGCAGGGAACCACGTCTCCCATTCAGAGCTGAACAAGTATGGACTGCCAAGTGGGTTCTGTTTTCTCTGCATGGACATTTAGAGAGAACACTACCTGACAGTCTCTCATGGTTTCTCCCCTGCAGTTGGACATAGAATCTGCTCCTGTTTGTATCTGTGTTTCTGGCATGGATTGTAGTTGCCAAGAGAAAAGATAACCATCTTGTTAATTAGGTTCATGGAGTTGCCCAGCCTCCAAGGTTTTCTTATCTAACTGCCTCACATAATGCTTCATCTTTTCTGCTTTGCCATAGAGAACCAGCCAATTTTAGAATGCAGTAATGGGAATATAGTCAGAAGGCAATTTTCAGGTTATCTAATTTTCCAGTTAGTAGGTATTTTAATCTCACTATGCTGTAAACTCCCTTAGGGACAGGTATAGTTCTATTTCCTATTTTATTTATTCATTATTCATTTGAGAGAGAGAACGAGCATGGGGGGGTTGCAGAGAAAGAGGGAGAAGCAGACTCCCCACTGAATCCCCCATGTGGGGCTCCATCCCAGGACTCTGAGCTCATGATGAGCTGAAGGCAGCTGCTTAACCTACTGAGCCACCCAGGTGCCCCAAGTATCTACTCTTCTGCCTGGCATATATAGAGAGTGCAAAACAGTCAATAAATGAATCACTATTACTACATATATCAGTCAGTGTGTGTGGTAACAAACAGAAAATTGAAGGTTTATTTCTCATTCTTTTTTTTTTGTAAGATTTTATTTATTTATTTGAGACAGAGAGAGAACATGGGCAGAGGGAGAGGGAGAAGCAGACTGCCCACTGAGCAGGGAGCCTGTCTCGGGGCTCCATCCCAGGACCTTGGGATCATGACCTGAGCTGAAGACAGACGCGTAACCGACTGCGTCACTCAGGCGCCCCTTTATTTCTCATTCTTGCCGTAAGTTCATCTCAAGATACCATCTTTACTCTGAGATCCATACAATTGGAGCAGTTTCTGTCTGGAATGTTCCTGATTTCTTGGCAGAGGGAAAAGAGGTCAGTGATATGAACTACATGCTGGTTTGAAAATTTCTGCTTGAGAGTGAGACACCTTACTTCCCCTCAGATTTCATTGACCAGTTCAAATGAAGACGAAGTCTGACTGCAGGGGGCTGGGAAATTAAAATTCTCCCACACTTAGTCCCTTTCTTAATCTTTTTTATGTCTTCTCAGAGTTTAATATTTACTTGTAAAAGTTGATGCCCCTAAAATGTAGTTTAGGGCACACAATATTTCACTGTAATTTTAAACAGGCTCAACTAATTTGAAACCTACAATAGCAGATATATTTCTGACACTTGAGGATAAAGCAGTGACAAGACGACAAACCAATATTGATGATTTGGAGCAGAAAAGCTTCATACATTTTGTGCTTAGCAGCCCAGTCTTCTACATCTACAGTCCTGTATTAGAAAGATCAATGCCCAGAACAACAATGCCGCTAGCGCTGGAATGATCTTCAATCATTAAAGACAACTTCTGTTATTGCTATCAGCTTATAGTTACTAAGGCAAAGCAAAAACTTGATACATCTTAGGAAGGTTTTCAACAAAAAATAATTGAAATAAACACAAAAAGGTTTTCTGTTGAAGCCACTTTTCAATTTCTACAGGAATACGGGGAGGCACAAGAACATCACATTCAGGAGTGGTTTTATTCTAGTTTTTATATTATTCTGTGCAAGAAACCATTCCTTCAAGTAAATGACCTGCAGTAGGATTAAAACTGAGGTTGAAAGAGTTGGCTAATAGACTAGAAAGGGGAAGATAAAAATGAAATTAAAAATGAAGTCCTTAGTAATAAAATAAAAAAACAAGGTATTCTGAGAGAGACTGCACTCTAAGTCAGTTTTGAGGGTTGGGGAGGAAAGAGAGAAAATGCTGACTACAATGTAGTGTCTGCACAGTATAGTACTGCATGCTTTTTACGTGTGGGATTTTGTAATAAACAACTGCATGTAAGAGTTACCTCCCATGAGAGAGCTCTCCCTTTACCCTTCAAAGTCAGGTAATGATTAAATATAGTAATAGCTAATATGTGTTAGAAACTTACTATGTGCTAGATCAGTGGTTCTCAATCACCTGTGTGTCCTCATTTTGCTCCCAGGAGACGTTTGGCTCTGTCTGGAGACATTTTTGGTTGTCACAACTGGTGGGGGAGGTTGCAGGGGCTGTGACACTGACATCTAGTGGGTCGAGGCTAGGGCTCCTTGAAACATCTGACAACGTAAAGGACAGTCCCTCTGCAAAGCATCATTTGCCCATGGTGTTAACAGTGCTGAGATTGAGAAATCCTATGCTAAAGTTCTAAGGATTTGCATTAATAAATATTAGATAGCTAATTTTGTTAACTAATTTAATCCTCACAGTAGTCCTGTGAACATACAGTGGTTTTTTTTTTTTTTTTTTTTTTTTACCTGTTACAGGTGAGAAAACTGAGGTAAAAAGTATTAAGTAACTTCCCCAAGATTATATAGGGGCTTGTGTTTGCAGATAGGTAGCTAGGCTCCAGATTCTTAACCACTGTCCTGAGTCTTTCCACTATCATATGAGTTTTATGAGAGTAGAATCCTGTATATTTGCTCTTGTTTTCTACCAGCCTTCAGTACAGTGCCCGTAGTTGTGGGGTAAATGAATGAACTGAGGAGTTCATTCTCATTGTTTACCAGGTGGGTGCTAGTTAGTTAAGACAATTGCTCCCAATTTTGAGTCTTAAAGAATCTTTTATTAAGTATCTTCTGTAGATACTAAGAAAATTTTTGTCCAACAATCATACATAATTTATTCAGTAATAATACATTTATTTTCAATCAGTGTGAGCCTGTGGTCAACATGAGGTGAAGTTATGGTTCATTCATGGTGTTTATTGAGTATTCATTATGTACTTTGTGGCAGGCAGAATTTCTAACCTTGCCTATACCCCTTCATCCCCAGTCAAAGACTCCATGCCCTAATCCCTGGAATTTGTGAATATGATGAGGTGTCACTCCCATGATTATGTTAAGGTATAAGGCACAGGTTGAACTTAAAATAGGGAGGTTCTTTGGTTGGGCTCAGTGTAGTCACATGAGTCTTTAAAAGCAGAGAGCTTTCTCTGTTGGTGGATAAAGAAGTCTGAGAGATTCAAAGCGTGAGGAGGGTTTGATAAATCACTGATGGCTTGAAGAAAAGGGGCTACCAGAGAAAGAATGCAGATGGTCCTGAGGAGCTGAAATAGGCCCTGGCTGTCAGCCAGCAAGGAAAAGACCTCAGCCTTAAAATCACAAAGAACTCAATTCTGCCAGTACTAGGAGTGAGGAAGAATGAGCCCGGAAGTAGATTCTTTCCCAGTCTCCAGATAACAGTCCAATCTAGCCAAGATTTTGATGGCAGTCTTGTGTTGCTCTGAACATAGATCTCAGTGGGTTATGACCTATAGGGCTAACGGGCTAATTCATGATCTTATTATTAGCCACTAAATTTATTCATTCTGTATTACGGAGTTAGATTATAATGGAGATACGGTACATAGTAGTTGCCACATGAATATTTTTTGAACAAGTAGATGAATATTCCAGTATTTATTAACTATTACAAATAACACAATTTTGACTGTGTGCAAGTACTGTTATAAGTGCTTTACCTGTTTGTAATCATTTAATCTTCACACGACCCTGTGTAGCAGGTTACTACTATTATCTCCATTCTAAAGATGAGGGCACAGCACAGAGAAGTAAACAACTTGTCAAGAGTTTGCAGAGCTAATAATTTTAGAGCTGATATTTAATCCTAGGCAGTCTGGTGTTAGAGTCTGGGATATTAACAACTACTCCAAAAGGCTTATCAACTGTGGTAAGTGACATAAAGGAGAAATAGCAGGGTGGGGGGGGGGGAGGAGAGTAGGGAGGGGAGATGACCTAGCCTGGGGCGTTGGGAAATGCCTTTTTTTGGTAAAGTTTTAAGCTAAGTTTTGAGCCATCAATAGAAATTAGGAAAAAGAGGATGAAACAATATTCCAGAAGGAAAAATTTGGGGGCATTCTAGTCAAAAGCATAAGAAACTACCATTTCTATTAGTCTGTGCATGCTAGATAAGGATTATTTTCATCGGACTTTAATAATGGGAAGAGTTTAAGGACATCCAAAAATCTGGTTTTCCCAGATTAGGAACCACTGAATGATAACAATAGATAACTCTGCTGGTTTGATAGCCACATAGGGAAAGGGAAAACAAAATAAAACAAATCAAAACACCTTTTTATTCTTCTAGAACTGGGGTTGAAAGCTGTAATTCACAGGCCAAATCTGGCCCTCTCACTTTTTGTAAATAAAGTTTTATTGGAACACAGCCACACTCTTTTGTTTACATATTTTCTGTGGCTGCTTCCACACTATAAGAGCAGAGTTGAGTATTTGTGACAGAGACCATATGGAATGCAAAGCCTAAATATTTACTATCTGGACATTTTCAAAAAATATTTGCCGACTTCTGTAACAGAAAAATGCTGCCAATACTTGAAAAATAATATTATTGTGTCAACTACATGGCCCGGTATTAATTTTTTTTCCAGGAGGAATATCCAGACCTATTCTGTTGGCTTTGGAAAGTATAAAGAATCTGGCAGTTGGGCTTTTGTTTGCATAGAGATTATCTGAATGACTGTGGCTGTAGCCTGATAAATCAGTGCACCTGCCCTACTGGATAAGTGGAAGGTTTTTGGAAGCTCAAGAATATGGCTATATACTTTTATCCATAAATGAAAATGCTTAAAAAAATTCTAGGGGGTTTAATTTCTGCCAGACTTCCCATGAAAAATAAACCAACATTTTTTAAAGCAGCATGCAAACAAACCTAAAAGAGATCTATAATTAGTTGTTATTGCATAATGATTTCAGCACAAATGAGATAAAATAATATCAAGATCACCAGAGTTCATTGCTAGTGTTTTTCTCTATAGCACATATTTTTGTTCATAAGTTTTTTTTTTTTTTTTCAGAACAAAACCAAAGACAGTTTATTGAGATAAGTGGCAATGTTTTATCTTTTACAAATTTCCTTAATGTCTACCTTAATAGGAGACAGCTGGATTTTTATATCTTCCTAGGCATTTACTCCACAGAGCCCCTAGAAAACTCTACCGTGCACTATTCAGAGAATGACAGTAAAAAAGGCAAATGACTTTCTCCTCCTCCTCTTCCCCTTCCCCACCCCCTTCCTCCATCTTTTTCTTCTCCTTTATCTTCTTCCTAAATTAATTTCTATCAGTTTGAGAACTGCTGTCAATAAGAATATTTATTCAATCTATAAGATTTAGATGATTTCCTTTTCCTTAGCCAATTAGAATCAGGCAGTATGGTAAATATAATATAATTTATGGTATGTTATAGTCAGCTTGCTTGAGTTTGACTGCTCTCTTGCTCTATGACCCTGATTAAATCACTCTAGATCTCACTTTTATCATTTATAAAATGGATTGTTCATAAGTTTTTATATAATCTTTAAACCTTTCACATTATTTAGATCCTCCTAATGAATAATTCTTTAAGTCCTGTGATTTTGCCATAATGGCTTTTTCCAAGTATTGGATATAGAAATTGAGTATATATAGAGGCCATTTTTACAACTTTATGTTGAAGTACAATGTATGTTCAGAAAAATGCACCAATAATATGTCCAGTTTAATGTATTCTTGAAAAGTGAACACATCTGTTTAAAGAGCACTGAGATCAAAGAACAGAAAGGCACCAGAAGCCCTCTTCTGCCTATTTTAAGTCAAAATCTAACACAGGGTAACCCTTGTACTCACTTCTAACACAGCATGTTTTGCCTGCTTGTATTACTCTTTTGTGTCTTTTGCTCAACCTCTTGTCTGTGAGATTTATCTACGTTATTACATATAGTGCTAATATCTTCGTTCTCATGACTGTAAAGTATTCCGTTGGGAGAATATATAATTTTTATTTATTCTGTTGTTGAGGTGCATTTGGTAGTTTCTAGACTGAGACTGTTAGGACTAGTGTTCCAGTGAACATTCTAATACATGCCTTTTGTTGAACGTATATATACATTTCTTATCCTTTTTGCCCAGTGGAAGTATTTTATATGTAAACACATACACACACACATATATGTATATGTATATATATTTGTTGAGCCTGTGTAAAATGAATTATCTTTCTTTAATATTTCATTTCTTGCCCAAAATGAAAGAGACTGGTTCATTTGAAATTATTCTTGATAATGAATTTAAAAATCCGTTGTCATGGAATCATTAAATCTCATACTTGGAAGAACTTCAGAGGTCATCTCCAGGTCATCTCCAGGATTAATTTGATTGATGTGTCACTTCTCTTACTATTCTCAACAAATAGGCAATTAGCTTCAGTTTATTTACGTCCAGGAAGAAGAAACTCACTTCCTGAAGAGGAAGCTACCTCAATTTTCACAAAGCTCAAATATTTAGGAAGTTTTTCCTTATATTAAGCTGAAATACAGATTAGGATATCTTTTGATACTAGTTCTGCTTTCAAAAGTCATTTGGATTTGAGTTTAATATATCTTCTGCATGGTGATCTTGTGACTATCAAAAGTTAGTCATTGTGCCTTTGAAAAATGTCATTTTTTCCTCTTTTCACGTGGATAATTGTTTCTAGATTCTTCACCATCATGTAAACATGAGATTGACACAGTCTAGTCTGTCATCATCTCTTTTAAATATTGATGCTCATTTAAAAAAAGAGAGAGGGAGACGGATTGGAAAACAGATGTAAAAATAATCAACAGATGTTATTTTGGGGTACCAGGAAAACAGATAATTTAAATAATTTTTTACTTATGTTTTTCCTAGTTCTAAGATGGACTTAAAAATTTGGAAAAATTAAAAAAGCCATAAACAATATGGTGTTCCATACAGCAAAAAAATCCCCTAGAGAATTACTGACCCAATGCAGAACAGAAGACCACTGTTTCCTCTCTTATACTGAACCTAATTTTTCTATAAACACAGTTTAATTATGTTGCTTTTGACAAACAAGATGTGGTTAATGAAAGTCTTGTGATAACTCTCACTTGTTCATTCAGCAGTTGTTTCTTACACATCTGTTGATCAAATAACATGAGTCATTCGAGTCTCTCCTCCTACGGAGCCTGTAGCTGGTGAGGGAAGGTAGAGCTGTCAATCTCCCAGTACAAAGCATGTGCTGTTAGGTGCAACACAGGTGACCACCGAGTAGCACGTAAAAGGAACACCTGGCCCACTTCGGAGACTTGTTTCATGGAATACTGAGCCCTCAGCTGAAGATGCTCCAGGCTTCTAGAGAGCAGGGGCGGGATAGGCACAACATGCCCAGAAGGGAGGAGAGTGGGTATAATGGGATCCAGGAAGAGGGAGATGAGATGTGTGGATTAGACAGGAGGCTGAAGGGTCAACCAGAGACCAGATTCTTTTTTTTTTTTTTTCCAAAGATTTATTTATTTTGGAGAGAAAGCGAGAGAGCGAGAGAGCATGCACATGAGTAGGAGGGGCAGAGGGAGAGGGAGAGAGAATCTCAGGCAGATTTCACACTAAAGGCAGAGCCTGGCGTGGGGCCTGATCTCATGACCCTGAGGTCAATAGTCAGACACTTCACTGACTCCACCACCCAGGCACCCAGAGACCAGATTCTTAAAGGCTCTCTGAAAGGTACCTTGACTTCACTGAGGCATCAATAAAACATTTATGCAGGGAAGTGACATCAGAGTGGGTGTATGCAAACACCCATCTGGCTGCGTACCACTCACTGTACAGTTTTACATGAGTGTATATTTATCCCCACTGATTTCAATTTAGATGGAAGTTTCATCATTGAATAAATAGCATTTCTGTAGTCACTATATAGTTAACTTTAAATGGTCAGGGAGAAACTAGTGAAAAAGACTTTTTTTTTTTTTTCCTAAACCAGATTTGAAATTTTCATTTTTCCTGACTCTCTCCTAGATGTTAACTTCAGACTTCAAATATTTATTTAATTTTACTGGTGTTGGTGGATTTACTATCTTTGAAAACCAAGTGTGACATAACTTTATTTCCTATTAATAATGCTGTCTAAGCTTGGTTTCTATGACTTTTGGATACTATTTGGAATATAAAGACGATCTTCTGGAAGTGGAATAAGACCTTTGCAGCTGTGCTTGTGTTAAGCGGTTTCAGTCCAAAAATAATCATGCTCTTGTATTACCATAGGGCACTGGGCTTTCTTTTGTGTTCAACATTGATTCGGATCTGTAAAATTTAGTATGCCAAGTTTGTCATCAAATCCTTGGAACTCAGGCGAGAGAATGGAGTTTGAGGTTAGTTTTGCAGAAACAGAGCTTTTTATTAATATTGGAAAATAGCCACATTGATTCAAGGAAGGGTGGAAAAGCAGTACTGTGTCTCTTTCAGTTTGAAACAACATGCAATCTCTTGCTAAGTGCTTTACTCCAAAGGGCTGAAAATGTCTATAGTGTTGGGCTGCCTGAAAATCAGCACTGGAAGGAAGAGAAAGAATTGAATGATGTCTTTCCTCCAAAAAAAGGTCAAGCTCTTTCTTTGCCTGAGCAGGCTCATTTGCCCACTGCTCTTCAGCATCCATCAAATCCAGCTCTTTAACATCAATCAGATTGTCCAGGTGATAAGCACAGAATTTTTCTAGCCAATGAGTCTGTGCCTGCATTTTCACATTTGGCTTGGTTGGCCTAGGTTCCCTCAGCAGGCTGTGTCATTGGAGTGAACACGCTAGGCTGTTGGTGCCTGAAATAAGAGAAACTTGGTTTGCCGAGCCCCTCCCTGCAAAAATCCTGCCTGGTTGGCACCTTTCTTTTATTGACTCTGTAACTCTGTTTTATAGGTTGAATTGTTTCCCCACAAAAATGTTGAAGTCTTAACCCTCACTACCTCCATGCTGAGTCCTAACCCTCACTACCACAGAATATGACCTGATTTGGAAATAGGGTTGTTGCAAATGTAGTTAGTTAAGATGAGGTCCTACTACAGTAGAGTGGACCCATAATCCAATATGACTGTATCCTTATCAGAAGGGGAAGTTTGGACAGAGACATGCACAGGGAAAACCCCAAGTGAAGATTGGAGGGGTGCTGCCCCAAGGCAAGGGACTTCCAGAAGCTAGGAGAGAGGCCTGGAACAGACACTTTCCTAGTGCTTTCAGAGGGAGCATGGTCCTGCTGACACCTTGATCTTGAACCTCTAGCCTCCAGAACTGTGGCATAGTTTATTTCTGTGGTTTAAGCCAATCAGTTTGTGATACTTTGTTAGGGCAGCTCTGGCAAACTAACACACTCTCTTTATGTAACTAATAATCTATCTTAAAAACAAACACACACCTTTGTTTCATGAGTATACCTACTGAGCTAAAGGTAGATTTGACATCTTGGTACCCTGGCCTGAAGAGCAGTCTGGGCTTCCTCTAGAGATTGCTTTGCCTTGAGCTGTTCTAATATAATTGCTGTATTTAATAAAATCTGAGACTAACACCCAGGCTCATTATCAACCAGCTAAGGGGCAGCCTTGCCCAGTTTGTCCTGAAGAAGTGATTATCCTTCCAAAATCTAGTGGTAGGTGACAATAGTAGACTCTTCCCATGCCAGGATAGATGGACCATATTAAAAAGACTTTTGGCATAGCCCGGAAATTACTTCCACTGGCCAAACTAGTGCCATAATTCATTTTTAATACATAGGTTCTTTATTCTGTCCTTAACTCTGGAAATAAAATTTGCCAATTTGGAATGTTAGAATTACTTTAGAAGTGGCTTTAGAACTATAAAGGTAATTTAAGATGAGGTTAACCATATTCCTATGGAGGAAGTCAGTAACCAAACTTGAAATCTTCCAAAATTCTTCTGTGGTGTATCCAACAGACATGTTTGAATATTAACCATGCATAGTGCATTGTGTGGAAGGTACAAATGTGATTGTTTAAAAAGTGAGCTGCTCAGTATGTCTAACTTAATAAATATTTATTAAGTGAGAGTAAGTTAAGTCATTCCGCAGTCAATTATTTGGAACTCACTATGTGCTCGGCGTTGTGCTGTGCCTTGTAGATGCAGTATTGGGTAAGATAAATGGGCTCCTCAGGAACTTTCCATTGTCAGACAGCAAGGAATACGCACTCTGGAAGGGAGATGAGATAAATGCAAAGGTGACTATATTAAAATCAGATGTGAATAAAATGACTTGAGTGCTTTCCACTCCTGAATGCCTTCCCTTCTCCCTTTATTTCACCTTTGCAGTCTCAGAAACATACTCTTTACCCAAGATAATTGGTAAATTTATAATGGCACAGACAATAAACAGAGTATTATTAGATAATTTCTGAACTCCTTAGCATAAAAACACAATTATACACTTTTTGCTATACAGTGGAGGGGAGAGTGGGTCAACATGGGCATGTGCATTTCTTCTTACTGATGGTCACTGGAAAGGGAGGGAATGTTAATTTATCTGAGGGAATCTGCTCCAAACAGCTATACCATTATGTGCTATTATAATTAAAATTGCTGGTCTTAACTACTGTAGGAGTAGGATCAATTTGGAAAAAAATGTTCTAAAATAGAAAAAAAATTTTTTTTCAAGATTTTAATTTCTCTGTATGCCAATGCAGTTAATTACCAGTAATGATGCATCTAACATGTAATCATGTGCAGTGGTAGGAAGTAAATGGGGAGCATGAAGTCCTGGGTTATAATTTTTGTTGTGCTACCAACTTCTGTGCAGTTATGAGTAAAACATGTTCTCCCTCTGAGGATTATTTTTAGAATCAGGTGACTTGGCCTACATGATCATTAAATTTCCTTTCAGTGTTGAGATTCCATTTTACCAAATTAGCGCAATTAGAGCAAGAGGCCTATGAGGTACGTGTTTTGGGTTCTCTGTAGCTGGATGCTGGCCAGCTGCTCTTGCCTGCTTAAAGCTTCGCCATCTCCAGTAATGTAAGCTATTGAGGAAATAGCTAGTAGTAATAGGGAACATTTGTGCCAGACACTATGCCAAGGGTCTTACTGTCTCTAATGTGTTATTTTTCGTCACAAACCAGGACATCAGTGCTTATACTATCCACATTTTGTAGATGAGAGAAGTGTTCTGGGTCATGCGGTTGGGAAATGTAGACTAGATTTGCACCCAGGTGTACCTGACTCCATAGAGTCTGGGTTCTTGAGCTCCAGGCTTCTGGAGGGGGTTGAATGGTCACCCTCCAAAAGATAGGTCCCACACTTGGAACCTGTGAATATGCCCTTATTTAGAAAAAGGCTCTTTGTGAATGAAATTAAGAATCTCAAAATGAGATCATCCTTGTTTTAGGGTAAGCCCTACCTCCAACGACATATGCCCTTCTAAGAGACAGATAAAGGGACACAACACAGAGACATGCCAGGAAGCAGGCAATAGAAAGCCAAGGAAGAGACTGAGTGATGCGACTCCAAGTCAGTGAGCATCTGGAGCCAGTCGAAACTGGAAGAGGAAGGGGAGATTCTCCCCTGGAGCTTTGAGAGAGAATGTGGCGCTAATGACATCTTGATTTTGGACTTGATTTTGGACTTGATTTTGGACTTCTGACCTCTCCCACAGTTTGTGGGAGAATAGATTTCTGTTGTTTAGATCAGCAAATTTGTGATAATTTTTTTTATAATTTTTTATGGAGACCCTAGGAAACTAACTTCCAATCTGATAGATCTTTAAAATCATATCATCTTTAAAATCATAGGAAGCACTTCTTAAATGCATATAGGAGTGCTTGGGCCAGATAAACTGAATGAAGATGATATTTGTATGAGGCATTTAGTTGCCACTAACCCACAGAAAACGGTACTCTGGGAATGGCACCCTCCCCCCCAACCTGCTGTGTAGAACCAGGACTCTCACCTGTGACAGGGTGTCTGCAGTTAGCATGCACTGGACAAATGCTTCAGTAAGAGATCTAGAATTTCATACCAAGAGTTCCCTGGATTTTCCTCAGGCTTCTTGTTGCTCAGAAATCACTGACAGGGGCACCTGGGTGGCTCAGTTGGTTAAGCCTCTGACTCTTGTTTCGGGTCAGGTCATGCTCTCAGACTCGTGAGACTGAGCCCTACCTCGGGCTCTGTGCTCAGCGTGGAGTCTGCTTGAAGATTCTCTTCCTCCGCCCCTTCCCCTGCTTGCGTGCATGCACCCTCTCTCTCAAATTAATAAATAAATCTTTTTTTTTTTTAAAAGAAATCACTGGCAAAAATTGCAGTGGTTCAGTACAATTTTTATTTGAACTTTAAAATATCAACAAAACCCCAAATTGAATATCAACAAAACTCAAAATTAAAGGGTTGTTTACAGTGTTCGTGTCACTGCTCCTTTCCCTTGTCATCTGAAAGGTGAGATCATACTTCTTCAGCACGATAGTGTAGGAGTTAGGTTGTAACTCAGGTAAACTCTCTGATTTCGAATCTCAGAATGTTCATGTATTTATTGTTTGTATTCATGTTTGGCTTTATCATACATATTTGGTTCACTGTGGAATAATCCTTTGTAGAAATGCAATCTTGGCTAAAAAGCAGACTTGTTCTCTCTGTAAAATTAGAAGCCACCATATATATATATAATGGAAATTATGTAGCCATCAAAAAAAAAATGAAATCTTGCCATTTGCAACGACGTGGATGGAACTAGACGGTATTAGGCTAAGCAAAATAAGTCAGTCAGAGAAAGACAAGTATTATATGATCTCACTGATGTGAGGAATTTGAGAAACAAGACAGAGAATCATAGGGGAAGGGAGGGAAAAATGAAACAAGACAAAACTGGAGAGGGAGACAAACCATTAAGAGACTCATCTCAGGAAACAAATTGAGGGTTCCTGGAGTGGAGGTGGGTGGGAGGGATGGGGTGGCTGGTGATAGACATTGGGGAGGGTATGTGCTATGGTGAACACTGTGAATTGTGTAAGACTGATGAATCACAGACCTGTACCCCTGAAACAAATAATACATTATGTTAATTAAAAAAATAAATAAAAATTAGAAGCCACCAGTTTTTGACAAAGCTCTAGGCAAAGAGGGCTTTCCTTTTGGGAAATCCCACAAAAACCTGAAGATATAAGTATCATGAGACTATAAATCTACATGTATCACAGAAAATAATCTCAGAGGTACAGTTTCCTAGTCAGTAAAAAGATAATGGGATTGTCACATAACTTGCAGGAATCTTTGCACGATAACTTTGAGAATAAGATGGTACCTAACACAGTGAGTGCTTGGCACTGGTAGGTGTGGCCCGTATTTTTATTTTTGCTATTATCTTTTAACAAACTTGAGATTGATTTTTTCTTTCAATCTCATCTGCTTTATGTTTTCCTAAGTATATGTTTTTCATAAATAACTTTTTAGCAAGAAATTATTCTAGAGTCTTCTATATTTATTAATACATGCTCAGGAATTTTTGTTAGGTGTTTATTTAGAAAAGATGTGCAGTCATTGTTTAATGGAGTAGTCATAAAGGCAAGACTCTAAATAAGGAAAGATAATGCACTATGGTTAAGTAATTATTTTATCTCCCTACATGCTTAATTGAATCAATAATACTTTTATTTTGGGGGGATGTGTGCCTGGGTGGCTCAGTCGGTTAAGCGTCCGACTCTTGATGTCAGCTCAGGTTATGATCTCAGGGTCATGGGATCAAGCCCCCATATCAGGCTCCCTGCTCAGCGGGGAATCTGTTTAAGATTCTCTCCCTCTCCCTCTGCGCCTCTCCCACCCCACGTGCATGTGCACTCACTCTCTCTAAAATAAATAAATAAATCTTTAAAAAAAAGAGGAATACTTTTATTTGGTTCCATATAAAAACAAAGAGAAAAATCCCAAGAATTAAAAGCGACTGAATATTATTCTTGACTTTCTAATTTTGCTGAGCTCTTCAGCAGAGTCTATTTTGTTTGGATTGAGGAAAGGAGTTGTTCCCAAAGAAAGAAAGATATTTTTGACTTATTTTGCCTTGATTTTGTGGTAACAGTAACATTTAATTAGTTAAGGATTTGCAAAACCAGCTTTTTTTCTCCCTTTGCCCTACAGCTTCCTTCTCTTTTAAGTATCACTGAAGGTCCTTTTGATAACTCAGCAGAGTCTATGAATCACAGATTCCTGAAAAATTATTAGATTTACCTATTTCACTAGAAGACAGTAAGTAATGTTCGAGAAATTATATCAGCACAGTGTCATTTAGGTCTACAACCTTAGGCTGTGTATTGGTATAAATTGGTTTAATAGGTAACGGAATTCCTTTAAAAATGTTATGAGTTAAGGAGCACCTGGGTGGCTCAGTCAGTTAAGCATCCAACTCTTGATTTAGGCTCAGGTCATGATCTCAGGGTCGTCAGATCGAGCCCCACGTCAGGCTCTGTGGTGGATGTAGAGCTGCTTAAGATTCTCTCTCTCCCTCTCCCTCTGCCCCTCCCCACTTGCACACTCTCTCTTTCTTAAAACAAAGAAATAAGAAAACAATAATATGAGTTTATATTTACTAAATGCTTTGTGTAGTCTGAGAATTGTACTGATATTTCGCAGACATTTTCTCATGTCATCCTTTTCCTATGTCCAGTTAAAACACGAGGAAATTGAAGCTCAGAGAAATTATATAATTTGCCTAAGGTTTAGCAGTAATAGGTATTGATTGTTAATAATAGCTACTAACAGTAGTTCAGTAGTGATACGCAAACTTCTAGCATAGCATGGTATCTATTAATGACCCAAAGGGTCAAGACAATACATACTTTATTGTCACTAGCGCTCAATCAAAGAGTATTTCACACTAAAGTGCATGGCAGTTTTCCCCATGCGTGTTTTGGTTAAGCACGTTTGGTTAAGCTGAGTGTTATGGTTAAATTTCATTGACTCAGAATTATAGCAATATAATCAATTAAAGCAAAACATTTAGCATTAAATTGAGAGCTGGCAGAAGAAACGGGCAAACCCTTATATTAGTTATCTATTTCTGCATAAAAATGAAAACAAACTTAGGGACCTAAAGTAACAAACATTTATCTTCTCACAGTATTTGTAGGTCAGTAATCTGTGCAAAGCTTTCTTGGGTCCTTTGCTTTAGGATCTCTCATGAGGCTCCATTCAAGGTGTCAGCAGGGTTGGGGTGTCATATGAAAACTCTACTGGGGAAGGATCTGCTTCCAAGCTCACTAATGTGGCTGTTTGCAAAATTTTGATCCTTTTGGGCTCTTGGACTGGGAACCAGAGTTTCTAGCTGACTTTTGACAGGAGACAGTCCTCAGTTCCTTGCCACATGGGCCTTCCCAACATGGCAACTTGCTTCATCAGGCAAGGGGGAGAGTCTGCTACCAAGGTGGAAGTCAGAATTTTATAATCTAATCATGGAAATAACATCAACTTACTCTGAAATATTCTACTGGTTACTGAAGGTAGGAATTATGAAAGATTGTAAATGTCAGGTGGCAGGAACCATGAGCGCCATCTTAGAAGCAACTTATTCTTTCCTTTCCTCCTTTTTTTTTTTCTTCTGTCATTTTGCTATGTTGGGATTCTGTCTTGTAGTACACTTGATGCCTTGCAGGGAATAATTAAAGAGGAAACATGGTTCTTAAATTGGGTTCCCTGTCCCTGAAGTCTCCTTTCTGATGCCTGTGATATAATTTGTCTGGCTCTCTACCTTTTTGGATTCTATGACTCCCTGTGTATTCATTGGCTATAGACAGTGCCTCCTATTGTCACATCGAAGTATGTATTTTGTTTTTTTAATAAACTTTTTTTTCTAGAGCAGTATTGGGTTCACAGAAGAAAATGGGCAGAAAATACAGAGAGTTTCCATATACCCTCTGACTGCCCCCCCCCCCCGACAGCTTCTGCCACTGACAATATCCCACAGCCCTTGTTACAAATGATGGACCTACACTGATACATCATCATCACCCTGGATTGAGAGGGCTGGAAAAGAACCCAATTATTCTGTAGTAAGGAGTTGGGAATGAGATTAAGAGATTATATAGCAGAAAGAGAGATGGAACCCCGAAGGTCATGGCTAGAGAGGGGTGGTGATGAGAACAGGCTTTTATTTTGGTCTTAGTTGTTTGATGTGCAACACAAACTGTTCTTCATTTATCACAAGCTTTTTTAGTAAACTCCAGTAAATCTGCATTGCTCATAAGTAGTTTGATAAAAGGATATGCTTTGAGGGGAGAACGTGCAGGGCTGAATCTTTTTTAAAAGACTGGTTTGGTGTGAAAACAAAGGCTCCCCATTAAAAAAACAGGCATATATTAACAAATAACTGAACCTCTCTGATATCCCTGGTAATGTGCTCCCTGCTGAGGATACAGAACTGAGTATGGCATGGACCCTGCCTTCACAGGAGCCACAGTCTCCAAGACAGCATGTCTTATAAATCTCATAGTGGGCTACTTGGCAACCTGTTTAAAGAGATACTGATAAATGTGCCTTCAAAAAAGATTCCTTGGTCAAAGACGTTTGGAAAATGCCGCATGCCATAACTCCTCTTGGAGATTCCCAATGCTCTTTAGTACATTAAAGATTGAGAAGTCTGTAATTCAATGTACTCACAGTCACATGGACTTATTTAAGTTTATGTAAGCCAGTCTTTTCCAAATGTATTTGCCTCTGGAACTCATTTTTTTTTTTAAAGAACATCCTTATTACCTCCTCTTGGACAATGTTCCCTGAGAAAATCTCATTTAGAAAATACAACTTTAGCAGGAGAAATAAGGCACAAAATGTTATTTTTTTTTTTATAAGGGGCATGAATTTGTTAACATTACAGCGTGTTGGAAAAAGCTATCATTCTCTTTGAAGTTCTTTGAGAATTCTGTTAGGTCACTGTATAAGTTAGGGTAAAGAACAAGAGCTGCTGTGACAAACACTTTCTAAATCTCAGTGACTCAGGATAATAAAGGTTTATTTCTTGCTTATGCCACAGTTACAATGTTGGTTGGCAGGGAGCATTGCTCTGTGGAGTCATTTGGTGAGTCAGGCTTCCTCCAGCATGTGGCTCCTCCTCTAAGTCATTCAATGAGTTGTGCTTTATGATATTCCGATGATATTCTGAAGCATCAGAGGCCTTCACTTGACCCCATGCACCCAGTTGGCATATGAGGAAAAGAGATTCCTCACAAAGAATCATGCAGACAGTTTTGGAGGCCAGGCCTAGAAATGGCAGACATTAACTTCTGCCCACATTTCATTGTCTGGAACTTGGTCATGTGGCCTTATGTCTCTTACTGAGCCATGCAAGAAGACAGCACAGATATGAGTGAGTATTTGCAATTCCTATAATTTGGAAAGTGTGTAGAAGTTTATTAGTGGGATGGAGTAGGTAAGGGTATTTTAGGCACAAGGAGCCACATGAATAAAGGGCATAGATTCATAAAATGTAAGGAGGTCTTGAAGAACTGTGAGAAGTCCAAGTGGCAGATGAGTCTGGAGGGACAGTTTGGGAAAAGAATATAAAGAATTTTAAGACCTATAATAATTTTGGACTTTGTATTGTAAATGATTGGGAATCAATGGGGGTTTTCAAGGTGAGTGGATAAACGTATTTATTTCATAAAAGCAGCTCTGATAAGAGTGTACAAGATGGACTGGAGAGAGGGGAGACTTGTAGAAATAGGAGACATTAGACAGGAAGCTGTTGTACTTGCCTGGAAGAGAGGGTTCAAATTCATGATGAAGATTGCATTAGTGATAAAGAGGACAAGCTAAATTGGAGAGATAGATAGTTTCTTGGAAAAATCAGTAAGATTTGATAAAGTGGTTGCTGTGGTGGAGGACTGGAAGAGAGAAATGCTTTTAAAATATCTTGGTTTTGATCTTGAGAGGATGGTGTCATCATTTATCACATATCATTTTGGAGCTGAACCAGATTTGGGGGTAAAAATAGTTATATTTTTTTCACATTGCATTTAATGCGATTATTGAAGGTATGTGGCTGGAGTTTGAAAGAGAATAAACTATTGCTTGGAGAGAAATAAGCACATAGACTCAAGTTGAAATCTTGAGAATCAATGAAGTCACCCATGCATGGATCACTATTAGGGAAAAAAAAAGTGGAAAGGGAGCCAAAAGGAGAAAACTCTGGACAAGGCTGAGAGTTAAATGATGGGTAGATAAGGAAAACACTGTGAAGTTGCCTTAGAGATCAGAAATGAAAGTTTATCCAGAGTAGCATGATGTCCAGTAGGAAAAAAAATGCCCTTGCATAAAACGTGATATCCAAGAACTCTTCTTTCTTGAGTAGCACAGACATTTTTGTCAATGTCAAATAGAAAAATAAAATGCATTGCTATTGGGAGTAAAAAAACAAACCTCTCTGACCATTACTTAAAACATGTTTCCGAACTTGTTGCTTGACTAATAGAAAGCATTTGTGTTGAAAACATGGCAGCTAATATCATTTTTCTCCACTGAATCAATATTTGGTAAATGCTGAATTTCATTGGAAAAATAAGGGAAAGCAATTTCAGTATCCATAATGCATGTTATGGACTAAGTGACAGTATGGGAAGTCAGAATTCTCCAGTCCTCTCTGACCACTGATGCTTGCATGCTGACTTTGTGGGAAGATGGAAATGATTGTCACAGTTTTATTTACTTAGAGGAAGAAATGAGAAATGAGTTCCATGACAAATGCATATCCAAGAGATATTTCTGTGCAGGAGAAAAGAAATGGCTGCTAAGTGGATCCTGATTTCGGTCATAATCAAAGCTTGACAATTTTTATATTTATTTATTTGTGAATGTTTCCTTTGTGGACTTTTAAATGGACATTTATAAAAGGTTTAGTATTTTTGGCAGGGGAAATGCATAAAGAACATGTTGTCATCTTGGAATGTGAATAAGGAAACAAGAAATACATTAGTCTATCCATTTTCTTACTTTGTTTAAAGAAAGAGAAGGATATTGAGCATTAGCTATATTATTAAATTAGGGCTCATACCTATGGATCTGTGTATTATCCAACCAGATGTATGTACTGTGTGTTCCTCTTTGCTCTAAACGTTATTGTCTTTCTCTTACTGTCTCCCTTGCTTCTAGACAAAGTGAATCAGCAGTGTTCCAAAAAGATTGAGAGTGGTATGGAATAAAGAAAAATATGGAGAGAATTTTATCTGTTCTCAGCACAACATAGCCGAACTTCAAAAATTTGCTATAGTCACAGCTCATTTCAGTTCCCTCTGGCTTAGGCGCTTTCCTACTCCTACATTCCATTGAAACACCTCTGATCAAGGTTGCCAGTGGTCTCTCCATCGGCTGGTACGAGGGGCTTTATGCATGCACCCGTTGGACAGCTCTCTTGTTTTGCTGCTTTAGCTACCATGAAACCACCCACTGCTAGTTCTTTTCTTACTCTCTGGCCCCTCCCTCATTTTTCTGTTCCACACCTCTGCAGGACACACAGGTGTGCTTTGTCTCCAGATTGTCCTCCTTAAGGCTCTTTTCTGCTGACTCTGTACCAATTTCCCCTGTATGGGCTCATGGCATTACAAAATTAGAAATATGAGTTTGGAGATCATGTTCAAGTGGATTAAAAGACTCAAATCAACATTCAAAAATCATTAATAATTATGATACAGCTCAAACATAACATCATGATGTAAGAAAAATCCACAGTCATTACACGCCTTGAATGGGCTTCCTCCACATGGGTTAGGTAAAGTTGTTGTCTGGTTATAACATTCTCACCGACTAACCAGATAAACTTCTAACACATTTCAGCAATGGCCTAGTCATTCATTCTTTGTCACTGGCCCAACATTAGAATAGACTTGTACATATAGCATATCATACCTCACCCTCCAAAATATCACACAGTCCATTTGGATCAGTGTTCTGCCTCTTACCATACTCCACTGCAGCCAAATAGGTTTTACTTATTATTTTTTTTTTTTTTTGCAAAATAGATTTTATACAGAGATGAAAATACAGCAAACCTGTGGAGGAGGTTTTGGGGTTTATGTATCTCATGGGACTCCCTGCTTGATTTTCATGCTCCTGCTGGTAACATTCTCAGCATTTGTCAGGGACCTGCACGTCCTTCTAAGTGCCAGTGATTCCCGAAGATTATTTCCATCTGTCTAGTTAGAATTTCTAAATAATAGTTTTGCATCCACATCAGGCAAAGATTGGGTCCTTACTTTTTACCAACTCCCCATCACGTACTGCCTGTATTCCTGATTCGGTTTGTATCACTATCACCCAGCTGAGTGTGCACTGAGAAATCGGGTTGTCATTTTAATCCTTTCTTTATCTTTTAATAGCCTCTGCTTTTTACTCTCCTCTCTTTATCCTGCTCACCCTCTGCCCAGTCATGTACCAGTGCCCTGGTTTCTGTATTCAATATATACAGGTAACTGACAAAGTCAGTAGCCTTTTATGACAGAGGTAAGATTATATCCATGAACTTCCCCACATTTCCCGTCCTCCTTGTGGTTAGATGGGTGGCACAGAATGGCCAGTGGGCTTTGAGTGGAAGTGACACATATGTCTCCTAGCCTAAGAAATTTAAAAATAGAAATGACTTCTCCACACTCATTTTTCTCCTGCCCCAGCAACCTTTGAGGGTCAAATGTCCCAGATGTTGTACCTTCAAGATGGCTGAGGAGTTGACCATGGATCAGAGGTGGGAAGGAACAATCCCTGAGATCCCAGAGCTTGTAACAAGGCATAGTTCAGCACATCCTGACTAATACATTTTGTGACTGTTCTTCTGTTGCCAGTGGTTTGCCTTTCTGGCCCACTCTCTGCACTATTACCAGCTATCTTTCTAAATGTACCTCACTCACTTCTCATTTTAGGATTGATTGATCCCTGATGTCTATAAAGCATATAGGCTTTGATAGCACATGCAGAGTCCTTCAGGATTTGGCCATGATTACCTGAAGGCTCTGGTCTTCTACAAGCTCATCATACATTTACTCTCCACTTACATCAAACGGTACATTGGAGCTCAGCTGTTTCTTTTTTTGAGCATATGCTATTTCTTTTTATGCAAGTAATAGATAAATATATTCTTACATTAACAAGTCAAACAGTATAGGAGTATATAAAGCAAAATGTAAAACTTTCCTTTTCTCTTCTCTTTACATTCATTTCCATCCTCAGAATTAGAAACCATGGTCCATCAACCTGTTGGGCTGCATTCTTTTAGTCTGAGGTCCATGTCCTTACTCATGTAAATGTACATAGTCACATGTATCTCTTTCTAAAAATAAATGGTATTCTATTTATATACGATTCTGCAGTTATACTCTTACTGTCTGTCTGTTATTTCCACAGCTTAGAAGCTCCTGTCCTTACTCTATGGAATATGCGTCTTGTCTTTCAAGATGCAGCTCAATCATCAACTTTTGGGCAAAGTCCTTCCCTAAACTCTGACCTGTAGGATGGGTTCTGTTCCACCTTATTCCTTCCATATTCCTTCATCAGAGTTCTTAATGCATAGAAGTGTAATTATGGCTGTGAAATACTTGAATCATTTAGTAATTTTTCTTGCATGTAGTGGATACTTACCAAATACCTACATGGATGAAGTTTGTTATACATCCAACAAACCTTCTAAAATCTTTGCTTTTACTTAGTACCATGTCTAGTGTTAGGGGGAATTCTCTTAAAATTGAGCTTAAAGTCAACACAGATTTGAGTAACTTGGACTAGAATGTGGAAATTCAAAGAAAAAAATAAGAATTCAATAACTGGTGTAATAGTTTTTTTCTTTCTCTCTTTATCCTCTTCACTGTGTTTCCTTCCTAGCTGGAGCTGTGGTCATTTCATTTCTCTAAAGTCAAAACTTTTCCATCTTCTGCTTATAACTCTTCAGTGGACCCCTGCCCTCAAGCAGACTCCAAATTCTTTTGGAGTTTTATGATATAGCCTCTTTCTGTATTTATCTCTTACAGTTCTATAGTACCTTGAACTTACACTTACCTTGGTGTTGGACACACTGCACTGAAGTTATCTACTTACCTGTCTTGTGCACTGGAATATGAATACCATCTAGAATAGGATACCATCTTGCTCATTAATATAGCCCAAAGACCTAGTGAGAACATAATAAATGCATAAAATGGTTTTTTGATGAGTTAGAATATACTTTTATTGTACATTATTAAATAGGTGATGACTTTTTTTTTTTTAAAGATTTTATTTATTTATTTGACAGAGAGAGACACAGTGAGAGCAGGATCACAAGCAGGGGGAGAGGGAGAGGGAGAAACAGGCTTCCCGCGGAGCAGGGAGCCCGATGCGGAGCTCGATCCCAGGACCCTGGGATCATGACCTGAGCCAAAGGCAGACGCTTAACGACTGAGCCACCCAGGGCCCCAGCTGATGACTTGTTGAATGCTTATTATGTGCCAGATAAAGAACTACGTCCTTTACAAATACAGTCTCATTTAATTCTCATACCAATTTTGTGATGAAGACACTATGTCCATTTAACAGATGATGAAATTGAGCCTTACTGAGGTCAAATAGATTGGTTAGCAGTACATAGCTCATAAGTAAAAAACCAGCCCCCTCATCCCTAACTCTAATTCAAACCTTATTACCCCTGCAGTGCACTTGGTGGTGGCATGTAATTTGTTCTGCTCTCTTTTCTACTTTGAAAAGATTGTTTTTCAAATGTGTTGTTGTAGCCTGAATGTTTGTGTCTTCCCACCCACCTCCCTAGTTTATAAATTGAAACTCTGCTTCCCAATGTAATGATATTAAGAGGTAGGGCCTTTGGGATATAATTAGGATGAGATGAGGTCATGAGGGTGGGGCCTTCATGAATGGGATTAGTTCCCTTATAAGAGTCATGAGAGAGCTTGCTTCCCCTCTTTGCTGTTTGCCATATGAGAATACAAGGAGAAATCAGCAGTCTGCAACCCAGTAGAGGGTCCTCATCAGAATCCAGCTATGCCGGCACCTTAATTTCAGACTCTCAGCCCCCAGAACTGTGAAAAATAAAAAATAAATTCTGTTGTTTATAAGCCACTCAATCTATGGTGCTTTGTTATGGCAGCTGGAACTGACTAAGACATGTGTTTTTCCCTAATAGCCCCCAATTTTTCTTCTGCCCTCTGTCCCTTCTTTCCTTGTTTTTTGTCTTTCTTCCATTTTACTTTTCTCATTCATTGAAACTTTAAAGATCATGCTAGGCAACTTCTGTGCAAAACTATGGTTCCAAGAAGATTCAGGCTTTACTGGCTACATCTGAAGTTTTAGGGAGAGACAATCCACGGCCATTTTAGTGTGTCTCCAAGGCCCCTTTACAGTGACTGAGTCTAAACACATACATTTATCTTCTTTTCTCCTTTACACGCATCCCAGAGATCGAGCCTGCTCTTCTTTCTCTTGGATTCTGCCACCACTCACTATATTCTTTGGGTTCTCCCCCACACATACCTGGTTGCAGGGAGAGTGATTTTTTTAAATGCTCTCTTTCTAGCTTCTCTGAAGACATACGTAGAATTATTTTTTAAAATCTCTTTTAGATTTCAAAACCATTTTTTCCAGCTCTGCTGAAATTAATCCAAGGATTCAGTTTCTTCTAGTGCCCTAGTATTTGCATTTCTTTATTAATGGGTACTATGGACAGAGACTCCCAAGTGACTGGAAGAAACCTGGAGTCAGTTTCTCTGGGGCTACTGTTACAGAACTCTTAATAGGAGACCTTAAACTCCAAGCCTACAAGTAAATAAAAGCTACCAGGTTCCTTTTCATGCATACAGAATACTTTGCTCCCGAATTAGCAAACAAAAAACACAAGACACTGGCTCCCCTGGGGCAGAGAATAAAGGCACGTTCGTTCATGTGGTGGGTGCTAAATACTGTTGATTATCTACTTCTGGGAGTGAGTGAAGAAACATTATTCCTCATACATTTTATTCATTTATTTAGTCATACAGAAAGTGTTTATTGAGCAAATGCACATTCTTCTAGAAGCTCATACTTATGGAAGACTTCCCCCAGTCCCAGACTTCCCGTTTTATCCTGGTTAGCAATTACTGATAGTCACTCTTGGAGAAACAAGCTCGTACCACATCAATTGGTGATAATAGTTCCCAACAAAATTAACCACTCCTTACGTTGAATTGAACTACCTATGAGCCCATCCGCTGTTGGAGGGGCCACAGCATTCTTAGGTACTGGTGTCACTCCTTGCTTAAAGAACATCAGAGCATCAGTGTCTCCCCTTTGCCTTTGGGACTAAATGTGAACTCTGTATCATGGTGCAGGAGGTGCTATAATGACTTGCCTGTCACCACACTCTGGTTTGTGCATTAGCCACTAACAAAATGAGACCGCTGGAAGTTCCTTCCACACATCAACATGTTTCTCATTTCCTTTAATTCCTCTCTACCTGTAATGTTTTCCTGCTTCCATGACCGCTTTCTCCTTTCCAACTCCATTTTAGTACAACACCTCAAACCAATTAATTCCTAATCATCTTTATTCATTCAGTTTGCCATGGCTGCACAAGAAACTGTCCCTAGCCCCAGGGATTAGATTTTGGTACTCTTTTTCTGGATTCCCTAAATGCTATTTTTTTGTCACTCAGTTGCCCCTCTGCAATTTTAACAACGCATTTCTCTGTCCAACTGCCCACTAACTAGACTGTGACCTTCTTAAAGGCAAGAATTATGCCTTAATCTTCTTTTATACATCAAGGTTCTTGCGTAGTACCTGACACATAGCCGAAATGAATGAACTAATGAATAAATAAATGCAAGAATAGTGAGGTGTAGTTTTGTTTCCAGTTTGGAATGTGTCTGTATTGAGTAGTAGATCCTAGTACCTAGAAAATAGTGGTTCTCATATAATAGAATGTAGGTGGTCGGCGCTGGTATAAGTGTTCCACACATGTCTCCAGTGGTCCAGGCTCCTTTGTTTATTTATTTATTTATTTATTTATTTTAAAAGATTTTATTTTATTATTTGATGGAGAGAGACACAGCGAGAGAGGGAACACAAGCAGGGGGAGTGGGAGAAGGAGAAGCAGGCTTCCCGCCGAGCAGGGAGCCCGATGTGGGGCTCGATCCCGGACCCTGAGATCATGACCTGAGCCGAAGGCAGATGCTTAAGAACTGAGCCACCCAGGTGCCCCTGCTTTGTTTTTTTAGTCTTCATTGTAAATGATATCTTTCAGATGTTCTCATGGTCACAAGGTGACTGCATAGCTCCAGTCATCACGTCTGCATCCTAGGCAGGAAGAAGCAGGAAAAGTGAGTGCAGTTACTTGGCAATTGAGTAAAGTAATTTTGGGCACTTTCCCGAAAGGCGTACCAACCATTAATCTCATTAGCCAGAATTTAATCATGTGACCACTAACACCTTCAACTGAACCTGGGCTAGTTAAGAATTTTAGTTAGATAAATTGTCACATTCAACAAGTCAAGGTTCTATTAGGATAAAAAAGAGGAGAATGGATATTGTCTGTCCCAGACAATAAAAAACATTAGCATGTCTAATGTTATGAGTTGATGTAAATGAAGGCTCTAATGGAATATCTAAAATATTTGTGTGGCCATTTGTGAAGTAAGCCCTAGTTAGGGAAGGAGATCCTGTGGTTCAACATGAGAGCATGAATACAGGGGTTTTAGAAAAGCTGAAAGGCCAAATAGGGCACGAAGAGGCAACCTAAGTCTTGACAATACGAGGAAATACAACCACCCTCCCCCAGTAGAGGTGACCTAGTGTGAGGAGGTGGTGCTGCTAGGGTCTAGGAGCCAAGGATACGCACAGGGATCCTGGACATTAGTGGGAGCAGCCTGGAGGGCTCTGGTGACATAGCAGAGATGCAGCCATTACCAGGCACAAGGTGGAGACAGTGAAATAGTCTAGATTCTACCTCCCTCCTGCCTTTAATCTCTGCCAGGGCCTCCCAGTCACTGCACACAGAAGCCTGTTGACAAGGCAGCTTGGGAAGGTTTGCAGGGTCAGCCCACTGTGACCAGGGAGTGGGTCTGAAAGAAAATGGGTAAATGTCTGGCACAGACACTATGGTAGTGGGGCAAAGAACAACCTCTACCTAAATACAACGTTTCATAAACCTTTAGGGGAAGAAATACATGGTAGTGGAGCATGTACTAACTTGTATTCAGAGGTAGATTTAGGTACTAGCTCCTCCACTTAACCAGCCATAGTACTTTTAGCAAGCCACATAACCGCCATGAGACTTGGCTCCTTAATTAAGAAGATGGAGATGTTAAAATCTTGTCTACTTTCCTCAAGAGGTATCTATGAATGTTTAGGAGATTATATATGGAAAACCACCTATATATGCATACATTATAAAGGATGTTTTTGAAGATGATTTATTAAGCATCTAATATGTGCCAGGTACTGTCTCTGTGCTTTCCCTTCATCATCTCATTTAACCTTCACATCAGTATAGGTAGGAATAAATAGAGCCATTTATAGTTGAAATTGAAGAGCATGGTAAGATTTGAGGCTAGAGAGGTTGATAGGGACTCAATTTAAAAAAAGCCTTTTAGAGTCTTGGTAGCCTTTGAAACAAATGAGAGACATAAATTTGATCACGAATGAGATTTAAATTTTAGAAATTCCAACTTGGGTGTCGGGGAGCAGGGTTGATTAGGAGTGGGAGAAGGTGGTGGAATGGAGACAGCAGGATCAATAATACAACACTTGCTTAATTCTTTTTCATATCCACTTTAATCCTGTATTTCAAATTATTAGGATTTTTTTTTTTATCATCTGAGAGGAAAAACATGCTATATACAGATTTTGAAATAAATGTTTCCTGAGAAGATTTGCTAAACCTTGATCAAAATTGATATCCAAGGAAGGATTAAGGTTAGAATTTCCTTGGAACTTTTGTGCTGATTTGTTTTGCTGGTTAAGCTCTAATGCCTTTATGCTGCTAAAAGGTTTGGATTTGACTTAGAGCCACATTCATCCTGATCAGTACAGAGTTTGTGATTGGAATCGGTGTGGGGTATGATGTGTGTCTGCCGGCTTCTGGGCTCGTGTAGGTATACATGTTTTCCTACCTGGTCCCCTGCAACTGTTTCCATGTGTCTCATTTTGTGTCTACAACAAATACATTCTCAGAGGATGTTGCAGTGGGCAAAAGGAACACCTGTCACCCCTGGAAAAATGTGCATCTGCTAGAGGAATCAAACATTGATCTTTTTAGAATCAAAATTGCGAATAGATCTACTTACTTTTATTATTTTATTTGAAAATATTAATTGATGTAAGCCAATGTATGGCCTCTTCCGCTGGGAATACCTCATGTGCTGGATTATGGGGTGGTCCTTAGCACCATTCCCAGTGTCCCTCTTGTGCCCTCCTTGGGGCCTCCAGGGCTAGAAGACCAGGAACTACATTCCCCAGCATTTCTTACTCTGTCTTTCTGGTTTGCTTTCCTCTAATAACTGACACTGTATTCGTGTTGGGAGGTAGAAGGGAACAGAAGCCATGATACTTCTTTGTCAATGGCAAGTAGCACCTGGGCTTCAGCAGATAATGAGGTTCAGCATCAACTGTGGCTTCTGGGGACACTTGGAAAATCATTTGCCTCAACATTCCAGGCAGCAGGGCCCATTTGACAGTGGTTTCCTGGAGTTCCCTGACCTGGTTGAAACTTGATTCTCAGAAGGCAGGTCAGGTGAACCTGAGAACTAGGTAGTTGGCCTAACAGCTAGTCAGTCAGTGCCAGTGAATTCTAGGTATTAAATCCTTTCCTGCTCGAGATACCTAGAGCAGCTCCTGTTTTATTTTCCAAACCTGACTAACATACCCATGGATACTGCTGCCCCATGTGACTCAGAAACCTAAGGAGAAAATTGCTTTTTTTTTGATATCTCATTACTCATATCAGGACTCATGGTAGACTAAAGGACAATTTGAGTGACAAAATCAGGTGCATATACTGAGACATTCCTCCTATCCAACATGGCACACATTTCGTGAACCAGACCTTTGAAAATTCAAGATTTCTTGAGGTATGGCTTCCGTACTCCAGAGGTCATTTCTTTTCCTGATAGAAAACAACTTCTTACAGGCCTTGTGTGTAACTCCTCTAGACAAATACATAAGAATTCTAGGTTGAAAACAATGAAAATGTCACCTGAGAATTCTCTTACATATGTCCAAACAGTATATTAAAGAAGTACAACTCGGGGCTTCATCAGACATACCCGTATGTTGGTCTTCCTGCATGTTTTTACTCAGTCTTAGATAAAACAGTCGGATTGTCACTTTAAAAAATAAATACTACTTTAACTCAGAAATTTGGTGTCTAGTGTAGATTATTAATTAAAACTCTGAACATGATTTAGTGTCAGTCTTCTCCCTCCCTCAAGCTCTAACCTGCCTCAGGGTATGTAAGCCCGTAATTGGTTGTCTTCTGTCTTACTGCTCTGCCTGCTTCTCCTCCTTCACTCCCATTGGTTTGCTTCCCAGATTCTGAGAGCTTCAAGTTTAAAGGAAGTGGTAACATAAAAAGGACATAACTTTAATCTGTTCTCGTGTAACTGGCTTTATGATCTCTGGTCCTGTCTTACTTTTTTTTTTTTTTTTTAAGATCTTGTTTATTTATTAGAGAGAGAGAGAGAGCACAAGCAGGAAGGACGGGCAGAAGCAGAGGAAGAAGCAGACTCCCCGCTGAGCAGGGAGCCCAACATGGGGCTGGATCCCAGGACCCTGGGATCATGACCTGAGCCGAAGGCCGATGCTTAACTGACTGAGTCACCCAGGCGCCCCTGTTCTGTCTTATGTTTAAAGCTAAGTCTTTCTTTATCATAGGGTTACTGTTTTGGCCTTTTTTAAGGTCCCTCTCAGACTCTTCTAACTGTAGTCCTCTTGACCTAGGTGCAGATGCATCTCTAGGCCAGGTTTTTGGTTCCTTGTGAACCCCTAATAAACCAGTGTTAACATAACATGTACCTTCTGGATGCTGGGTTCCCTCTGTTCCTATAAACTGAATTATTTGAAAGGTACTAAAATGATCACAAGTCAGCTCTCTGTCTCTTGATTTGCTCACATCAGGTCCATGAGAAACACCCATGAATCCTTTTTCACTGACAAACTCAGGGACCACAGCCATCCACCCCTCTTCCTTCTAATTTTTCCTGATACATGTGATCTTCCCTGCCCCTCCTTTTCCGTGAACATCTATGATGATTTTTTCTTTATTCTTCATTTGAGCCTTTATATTTCGATGCCTTTGTTCAATTATATTGAATCTGAGTATTGTTTTCTACTCCCATGTAGGGAATTTTAATTTTATTTTATAATCTTTTTCTGATTTCTAGAACCTCTTTGTCACTCTCTTTCATAATAGAATTGTTAGATCTTGATTTTTGGACCCAGAACAGTCTTTCTCTGCACTTTACCAGTTGTATGACCTTGGGCCAGTTATTTAACCTCCCTGTGCCTTACTTTCCTCATCTATAACATGGGGATAAGAATCGTGTCCAAAACATAGTTTCTTGTGAAAAATAAGTGGTATGACCTGTGTGAAGTCTTTATTTAGTGCAATGCCTTGTGCTCAGGAAATGTTAGCTATTTTGCTCTAATGATCTATCTCTAGTTACACTTTTACTTCCCATTATGACACCTCTTAATAGTTACCTTCTCAAAATAACAATTGTGGTGGAGTAATCTAATCCCCTTCTAATATTAGGGGGTCACTGGGAGGTCAGGAGCATGCTAACATGAACACTGCCTAGAGGGAGGACAGGACGGAAACACCAATATGGAGAAGGTAATACACAGGACCTACAGCAAGCCTTGGAGTTGAGTGGAGGAGAAGGAACTAGCAAGGTAAACAAACAAATAAGCAAATGAACAGTTGTTAATGTCACATAAGAAACAGAAAAACTCAGTATGCAAATTGTGAAGTGAGAGATGTGTTCAAAAGAAAGGATGTCTGTGTTTTCATCACAGTAGGAAGGTTAAGGAAATCAACTACTTCAGTAAGAACTTTAACTGTGTTAAGTGAAGAGGTGTCTCCTGTGCACTAAGCACTGCCCAGGCCGTGGCCCCAAGACAAACCTAGCAGATCCAAACCATGTCCTCAGATTTATGACCAAGAAAATCATTTCTTAAAGATATTAAAAAGAAAACTATTTGTGTCCTGCGTGAGCAGTGGTTCTCAACCTAGGGAACTTAAAAAAATACCTGTGCCTGGGTTTCACGCCCCGCCCACCCACGATTCTTATTTAATTGGTCTGAGTAGTCTGGCATGTTAGAAAACTTCCACGTGAGTTCTAATTTTCAGTCAAAGATAAGAATCATGTTCTAGAGAATGGCTCTCAAAGTATGGCTTGGACTAGCAGAATCAGCATCACCTATGAATTTGTTGGAAATGTGAATTCTCTGGCCATTCTCCACACATACTGAATTAGAAATACTGTGAGTGGGCCTAACATTTCATCCAGGCTCTCCAGATGATTCTGATGCACACTAAAATTTGAGAACCATTGCATTAGTATAGAGTTTCGGTGGTGTATTTGGAGGAAGGAAGGCTAGATTGTCAGCTTTGCATAGAAGCTGTGTGATAAGAAAATGAAGGTGGGGATGAATACCTCCACAGTTCAGTGATAAAGGGTGGTTGTGCTGATCCTCCTCATCCCCTCCTTTGCCTCCTGTGTCTGCTTCCATTTTGTCTTTGTCTGCTCCTGGTTTATACAGCTTTGTTCTCTTTATTCAGTTGTTAACCTTGTATTCCTTAGACATTGCAGATAAGCTAAACTGCCATACACACCTTATTCCTGGTTGGAAAACTCCGTGAAATTTGATGTAGAAGGTGGAATGAATTGGAAGGGGAAAGTGAACATGTGTGTCAGTGCTCAGAAAGGTTAAGTAAGCTGCCCACTATAATGGGATTAGAATGCAGGGCTATTTCTCTCTAAAATACATGCTTTTTCTCTCTACTATTGCACTAATCTGTCTCTTCTTCCTAGACACACTCCTAGGCTATGGTCCTCTGTCTTTCTTGCAGTGAGATGTGGGCATGCAACTAGTACTAGTTTATATGAGCAGAAGTGAGTGCACCACTTTAAGGACTGGCTTATAAAATACCACATATTTTTATTCTCCATGCTCTTTCTCTTTCTGGTAACTTCATGCAGGTATGTCTGTTAACCTTGTTTGTAAAGATAGTGTAGCAAATAAGGTGGTAGGAGCCTAGGTCCCTGAATCACCTGCTGGGAAGACATGTGACAAGCTTTGGACTTCACATAAGAGGTAAATAAACTTATGAAATTTGAGTGGTTATTGAAAAAAAGCTGGCACAACCTTAACACACCCCAACCCTGCAATGACTGTCGCTCAGGACACTCCTGCATTGGTGTTAACCATGTCTTCCTCCTTGTCCTTCCTGCTCACTGTCACACCTACTTCCTTTAGAAACTTTCTAGCAGGGCTAAAATAGTCTGAGCCTTTGTGCTTCGCTTGCTTTGGCTGTGACTGATTATTTCTGCCTATAATTTATTTGCTTTGTGTGGATTTAGGAGTGAGACTTTTGTCTCCAGAATAGGACTCTAGGAGGATTCAGCATTGTCCTCAGCAGTTAAAGCATGGCCAGTAACCCAGCAAGTGAGCCAGTGTTTGAGCAATCATCTGACTAGGCTCGGTTAGAGACCCTCTCTGCTTCTCTGCTGCTGTTCTTTGACTCAGAACTCCCATTTGCTTCAGATGTATTGTGGGACAAAGCTTGGAGAGAAAATTAATCCCCAAGGCCTTTCTGGAAATCAGCAAAACAGACTTTTGAGCCCATGATACATTCTTCAACAACATTCATGAGCTTAGCGTCATTAGAAAGAAAATTCAGATTATCTGTCTTCCTATGTATTTTTAAATGCACTTTGACTAAACAGAGTTTGATGCTACAACTGGTTCTCATTATGCACTAATTACTTGCTAAATTTGATTCAGAAGAACAAAGAAATTTTGAGTTATTCAAGGACAGAAAAGTCTCCAATTCTCAAAAATACACATTTTTTACATTCCTACTACTCAAAAATAGCTAACACATATTTCTTCATGTTTGAGGGGAAAATCTCCCAGGCTAAGGAATTTGTTCCAAGTTTTGTCAAGGAAAGAATTTATGCTTTAATTTGGTGCCTTAAAATAGAAGAATGTTGGAATAAGGCTATCTCTCCTTAGTTCTAAAGGAGAGAATTTAATGGTATATTTAGCGTAATTTTGACTTTGACTTTTTAGTGTGACTTTGACTTTCCCAAAGTGTTGTGACTCTTGATAATCTATTAACAATGATTTTTTTTAAAGAAAATTCTTATGAAAAACTTTCCATGCCATGTACCTTCTTTGAAATTTGCAGTGTTACCAACATATTGAAAGTTCTGGCATGTCCTCCTGTAAAGACAGCCCCCTTATCCCCTGGCCAAATGTCGTTTCATAAAAAATTTGCTTCCCAAGTATGTTTAGCCACTTCTATGTTTTTGTATACTTGCCCCAGAAATTCTTTCTGTAAAAACACAGTTCTGCTGGTTCTTTGGCTAATATCACCTGTTTCTCTCAAGGTAAGTCCTATGACATCAACATGATTCTAACACAGTTGATTCCTGTCATTTATATTGTTCGTTATTCCCTTCATTATGTAGCATAGTAGTATGTTAGGCACTCGATGCATATTTCTTTAAAACCTGACCGCAGAAGAAAACCAGGTGAGAGAAATGTGTAAAAATTCTGCTTCATTTCCCTACATAAAATGTGACATTTCTCAAGTTGCTTTGGATTTTTCTGTTGATGTTTGACCTGTTTGGATGAGGCTATAATATAGTCAGTCTGGGGCATCACCATGTAATTGGGAAAAGTATGTTATTGACATTGATGCACTCTGCAAGGTCCAGAGGACCAAGTTCTGATGTAGAAATGCTTTCATAATAAAACTCCATTATAATTACATATTTGTTTGTTTTTCCTGCTGGATTGTAAATCCTTGAGGGCAAGGGCTTTGTTGCTTCTTTACGTCCACATTCTCTCAGCTTGGTGCAGTCACTGGCAGAAATACTCAGTGGATACTTAGGTAGTGTGTGATTGCATTTACTATTTTCATACAGGAAAATGCTCTCTTTCTAGTTCTGACTCGTCTAGTGCATCTGTGCAATCAAGTTCTGTGTTTTTGGGACATGGATTGAAGTCATACCCTCAACTCATGATCTGGCAGGGAATTTTCCATATTTATAATGTACATTATCAATATAATTTGAAAAAAAATTAATTTTCATGGGACTCCCCAATTATGGGTGGTTTCTTTCCCAGGGTATTGATTGTACTTACTACTGCAAGTTTGAAAACTTTGAGACCGAAGTGTCATTTTAACCATCAATTCCTTCTCTCATTCACTAGATCCAGAAATAATTTTATTGTTTTTGTCTTCCAAAATCAACTATAGAAGCATTATACTCGTGTTTAAGAGATGTGAATTTGAAATCGGTTCACGAAAGATTCAGGAAGACACTGTTCATAATTTGAAGCTGTTGATTTTCCTGAAAAGTTATGACTTCTCCCATAATGAGAGTAAACTCTTCAAGTAAAGCAATCTATAAATCAACTAAGGTATATAACAAAAAAAGGGAAAGATATATCTAAAAGTGATTCAAAAATATAATTTAGTAGCAATTATTACTATACTTGATATTAATAGTAATACAAGCAGTTAATTGATTAGTTAATATTATTAATGAAAAAATATTCATGACATTTGTTGACAGAAAGACAGGACCATCATGATAGTTGTAAGGACAATGGCAGTGAGGGAGAAAGATTAGGTTCAACTTGCAAATACAACAAGGAAAAGTAGGAATTTATAGAGAAGGAAGTAGGGTGGGATTTAGTGGATGGAAAATTACTAAGAGGAAACATCAGGAATAAGGGGGGAATTTCACCTAAACCAATCCAACTGTAGTTCTTGCTGAAACCAGATCAGATACCTCCTGGGAGATGGTGGCAGGATGAGGAACCCTTGTTAGATACGGAGGCTGAACAGATATGGAGGATGGGCGATTCTGTTCAATTGACTTAGCAGGATTCTTGCTAAAATTGGACAATGCAAAGACAAAGGAAGTCCAAGTGTCGAGGCATAGTTAGGAAGAGGATTTAGAAGACTAGAGTTTGGTGAAGGAGAGACTCTTTTCAATATATATACAGTCTTTATTGTTTCACCAAGAGCAAATTGGAATAGACACACCAAGCTGGCTAATGATTAATGATTAAAAACTCATATTCTTTTAACACTTGTTAAACTTTTATTTAGTGGGGAAAATTGATGGTGTATTTAAAATATGAAAACAACAAAATACTCAAATACTAATTTCAGTACTGTTTTTTTTCAAATTTTTATTTTTTTAATTAAAAATTTAAACATTATACTTGAAAACTACAATAACGTAAATCACTTGATCACATTAAATAGCACCATGATAAGCATTATTCAGCTTCTGAATCTCTGCTTAAGTGAACAGCTAATGAAGTAACAACAGTGAGAGTCACAAATTCGCGGATACTGAGTCAGTGCTCTAAAAAACATTACCACTCAGAAGCACTGTAGGAATTCCAATACTTTCACCAATTCATCTTTTTAAAAAAACACTTTAATATTTAATCTGGCAGGGATGAGGCTAATTTTACCTTTCATGTTTATAAAGCCATGACCGTCCATGCTCTGTTCAGTCCCTAAAGTGGTGTTACTTGGCCCAACTCTATATTTTGGTCTTGACTCAGCTGTCAAATACTTAAGGGGATCATATACTTTAAGTCCTGTTTGAAAATTTCCTTTCTCTCCTATGCTCCTACATCTCCAGATTTCTAAGACTTGCTTTCTTCCACCTCTCTTTCATAGCATTCTTTCATGAATATCATCTACCCTGCCCATATGGCCTGAAAATAGGGTAGCCCTCCTCAGAGATCAGGGAAGAAAGAGAAGTTATGTGAGAAGAACAAGGAAAAGTCTGTGGCCCCTGGTGTACTGATGACTGTCCACATCATATCAGTTTCTCCTGTTTATTCCTGTGATGTTTCCAGACAGGAGAAAAATATGCTGGTTTCTCTGCTGGTTGCTGCTAATCTGTGAATTTGTGTGTTCTGATTGGGTGCATGGGGACTGTGAGGTTATGGCTTGGAATGAAGCAGATGGAGCATCAGTAGACATACTCCAGTGACACACCCTTGTTACCAATGACCCATTGCTAAAATCATCATTTTAGTTTATATTTTTATATTTTAATATAAATAATAAAATTTGGGAAATGCTCTCTGGAAAATTATAGGAATTTTGAGAATATTTTTGCCAGTACTTTTTTTTTCCCTGACAACATCCTACAACTTGTAGGTTCTCAGCGTGTTCATTTCTAATAATAAAACTCTTAGAAAAGTGGAATTTTAGTACCGTCGGAATCACTGGCTTTCCTGGTCCCTGAGATCTCACAAAGAGGCCCAACTCCCCCATTGATGGCCGAGGTGGACACATCGGTAACAAAGATACGGGGAAAGAGATGAGCAATGAGGGGATGTTAAAACATTTGCTTCTTTGACCTCTGAAAGGGTGGGGAAAAACATGGACTTTGAAGATGGGCATATTAGTTGGAAAAAAAGTGCTCCGTTGTTTTCCTTTTTAAAACTGAGAACAATGATACTTATTCTTTAGAGTTGAAAGGAACCTAAGGGTGCCTCATACTCCTTAGGCATGTTGTAGATTGGAACTGTTATTCTACAGCAATATATGGGAAATCTTATTCTTAGCTCAGGCAGTATAGATCTATTTTCCCACATTAAAGGTAGCCTTTTGATGTGCATCATTCACAACCCCATCAAACATGCAGTCTTTAATTTCTGCCTTCAGCTCCCTTTTCCACCATCATCTCTGTAATTAGAACCATAAGAGAATTTATGTGTTGGGCTAATTACACTTCCAAGGTTAAGATATAAGAACTAAATAAAACAACTTTACCAAAAAATCTTGGTAAACCTTTTGAGGGCTGAAGTTTTCATCTGATATTCTGATTCTGTGGTCTTGGTGGGAATTGGAGGAATGTGCTAAGTGACTTTTGTAATCAGAAGGATGACTATTCCACATTCTAAATGAACCAGAATGTAAACTGCCTGGTTGGGGGGGGGGGGAAGAATTATCACTGAAGTACACACCTGGTTGTTTTTTAACATTGGGTGGCAACTGATTTCTCATCTGTGTATATTAGTCAATAATATCTACAATATTAGATTTCCTTTCATCTGTAATGTGGAGATAACACATCAGTGGTTAAGAGCGTGGGCTTTGGATACTATGATTAGCTTTATTTGAGGATCAAGAGAGGCTAAATAATGTAATAGAGGAGATAGAAATTAAAATTGTAAGATGCATTTGTATAAAAGTCATTGTTACCTTAAGAGACATAAGGGTGTGTGTGTGTGTATGTGTATGTGCTCTTGGTTAGCTTAGGTCTTATATTAAACTTCCCAAATGCTCAGGGTACTACTGTTAAAAATTGGGCCCACCAGAAACCCATTCTACTAGACATAACGATTTAATATGCTCTAATGAAGGTATAACACATTCATGAAGAAATGAAAGATTACTTAATAAATTATATTGGCACAATTGGCAAGCTTTTTGAAACAATGGCTGATTTATTTCCTCATCTATAGGAATATTTGTCATTTTTTGGCAACTCAACATCTTTTGAACACCCATGTTATGCTTGGTGAGCTTCCCGCATTATAAATTCCACCCTTTCAAAGTCAAAATTTTGAACCGTCTCCCAGCCTCCTTCAAAGGTATATCAGAGCATTTGACCTCAGCTTCAAAAATTATTATCTACTAGCTCTTGACTTAGGTCATAAACTAGTAAGTGAAGAAGTGGGTGGTGCTTAGATTTGATCTTTTGGCAGAGAGGGTGGCAGGGACACCTTACTTTTTCTTTGTAATCATGATCCCTAATTGATACATCATTTTGCCCCGTAGACCAAAAGAAATTCCAGATGGATTAAAGAGTTACAATTTAAAATTTAGATTTTTAAAGCATATGTAAAAAGTAAAAGTGAATTGCTGTCAAATCTAGGAATGAAAAATCATTTTAACTTGAAAAAGAAATGGAAAAAATCACAAAAGGAAAATCAACATGGGAAATTAAATTATTTTCTCTCTATAAATATTTTCAACAAATACAATATGCCATAGGTTAATTGCTTTATTATATAATAAACTCGTATAAGACCTATGAGAACACAAATATTGTTGCTGAAAGCTTGAGTTAAATAGCAGAGAAATGAGAAGAGAATTTATAGAGTAAAAAATAAAACAAAAAAGGGGTAATAAACATTTGAGTAAAATGTTCAAATTCATTGGAAATGAAAGAAATTTAAATTAAAGCTGTGATGAAACATAATTTGTTGACTGTGTAATCAGTAATGTTTGTATTTTTAATAGAAATCCCTCATACTGATGAGTATATAGAAAAGTGGTATACTCATATACTAGTGGAGACAGTTCAAATTGATATAACCTTTTTTGGGGAAACATTTAAAAAATATATATCAAAACATTAATGTTTTCTGAACTAGTAGTTCTACTCTGAGAAATATTTTGCTTAAGGAAATAATCTGAAATATCCATAAAGATTTATACATAGGATACTTATTGAAGCAGTAGTTATTAAAGTATAGAAGTTAAAATATTAAAGTATGAAAGCAAACCTTAAACAGTACAGAAATGGTTAAATACATATGAACAATTCATGTAAGTGAATATTACAACATTGTTAAAATTATGTTTCTGAAGAGTTTTCAATAATATGAAAAATACACATAATTTAAATGAAAATTGAGGTAACAAAATTATCTCTGTAGTCTGTCTTGAAGGATGTCAGCAATGAATTCCTCTGAGGGGTGATTTGATAATTTGATTTTTTTCCCTTTTTAAATATATTTATACTTCCAAATTAAAAATTTTTATTTATAATAAAGAAAAAATTCCCTAAAATTAATTTTGTGCACAAGAAAAACCAGTTTGACTAAATTTGCTTTAAAAATAAAATGTAAAATTAAATTAAACAGCCCTTGTTAAACAACTTGTTTGATGGAAAAATTTGTTTTTCAGTTTTCCACTGCCATTTATTTCAGACAGTGCTTTTATCTTGTGCCCTGCTTAGAAACCTCATTGGCTCCCTGTTTCTTATGCCTTCAAGTCTAAATCTCTTTGACGGCTTTTCAAGGCCTTCTATAATTCTGTTCCATCAAAAATTATTCCCCCTTACTTTGCCTTCTGCTTGTGTACATTCCAACTTGTATTAAAATCATCCTTGAAACTCCATACTTGTTCGTAAAACACACACACATGCACGCATGCACTCATGCACTCTTAGACTGTCAGTCTGAGAGACTCATATTGCTTATTCACTCTTTCAACAAATATCAACAAATATCAACAAATATCTGAGTTTCTACCATGGACTGCTGTAGGTGCTGCTGTAGGTCTTGGGGATACACAGTTAAAAAGGTTCAGGAGTCTGTTCCCATGGAAAATGTTGCCCAGAGGAAACACTATTTAATCCTTGAAAGGCCAAGAGGTACATGGACTCCTCTACAAATTTGAGGTCTAGCCATGGACCTTAACTTTGGCACCAGAATTCTGCATATTGGGTCACATTATCTTGTACTTTGGAGGGAAGAAAACCTTCACTGATTACTATCTTTATTTATCCTTCTCCCCCAATTTTTACAAGAAACAACTATGTAAAATGTACTATTGTATGTGCTATAAAGAAAATGCAGTTGAGGGCATTATTCCTTTATGTCATTCTGTTCCACCTTGTAAGGTTTATGTGCCAGCTTTATTTTTTAATGTATTACTAAAGAAAGTTTTGTTTCCTCTGAGGAATTAGTTTGCTTCCTCCTTTCTGATAAGGATAAGGATCTGACACATCCCATTTCTCTTTTTACCCTCCCAGAAAGATTGGCGCCATATTCTTAAATTGCAGCGACATCTTCAAGTATTGGCATATTTGCCTTAGTGTTTTCAGATATTGATTTTTTATTTCTAATTATAAAGCTTCCTTTTATTGCCTGTAACTTGTAAGGAGGCCCAAACTCCTGTGGAAAGGGAAAATGGAGTCATCCAGACACTGCCTGCTAGACTGAGGTACTCATTCTCAGCTGCTTGGGGTAGTGGTGGCCAGTGGCTCTCAGCTGAGACCCTCTTTGGTAACTGCTCTCAGTCAAAAAAAGCCTCTTTCCTAAGGGTACATCCCCATCCCTATGATGGCCCACATCCAGTACCTGGTTGACTGAGGCAGGAGTAGAAAGGCCCAGTTCCTTTTTCTCAAGGAAGCGTAATGCTAAAGGGTATCCTAGTTCAACTGCATGGCATTCGACTTCTTCCTCAGCCCAGCCTTGCATCTCTCACCTTCAGAGATGTTGTTCTCTTGAGTACTCACCAGAACCTCTCATTCATGCAAATTTTGCACTCAGTATCTTTTCCAGGACGTCCTACCTACAATAACTAGATTAAAAAAAAAAGAAAAGAAAATGTTAATATCCCCTGTTAGTTACCCATAGATACTCTCTGCAGGGTCAGGTCAGTAACCTCACTGCTCTCAACCCCGTACTTCACATTTTATCTATGATACCACCATTGGTCATTGAGCTCCCTTCTGCCGTGGACTTCTATGGGTCTTAGAGTTAGAGCCACATTTCTTAGCACTTAATCCTTTATTGATTTCTGTTGTTCGCTGTTGTTTCAGAATGTTTTAGGCATATGGTTGTACTTGACACCCTCTCTCACTGATCCTTACCTTTTTTTGTGTGTCCATAGTAAACTTTCAAGCGCGAGAAACTGGCCGTGCCTTTGAAGAGCTTAAATTGCCCTCATAGCTACTGTGCTACTTAGTCACTTTTTAGCCTGTTTCATTACTTGTGCAGGGAATATAATTTTATTGTCTGGACATTGCAGTCTTATATTCACAAGAGGCAAAGCTCTAGTCCATACATGCCATTTGTGGTGCTGCTTGAAAATTATGATCTGCTTTATGCCTAGAATTAAAATCAAGGTTGTTCTAGTTTGTTAACGCTTCTGAAATAAAGTACCACTCACTTGGTGGCTTAAAACAATTTAATCTCTCATAGTTCTAAAGGTCAAAAATCCCCAGTCAAGGAATTGGCAGAGCCATGTTCTCTCTGAAGTCTCTAGGGAAGGATCCTTCTTCTTCTTCTTCTTCTTTTTTTTTTTTTTTGGTAAAGATTTTATTTATTCATTAGAGAGAGAGAGTGCACAAGCAGGGGGAGAGGGAGAGGGAGAAGCAGACTCCCTGCTGAGCTGGGAGCCTGACATGGGGCTCCATCCCAGGACCTGGAGACCATGACCTGAGCTGAAGGTAGACTCTTAACCATCTGAGCCACCCAGGTGCCCCAGGAAGGATCCGTCTTTACTGCTTCTGAGCTTCTACTGGTTGCTGGCAATCCTTAGACTACCTTGGCTTGTCAACTCATCACGTTAATCTCTGCCTCCATCTTCACGTGGCTTTCTCCTTGTGTGTCTCTGTGTCCAAATTTCCCTCTTCTTAAAAGGGCACCAGTAATATTGGATCAGGACCTACCCTAATCCAGTATGACCTCATCTTAACCTGACCATATCTTCAAAGATACATTTCCAAATAAGGTCATATTTATAAACACTGGAAGTTAGGACTTGAACGCATCTTTTTGAAAGACACAGCTCAGCCTATAACAAATGTATACTTTGCTCTACCCTTAACTTTCTCATCCAAGACCAACATGACAGATGCTACAGTCATCCTAAGCATCCTCAGTTGAGGAAAATTGCTTTTACTTATTGGTTGACATGTGACATCACACCTAAGAAGAGTACACAATGCATCATGTTAAATACTGATAGAGCCCCTGCAGGCATTGGGTGTGCCTTCGAAGTTTGTCTCATGCCCTCCTCATCCCTTTCTCTGCCTGTGCCTACCTCTCCTTTGCCTAAGGTATGCAGGGTGCAACATTCAACAGAATTCTATAATTTCGTAATTGTGCCCTCTGCTTCAAACCTTTTCTTTATCTTTCTTTCCTCTTATCCAACTTTCCTGTCTTGTGTATCAGTCTGCAGATTGTATAAAATGATGGGAGTGATTTGGATGGATCCTCCTTTTCTAAACTTTCTATATTAACTTCTGAAATGAAATAAATATGGAACATTAATTCAGGCAGATGTTGAGATATTTTTAAAAATGTGAAGAGAAACTACTCCATGGACACATAAATTTAGGAGACATTGTATACTAAATTTCTCACAGTTCTGGAGGCCAAAAATTCAAAATCCACATTTCTAGTTTTGCAAGGTCTTTAGAATATTTAGGTTTGTGAGTATTCCCATAAGCAAACAAAAACAACAAAACATGT
This sequence comes from Leptonychotes weddellii, assembly GCF_054177405.1. Classification (NCBI taxonomy): domain Eukaryota; kingdom Metazoa; phylum Chordata; class Mammalia; order Carnivora; family Phocidae; genus Leptonychotes; species Leptonychotes weddellii. The sequence continues at coordinate 165,645,295 of NC_138370.1, read as the reverse complement.
TTAGCTTGGTTTAAGTCAGCCTTTCCCAAATGTATTTAATCATGACACACACTGAGGAGAGCCAAGTTGTAGAACTTTTTCATAGCCTCTGTATGGGAAACAAAATAAAACTGTCATCATCTTGGAATGTCTCTCTCCACAGAAGGCTTTTCTAGATTAGTCAATGACCCAAACTGATTAGAGCTAGTAATGAGAACCTCAGACAAAGCACTGGTTTCTAAGGGAAAGGCTCATCCCCTTTAGGATGTATTTTAGCATAGATATTAAAAATACAGGTTCCAGAATCACGTTGCCTGGAGTTTAAATTACTTCTCCACAACTACAAACTCTTTGTCTTTGACTAAATTATCTAATATCTCTTAGCTCAGTTTCCTCATTTATAAAATGATTATAATGACAATAATGCCTACTCACAGCATGATTATAGAGCTGGAGTAGTCCATGTGAAATGCCTGGCATAGTCCTCAGCACACACTTCAGTCTCAACCTGAAGTCCCCCCCGCCCCGCCCCAATTCTCTAACACACACAACATTACTAATACTAAAATCATATTGAATGGTGGCCACCTCCCCCAATGTTCCATCTTACTGCTTTTTGCTTTTTGGCTTTGGAAAGGACACCACACTGGGCATCAGGCTATCAGAGCTGTAGCTCCAGTTCTGGGACTGCCCATTTAAGAGGCCCTGGGAAATCCGTTCTCTCCAGCTTTCATTTTCTTTACCTGTGAAATGCGCACAAGATGCAAAAGGTCTCCTCTTGTCCAAAACTTGGAAAATCAACTTTAAAAAATTCAACAATGGCATAGTGGGCATCTTGTTGCCACGAATAAACATTTTTTTTTTTTTTTTTTTAAGATTTTATTTATTTGCGAGAGACAGAGAGCACGAGAGGGAGGAGGGTCAGAGGGAGAAGCAGACTCCCCGCCGAGCAGGGAGCCCGATGCAGGACTCGATCCCGGGACTCCAGGATCATGACCTGAGCCGAAGGCAGTCGCTTAACTGACTGAGCCACCCAGGCGCCCACGAATAAACATTTTTATTTCCATGTGCTGCATAACACTTTCCCTTATTGCAGTAGTTCTTTCTTTATGCTAGTTGCTGCCACCGCCCCAAACTTGATAGAGAGTCACAGTAAGATGATCTTACAGGATGTCGAAAAGATTTCAAGGAAAACACTGAAATGTGTGAAATATGTTGACCACGGTTTCATAGGTTCTGCTGATTTCGCTGGGGACTTAGATATCAGGCAGCCCAGTGTAGGGTTAAGGTCATGGATCGGGAGTCATGAGACTGACATAATTATCTTGGTTCTACCCCTTTTCATTTGCTTAAGCCCTTTGTCCTCAGTTTCCTCATCTGTAAAATGGCATCTCTACCTTTGTAGAGATATTATAAGATAATATGTGTTAAGCAGTTAAAAACAATGCCTGTTGTATAGTAGGCACTCGCTATGCTTTGCTCTTACAATTCCTAGGTTATCCAGCATTTTAACAGATGAGAAAACTGAGACTCAGAGATTAAAATGCCTGTGACCTGGAAGTCACAGAAAATTAATGATAGAGCAGCACCTGGATTCAGGTTTTGAGCCTGATTATCCCTCCCTTTCCTCAACAATTTCGTTCCAGAGAGAATGGCTGTAAAACCACTTAGTTGCTTTAGTCATCCAGTTTAATTACCCTCAAAAGCCCTAAGTCACTTTGGCTTACTTTTCAAATTAAATTAATTTTTAAACAAAATCCGTTGAGTCAGTGATTTTTCTGGTAGGTGAGAAATAACAAGTTTTCTGTGTAGATGAAATAAAAATCAATTTAATTCAATTCCAAAGATATTTATTAATTATTATTTAAAGGAAGAACATGTGTATCATTTTATTTTAGGCTCTTTTAGGGGAAAACCTCCCCCCTTCCTTCTTGTTTTTCATGAGGAGATTTTATTATTATTTTTTTGGCAGACCTCGGCATGTGGACATTTATCCATGCAATGATATTTATTTGAAATCTGCTATATTCCAGATGCTGTTCTAGGTAGAGAGGAGAGAGTAGTGAGCAAGACAAGTAAATTCTACTTTCATGAAGGTAATGTTCTTAGATAGGGGTCAGCAAACTATGGCCTCCATCCACATCTGGCTGCTGCTTGTTTCTGAAAATAAAGTTAAATTGGAACACAGCTGTGCTAATGTGTTTCTGTTTGCCTGTGACCACTACTGCACTACAGTGGTGGAGTTGGGAAGCTTCAGCAGAGACCCTATAGACCTCAAAGCCTAGTATATTTACCATCTGGACCTTTACAACAAATGTGTGTCCATCCCATCCAGTAGGATAAGCTATTCAATAAACAAGTAAATAAACAAACAAATATTTTAGATACTATGAATAAAGTAAAACAGGATTATGTAATAGCAACGAAATCTTTACATTTGAGTGATTATTGAAGGTTTTTGAGGTGGTGACCTTTGAACTGTGACTGGACCCTAAGAAGTAAGTCATGTCAAGAACCAGGTGGCGAAGTATTTCTGGAAACACCAACAGCAAGTACAAAGAACCATCACAGGTGGTATGATGTGAGCAAAGGCAAGGTGGAAAAAGAGAAGGTCAGAGAATATGCAGGGGCTGAATCACTGGGGCCCCTATTTGAGGGAGAGTGGCATTTGACCTGGAAAATTAGGGAAAACTTGACATCTGTTAGGTCATCACACATACCTCCTCTCTCTTCTATACCCACCACAAGGGTGTAGGGCACAGTCATCTTTTCCTGTATGGATAAAAGTCTTCATATTTCTGTTCTCTTTTGACTTCTCCTCTTGCCATTGGGTGGACAACTCTGGGTGCTTTTGGTTTGAAATCCTAAGTTCTGAGAAGGACACAGCCTCGTTTTATCAGTAATAAAGTTGCACTATATTTTAGTTTTGATTTGGCTTATTGTATGTTCCTAATTGGCTATAACCCAGAGAGGAAAGAAAAAGAGATTCATGAGCAGCCTCATAGGCAGATTTCTTTCAGTTAAGTGTCATGGCTTTGATATCACAACATAGAGTCCGGAGCAAATTTTCATGAATAAAATACAATTTACATACAGAATAAATGAACCATCTAGGCAATATAGAGTCTAACATCATATTCTAAAATGCAAATGAGATCTTCCTGTGATCTGCATTTTAAACTGTAATTGTCTATGTAAGTCAGGGGCAAATGAGCAAAGAATAATTAAAATGCAGAACACTGTATAGGTAAGTATAGCTGTTCTAACTAAAGGAATCTCTGTTAGGAGAACTGGGAAAACCACAGATAAGAGAATGACAGAGTTGCAAGAACTGTCCAATCATTTGTCCTAGTAACCCTTAGAGAGTACTTCACTCGGTAGTATACTTAGATCAAATTTGCTTTCATCCAAGACATTCTTAACTTACTTTAGTCATATACTCATTGTGATAACCCTATTATCAGTAGTGTTTCCTAATAATCATTAGCATTTCCTAATAATCGTTAGCATTAATGTATTTATAATATTATTAAATAAATTAAATGATAATAATTATAATTATTAATTCATACGGTTGTATTTAGTGGCAGAATTGGGATCCCAACCAAAGCCATCTGATTCCAGAGCCCATGCTCTTAAGACATGGTCCTCACATTGATGATGGGGATTTTTGTGGAGCAGGCTGTTTGCTTGAGAAGGTGCATGGGCTTTGCAGTCATATGGATCTAAATTCAAACCTGGGATCTGTTTCTCATGAGCTGCATGATTTGGAGGACCTCATTCATGTAGCTATTCAGTCCAGTTTCCTCATCTTTAAGTTGTGGGTAAAACACATAGCTCATAGGGTTGTTTGGAGGGTTAAATGAAGTGAAATGAGAGCATCACATACAGCGCCTCCCACACGGTAGGCACCCTGTCAGGAAAAGCTATTTTTATAGTTGCTGTATTCACATAGCAATAGAGTGCACTCCAGTTCAAAGTAGTAATATGTTAACAATTGCCTGGTTAAACTTGGCTTGAATATCTGAAATGTAACTGATTTTTTAAAAATTAAAACTGAAATTTATAATTTGTAGACATAGGAGTTGAGAATCCATGCAGATTGGTTTATCGCAGCTCTGGTACCCATGTGGACCCCAGCGGGGGCATGAGGTCGTGGGCGAGGGTCACAGACATGATCAGTGGAGGACACAGAGTCACACATCAAAAGACGTAGAGAACTCAAACCAGAAACAGGGAGTTCCTCATATAACCATGTTGTAAGCAGTTTATCCTATCATGTGGTATCACCTCTTCCTCAGGGAATACTTCTGTAGGTTTTATGTATTGCCAAGTTGGATAAATCCAAGCAGTTATGTTTAATACAAGAAACTCATACTTGTTTAATTCAGTTATTTACAGTCACTTCCTGTGCCTGGAGTAAAAAGGTGCAATGAACAGCATCCCCAGAAACATAGACCAAGGCAGGGTGTATTTTTGCTCCCATGTTTTGCCTTTTATATTGGGGTTCTGGGTAAAATCAGGATCAAAAATTCAACTCTCCATTATAGAGTTTTCTTTTATTATACCAGCTATCATTTATACAGCACTTTTGCATGCTAGGTGATTCCCTATTCTTCTATTTTTATCTGATTTTTTTTTATTGAAGTGCAGTTGACACACAGTGTTACATTAGTTTCAGGTATACAACACAGTGAATTGACATTGACTGTACTATGCTCACCACAAGTGTAGCTACCATGTGTCACCGTACAATGCTGTTACAATATTGTTCACCATATTCCCTATGCTGTACCTTACTTATTCATGCCATAACATGAAACCTGCACCTCCCACTCCCCTTCATCCATTTTGCCCATCTCCTCACCCTCTTCCCTCTGGCAAACACCAATTTGTTTTCTGTGTTTATTGGCCCGTTTCTGCTTTTTCCTTTGTTCATTTGATTTGTTTTTAGATTCCACACATAAGTAAAATCATATGGTATTTGCCTTTCTTGGTCTGACTTATTTTACTTAGTAAAATACCTTCTAAGTCCATCCATGTTGTTGTAAATGGCACAATCTCATCCTTTTCCAAGGCTGCATAATATTCCTCTGTGTGTGTGTGTGTGTGTGTGTGTGTGTGTGTGTGTGTGTGTGGTGTGTATATACACCATATCTTCTTTATTCTTTATCTATTCATCTGTTGATGGACTTGGGTTACTTTCATATCTTGGCTATTAGAAATAATGCTACAATAAACATAGAAGTGCATGTATCTTTTTGAATTAGTGTTTTCATTTTGTTTGGGTAAATACCCAGTAGCAGAATTATTGGATCATATGGTAATTCTATTTTTATTTTTTGAGGAACCTCCATACTGTTTTCACAGTGGCTGCACCAATTTGCATTCCCACCAGCAGTGCAAGAGGTTCCTTTTTCTCCATATCCTCACCAACACTTGTTATTTCTTGTGTTTTTGATTTTAGACATTCTGACGGGTTTAAGGTGATATCTCACTGTGGTTTTGATTGCATTTCCCTGATGAATAGTGGTGTTGAGCATCTTTTCATATGTCTCTTGGCCATCTGTATGTCTTCTTTGGAAAAATGTCTATTCAGTTCTTCTGACCATTTTTTAATCAGATTTGTTTTATTTGTTTTGGTGCTGAGTTATATAAGTTCTTTATGTATTTTGTGATATGAATCCCTTATCAGATATATCATTTGCAAATATTTTCTCCCATTCAGTAGGTTGGCTTTTCATTTTGTTGATAGTTTCCTTTACTGTGCAAACCTTTATATTTTGGTGTAATCCCAGTAGTTTACTTTTGATTCCTTATTCTTTTAGATTTGTTTCTAATCCTTTCAGAAAGCTCTTAGGGTACCGTTAGGGAACCTAAGGTTTAGGACATTAATTATCTCACATGGGTTACACATCTGGCATCAAAGTAGCGAAGTCTGTGCCCTGCTCAGTATGCCATGCTTCCTTCTACATGCAGCTGATGAACAACAAACACTTTGACCTATCAGTAAGACTTCAAAGTTATCTAGAGCTTGCCACTGGAGTCCTCTATGAGCTGATCTAGGTTTCTGCTCATATTTCTATAGCACATTTCTCATAGGCAGGTAAAACAAATGGAATCAGAGTATATGTTTCCAATTCTCTGTCTTCCTCCCCATATCTCTGGGTGGGGGGAGAAAAAAACAACAACAAAGAAAACCTAAACAAATAAAACCCACATGATGGTATCATCGAAGGGGCTAGCATTAGAAATTCAGAGACTTTATTAAGTTATATTTTCTTAGCATCAAAATATCTTGTCTATTTGATCAAAACTTTTACCAGTTCACTAGAAAAAATTACCTAAAGCAGCTGTTTGTCAGTTAATCATCTAAATATTTGCTAACCAGATATTGGTGTGTTAGAAGGGGAACGCTATAATCTCAAAGACTTTTATCTTGTGTCTACACAGACTATTACTTTTGGTTCTCTAAATCAAGATGAAGGCCTCTACTTGGAAGAAAGATTAGAGCAAAATAAAGCCAAAATTTTTTTATTCTAAAAGTTAATTTCTCTAAGCAAATTCTCTCAAGTGGAAGGAAATCTGTTGAGTGGTCACTGTGAAAATTTATTTAATATGATCCTTTATTTTTGACTTAGCACCTCTGGCATATATCTAGATACCTTTTTTTTTTTTTTTAATTTGGTAAAAGAAAGAAATGGTGAGTGGTTTTAAAAAAAAGGGATAACAGAGGGGCACCTGGGTGGCTCAGTCGGTTAAGCATCCAACTTGGTTTTGGCTCAGGTCATGATCTCATGGGTCGATAGATCCTTACATTGGGCTCTGTGCTCAGCAGGGCGTCTGCTTGAAGATTCTCTCCCTCTGCCCCTCCCACAGTTCTCTGTCTCTCTCTCAGATAAATAAATAAATCTTAAAAAAAGGGATAACAAAAAAAACACCTGTTCTGTTTAATTTTAAAAATGATACATTTTTATGTTTATTTTTTAAAACCATGCAAATGGAAAAACACATAGTCTAATTTCATTCACTCACTATGGAAGTTTCAATGAATAGAGATTCTGAGCATAAAAATATACAATGCTATTCACCTGGACTAAGCTGTGGTCTGAGTTCCATAGCATCCACCTTGGGCCATTATGGAGAATGTGGCTTATGTGCAGAATTCCAACCCACATCACTGAAGGTTGTGCTTTTAAAACAACACTATGATGTTGGGGAGAGGAATTTGAGACTACAAGGGAAATTAAGGCCTCTGGTAAACCCATGAAAGCTGTTAGGGAAGTCCATCTGGGGACTTTTGACTGCCCCCATGCTATTTTCCTTCCTCTGATTTCTCACTAAGGAACTCTTGTTTCCCATTCTACAGTCTTGCTGGAAACCATCAATCAAGATGCCACTTTTCCCCCAGTGAATTGTGTACCTGTGTTCTAAGCTCTGGTTAGCTAGTATAGTTCCCAGAAAAGTAGGTCGTAAGGGGCAGCTGGGTGGCTCAGTCAGTTAAGTGTCTGCCTTCAGCTCAGTCATGGTCCCGGGGTCCTGGGATTGAGCCCTGCTTTGGGCTCCCTGCTCTCTCTCTCCCCCTGCTGCTCCCCCTGCTTGTGCTCTCTCACTCTCTCTCTGTCAAATAAACAGATAAAATCTTAAAAAAAAGCAGGTCCTAAATCATTTGATCCAAACATGTATTCCGTAGGCAGTTCACCTAGGAAAATTTCATTATTTCCTTCTACCTCCCCCAACCCCATTACTGCTTCGTTAAGGAATGTTTTTCATCCTTCCCTTTGATTCTATGAGAGACCTCAAATTCTCAGTGTGCTCTTTTAAATCTCTCTTTTTTTTTAAAAAAAAATATTTTATTATTGTTATGTTAATCACCATACATTACATCATTAGTTTTGATGTAGTGTTCCATGATTCATTTTCTGCGTATAACACCCAGTGTTCCATGCAATATGTGCCCTCTTTAATACCCATCACCAGGCTAACCCATCCCCCCACCCCCTTCCCCTTTAGAACCCTCAGTTTGTTTCTCAGAGTCCATAGTCTCTCATGGTTCATGAGATCTTTCTTTTACTTTGATTAGTCAGATTTAGTCTCTGTTGCTTGCAACCAAAGAACCCTTACAAACACAACTTTTAAAAATTTATTTAAATATACAAGGATACACATTAAATAAAAAGCTACAGCATTGCTATTTTATGTATTTATAATACATAATTGCTATTGAAATAGCAATAATACAATGGTCATATTAATTTTTAATGTTCATCTGTTAGTCCTTGGACAGATTTCAGGATCTCTCTCTCTTACCAGTTTCAATGCAGTTGACTTGGGAGATAGACATGAACAATGCTGAGTTTTCAGGTTTTGAGAAAGAACAGTTAGAGGCTGAAGGGTACTGGAGAGAAGTTTATTAAGCTGCTTTAAAGTATAGATTGAGATAAATAGTTACATATACATTTATTTTGTTTTGTAGCTAAAATGCAAAAAGACCCTTTTTTTGAAAAGATTTTATTTATTTGACAGAGAGAGACACAGTAAGAGAGGGAACACAAGCAGGGGGAGTGGGAGAGGGAGAAGCAGGCCTCCCACGGAGCAGGGAGCCCGATGCAGGGTTCAATCCCAGGACCCTGGGATCATGACCCGAGCCGAAGGCAGATGCTTAATGACTGAGCCACCCAGGCACCCCCAAAAAGACCTTTTTTTATACCTGATCCTTCATTAAGTGTTTAACATCTAAAATATTGACTTGACAATTAAATAAATTACCATCTTGATCTTTTGGTTCTTCTCACAGTTGAGGAAAGGATATAGAAATATAAATCCCCACCTGGAAGAATTTCACTGAAGTGTAATTTGGGGAGAGGTTACTATATATATTTCAGTACTCAAATGCATTTCTGGACAAACCATATAAATTTTTAAAGTCATGTTTATGGGCCTCTGTTGCTGGGCGAATCATGGAATTGGCTCAGGAGATGTTTTGTCCCCTTCACTTCAGATTTGGGCCACTTATATCCCTTTCTCACTACAAGCGATCAGAATTCACATGGAACATGGGTTTTCTCTTTATCCGGGGGAAAGAGACATAATAGTTGAAGATGTCTGGAAGAGATCGCATTCTCTCCCACAGAAGAATATGTAATGGTATAATTTCAGATATAATGATACCTGTGGAGGCTTTGCATTTTAGAAAACAGAGAGAAATTTACATGCGGTAGGGAACCCCTGACTATTGATATCCATAGGGCACTTTGTTTTGGGGAAGCTCCTAATTTTATTCTCGCACCAGTCTTGGGAATCAGATTCATTTTAGAAATGAAGAAACTGAGGGTAAGGATTTAAGTGAGATTCACTAAATTGCCCCAGATGGGAAATGTAGTAATTTATATAATCTTTCCCTTTGTCACCAGAACCCACATTCTTTGCATTAGAACACAGTGCCTTTTTTTTTTTTAATTTTTTTTTTTAATTTTTTTTTATTCTTATGTTAATCCCCATACATTACATCATTAGTTTTAGATGAAGTGTTCCATGATTCATTGTTTGTGCATAACACCCAGTACTCCATGCAGAATGTGCCCTCCTCAATACCCACCACCAGGCTAACCCATCCTCCCACCCCCCTCCCCTCCAGAACCCTGTTTGTTTTTCAGGGTCCATCGTCTCTCATGGTTCGTCTACCCCTCCGATTTCCCCCGCTTCATTCTTCCCCTCC
>NC_138370.1:165624340-165635098 GCF_054177405.1 Leptonychotes weddellii | reverse complement strand
TTGGATGTCTTCTTTGGAAAAATGTCTGTTCATGTCTTCTGCCCATTTCTTGATTGGATTCTTTGTTCTTTGGGTGTTGAGTTTGATGAGTTCTTTATAGATTTTGGATACTAGCCCTTTATCTGATATGTCATTTGCAAATATCTTCTCCCCTTCTGTCGGTTGTCTTTTGGTTTTGTTGACTGTTTCCTTTGCTTTGCAAAAGCTTTTTATCTTGATGAAGTCCCAATAGTTCATTTTTGTTCTTGCTTCCCTTGCCTTTGGCGATGTTTCTAGGAAGAAGTTGCTTCGGCTGAGGTCAAAGAGGTTGCTGCCAGAACACAGTGCCTTTCTAAATGCTCTTTAAGCCAGGCTGGCTCAGCAAGCCTGTCACAGCATAGTTCCTCAGTTCTCCTCCTCATCTCTGTCAGCCAGGCCCTTCATAATTCTCAATTCATTTTATAAAAGAAAAAAGAACAGACTCCTGTTTTGCACATTTTTAGCCAAAAGTGCCCTATCCCCTTTTACAATTTATCTTGTTATAGGTGAGAGAACATGAATACATAAGTACTAAACCTCCAGTCTTCAAACTAACCAAAACCGTAGAGGAGATGAGAAATATAAATACCAAGTTACAATTTCAGTGAACCATAGAATTCAAGATTGGAAGGAATCTTAAATTGTCAGATTCAATCTTGGTTATTTCTGAAGTTACACTGTATAATAGGTGCTTGCATAAGACTGATGTTGTTTCAGAAAATTGTGTGCCACATAATCACAGTGGAGATTTATTCAGTGTTTCCCATTTGTGCCAAATAGTGTTATAAGTGAATTACCCATATAGTCCCATAATAATCATAGCCCCTTGTTTGTGTGTGTGTGTGTGTGTGTGTGTGTGGAGAGAGAGATTCACAGCCTATATTAATCCATATAAAACCCATGTAGTCTTCACAATAACTCTTTGAAGCATTTTTTAAATTATTCCACTTTAGAAATGAGGAAACAAGCATAGGCTTATTTATTTTTTATTATTTTAAAGATTTATTTATTTGAGAAAGACAGCACAAGCGGTGGGGGGCGGGGGCAGAGGGAAAGAATCTCAAGCAGACTCCCTGCTGAGCGCGGATCCTGATCCCACAACCCTGAGATCAAGACCTGAGCCGAAATCAAGAATCAGACACTTTTTTTTAAAGATTTTATTTATTCATTTGACACAGAGAGAGACACAGTGAGAGAAGGAACACAAGCAGGGGGAGTGGGAGAGGGAGAAGCAGGCTTCCCATCGAGCAGGGAGCCCGATGTGGGGCTCGATCCCAGGACCCTGGGATCATGACCTGAGCCGAAGGCAGACGCGTAACGACTGAGCCACCCAGGCGCCCCAAGAATCAGACACTTAATGGCCTAAGCCACCCAAGCTCCTGGGATAGGCTCATTTAATTTCCTTAAAGTCACACAGCTGGTAAGCAGTAGTTGGAATTCGAGTGCAGAGGGTGGGCACCAGCTCTGTTGTATTACACATCCTCATTGGATCTGGGGACAGACCGCTTGCCTTCTGCAAGGGTCCTCGCACTGCTCCTGCACCGCAAAGATGATGACTTTGTGAATGATGTTTTCATTATCTCTTCGAAGTTCCTTTTCCTGTTCTATAGGAAAGCTATTGACTTTTATACATTTACTTTGCTATTGGGTAGCTTACTGACCTTAATTATTAGTTGTAATAGCTTTTTAGTGTTGCCTGCTGAGTTTTCTAGGTGTACAATCATAGCATCTACAAATAAGCACGCTTTTTCTTCTTTCATTCCAATTGTTATACTACATATCGGTTTCTTGCTTTAATAGATTGGGTATAATGTAGGTCTTTGTACAAATTAGTTGGAATGATGAAAATGCTGTGGAATTTTGGAGACTCGATAAGGAGCTAAGAAGCTTTTCAGGTATAATGTAATAATAATGGTCTGGCCTGAATAATGGTGTGGTAAAATCAATATCTATTAGAGAGGAATTTTATATTAAAAATTGACTAAACTTAGGGATATGGCCTGGGAAACACTAAAAGTTTTTGAACCTGAAGCATGCAAGTCTAATTGATAATGATCAGGAAATTGACTTTATTTTAATAGCTGCTGAATTCCAGTAATCTGTTCATCTGAAATAGAGCGACTAGAAAAAAATTAGAATTTTCAGTTTATAAACAGTTCTAGGAATGTGTCCTTAAGAGAAATTAACATATATTGCTTTTATTTTTATAGCTTCCCCATAGTCTGATATTTGCTCTAACTACCCAGAAAATATATTTTACAAATTTAACATAATGCTTATCTGGTTTATAAAGTAATCTGAAAAGCAGTATACTGATCCATTTAGCCTTTTAAAACCCTATACTGGTTTTTCAGATTTAGCCCACTTCAGAATCATTAGGAGAGCTCTTCAGAAAGGTTGTTACCAGGAGATGCATATTTTTTTTTTTTTAAAGATTTTATTTATTTATTTGACAGAGAGAGACACAGCGAGAGAGGGAACACAAGCAGGGGCAGTGGGAGAGGGAGAAGCAGGCTCCCCGCAGAGCAGGGAGCCTGATGCGGGACTCGATCCCAGGACCCTGGGATCATGACCTGAGCTGAAGGCAGTCGCTTAACCAACTGAGCCACCCAGGCGCCCCGAGATGCATAATTTTATTAGTTGGGGGCAAAGCCTAGAAATCTACATGTTTAGCTGTCAGTCCGGGTACTCCCGATACTTTGAGAAAACCCTGGTCTTGGGCTTTACAGTTAGTACCTGCGCTTTGAATTTGTGTGCTGTATTTGGTACACACATCCCTGTCATTCACACACTGCATTTCAATACCATCTCGTGCTTCTTTGAACATGGCATGTTGTTAAATTTTTCCATATCCTTGTCCATATGGTCTGACTTCTGAGAGTGTCCTGATTTTCCTACCAGAATAACAGCGAAGTTACCCTTCTCAGCTCTATTTAGATTCAGGAAAGTCTTGGTTTTCTTTCTCAGGGTGGTGAGACCGAGGGTCTGCATGCTCCTCACCAGTGGGGACGGCAGCCAAGTGATTCTTTTTCTAGTGGGACTGAGCAGGAGCACAGGTGATGCAGCAATTCCTGCACGGATAAGGAAGCCTCTAGGGCAGTCCCCAGCCTATGCAAAAATCCTAGCCTTTAGGGAATTTGCTGTCACAACCAAATGAGGATTAAACGAAAGCAAAATTTTTAAAAAGCACTTTTATTACTCCTACCTATTTTGCTTAGCCTCAAGGAGGAGGTAGAACAAAATTTAATATGGCCTACTCTATAAAAATAAAAGAAGATGCTATATTCATGCAAGTATAAGGAAATAAAAAATCTGAATGCGCAGTGCTTTTATCTACCTGAAGTAATTACCTATGAAGAAAAGGGGGAAAGGCTAAAAATATACTACCACTAAAATTTAGGATTTCCATTAACTGCAAGAGCAACAGAGATGGATTAAAAACAGAATAGTGAACCAGAAATATGGATGATACCAAACACCTTGAGCCTGTTTACTTGAAAGTAGGTAGAAATATCCTGCCTGATTTTTGTTCAAAACCCAAATTAAATCTAACTGGGAAGACTGATGAGCCAACACTCTGAGATACTTGGAAAGGAAGGAAGACTGGTGGTGTGTGGCAGGAACTATATATCTCACGAAGAAACTTCTGGAGTTGGGACTGAAATACAAAAAGAAGGTCCCAGTGGTGATTGGTGAGTTGAGGCGACTTACTGCCTCTGACTGCATGAGTGCCGGACTATTACGGATTGGTTCTAGAAGAGCCCCCCTTAGGCCAGATTCTCAGAATTCAACCATGGGCTGTGTATTGCACATCACTGTAATGGCTTATTTATTTAAGAATAAAAAACACAATAAATATACCCTACCACACAAACCCACCCACCCACCCACCAGAATACTGCAGAGCAAGAGAAAGAACATTAGCATCCTGAAGACAATGCTCACAGAAGGTATCCTCAGCTGCGTCAGTCAGTGGCAGCGTCTTTGGGATAAGTTTATACTTCCAGGCCAAATGTGACCGAGGCAGCGCTCATTTGAATGGAGAGTTTCCAAAATATTCATATAGAAATGGTTTCAGTATATTAGAATTTACATAATTTGCAAGATTTTTTGCATTCTCTCTTTTTTTTTTTCCCGTGGAAAGAAAGGGGGAGCCCCATCTCTTCTGATTCCTTGTAGGTGGTCCTGTTGTTCCTTCATGGGAGCAGAAAGGGTGTGATTTTTTTCTTCTTTCAAAGATCGTAAGTGGAGGTTATTGCTCCGCCTTTATTGTGTGTTGCATTCCCAGGACTGCCGCTTCTAGGAGTTTGTGTAAGAGCCCAGCAGGGGGCTTTCATTATCTTCTTTCTAAGTGTGGTCTTCCTTGCCTTCCCCCCTTGTTTCCTTTCTTTCTGCAGGTATCTTCATTTTCATTTCACTGGGATGTCTCTTTGAAAAAGAAGAAAGTAGTGTGCGCCTTTAGAAGTATTTCTCATTCAAAACAGAGATTAATAAATTGAGAGGAAGGAGATGAATCGAGAAAGTTACAACTCAAAACGCTGCAATTGTGGGAGAGAGAAAGGGAAAGAATAGTAGATAGTGTGAAACAATCTGAGGCAGAACACTGAAAACCGCTATTCAGAAATGCCACAAATCGGACGTTCCCTTTCGTCTGTCAATCTCCTATTCTCAATTCTTATATACCATCTCTTTCTCCTGATGCTCAGTCTGAAGTATTTCCTCTCATGAAGAGAATAGAGTTTTTCAAACTCAAGAGCCTAATTAGGAACAAGGTTTTCCATCCTTTCACCATTGCCTTGTAAGTTCAGCTTCTCTTTCCTGCACTATTTACAATGGAGGCATTTATAATAAAGGGTGTCACAGTAGGATTCTGCTGTCATTGGTAGTATCAAAATGAGAGCTGTGGAGAGCAAATAGACATAAGTTCAAGTACTGCAGTGTCTATTCTTTGTGAGTGCTTCTGTCTAACGCACTCACAAGTAGCCACATACCATATTGGGGTGACACCAAGCGGGTTGTGAGGCTCCTCGGCACTGTCATTCCATTGCCACAGCCATATGGGATAAGCCTCACAGTTAGTATTAGGGAAAGGTTGCTCACTTCCAAATTCTGACACCACGCTTATGGGCTGCTTTCATTTAGCCTTCAGGCAGGAGTGCGACGAGAAATGGATGAGAGGAAGGAGGACTTTTCTTGGGAGGGATGTGCAGGATCTTAGTTTTAATCACAGGCAACAGTGCTTCTCACACTTCAGCATGTGTGAGAATCAACCGGAGAGCAAGATTCTTAGACGTTGCCACTAGATGTTCTGCGAAGGAGCCCAGTGATTTTCATTTCTGGTATACTTCTTGTTGATGCCAGAGCTTCCAGTAATTTTCTGGACCACAGTTGGGGCAGCAGGGATGTCAGGCACAATGTTTCTGGGGAGAAAAATCCAAATAGGAGATCTCGGAAATTTTGAAATTATCCTTGACTCTCTCTCACATGTTTCCTACCCCCCTGAGCTCTCTCGCCCTCCGCCACAATTTCCAGTCACTGATCTTATAACTTCCACCCTTAAATTACCTCTTTAGTGCACCCCCACATATCCACCCCCCACTTTAATTCAAACCCGATTTGTTTTTCTCCTGAGTCTTCAATAGTATCTTGAATGACCCCCCAACCTCCACTTCAGTCTTGTCTCAATTTAATCTAGCCTCCATGTAACTTTCTTTTTAAAATAAAATCTGATCAAACTTCCTCTGATTAAAATCCAATGAAGGCCTCCAATTCTGTACGGAGTGAAGTCCAAGCTTCTTAGCATTGCATATTAGTCCTTTCTGATCTCTCCCTCATCCATCTGTCCAGTTTTCTCTCTAGCAGTTCTCCATCCCATCCCCTCAAGCAACGCTTTATTTATCTGACAGCCATGTTGAGCTGCTTGTGGATTCTTGAACAAAGCTATAAATCTCTCCCTCTGAAATATCTTTCATTTTCGATTGGGGGGAATTTCCATTTGTCATTCAAAATCCAACTTGGCATAACTCCTCTGTGAAATTTTAACTTGACCCTTCAGAGCCAGCTGCATAAAACCCTCCATTACATGGTCACTTGTCAACTTGTAGTTATTATTTGCTTATTTTCTTCTCCTTCTAAATAGTATGATTTCCTTGAAAGCAGGGTGCAAAATGTGACTTGTGCAGCGTCTCGTACAATGATGTTTACTCAATTAAGTTGATTTTAAGATGGATCAAATCACATTTGAAGTTTTCCATTCTTCATCTACAGAAGAGAGGAAAGATAAAGGAATTGTGTGGCAGCCTCTAAAATAGGGCTACAGAGTGATGTGATGTCTTTGCTAAAATGAGACAGTTCAGTCAAATAGGATCTCTGTCTTATTAAGAGGCTTATGCAGATCGCTGTAAGGACCACAAACACTTAGAAAGCAGTGAGTGTGTCTATCTTTGTTTCAAACCTTATGCTTTAAGTGCATTGTTTAAATACTCAGTAAAAATATCACCAATTGTATATAGAGTATGCAAATTGCTAATACTTGGGTTATTTATTCCAACTGTGCTGTGCTTTGAAAAACTGTTGGATATCCTTTACCTCATTAAACATGAAGCCTACAGCTAGTCTGAAGATTTACAGGGTATCTATTTTCCTATTAACCAAGAGGAAAAAAATAACCTTTATACAGTACAACACAGCAGAACACTCTCCCGCTAACCTCCTCTCGCATTCTCTGCTTGTATACACGAGACAGAGTCAAGGAAACTGCGGTTATCAACCAGTTATGTTACATTCTTACATTTCTCTAAGGCCAGGGGCAACTCTTAAAGATTTCAAGGCTAAGAGGGAATACAAGTTATAAAACCAAACAATTCTGGCCCTAAGCACTACAAAAATAGGCCAAGGAATATTCATTGGGGTGGGTAGCCTAGACTTATGCTGGCAGAGGGAGGAGAGCAATAGACCAAGACAGAGACCTAAGACAGGTGGGACTTTGAAAAGTGCTGGTTTCTGAAAGGTGTGACCTGGACTTGTGGTTCTCCATATGGCTCCAAGACCATCTACGGAAGGGAAGTCTCCTAGCGAACATGTCACATTTTTTTTTGTTTTCCATAGCCTAAATTCTCATAGATCAGTGACTCACGAATATGACTCACTCTCCAGCTGGCTTCAGTCTATTAAAGCACTTGGCTTTCAACATGAGCTCTGGTCTGAGAGGAAGAGAAGGAAGAGGAGATTGTTGAGCTGATTCTGGGCTCTGATTTTATACGGGACTCAGCTTTGTGCTAGCCATGATGCCACTGCACAGTGTCGTGGGGGAGCATCCTGTTTCCTTTGGTTCCTTTGACCTAGATCCTCTTTCTAAACCGCCCTCTAAACAATCTAAACAATCCCTACTATCACATAATGCAGGAACAAATTCACATTTGCATTTTGACCCAGAAGAGTCCTTAAGGTAGCCCTGATGTTGCCATTGGAGAATACACCAACAATTGTAACCTTTGAGAGTATACTGTGCTCATGGTTGCCAAGGAAATCAAGAGAACAGAGCACGCCTGTTGCAATTTTATTGTCTGTTTCAGGAACTGTAGCCTCCAGATGGAGGAGATAAAATACAGCCTGTGGGTCATTTATGTGATAGTTTTATTCTCTCGCTCCAGATTCTCACCTCTATGCTTGAATCTTGTCTGCATCATCCTTGGGAAGTGGCCATACATTCTAAGCATAAACAACCCTAATGATGGAGGAATTCACTACTTCTAGAGAGAACACTTGCCTAGCTATAGACTCTGATTTTTAATTCTTAGAACAAGTACAATCTGCTTTCAAACTAAAGGTTGTTTGGTATTGGAAAACATTACCAATGCTCCTAGTTCCTTTTTGATGTTATTTCTCTTTAACTTCTTGGTTACTCTCCTCTGAATATTTCCCAAATTTTAAATTTTATTACATTTTATGAGATTTATGTAAAATTCAATGTTGACTTAATTCTTAATGATTAGGTGTTTTATTATGTGTTAATAGATAAAATATAGAAAATTTCATAGTTTTAAGAACATTTAAAGTTTTCCAAACAGAATAAGGTTTTAAATTCTTAGTGTATATATGTATAAAAATATAAATGTATTTATAGATTATGTCTGAATGGAAGAGAGACATATTCTGAGGGCCTCATAGCAAGATTGTCACTTTTCATATGTTAGTTTTTCATACTTTAATGTAGTATAAAACTCTCAAAGCCTTAAGTTGGACTTGTTTTTATTTTCTTAAGTTGGAGTTTATAAATATTTCTGTATATTAGGTTTACCATGCAAGGAACAACCAGAAGGTTGTTTTTTTCCTTTAAAAAAAGAAATATATATATACACACATATCTTATACCTGTATGTTTTTGACCTTAGTAATTAATACTTTACATAACCTGTGTCCATCTCGTTAGCATCATTATGAATCTGGCTACTTGTCATTAGCATACTGGTGACCTTGAACTCTACTGCTTTGTTCCAGGTGCTGATTTAAAGGTGGAACAGAATAGGCTACACTGTGTTAAATCTTCCTGGATAAGAATTTAATTTTTACAAATGAAATATATGTAAATATAATATATGTATATGTGTGTATATATATCTCATGACAAAGTGAAGTTTATCCTAGGAATCTGATGATTGTTCAGCATTTGAAAATTAATTAGTATAAATTATCACATCAACGGTCTAAAGAAGAAAAATCATTTGATCCTCCCAGAAGATGCAGAAAATGACTTTATCAAAATTAGATATCCATTCATGATAAAAACTTACAGCAAAGTAGGAACAGAAGGAAACTTCCTCAACATGATAAAAGGCATCTATAGAAAAAGCTAACTTCTTTTTTTTTTAAAAGATTTTATTTATTTATTTGAGAGAGAGAATGAGACAGAGAGCATGAGAGGGGGAGGATCAGAGGGAGAAGCAGACTCCCCGCTGAGCAGGGAGTCCGATGCGGGACTCGATCCCAGGACTCCAGGATCATGACCTGAGCCGAAGGCAGTCGCTTAACCAACTGAGCCACCCAGGCGCCCGAAAAAGCTAACTTCTTAATGGTGGAAAACTGAATGCTTGTCTATTAAGACAGAGAACAAGACAAGTTTGCCCACTCTTAACACTTTCATGAATATCATACTCTAGGTTTTAATTAATTCATACTGATAGGGAAGAAAGAAGTAAAACAGTCTCTGTTTTCAGACAATATAATTATCTATTTGGAGAATACTAAAGAATTTACAAAAAAACTACTGGAACTAAAAAGTGAGTTCAGTATGATTGCAGGATATAAAGTCAATGTACAAAACTAATCACATTTCTATATATTAAAATTATTTATTTATTTATTATTAATTTATTTGAAATATGAAAACATAGAATTTTTCAAAAATTTCTGGGGTACTTGAACTACTTAATTTTAAGACTTATTATAGCTATAGTATTCAAAGCAGTGTGGTGTTGGTAAAATTACTGATACATAGATCAAAGGGACAGAGTATAGAGTCCAGAAGTAGACCCAAGGTATAAGATCAATGGAATTTTAATGAAGGAGTAAAGGTAATTCATAGTTGAAATGACCATCTTTTCAACCAGTGATCCTAGAACAATTGGACATCCATATACCAAAAGCAAAACAAAAACTTTGATCCTTGAACTTAGAATGGGTCATATACCTAAAAATAAATTCTAAAATTTTAGAAAATAACATAGGAGAAAAATCTTTGTGACCCTGGATAGGCAAAGCTTTCTTTGGTTAGACCACAAGAACACAATAAAAAAATTTTAAAAAATGATATATTGGAATTTATCAACACAGAGAATTTCAAAACTGCTGCTCTTCGAAAGACACTCTTCAGAAAATAAAAATACAAGTTATAGGGATGCCTGGGTACAGTGTCTGACTCTTGGTTTCGGCTCAGGTTGTGATCTCAGGGTTGTGAGATAGAGCCCTGTGCACTCAGTGCAGAGTCGGCTTAAGACTCTTTCTCTTTCTGTCCCTCCCTCACTCTCTCTCCCCCACCAAAATAAATAAATCTTTAAAAAAATATACAAATCATAGACTGAAAGAAAATATTTTTTTATCACATATCTGATAAGGAATCTGTATCTAGGATAAATAAAGAACACCTAGAACTCAATGGGAAGAAAACAAACAATAATTGAAATATGTTTTTGAAAAAATTTTAAACTGATACTTCACCAAGGAAGATATAAATATGCACATATACACATGCAAAAATTCTAAGCATCATTAGTCATGAGGGAAATATAAATTAAAAGCATGATGAGATACTACTGTTAACATGGCAAAGATTTTTTAACTGATAATACATTGTGTTTGTGAGGATAGAGAGCAGTTGGAATGTGCATAATTGGCTGTTGAAAATGCAAAATTGTGCAATAACTGTGGAAAACAGGTTGGTAATATCTTATAAAGTTAAATATCCACTTACCGTCCCTTTCTGGGAATGCATCCACATGAAACAAATAGTTTTTTTTTTTTTAATTTTTTTAAATTTTTTTAAATTTTTTTTTTATTTTTTAAAGATTTTATTTATTTATTTGAGAGAGAGAGAATGAGAGACAGAGAGCATGAGAGGGAGGAGGGTCAGAGGGAGAAGCAGACTCCCTGCCGAGCAGGGAGCCCGATGCGGGACTCGATCCAGGGACTCCAGGATCATGACCTGAGCCGAAGGCAGTCGCTTAACCAACTGAGCCACCCAGG
>NC_138370.1:165611625-165624240 GCF_054177405.1 Leptonychotes weddellii | reverse complement strand
AACAACAAATAGTTTTTTAATGTAAAAATCATATGTAAACATCTGTGTTAACTGTATTCATAATTGACAAAAACTGAAAATAACTGTTGTCCATTAACAGGTGAATGGATAAACTGTGGCACATCACACTATGCAATACTACTCAACAAAGTAAAGGAACCAACTACTGATACTCGCACGATGTGGGTGAATCTTGGCTGTGTTATAGTAAGTGAAAGAAGCTAGCTCCCAAAGGCTGTATACTGTATGATTCCATGTATTTGACATCCTGGAAAATACCAACCTATAGACCCCCAAAATGGATCAATTATTGTCAGAGGCTAGGTGGGGTAAGAGGGAAGGATGATGACATGGGAATGGGGGAGGTTTTTTTTTGCATTAATGGAATTTTTCTATATTTTGATTTTAGTGATTTAGTATGACAATGCATTTGCAAAACTCAGAGCATCTGCTATATACAAAAAATATGAATTTTACTCTGTAATTTATACCTTAATAAAAGATAATTAATATAAAGAGGATTTAAAAAAGAAACATTGCGGACACCTGGGTGGCTCAGTTGGTTAAGCATCCGGCTCTTGATTTCGGCTCGGGTCATGATCTCAGGGTTGTGGGATCAAGCCCTGCATCAGGCTCTATGCTCAGTGGGGAGTCTGCTTCTTTGCCTCTTTCTCTCTCCCTCTGTGCCTCCCCCCACTCCAGTGCACGCTCTCTCTTTCTCTCTAAAATAAATAAATAAATCTTTAACAAATTAAAAAAAAAAATAAAAAGAAATAATGCAAGTCACATAGGATTAAGTTTGAGCCCAGATGATATAGATTGTAAATGTCATGGGATTTTAAAGGAGTGAGTCACTGTAGTGATCAACTGGAAGATCAGAAGGAGTGTATAGTTTTTTATTCAGGTCTTGAAAAAGTCCAATTGGTGAAAGGAGGGAAAAGGGCAAGTTCAGAATGGTGAGGGGAACTGTTTGAACAAAACTGTGGTCACTTTGTGCCATGATGATGTATTTTTCGTTTTGTCTAAAGACTTGGAAAGGCAACCAAGTGTAACAAAAGATTTAAATCCCTGCTTTATTATGAATCAGTTATACGATTTTGGATAAATTGCTCAAAATATTTGATTCTTTATTTTGATATCCTTAGAAATAACAGGAATAATAATTCCCAAGATCCAACCAACCAACCAACCAACCAACCATTTACTTAGCCCCTAAATAATTCCAGATGTGGCTCTAACAACTTCTAGCTGAAGGACCAGGTGTAAGTTACTTAACCTTTCTGAACTTCTTGTCTCTTCTCTAAAAAGAGAATGGTGATGATACCTACATGCTAGGGTTGTTGAGATAATGTGGTCAGTGGTGCTCAGCTTGTTTGTACTTGTTTTATTTTTTTTAAAGATTTACTTATTTATTTGAGGGAAAGAGAACACACATGTCCATGCACGTTGGGGCGGGGGAAGGAGCAGAAGGAGAAGAGAATCTTAAGCAGACTCTCTGCTGAGTGTGGAACTGGATGAGGGGATTGATCTCAGGACCCTGAGACCACAATCCTAAAATCATTACCCGAACTGAAAGCAAGAGTTGGTCACTTAACCAATTATGCCACCCAGCCTCTCCTGTACTGGTTTTAAATCAAATATATACTTACGTGGACACAGGCTGGGCAGGGAGCACACAATATTCAAAGCCAAGAAATGAAGGGAAAATCTGATGCATTCAGGAAACTGTAATAGTTGGATGTAGCTGACAATCAAGCTTTAAGGGAGAGGAATGGTTAGAGAATAGATGAGCACTAGCTAAATCACGAAGAGCTATGTGTGTTCTGGCCTTTATTTTTTCCTAATTATGAGAATAGCAATGGAGAAGTGTGACTTATTTGAGAAATACTTGGGATGCAGAGTTTACGGTGTTTAGTGACAAATTGGGATGGGAAATGAGGGACAAAAAGAAATGTAGGAGAACTCATCCATTTCTGGCCTAAGTGACTGGAATGTTTGTTATGTTAGTACTTACCTACGAAATGAAACTCCAAAAACAGGTGTACATGTGTGCATGTGTCTGTGTATGTGTGTGCATGTGGGTGTGCATATTGGATTGTGTGGAGGGTGAGAATGGTTGAAATTTGATTTTAGAAATGTTGGGTTTGAGGAGGTAATGGGCAACAAGCAGAAATTTTCAATAAGCAGCTGTATATTTTGATCTGCAGTTTAGAAGAGAGGCATGAGCCTGAATTTGTGAATTTTAAGAACGTAGGTGATAGTTGCAGGTACGGAAGTGAAAGAAATAAAATATGTTGAATATATACATTACACAGAGAAGAGAGCTAAATACATAACTCTGGGAAATACAAGTATTTCATGTGTAGGATGAAGAATTGAGTTCAAGGTGGAGACTCAGAGGGAGAGACTGGACAATTCTGACAATAAAAATAGTAAAGGCTAGTTAACATTGAGTGCTTATTATATAATAGACTCTGTGCCAAATAACATGCTATTACGCTCTCACTTTATATATGGGGAAATGAAGGCTTAGGGAGAATAAATGATTCCCAGGGCACACAGCTACAAGCGATGGATGTGGGTTTGAAGCTCAGGATGTCTGACTGCAGAGCTTGAGTTCTTATAAAGTAAATCCAACTTGGAGAGTTGTTAGAAAAGTGGGAAGAGAGAAGGGAGAGTTTAGCTGTGTTAAAACAAAATTTGTACATTTTGCCCTGCATTTAATAACTAGGAAGAGAAGCCATAGGTGATCTTGAAAATAAACATTCCCTGTAGATGGCAGGAGGTGAAGCCAGATTACAGAACATTGAACAGGTGGAGCAAGGACAATAGTAAATATAATCTTAGTGATGATGGCAAGATCACTTTTTCTTTCTTTCTTTTTTTTTTTAAAGATTTTATTTATTTATTTGAGAGAGAGAGAGAAACAGCATGAGAGGGGATAGGGTCAGAGGGAGAAGCAGGCTCCCTGCTGAGCCGGGAGCCCGATGTGGGACTTGATCCCAGGACTCTGGGATCATGACCTGAGCCGAAGGCAGTCGCTTAACCGACTGAGCCACCCAGGCGCCCAAGATCACTTTTTCAATAATCATAGCCCTTTGGGTTTACGGAATAACTTTAAGAAGATGAAGAACTGACCAGTTGGTAGAAAATTTAAAGATTTTTAACAAGTGTGTATGTGCCACATCAGGCTGTGAGGGAAGTAAAACTACTATGTTAAGTAAGACTCCCTTTTTAGCAACAACACCCCCTACTGTCCATTCAAACCCAAATTTTGGGACTGGTTCTTCTGTCCACCTGAATAAAAAAGTTAGCTGAAGTCCAGACTCATGAATCTTCTGTTCACTCTCAGATAATGAAAAGTTCTTTGTAACTTCTTCCCACAAAGGAGTATCAATCCAATCATTAATTTGTCCAGTATAGCATAATGATCAAAATCTTAAAACTTTGTTTGAGGTACAGCTTTCCCATTCCATCTCTTAGCTAGAGCCTGATTCAAGCTGATTACGTGCAGGAATAGTGGCGGGGCTCCAAAGAGTGCTTCTCTTTACGCTACCAGAACTTTTGTTTTTCCAGAGGTTTCGAGCAATGAAACTTGGGAAATTTTCAGCAATGGAGGAGTATCTCTATATAAGGAGCAGGAAAATTCCTTCATTCCAGAAAGTAATGTGAATGAGATGGGTTTGGTGCTCTCTGGGTCTAGGAGCTGTTTGAAAAGTTGACTCATTCACTCATTGAGAAGTTTCCTGGGTTCTTTTTAGACCCTTTTCTCCTCACTGGGAACTCTCTAATCTAATTCTCTAAACAGAGAAGGGTATTAAGTTATTGCCTGGTCAATTGTGACTTTTTCCTAAGCTTGGGTGGCAGAAAATACAATTCTTGTTTTCAGGGGATCTTCTGAGGTCCCTTGCCTATACACGTGTGGGAGAAGGAAACTCACTCTGTGTCGCGTCTGCTATGGGAACCAGCTACTTCGGCTCATCTTCTTAGGCAATGCAGTTGATTCCCAAACTGCTGTTTCCGTGGTGCTGTTTCAAGTGGCCTCTTTAGTCAGCTTGTCCCTCTTTATATTTTTCAGGCAAGAGACGTAAGCGAGTCTACTCTGTTTCCCAAGTTGCCAGGACATATCATAAATGCCCTGAGTCGTCATTGGAAACCCCTTTCCCTAGTTGTGAGGTGAAGGGCAGGAGCTCCCATCCCTGACCTCTCAGGGATAGTAGGACTTAAAACATCCCAATGGCTTTCCTAAAATTCCTCCTTAATCTCCTAACTCTTCAACATTTTATACTTTCTATGTGGAAGAAGTGTTGAAGACTGTGAATTACTTTTGTTATAAAATCTTGGGTAGTCTTGAACCTGAATGTGGAATGATGTGGCTAATTTCTTTAGGTCTTTGCCTAAATTGATTCTAAAATAATTTATTTAAATTGATTATGACTTGAAACTGAGAGGATTTTTGTTCTCATTTGCATGAAGTCCTCTCTAAAAAGAAAAGCATGTTGAAGAAAGAATTCAAAGTACTGACCCATGCCTGGAGATGCTGGTGTTATATCTCTGAATGAATAAATTCAGTTGAGCATTAATTAAAATAGCAACACAGTGAATTAGCACAGCTTTCTTGTGCAACATAATGATCAATAAAGGAAAGACACGGGTGCCTTGGAGAAAAATTTAACCCAAGTGCAAATCTTTTATTCATAAGTTTCAAATTAAATCTGCTTGACTTTTGAAAGCTCCATTCAAACATTAATAAATGTTTTCATATCAAAGGGGGAAAATGCCACACTTCTTTTGTAAACTAAAATGCATATGATTTTACATGTTCCCAAATGAAAAACATGAGTCGAGCACAATGTATAAATGAGAAAAATATTAAAATGAGTTTATTGTAAGCAGAAGCTCCAGCACAAGTTATGTCCACAGTTGCAAGGTGTGGTTATGAACAGTAATCTTTATCATTTATGTTTGTCAAATAAAGAGTATTCTTGACTAAAGAATTTAATTTATGTTAAAGCAACAAATTCAATTCAAGTATTTTACAATCACAAGTGCTAAACAGGTCTCTGTAAAGACCGTTGCCATTAAAGCAAGATTAACGTGGGAAAAAACAATAAGACTAGTCACTCTCTTTATGAACAATAGTTGCTTATAAGGCTGACCTGAGAATGGTCCAAAGAGATCCAGCAAGGCCCCCACTTCCAGTGGTACATTCACACATGTTCTCATAGTTTAAAGCATTATGTTTTACAAAAAGATAAAATGGAAACTTGACTCTTCAGCTCATGGTGCTTGGAATGGCTGATTTTATTCTGTGAAGGCAAAGGACCCTAGTTAAGACCATTCTCAAAATATATGCAGTGTATTCTGTGAAGACTTCCCACTGAAGAACAAACACAGAGTACTTAAGAAAAAAGAATTAAATTACCAAAGATAGCTCCAGTTTGGGAACCAATATAAATTCTGGTTCTCACTTTGGATTGTTTTAAAGATGTACAGATTAATTTCTTAGGCTCCTGGTGAGTCAGCAGTATTTTCTTTTCTTTCTTTCTTCTTCTTCTTTTTTTTTTTTTTTGGTAAAGATTTTATTTATTTGACAGAGAGAGATACAGTGAGAGAGGGAACACAAGGAGGGGGAGTGGGAGAGGGGGAAGCAGGCCTCCTGCTGAGCAGGAAGCCCGATGTGGGGCTCGATCCCAGGACCCTGGGATCATGACCTGAGCTGAAGGCAGATGCTTAATGACTGAGCCACCCAGGTGCCCCATCAGCAGTATTTTAAGTTAAGATCGTGTTAGTATTATCATGAGATGAAAGCAGAAAATAAAGTGAAATAAAATAAAGTCTCTAATTTACAGAATCCTCCCCTCTCCCCGCTATCACAAGGGGAATGGTAGTGATATAAGAGTATTCATAATAGATCTGATTGTGAACTGACTGTATGGTGGCTAATAATGTGAGTTTTGGGAGTCATATGACCAGGATTCTAATTCTGGGTTTACAATTAATGCATTTTCTATAGGCTAAAAATGAACGAGGTTGGTGGAAGGTTATCTTTGCATGAGGAATGCTTTAAAGAAACCCAAAGATGAGGGAGCAGGTGGTGTAACTGAAATCTTAAAGTTGTTTCCTGACACATTTCCACCTTTGGCTTCCATCGTGTCAGATTACACATCCTAAAACATTACTTTGATCATCTCATGTTCTGTTCAGGAAATTACACTTCACTGCTGTTCCTCCAAACCCCCATCTCCCTCCCCACCAAAATTCTAGCCTCTTCAGCTAAAGACTTTCAGTATCATACACCAATCTACTTTTCCAGATCTTTCAACATTTTATATTCTACATAATATTTCTCTGTCATCAAACTAGGTACTTAACTTTGGAAAATCTTAAACATTCTTCCTTTCACTGTTCTTATTTGTCCCTATCTGCATTGTTGCCCCCGCCCCACTCCACCTCCCTTAAATACCAGCTCATAGCCCAAAATCTCACCTCCTTTACAAAGCTGTCTATGACAATTTCAAGATGAAATGAACTCTCCTTTTTTAAAATGTTGGCAGTGCATCCTGGATACCTTTCAGTGTATTTACACATCTACCTTTAGTACCCTAGAAGTGCTGGACTTAAGAGTGCAACCAGAAATCAGTTTACTTCTTTCCTTGTCACTCACTTTGCTACATCATCCCCCCCTCCCTTCCCAGCCCAGTACAGGTCTTCCTTGACTTATCCTTATTGGGTTACCTCCCAATAAACCATCATAAGTTGAAAATATCATAGGTAGAAAATTCACGAAGTATACTTAACCTACCAAACATCATACCTCAGCCTAGTCTACCTTAAATGTGGTCAGCACACTTACATTAGCCTACAGTTGGGCAAAAGTATCTAAAAACACAAAGCCTATATGATAATAATGTTCAATGTCTTAATGTAATTTATTGACTACTGTACTGAAAGTGAAAAACACAGTGGTTGTATGGGAACATAATTGTTGTCAGTGTGTTGGGTGCTTACCCTCTTGATTGCTGGCTGACTGGGAGCTGTGGATCACTGCCCCTGCCCAGGATCACAAGACAGTATGTACTGCATATTGCTCACCTGGGAAGAGATAAAAGGTCAAAATTTGAAGTATGGTTTCTACTGGATGCATATTGCTCTCATACCATCGTAAAGTCAAAAAATCTTAAGTCAAACCATTGTAAGTTGGGTATCTGTTTTTGAACTGATCTATAGCTTTTTTTGGCCATTTTCATATATAAACAAAGTTTCATTTCAAGATATTTTTAAAAGTCCAGTCAGGCCTACATTAAAACTTCAATCTCTTTGCTCTTTGCAGTGCAGTTCTAAGCAGCTCCAGCCAGGTTTAGATGTAAGCTTTCCAAAGAGAGTGTCTGTCACCAAATCCTTTTGCCTTACCAAAGATGCTAGTCAAATTTTGCAAAAAAACCATTCAATATGTTCTGACCTAGTAACAGAATAAGATGGGTCTTTGAAATTCTATAGCTTAGCAAATTAAAGCCTGATGTCAGTATCCCTTCTGACAAGCGCACCAGTATCTCAGTGGAGTACCCTTCTGGCTTTCTACATTTGAGTTTGGGTTGGGGAAACCTAATTAGTATTATTGGAGGGAAAACTAATATGGCACCCATTTCCCAGCTCCTCCCTTGGGACAGAAAGAAGAGAGCGGAATCAATCAATATAATATACCACATTAACTGAAGGAAGGGAAGGAAGAAACCTCCTATGTGATCATCTCATTTCATGCAGAAAAAGCATTTGGTGGAAGTCAACACCTTTTATAAAAACTCAACAAATTAGGCATAGAAGGAAACTACCTCACGAGAATAAAGGCCATATATGAGAACTCACAGCTAACTTCACACTCAATGGTGAAAGACTGAAAGCTCTTCCTCCAAGATCAGGAATGAGACAAGGGTGTCTGCTTTTGCCACTTCTCTTCAGCATAGTACTGGACATCCTAGAAGGAGCAATTAGGCAAAACAAAGAAATAAAAATGAATCCAAATTGGAATGGAAAAAGTTATATTTCTGTTTTCAGCAACATGATCTTATATGTTGAAATCCGTAGAGATTCCACACATACAAAAAACAAAACAAAACACAACCTGTTAGAACTAATAAAAGAATTCAGCAAAGTTGTAGGATAAAAAATCAATACACAAAATCCATTTCATTTCTTTATACTATGTATCATAGTATACACTAACAGTGAACAATCTGAAAAGGAAATTAAAAAAAAAATTTCATTTACAAAGCATCAAAAGGAATAAAATACCTAGGAGTAAACTTAACCATCTAGGCAAAAGATCTATAGAAAACTACAAAATATTAAATAAATTAAAGAAGACATAAATGAATGGAAAAGCATCCTGTGCTGATGGATTGGGAGACTTAATATTGTTAAGGTTTCTATACCACCCAAAACAATTCGCAGATTTACTGTAATCCCTATCAAAATCCCATTAACATTTTTTTTTTTTTTTTGCAAATGGGATTGCAAAATCTACCTTAAAATTCATATGGAATCTCAAGGGACCCCAAAAGGCCAAAACAATCTTGAAAAAATGTAGAGTTGATGGTCTTACACTTGTCAATTCAAAAGTTATTATCAAGCTAAAGTAATCAAAATAGCATGGTTAGTGGTAAAAACCATACATACAGACCAATGGAATAGAATAGAAAGCCCAGAAATAAGCCCTCACATATATGGTCAAATGATCTTCAACAAACATGACAAAACTATTCAATGGGGACAGAACAGTCCTTTCAACAAATGGTGCTAGGAAAACTGAATATCCACATTTAAAACAATGAAGTTGCACACTTACCATACACCATATACAAAAATTAACTGAAATGGGTTAAAGACCTGAACATAAAAGCTAAAATTACCAAACTCTTAGAAGGAAACACAGGTCTTCTGCCCATTTTTTGATTTGATTATTTGTTTTTTGGGTGTTGAGTTTGAGAGGTTCTTTATAGATCTTGGATACCAGCCCTTTATCTGTAGTGTCATTTGCAAATATCTTTTCCCATTCCGTCGGTTGTCTCTTTGTATTGTTGACTGTCTCCTTTGGTGTGCAGAAGGTTTTTATCTTGATGAAGTCCCAAAAGTTCATTTTCGCTTTTGTTCCCCTTGCCTTTGGAGACGTGTTTTGAAAGAAGTTGCTGCAGCCGATGTCAAAAAGGTTACTTCCTGTGTTCTCCTCTAGGATTTTGATGGATTCCTGTCTCACATTGAGGTCTTTCATCCATTTAGAGTTTATCTTTGTGTATGGTGTAAAAGAATGGTCCAGTTTCATTTTTCTGTATGTAGCTGACCAATTTTCCCAGCACCATTTATTGAAGAGACTGTCTCTTTTCCATTGGATACTTTTTCCTGCTTTGTTGAAGATTAGTTGACCATTGAGTTGAGGGTCTATATCTGGGCTCTCTATTCTGTTCCATTGATCAGTGTGTCTATTTTGTGCCAGTACCATGCTGTCTTGGTGATCACAGCTTTGTAATATAGCTTTAAATCAGGCAACGTGATGCCCCCAGCTTTGTTTTTCTTTTTCAATATTTCCTTGGCGATTCGGGGTCTTTTCTGGTTCCATACAAATTTTAGGATTGTTTGTTCCAGCACTTTTAAAAATGTCATTGATCGGGATGGTGTTGAAAGTATAGATTGCTCTGGGCAGCATAAACATTTTAACAATGTTTATTCTTCCGATCCATGAGCATGGAATGTTTTTCCATCTTTTTGTGTCTTCTTCAATTTCCTTCATAAGTGTTCTGTAGTTTCTAGAGTATAGATCCTTTACCTCTTTGGTTAGGTTTATTCCGAGGTATCTTATGGTTTTTGGTGCTATTGTAAATGGAATCGATTCCCTAATTTCTCTTTCTACAGTTACCTTGTTAGCGTAGAGGAAAGCAATTGATTTCTGTGCAACAGACACTTCTCCAAAGAAGACATACAAATGGCTAGCAGACACATGAAAAAATATTCAACATCATTAGCCATCAGGGAAATTCAAATCAAAACCACATTGAGATATCACCTTACACCAGTTAGAATGGCAAAAATTGACAAGACAAAAAACAACAAATGTTGGAGAGGTTGTGGAGAAAGGGGAGCCCTCTTACACAGTTGGTGGGAGTGCAAGGTGGTACAGCCATTTTGGAAAACAGTGTAGAGGTTCCTCAAAAAATTAAAAACAGAGCTATCCTGTGACCCAGCAATTTCACTATTGGGTATTTACTGCAAAGATACAAATGTAGTGAAAAGAAGGGCCATATGCACCCCAGTGTTCATAGCAGCAATGTCTACAATAACCAAACTGTGGGAGGAGCCGAGATGCCCTTCAACAGATGAATGGATAAAGAAGATGTAGTCCATATATACAATGGAATATTACTCAGCCATCAGAAAGGATGAATACCCAACTTTTGCATCAACATGGTTAGAACTGGAGGAGATTATGCTAAGTGAAATAAGTCAAACAGAGAAAGACAATTATCATATGGTTTCACTTATTTGTAGAACATAAGGAACAGCATGGAGGACATCAGGAGAAGGAAGGGAAAAATGAAGGGGGGAAATCAGGGGGAGATGAACTATGAGAAACTATGGACTCTGGGAATCAAACTCAGGGTTTTAGAGGAGAGGGGGGTAGGGGGATGGGTGAGCCCAGTGGTTGGGTATTAAGGAGGGTGCATATTGCATGGAGCACTGGGTGTTATACACAAACAATGAATCATGGAATACTACATCAAAAACTAATGATGAGTATACTGTATGGTGACTAACATAACATAATAAAAAAAAAAAAGGGAAGAAGGAAACACAGGGAAAAAGCTTCATGACATTGGTTTTGGCCATGATTCATTGAATATAACACCAAAAGCACAAGCAACAAAAGTAAAAATAGATACATTAACCTACATCAATGTTAAAAACTTATGTGCAAAGTACAAAATCAATAGAGTGAACAGGTAGCCTCTGGAATGGGAGAAGATATTTATAAATTATGTATCTGACAAGGGGTTAATATCCAGAATATGTAGTGGACTCCTAACAACTCAACAACAAAAGCAAACAACCCAATTACAAAATGTATAAAGGACTTGAATACACATTTTTCCAAAGAAGATATGCTAATGGCCACAAAAGACATGACAAAATAATCAACATCACTAATCTACGGAAACATAAAATCAAACCACAATGAGATACTACCTCACATCCATTAGGATGGCTGCTCTGAAAATCAAACAAAGAAACAGGTAAAAAATACCCCAGAAAATAATAAATGTTTGCAAGGATGTGGAGAAATTGATACCCTTGTGCACTTTTGGTCAGAATGTAAAATGATGTAGTCACTCTGGAAAATAGTATGGGTTTTTTTCACAAACTGAACAAAAAATTACCAGGCAATCCATCCAGTTCCACTTGTGGGTATATACTCAAAAGAATTGAAAGCAAGTTCTTAGAGATATGTTTATAGCAGTGCTACTTGCAACAGCCAAAAGGTAGAAGCAACCCAAGTGTCCCATCTGATGAGTGGATAAACAAAA
The DNA here is from genome assembly GCF_054177405.1 of Leptonychotes weddellii. Taxonomy (NCBI): domain Eukaryota; kingdom Metazoa; phylum Chordata; class Mammalia; order Carnivora; family Phocidae; genus Leptonychotes; species Leptonychotes weddellii. Next base: position 165,612,667 of record NC_138370.1, on the reverse strand, counting down.
TGTGATATTAAAGATAAAATTATTCTGACACTTGTTGAAACAGTAATGGAGACTTAAATTCAAGACTACTGCAATAGGAGCATTTCAACAGGGAAAGAGATCAGGAATATAGGGACAAGTGGGGATTTATAGTCAATGAGCAGAGTGTGGTAGTCAGTGAATTATGAAAGAGGAGGCATCAAGGGAGGGTATTCTTGCTAAGCCAATTTAGACTTAGCAGGATTCATGCTGAAAGGAGGCCAAGGGCTAAAATATCAGGGTGGGGGATGAGGAACTTAATCAGATATCAAGAGTGATAGGATATCAAGAGTTGAGTATTATCTCCATATTAACTTAGCAGGATTCTTGCTAAGACTGGGCTGTGCAGCCTGAGCAAGGACAGAGGCCAAGGTTGAGGCCTATTTGAGAAGAGGGCTCAGAGGAGCCTAAGTAAAGTTTGGTGAAGGCAAGAGTCTTTGTTAGTGGTATTGTGAAAATTATTAAAGGGAAACCTCACTAAAGTGGAGTTGGGAGCCTAGGAGGAGCCATACCACTTGACATCAGTTACAGGAAGAATTGTCAGTTACAAGACCTCACCAGAAGAATCATCAAAGGAAAGGAATCATCAGTTATGAGACCTCAACAGGGAAAGATGTATATTCCATCTCCTACAAGGAGTCAGATACCCCTAGCCAATGAGAAAATGTCATCACCCTGAACTCCAGTGGACTTTCATTCAAATCAATCCCTCACAACTTTCTCTTATTTCTTCCTAAAATAATGTTTCTCTCCTTTGTTTGTTGGACTTGCCTATGATTTTGCCATAGCTTGCTTGCCCCAAATTGCAATTCTCTGCTATACTCAAATAAACCCATTTTTTTCTGGTAGAATAACTGACATTTTTTTTTAAATTTTATTTTATTATGTTATGTTAATCACCATACATTACATCATTAGTTCTTGATGTAGTGTTCCATGATTCATTGTTTGCATATAACACCCAGTGCTCCATTCAGTATGTGCCCTCTTTAATACCTATCACCAGGCTAACCCATCCCCACCC
>NC_138370.1:165587893-165611125 GCF_054177405.1 Leptonychotes weddellii | reverse complement strand
TATCTCCTGTCCTGAGCTGCTTTCAGGATTTTCTCTTTGTCTCTGAGACTTGTAAGTTTTACTCTTAGATGTCGGGGTGTTGACCTATTTTTATTGATTTTGAGGGGGGTTCTCTGTGCTTCCTGGATTTTGATGCCTGTTTCCTTCCCCAAATTAGGGCAGTTCTCTGCTATAATTTGCTCCAATATACTTTCTGGCCCTCTCTCTCTTCTTCTTCTTCTGGGATCCCAATTATTCTAATATTTTTTCGTCTTATGGTATCACTTATCTCTTGGATTCTGCCCTCGTGATCCAGTAGTTGTTTACCTCTCTTTTTCTCAGCTTCTTTATTTTCCATCATTTGCTCTTTTATATCACTAATTCTCTCTTCTGCCTCATTTATCCTAGAAGTTAGAGCCTCCATTTTTGATTGCATCTCACTAATACCCCACTCCTCAGTGAGCCCCCAGAGAAAAGCAGTCAATCACTCCTGTCTCCCCTGTCTCTGGCCGCACTCTTTGCTCATCTGGCCTTTGACCAAGCATTTCTATCTCTGGCACACGACCACATTTGGATCTCCAAACCCAGCAGATTCCTTGGGTGAGCTCCCTTGCCGCTTCTCCCGGGGGAGGAAGGGGAGTCTCCCCAGATCTGCCATTTGTTGGGTCCCTGCTTCCAGAAAGTGGTCACTTTTCTGTTCAGAGAGTTGCTGCTATTCTTTTCTTCGATCTCCTGTTGAGTTCGTAGGTGTTCAAAATGGTTTGATCCCTATCTAGCTGAATTCCCGGGACCAGATGAAATTTAGGTCTCCTACTCCTCCACCATCTTGCTCCTCCTCTGACAGTTTTATATTTTAGGTTAATAGCAGATACATATAATGGAATATTATTCAGCTTTAAAAGGAAGGAAATTCTGATACATGCTTTAGCATATATGAATCTTGAGGACATTATGCTATGTGAAACAAGCCAGTCATAGGAAGACAAATATAGTATGATTCCACTTATATGAGGTACCTAGAGTAGTCACATTAATAGAGACAGAAAGTAGGATGGTGGTTGCCACGGTCTGGGGAGAAGGGGAGGTGAATAATTCAATGGGTATAAACTTTTAGTTTTGTAAGATGAAAGAGTTCTTTAAGTTGGTTGCACAGCATTGTGTATGTACTTAACACTACTAAACTGTACACCTACAAAGGTTAAGATAGTAAGTTTTTTGTTACATTTAATCATAATCACAAATAAATTTATTCTTCAACAGTGTACATGCTTCTCATTGCTATCCATCATCAGTTAGATTTTAGAAATTTTGAGCCTTAGACCTATTACTTTAAAAGTCATCATATGTGACCTACATTGAAATTTATTGCATTGAAATGTATTTACTGTAACTGAATCTTCTTAATTCTGATTGCTTTTTTTTAAAAACAACATCTGTTGGAATACTTTAATCAAATATTTAATGAATGGAATCCATGAAACTTCAGATTTTGACACTTTCATTGAATTATAATTATTGAAAACAAAGCTTGCAAATGAGAAGTCAATGACATTAATCACAACAAAATCAAAGTAGGAATTTAAACAAATTGAAGAATGAGTGCTCAAATATGTGTAAGATACAATTTTGAAATTCCCTATTTGTGCTTTGGAACATCTTGACTTGGTAAAAAAAATAAAATACATATACATATATATATATATATATATATATATATATTCATCAGAGGGGTGCCTGGGTGGCTCAGTAGGTTAAGCGTCTGCCTTTGGCTCAGGTCACCATCCCAGGGTCCTGGGATGGAGCCCTGCATTGGGCTCCCTGCTTAGTGGGGAGTCTTCTTCTCCCTCTGCCCCTCGCCCCACTTATGCTCTCTCGTGTGCTTTCTCTCTTTCTCAAATAAATAACTAAACTCTTAAAAAAATCTTCATTGGAGTTGTTATTGGTTGAAATCATATTTAATAACAGAATGAAACAAATTGATGAGGCCTAATTTTACAGGGTGTGATTTTGAAACATTAAAAAATTTGAATAGAGAAATTATTTGATAAGTTTTACCCTGTTAAAATATTTGTTGAGGAAATATATTCTGAATGGAGAATAAAACAATACCTGGGAGAAAATTTGAGTTTTAATTTGTGTAGTTTAACATAGAAAAAATAATTGAAAATATTCTGCATTTTGTAGAATTTACTCTGAATTTTCCAGTTATCTCAGTACCTACAGAAAGAATAGTCTCTCAAATACAAATATCAGAGTCTACATAGAGGAATTTAAAGGTTTTAGCAGTTTCAAATTTATGAACCACAAAATGTAACTTTGAGACACATTTCAGGCATATCCTCTCTAATAGTATCATTGGACTTCAATTTTTAATATTCTTAATGTATTAAATGGTGTGTCATGGTGGAAAAATGTACATTCTTGGAGATTTATTTCTATTTTATCATGTTGTGAAGTCATATTTTTAAAATTAAATTTTCTGATTCTTTACTGCTGATATGTAATTAAAAAAAACTGGGGCTGGAGATAAGATTCTTGGTTTGGAGATTTTTTTCCACAGTAAATATAAATGTGATTTCATGTTTTCTTCTTGTGAAATTGCATTTGAGAAATCACAGTTTGGGCAAGAAACTACCAAAACACGCCTGAGTGGATCACCTGGGTGTCCCACCTGTTCCTCTCTGCCCCCATTTTGTGACAGCAGTCTCACCTCTCCTTGATAATCATTCAGTAACTTCTGCCAAGATGGTGGTTCCTTTCCTTCAATGCTGGTCCCTGGACAAAGGGTCCCAGTGTGCCCAGGCACCTGTTGTAGCCAGTGGTTCCATAGGACCTTTGCTGTGTCTCCTGAAGAAAATGTGCTCTCTTTGGGTAACAGGGCCTGATGATGTTCCACCTGCCACAGGGGGGCTATCCTCTTTGGCAGCTGGGCATCAAGTGATCCATCTCCAGAACCCCTCACAGTACCTGCTTTCTCAGGCCACTTTCAGTATCAGTGCTTGGTGGTTGGCATCACTGGACATAGATGCTACGATGGGGTTTAGCCTGCAGGGTATTTATTAGGCATCAACTCTTTTGGAAGAGAAGGGAGGAAAACAAAATTGGGTCAAAGGCGACATTGAATCATGTGTAGGGCCTGACAAAGCCTCTCCCAACCTAGAAAGGAGCTCTGAAACAAACACGGACCATCAGAGTTGTCTAATGTTGGGCCAAAATGGTTGGGCCTTAATACCCAAGTAGTGATCAGTCATTAGATGTGGACAGCCCTAAGGAGGGTCGGCCCTGGATCTCTGAAGCTGTAGCAAATCCTGAAGGGACTTATAACTGGAGCAATTAAGAAAGAACTAGGTGGATTACCTCTGTGTCTACCACAGGGATCTAGACTCTGAATTTCCCCTCATTATCTTCAGTGTTTCAGGTTTTTATATTTTGCTCTGTGATTTTTGATATTTCATTTATTCGTTCTAAGATCAGTAATAAAGCTCTCTATGTGGAAGAAGGGGTGGGTGCTGCCTCCACTGAAAGGAGCCAAGAAGACCCTGTAGCTACTGTTGCAGCTCCCTGGACTCTTAGAGCCAGAACTTTCTCCACTCATTCATATTGTGGTTTCTGTCTTGACCATTTCCTAAAACTGTTTGTTGATCATCACCTTTTTTCTGATTTAAAAAACTCCAAGTAATTATTATACTTCTTTTCATTCGTACCCATTTAGACTCCCTGTGGCAGCGCATGGGGAAGCTGTAAGGATTGTTCTGAAATTCATTTTAGCTCTTTGAGACTCAGTTTCCTCTTCTGAGATTTTACTCCATGAGGAAATCATTCTCTATTGTGATTATTTCTAGAACTGCCTACACAAGAAAAAATGGCTTGATAGATAACTGCAGTGCATCATTGTTAGGGGAAGAAAGTTTCCAGAATCCGACTTGAGTTTGAATCTCAGCTGTGTTGTTTATCAGGCCTAAATGCTGGGTGAATGATTTAATTAAAATAGGACTTAATTCATGTTCCTTAAAAAGTGTTTTTAAATTGCCTTAGAATTTAGTTGTGTTGCTTAGCAATGATTATTTATATATACTACCTTATTTTGTATGGGTTGAACTTGAACTCAGGACTATCCGATTCTTAGAACTCTTTTTTTTTCTACTCCATATAAAAAGGTATTTATTATAATGTAATGGTATTCCAAAAAAATGTTACTGATTGTCACAGAAATTTGAATTTAATATAATTTTCCCATGACACAAAATATTATTCCTTTAAAAATTTTCTGACCATTTAAAAATGTTAGCAAATATAGGTCAACAAGATTTTGTTCAGTTGTACTACATTATAACTGGTTGGAACTGAGGGATGAGTGGAGATGAAAGATAAATGATGTGGGGAGCGAGGAGGACGTAGAGAGACACAGAGATAGAATTGAGACTGACGTCAGAGAGAGACAAAGGCACATATACACAAAGAAGCAGGAAGAGGGAGAGAAAGAGAAGACTTTGGCCTTGTGCTTTCCTTAAAGAATAGTACTCCAAACCAATCCGATTTGCGGGCAAGATAAGCTAACTCTAGCTGACACGTTTGGATATGGATATACTCAAGAAGAATCGATCCCTTTATTTTGTCGCTACCTAGAGTTAGTTTATATTAGGGGTTACCAAACTACAGTGCACCAAATCCAGTCTGCCACCCATTTTGTATGGCCTGCAAGCTAAGAATATTTTTATATTTTTTAGATTACTACAAAAATAAAAATAAATTTTTGTGACATGTGAAAATGAGAGGAAATTCAAAATTCCATCATCATTCATAAACTTTATTGGAACACAAGATATACCCGTTTGTGTAAATATTGTATTTATCTGCTTCCATGCAACAAGACAGAGTTAAGCAATTATGACAGAGACTGTATGGCCTGCAGAGTCTCTAATATTTACAGTCTGGTCCTGGCGTTTGGTGTCTCTTGGTCTATAGTCATACTCCTGGGGGATCCAAATTCTGGTTTATAATTTTCACAAATTTTGGACACATGTGACCCATTTCTAAAGTTTAAGGAAAGCCTTTGATGAAAGGTGCTGACAACAACTCTTTGAGAAGTGACATCAATAAGGTTTCAGAGTCAGCAGGTGTAGGAACAGTTTCCTGCCTGCCATGTGAGCCAAATTAGTAAACATCCAAATAGGTTACACTCTGTGTCTTGCTTTGTGCCTGGAACATCTTGGCAATTATCAAATAGCTTCATTAAACACACTCATTCTCTATCATACACTTCTAGCTTTCTGTTTAATTGTATTTTTGCTTTTCTCTAAAGACTTCTGTAGATTCATCTGCTTATTTCTAACATCTTGCTGAGCTGTACCTGGAGGTTAACATTTAGTTAAATGTCAGGGTGGGTCAAACCACAATTTAAAAAAATATTATTACAGAGTTTTTCCAAAGAGCTGTGGGGGTCTTCATTCAACACGTGCTGTATCCCAAATTAAGCTTTCTTTTGCCTTGTTTCTAAGGATTTGTTATTTATTTATTTATTTTACTGATTTCCTTTTTTGTGTTTTTTTTTTTTCTTTCTGTGTTTTTTTCCTTTCATTGATCTTCTTGGTTACTCCTTCAGGTGTGTCCCTTCTTTTTCTTTATAGAAACAAAAAGTAAAACAGTAGAAAAAGAAAATAATTTTTAACTGATTTCTTTTTTAAAACAGCTTTATCAAGGTGTAATTGATATACAAAGAACTGCATATATTTAATATATACAATTTGATGAGTTTGGACATATGCAAACACCTCTGGTATCATGACCACAATCAAAATAAGATACATATACAACACCTTCCAGAATGTTCTTGTGTCCCTTTGTTTTTTGTTTTCATCTTTTCTTTTTTATGAGTTGTTGTTCAGTGGGTATTAAGTTTCAGTAATGCTAGATGAATTAGTTCTGGAGATTTGTGGTGCAGCATATTGCATCTAGTTAACAATATGGCATTGTATACTTCAAAATTTGTTAAGAGAGTAGATGTCATGTGAAGTGTTCTTATCAACACACACACACACACACATTCCTGTGATTTCTTAGGTTTAAACAGTAAGGTGAAAGTAAAGGAAGCTTAGGATAATCTAATTTTCTATTGCAATGATTGGGATGAGCACCTCACCCTAATAGTTATTAGAACTTAAATGCAAGTGTCTATATTTTTGCTTGTATCACCTTATATCTTCTCATCTACAAAAGGTTGAATAATGCATCCTTATAAAGGCAATACCTTCATAGCTCATAGTCAAATGGAGACCCAGTAAGTATTATGAAATATCAAATTAGAGAAATCATGGAAAATAATCTTCCTCTGACTAAATCCCAGCTGCATTTTGTCCTGCGCTACATTTTTGTGGACCTGTCTAGATAAATGTATGACTTCACAAGTTTTCTTAAAGTGTCTGAGAAGGACAGGGCTCACTGAGCTGACAGGATCTTGAAACACTTTGACATCAGTTGCTTTGGCTACTTTCACCTGAGTCAATTTTTTATAACCTGATATTAGTTGACATCATGTGTGAATATATCATGGGGAGAAATAGTCCACAAGTTGACATGGTCCTGACCCAGAAACTTCTCTGGGAGCAAGAATTCCACTTGAATCCATCTATTGCAATTGTTTTCAACCTAAGGAGTAAATGTGTTGACATATATACACTTGTTCACCCAGCCATCATTTATTGAGCACCAGCGATAAGTTAAGGTCTCAGATATAATGATGAATTAAGACATCTTTAACCCCCTCAAGGTGTTCAGAGTCTGCTATAGAGACAAACTTATAAATCATACTACAAGGGGATGTAACACGCACTATGACAGAAGCATGTACATGTGAAGAAAGAAAGATTCTCAGAGAAGGGAGAATTGTGCTAAGAACCCAGGGATGTGTAGGAGTAACCAGGATAACAAGGACATCCAATTCCAGACAGAGAAGGGTGGGTAATATGTGGTTTCTAAAGATCTCTCCTGAGATCATGAGCCATACCTCATGGTGTTCCTGCCTTTGTGCAGTCCCTAGTCCTTGCATCTGGGCTGGCCCTTTGATTCACTCTTGGTCAGGCAACTGTGGCAGAATTGGTGCTGTTTAACTTCTGAGGCTAGATCCTAAGAAACCTTACACTTCCACCTGGCCCCCTCAGAACTCTTGCTTTTAGGGTGTTCCCTCTGGTAACCCATCTCAGAAGAAAACCTACTTGAAGCCCCCATGTGGTGAGAAGCCTGAGCCCTGGGGAGACACTCCCTGGGGAGATACTTAGTGAGGGACCTTAGTCCATAACCATAACTATGGTATCAGTTCCTTCCTTTCTTCCTTCATTCACAAAATATTTAGTGAAATGGTTCTTTCCTAGATTAGATTGATGGATGGATGGATGGATGGATGGATGGATGAATGGACAGATAGAAAGAATTGACCTTCAGTTTTTCAGTGACCAAAAAACATGGGATGCATACACAAAGATAGCCAGTTATACCAGTTTTGATTTTTTTCCAAAAGAAAACATAAAATTGAAGCTTTTTCCAGCAATCAAAAAAGGCATTTCTCATATGAGATGACACAAAAATAATAAGAGGGGTCCTTAACAATATCTTTAATTCATCTTTCTTACAGAGAAAACAATTCAGATGTTTTCTGAAACAAGTAAGAGACAGCCCCTACCCTCAATCACTTATGCAATAGTGTAAGAGGTATAACCATGAAACACGGCAATCTTTGTGATATAATTGTTCTGTAGTGAGCATGTTTGGGTGCTATCAAAACAAAAAGGGTATGTTTTAACACAGCTGGGTCCCAGTGGGTTAAGTTCTCCCTGTGGACACACACCTGCTATGGAAATTTGGCCACCCTGTTGTGGGATGTGCTGGAAGCAACTCAGGAGCAGATATGGACTGGGTAGATTGGCAAGGCTCTTAGGTGCCCATTTAATGACTCTAGATAGGGCTGTGGGAGCAGGAGAGAGAATGTTTCATGGCAACATAGGACAGGATATGAGCACCTATCTCAGGATACCTTAGAAAAGGCTGACTTCTTCCCAGATGTCTTGGCCTGCCTCTTTAAGCACAAAGTCAGAGAGGTGAGATAAATGTTATTTTAAGGATTTCCCCTGCAAAGAAGAAACTGACATAGTCTTCCATTTTAATTAGTTACTGTCTTTGACAGACATCAGAAATATTATTCAGGGTTGCTATGCTGTATATAGTGACATTAGGAAAAGCAAAAGGAATAAGAAAGAGTCTTTCCTGACAGTAGTAAAGGAGGGCTAATTAAGATATGCATGAGGGAGAGTAGGAGTAGTGGTTAAGAGAACAGACTCTGAAGATGGATTTGGTGGGTGTGAATACTGACACCACTACTTGCTAACTCTATGACCTTGAAGGAGTTAGTCTCTGCCTCAGTGTCCTCATTTGTAAAATGGAGATAATTATACATAACTTGTGGAATTGTTGAAATGATTAAAAGAATTCATATAAAGTGGTTGGAACACAATTGACACACAAGACACTCAATATATATGTAAATTGCCATTATTGCTTGCTTAGCATATTAATAATAGCAGTGTCTTGGATACCTTTCTCTTATCATACCTATCCCTATCTGCCTGCCTGCCTATCTCTCTCTCTGGCTCTCTATCATCTATCTATCTATCTATCTATCTATCTATCTATCTATCATCATCATCTATCATCTATCTATTCTATCTGACTACCCATCTATCTGAACCATTTATCTATTTTTACACATAGATATATAATCTCCATCTCATAGGTGTGCCAATTAAGGCACAGAGAACTCTCAGCAACTCTGCCAGCAGATCTGATTCAGTTATTTTAACTGAAAAACAAACAACAACAACAACAAAGAACTGGTCCAGAATATATCAGTCAAGTTTATACTGAGGTTAATTTCACTAACTGAGTCTGAAGACACAAGCTAAATGTGTCATGAACTATGTTTAAAACACTAATCTTTCAGTAGCAGCCACCCCCTTGCTTACTAGTCTGTTCTTTTAAGGGGTGCACTTTGCATTCACAAATACTCCATGTACTGTTGTATCATGTCAAGCAGTGCTTCTTCATAAGGTAGGGAAAAGAGAAATGAAACCTGGTTCTGGAATGTTTTTAGTCTACACAAATCAAGCACCTGAAACCTCCAAGTTAACAAAACACCCCAGTGGCACATTCGTTTAGAGCATAGGCTCTGCAGTCAGCCTGCCTAGGAATGAATCTTGGCTCAGAAACGTCCTTGCTGTGTGATCTTCAGCAAGTTCATTAACCTCTCTTTGTCCAGATTCTGTGGGTAATCACAGTTCCCACCTCACAGGGTTGTTGTGAGGATTAAATAAATTAACATATGAAAGGCAATTAGGACAGCACCTGGCAAACACTAAGAACTCAATTTTTGCTATATACTTGTTTCAGTGAAGTTAAATAATAGATAATCCTTTAGCCAGGAACTCCAAGGTCATTGCTCCCACCAAGCTCACTTTGTGCCTCTCTTCATCTCACTCCTTAGCACCAACAATACTGCGTTCTTTCTGGTCCTCCAACATGTGACTTCTTTCTAATGTCATGATTTTAGTGTTGGCTACTTTCCTTGCCGAGATTCTCTTCCCCTGGTCTTCTTACCCTTCAGTGGAATGTCAACAACTCCAAACGGAGATCCCTGACTCTTCTCCCACCCAAGCTTCTCCTTCACCAGGACCCTGTGATCCCTGACTTCAGCACGCCGTTTCCCTCATATCACGTATCACAACGCAGTTATCTCATTGTTTGTTTTATTTCTTCTGTCTCCTCTATTAAGTTATAAGCTCCATGAAGGCAGAAACCTTATCTGTCCTTTTCACTGCTTTTCAGAAATGAGTAGATAAAATCCACGTATATATCACAGGATAAGACAGAACCTGACTAGATTCTTTTTCCCTTGGAGTTGACTGTCACACTTCTAGACCCTGGCATTATATAATTTTTAATCCATTGTCCAGAAGGGTTTTTGTAATAGTGGTATAACTCACCTCAGGATCTCTGAGCACATCAGTTTTGAAGCCTAAGCACAGATTCATAAGACCTCAGAGGTGAAAGAGAGCTTAGAAGTCTCATAGTCCAGTGTGACCATATTACTGATGACAGCGTGGGGTCTTGGAGTGGAGGAATGACTTGTCTGGTGCCATACAGTTTATCAGAGCAAGAGTTGGAAAAAAAGTTACATCTGCTTTCTCCTCATCCAGTGCTTTTTTCAAGCTATCACAGTGTCTTTTTCTATTTTCACAGGTAATTGTCTTTCATTACTTTCAACCAGAATCCCTTCACTAGGTGTCTAACCTGTCAACCTGACCACACACTCCAGAGATACCTTAGAGAGGTTCCTACTCTCAAGAAGCATGCATTTGATAGAAACACAGTTTTATAGGATAATTACAATTATTCAGAGACAGCTATGCAATGTCAGAATAACAGCTCTCTGTTGATTGCTTACTGTGATTTGCATCCTACAATGCTTTTTTTTTTTCTCAGACTCGATCTCAGCTAATCATTAAAAACCTGGTAGATTAGATATTTCGGGTTTTGACTTGCAGATAGAAAAATTGACTCAGACATTTTATGATTAAGCCTGCAGGGTGGTATGGCTGGGGCTTCCGTACATGTCTTCTTACAATTAAGTTTCAATTAGAATGATCAGAAGCAAGGCATAGGAAGTCAGATGATAGGGGATTGTATTCAGACTCTACTGCTTATTAGGCATGTGACCACGGACATTCCCGTTCACTATCTCAGTGTTTTCATCTGTGAAATGGAATAATAATTCCTATGACAAACCAGTGCTTATGTGAAATGTTAGCACAGTGCTGGCAATTTGCAAATGCTCTCCAAATGGTGGTGATGATGATGAAGATGATGATGATGATTTTTTATAGTCAGCTATTGCTCCATTGTCCTTGGATAGGTTAAATTTCCAATTTAGCCTGGAATTAAAGTATGTGAATCTGGAATGACAAATGTGAAATGCTCTCAAAAGTAATATCTATTTCCTTTCATTATACCAGAACTGAATAAATTTTCCTATGCCTTTCTTTGGCTCTAAAATATTGAGATTGTTTTTTGATCCTGAGAGATGCAGATTTATGTCAGGATTGGATTTTGGGTCATAAGAGGTTATTTTATGATCAATGGTGACATTTACCCCTCTCTTGCTTTCCCATATGATTTTATGAAAGCTGGTCATATTTTATATTACTGGTAAATATTCATGTACCATGTGGGATGGATTTGAAAAGAGTGATCCAAAGGTGCATGTTTTCATATGCATTTTTCTTGTTTTTTAACCAACAGTGCTAAACAAACCTACTGTATATTTTTGGTCTTTAATTTTACACACTTATGTATTCTTAAAGACTTCCTCTAGACTAGAGAAGTGCTTCCTAGTTTTAACATGTATAGGAATCATTTGGGGATTTTGTGAAATTACAAATTCTGATCCTACAGGTTTGCTATGAGATCCAGCATTTCTATCAAGTATCCAATCTTTGGGTAACAAGGTTCTGATAATTCCTTAAACTGATGAAGAGCTTTTGAAATATATGCATTCCTGGGTCCTACTCTCAGAGATTCTGATTCAGTAAAACTGGAATCAGATATCTATATTTTTAAGTATCTACATAGGTAATTCTGATAATATGTCTTATTTTAGAACTGCCAAACTATATCCCAATTATGAATGTTTTGATTAATCTGGGTCCAATCTATCTTTGCAATCTACCCTTCTATGCCCTGTTCTTTGTCTAGCTGCAGCCACATCAAGTTACTTAAATTCTCTGAATATGCTATCTCTTCATGTGCTGTTTCCTTTGCTTTAAAAAAGATTATATTTTCATTCTATTTATTGAAGAATGACTACTTATTCTTAAAGATCCATCTCTGGTATAACCCCCTCTAGGTAACTTTCTCTGATGTGTAGCCTGGTGGTTCTCAAATGGGGGCAGTTTTGTCTCCCTTTCCCCTTAGGGACAGTTATTAATGCCTGAAGAGATTTTTTGGTTGTCACAGCTTGGTGGGGGGGTTTGCTTTTGACATCTAGTGGATAGAGATCAGGGATGATGCTAAGCATTCTGTAATACATAAAACAGCCCTCACAACAAAGAATTATGTAGCCCCAAATGTCAATAGTATTGAGGTTGAGAAACCCTGCTCTAGGCTGCGTTAGATGTCCCTCTTTTATTTTTCTTTTGATTGCTTCTGTATTATTACTTATCACATTTAATTTTTTTATTATATATATTTATGTCCCCCCATTAGCTTGTTATGTCCTTGGATGAGAGATTGCTTCTTTCATCTCTATTTCCTCACAACCAGTAGATTGATATGTATATTTACTCTATAAATATCAAAGAAAATAAATTGATAAATATCTCTTTGAATATATAACTGAACTTAAAAATAAACTCATATGCAGTGTTTTGTACTGTGGGTGGATGGGCTAACCCAAGATCTAGATAGATTCATGGACTCTGGCTGGGGGTGAGATGTTACTCTGGCTTGAAAGGCATAATATCAAGTCATCAATCACCAACTGTAGAGTCGACCTCCTGAGAAAAAACTCCATTTATCGTTTTGTCAATTGGAAGGAATACAATTGACTGGAACCAGCTGGCTTTGACCTCTCCAAAAGGCTATGACCCGTTTAATCAGTTTGGAATGTATCCATAACTTTGAAGGTAGATCAGGAGGGATGGCAAGCATAGACAGAGTCAGCTAAGACCAGCAATCTCCCCATTTCAGTGTTTGATGTAGAGACACAATAATTAAAAAAGAAAAAGGTATGAGTGAGATCAGGGGTAAAGGTAGGAAGATGGGTCATTCTTTATGATTTTGAAAACTGACAAACTGTGTTTAGTTTGGAAAGACCTGAAAAACCTCACATAACTCATCCTGGGCTCCATTTCATCAACAGTGTGGGGAAATAACAAAATCTGCAGTTTCTGCTTTCTATCTGTCATCTAAACCATTCCAGGTACTATAATCCTGGGCAGTGTCTTTCAGTTGGAGCCATTTCCCTGGAGAGATGCAGTTATTAATAAGACATACATTGAAAACTCATATGCTTTCTCCTACCTGCTTTTGATTTTGCCTCTTCCTAATGCAATTTCACTTATCTCTTGGAAACTAGACAAACGAGGGAAGTTCTTCACTGTGCATGGTTCCTAAGTGTACTCCCAAAATTGAAACACTATACCATGTGCAAAATTCAGATCTAGGAGACTGGAAATAATCTCTCACATTTTATGTGATTTTCCTTTGGAAGAGCATTATTACATTTGCTTTATTTTATCTTCACCTCACTAAACTGATTCACTTGCCTTTCCTTATTTTCCAAAATGGCAACGCCTCCATAATTTAAATTTCAAGCATTTTCTTTCTCCTCATGCCTTTCGTGTTCATTCCCTTTAGTTTAATATTTCCTGAAGCCCACTAAGATGTGGAATCCCCTAATACTTTATTTTCGTGACACTCTTCCCCTCGTGACCTCACTTAATCGGCATTGATTCCAAGGTCAATTACTCATAACTTTTATGCCCCCTCGGCTTCTCTGCCATTCTTTCCGTTTATTACATTTGTCTGGCGGAACACCCATCCTGGTTAATTCGAGATCTCTTCTTCCATACATGTATCTGAACAGTCAAAGATATCCGGAGAGAACACCCCTTCCACCCTCCCACCCCCACATATGCACACTGTCACATCCATGTTTACCACTTCAAATTTGTGACCATAACCTTGTGACTCTTAACACGGCTTCAAAATCCAACTCAATTCTAGACCAGGGGTCGGTAAATGTTTTCTGTAGAGGGCCAGCTAGCCAGTATTTTAAGCTTTGGGAGCCATACGGTTTCTGTCACACTTTGGCTATCTGATCAGGAGAGCAGCCATAGATAGGACATAAATAAATGGGTGTGGCTGTCTTCCAACAAAAGTATTTACAAAAACAAGCAGAGGGCTGGATTCAGTGTGTAAGCTGTAGCTTCGTGGCCCTTCTCCAGACCAATCTTCTCCTGTTCTGGGTGACTATTTTGTATCTTCTTTCTTTCCTCAACGCTTCTACACTTACTCTCCACCCCATGGCAAGCCTTTGCTAATTAACTTTGCTCTCTGTTTTTTTAAAATATCAAAAGAAATCAGAAAGGAAGAATCACATCTCTGGGTGTGAGCCCACGTTACCCTGCATTTTCTCCCATCATTATGGATGAAATATCCACGTTTCTCTTTGGAGCCAAGGGCACCCCTTGTGTGCTGGACCACGAACCCTCTTCTTTACTTCAGGGAAAGTTGCAGCAATCCTTTCCTCTCTTTCCTGTACTATTAATTTTTCACTCTTTGATGAATTGTTCATATAAGCATATAAATATGCTATAATGTGCCATCTAATAAAGAAAGAAGAAAAAAACACTCCTTGACCTCGTATTCCTCTTTAGCCAAAGGTCCATTTCTCTGCTCCCCTTACAGCAAAACTCAGTGAGTTATTTATACTCATTCTCTTCCCTCCCTCTCCTCTGTCCTTTCTTGAAACCACTCCCATCAGATTCCATCCTCATCATTCCATTACAGCAACTCATTACAACTCATTACAGCAACATTACAGTTGACCTACCCCAGTTACCTCTTCATTGTCAACTCCTGTATGTATTATTAGTCTATATCTCAGCAACATTTAAGAAAATTGATAACTGCATCCTCTTTGCTATATCACCTTCATGGGCTCCTGGGATCCACTCTGTCTTGTTGCCTCCTATATCTTTGGCTGCTTCTCTGACTCATGATTTCATGATCTACAGGTTAAATGTCACCTTTTCAGAGAATTTCCCTGATCACCCTAGATAAAAAGTGACCCCACCACAGTGTTCCCTTTCCCCCTTAACCTGCTTTATTTTCCCCTAGCACTTATCACCATAAAACTCATCATATATTTACGTATGTTTGTGTTTATTGCCTTTGCCTCCCTCCACTAGAAAATTTCTACCCTTTGACCTCCATCTCCCCATTTCCCTTTCCACCAGTCCTGGCAACCACCATTCTGTTTCTTTCTATACTCTGTTTCTATGAAATTGGCTTAAAAAAATATATTTTTTTAGATTCCACATATAAGCGATACCAGGCAATTTTTGTCTTTCTCTGTCTAGCTTATTTCACTTAGCATAAAGCCCTCCACATTCATGCATGTTTTTGCAAATGGGCAGATTTCTTTTTCTTTTTTTTAATGGCTGAACAATATTCCAATATATGTGTGTGTGTGTATATCACCAACTAGACATTTTTACAAAGAAGACATAAAAATGGCTAGGTGTATGAAAATTTGCTTAACTAATCATCATAATCATCAGGAACATGCAAATCAAAGCCACAATAAGATATTACCTCACACCTGTTAGGATGGCTATTATCAAAAAGACAAGAGAAAACAAATGTTGGCAAGGATTTAGAGGAAAGGGAATCCATGTGAACTGTTAGTGGGAATATAAATTGGTACAGCCATTATGGAAAACAATATGGCAATTCTTAAAATAATTAAAAATAGAACTACAGTATGATTTAGCAATCCCATTTCTGCGTATGCATTCAAAGGAAACAAAACCAGTATCTTGAAGATATCTGCATATCCATGTTCATTGAAATATGATTCACAGTAGACAAGATAGGGAAACAACCTAATTGTCCTTTGATGGATGAATGGGTAGAGAAAATATGGCAACTGCAGCTTTTAAACATGAGAGCATTGACTACCCAGACCCACATCCGCTTGACTTAAATGACCCTGCTCTTAACTACTATGTCACACTCGCAATAATTTTGAATGAAGGAAGGAAAAACTAAGCAAACAGAATTAATGAAATTCCATATCCATTTTTCCCCATTATATCTAGCCTGGCCTGCTTTAGAAACAGCATAATTATGTTAATTCTATAAATAATGACCTTGTCAATCCTTGTGGAGGGCAACTGTAATCCTATCAGATGTCTTCTGCAAACTGTCTTGGCCACTGCTGGGCTCAATGACTTCCAGCTGATTAGTATTTTCAGACCTCTGAATTGGGAGTCCGTGCACCTAGGTGTGTGATCTGACTGCATTGGGTCTGAGGTCAAAGAGTGTAGTACTAGTGGCCAGGAGCCTGGGTATCCTTGAGTGATCCTGGCTCCAGCACCCACTGGCTTTCTGCTTTTCACCTCTATGTGAATCAGTTTGTTCATCTGTAAAATGGGGTTCATAAGGTACCTCGAGGACTGTGAAGAGGATTGAAATAGTTACTAGCAGTAAAGAGCTTAGAAAAGCGCCTAGTGCATAGTAAATTAATGAATTATTTGCTAAACAATACCAATTTCTCTCTGCCTCCCCTGAGTCTGACTTTAGCAAAGCAGTGAAAATGGCACTGAACTTTGTGGTGGGTGATTTTAACCTTCCCTTGGAAAGAGCATAGAGAAACAATTTAGGCTTTGTCTCCTTGGGGCTGGCAGTTTCTTCGGACTGATTTGACCTGTCAAATCAGAAGAGAAAAAGGGGGAAAAAATTACCAAACACCTAGTCAGTTCAGTTAAACATCCATTTGGCTGATTATTTTACATTTAGCTGACTGGCAGTTTGCCTGAGGAGATCAGAATGGCTTGTTTTGGCATCACCTGGCACAAGCTGAGAGCTGACAAATGACTTTTGAATTTAGGGAAATGGAGTCTGTGATGATTGTCCAAGGTTACAACCGTGCCCAGGGTCATGACTCCAGGGCACGAAGAGGAAATTATGAGGCTAATTAGATTCCCGCTGGTGGCCAAACATTATTACTCCTGGCTTTGGAGGTCTGAACTGGTTTTGCTTTCTGCACTTTGGCATACTGTCCCAGATCTAGGTTTGCCTGGCTGCTGCATAGCTGTGTGGACCCAGGGGACATGATTGCTGTTCTCTATCAATAACATTGAGAAAGCTTCCCATCTGAACTTTGTCACCTCTATCTTCTGTGATTCTTCTCCCCAATGTACCTTGTAAAGGTTCAGTTAATGTGTTCCGAGTGAAGGCTGAGTGGGGGTGTATAATGAACATGCATTAAACCAGACTAAGGCTCAGAGGTTAGACAAGATCCAATTGAGAGGCATGGGTAATCCAAAAATAGACTCACTTTTTTAGGGTAGCAGTATACAGTTTACCTTTGAACAACATGGGCTTGAACTCTGTGGGTCCATTTATAGGCAGATTTTTTTTCAATAAATAAAATATTGTAAATAAATTTTCTCTTCCTTAAGATTTTCTTAATAACATTTTCTTTTCTCTAGGTTACTTTATTGCAAGAATAGAGTATATAATACATATAACATACAAAATATGTGTTAATCAACTTCATGTGTTATCAGTAAGGCTTCTGGTCAACAGTAGGCTGTTAGTAGTCAAGTTTTGGGGGAGTTAGTAGTTACATGTGGATTTTCAGTGGGGAGTTGCTGCCTCTTAACTCCCACTTTGTTCAAGGGCCAACTGTATTTAAGAAGGTCAGGGTTGTTCCATTTTAGAGTTCTTCTTAGATAGAACCCAGTGACATTACCAACATAGGGCCTTCTGATGGGGAGATTTGGCAATTTCCAGCTGAGAAATGCAGAACAGGCGAGGTAGGAAAACGCCCCCAGGCCCACCCCTTCCCCCCCACCTCCCTTTAAAGGACATACTGAAGTGTGTGCATTTGTGTGTGTGTTTAAAGATTTTATTTATTTATTTGACAGAAAGAGAGAGAGAGAGCACAAGCAAGGGGAGCAGCATAGGGAGAGGGAGAAGCCGACTCCCTGCTGAGCAGGGAGCCTGATGTGGGACTTGATCCCAGGACCCTGGGATCATGACCTGAGAGCCACCCAGGCACCCATGCATTTGTGTGTTTAATGGTTTCTGGCCTCAAATCACTATAATTAGGTGCCATAAGGTATTAATACTGACCAGCTAGTTCCTCTGCTGATAAACACTCCAAACCTGAGACAACTTCACCTCCCCGCCCCCAATATTCAAACCAATGCACAGTCCCTGCTCTGAGGTTGTGGTCACTGTGTCCTATGGTGAGGGGTGGAACCCCAGCAGCGGGAGTGTGCAGAAGCCTACATGGAAGCCTCCATCCATCTCCTCTCCTTTTCCCTCTCATCTCACGCCTTTCTCTGAGCACGTCCTTCTTGTGTTTCCTTCCTAGTGACGTATGTAGTAACCTTGCTACTCAGTGTGGTCGCATGAACAGCAGCATGGCCATCGCCTGGGAGCCCATCAGAAATGTAGAGCCTCAGGGTCTACCCCAAACTTATGAAGTGAGAATCCTCATTTTCACCAGACCCCCAGATGATTCAAATGCACTTCAGAGTTTGAGAAGCACTGCACTAGAACAGTAGTATTTCCAACCAAATTCTTGATGGGGTTACAGGAGTTGATTTTTAGGTAATAAGTTAGATAATTGTTGGTTTCTTAGGAATCCAGCTCTATATAATAGTAAATAACATTGCGATGGTGTTATTCTCTTTCCAACTCTTTTCCTCCTGTGTAGAGAATCTAATTCTGAGTTAGATGTTTTAATACTTCTTCAATACCTGCACCTCTCCCTTTTCAAAAAGGAAATGCTGGCTCAGCAATCTTTGGCAGCCAACAATATCTAGCTATAATTTAGCAATGTTGCTTACTTTTCATTAGGTTACTCTTGCAAATTGGGTTGCTTTTTCTTCAGTGGAATTGGTATACAGTTTAATCTATAAGCAAATTTATTTCTGTTCAAAATGTTAGTTGGGCGGCACCTGGGTGGCTCAGTCTGTTAAGCATCTGCCTTTGGCTCAGGTCATGATCCCAGGGTCCTGGGATCGAGTCCCATGTCAGGCTCCCTGCTCAGCGGGAGGCCTGTTTCTCCTTCTCGCTCTGCCCTTCCTCCCTGCTCATGCTTGTTCTTTCTCTCAAATAAATAAATAAAATCTTTAAAAAAATGTGACTTGGATTCATAATGGAAATTTTAAGTACATAATAGTAACTGTGATGTATGGAGAGGAAAAAATTCATGCAGATGATATTTAAGCAACTGTAGTTAAGCCAGCATAGATTTCACAGTCTGAAATTAGAGTACGGCGTATAGCATATGTCCCTGCCTTGCAAGTACTGCGCTTTCAGCGTATAGTGGTCCGGCTTCTCCTCCCCTTCATTTGCTTTCAGTCTCAACTCAAGTAGCATCTCCTCCAGAAAGTCTTCCCCCAACACCAGCCTGGATGAGTTAGATGCTCCTCTTTCTCAATGTTTCCGAAATACCCTGTGAATAATTTTATCTCTGCCTTCTCACATTGTTCTATCATTTTGTGCATACGTACAGTGCCTTGCAAAATGCTTGTTGACATAGTGAGCACGGGTTAAATGTGGACAGAATACATGAATAAGAGAGATGGTGCCCTCTCTAATTTCCTGC
This sequence comes from Leptonychotes weddellii, assembly GCF_054177405.1. Lineage (NCBI taxonomy): Eukaryota > Metazoa > Chordata > Mammalia > Carnivora > Phocidae > Leptonychotes > Leptonychotes weddellii. Next base: position 165,591,693 of record NC_138370.1, on the reverse strand, counting down.
TCTTGACCAATAAGTTTCAGGATGCTCAAAGCATCCTGAAGGAGTACAGGGGCCACCCCCACCGCAGGTGTCCTGGATGGTTACTGAAGATGCTCCCAGAACACCAGCTACTTCCAAGTCTGTGGGGTGGTCGCCGCCTGGGCCCTCCTTGGGCTTCTTCTCTGAAGACCTGGCCCCTGAGTGCAGAGGCTGCCTGTGGCCCCTGTCCTGTCTCCGCACCTCTCTGGGACAGCCGTCCGTTTCAGTTTTTTGTGGGTTTTGGTTATATAAATCATACTCTTCTTGCAGACCAATCTGTGCAGGCCTTATGAGGAACTTTAGGTTTTGAATGTGAAATTCTGTAACATTGTCAACAATAAAGAAATCCTTAGATATGGCCGATTCAGATATCTCACTAGATATTTACTGAAGGTCCAGGAAGGCAGTGGGGGATGGTTTTCAGCTGCCTTCTGAGCAAGGCTTGAGATACAAATTCAGAAGTATTTAAAAGAAAAAAAATGCTTAAAGTAATATATGTTCATTGAAGGAGCCTAAGGAAAGGCACAAAGAATAATAATTGCCATGTTATTGTCCAGAGATAATTATTGTTACTATCTGGGTATATCTCTGTTAAATCTCCATTTTCTACAGAAGAGTTATGTGTGTTGTGTATTTTTTCTTGAAATCAAAGCATATACAATTTTGACTTTCATTTTTCATGTATCATTATGTATCTTCAGACTTTGTACCCATGTGATGAAATAATCTTTTCAAACATACTTTTTTTTTAAAGATTTTTTTATTTGTTCATGAGAGATAGAGACAGAGAGAGAAGGAGGCAGAGGGAGAAGCAGGCTCCTCACTGAGCAGGGAGCCCGATGTAGGACTTGATCCCAGGACCCTAGGATCATGACCTGAGCTGAAGGCAGATGCTTAGCAGACTGAGCCACCCAGGTACCCTCAAACATACTTTTTGTTAGCAGTATAAGAGTCTGTCATAAAGCAGGATTTCTAAACATCAGCATTATTGAAATTTTGGGCTGGATAATTCTTTATTGTGGGGGCCTTTCCTGTGCATTGTAGAATGTTTAGCATCATCCCTAGAGTCTGGCCACTTGATCTCTCTGTCCCTCAGGTGGGACAAACAAAAACATCTCTGGACATTGCCAAATGTCCCATGGGGTGCAAAATTGCCCTCAGTTGAGAACCACTGATAAAGAGGAACCATAATGTACATATCCTTCCTCTGTTTTTGGTAGAATATATTCAGCCTCAGAGAAAATCTGTTTTTTCTCTCCCTCCCTCTTTCTCTCTCTCTCTGTTTTACTCTCTCTTTTTGCCTTACTCTCTTTTAAATTTTTTTTTTTTTTTTTGTATTTGAGAGAGAGAGCATGAGCAGGAGCAGAGGGAGAGAGACAAGCCGACTCTCTGCTGAGCAGGGAGCCGGACATGGGGCTCAATTCCAGGACCCTGGGATCACTACCCACGCCGAATGCAGATGCTTTACTGACTGAGCCACCCAGGTGTCCCTGCCTTAATCTCTTTCAATTGTCCTTGGCCTAGTAATTTCTAAGTGACTGAGTGAAAAGGATGCCCACACTTAAGAAGAGTAACTGATGAAGCCAGTGTGGGTAGGAGGACTGACCATTTGGGACAGAAAGCTTTGCAGTATGGTGAAGTATAGAGGAAACCGCTCTATTTGAGAATGTCTGACTCAGAAGAAATAGTTCCGCGATACCTATACACCAACCTTTGTTATAATTCTTATCCTTCTCATATTTCCCTCACTGTGATCTATCACATAATGGTATATGTTTTCTAAGCTTCCATTTTTTATCTGTAAAATAGCAATAATAATAGTACCTAATTTAAAAATTAGGATTAAATGCATGTTGCAAGGATTAAATGAAAAAAAAAAATACCCGTAGAGTATTTTATTACAACACCTGGAATAATAAATATTAGCGGGCAAATAAGCTCTATTTAAGGATGGGAAGGAGGCTAGTATGGTTGGAAAATTGTGGATGAAGGGAAGGAAGGAAGAATGTGTGGCAGTAGATGAGGAAGCCAGGGGCCAGGTCCTGTAGTCTTGTAGGAAAGGACAGTTTGGATTTTTTTTTTTTTAATTTATTTATTTGACAGAGAGACAGCGAGAGAGGGAACACAAGCAGGGGGAGTGGGAGAGGGAGAAGCAGGCCTCCCACCGAGCAGGGAGCCCGATGCGGGGCTCGATCCCAGGACCCCGGGATCATGACCTGAGCCGAAGGCAGACGCCCAATGACTGAGCCACCCAGGTGCCCCAGGACAGTTTGGATTTTAAGTGTAATGAAAACTGACTGGAAGGTTTGAAGCCAAAATGTGACACGATCTGATCTGTGCATTAGAATGATCTGCCTTGCGCAACGAGTGGAGTGAGTGCTACAATCGAGGCTCGGAGACTAGTTACAGGCACCCAGGTGGTCGGTGGTGGGGCTTGCGCTAGGGTGTTGGCAGGGACGATCCTGAGGAGTAGTCAGATGCTGACCATTCCAGAGACAGTGTTGATTGCATTTGCTGAGAGGTTGCTGGGCTATGGAAAAGAGAGAAAGGAATCAAGAATGACTCTCAGGCCAAGTTAGTGAGTGAGTGGACAGGGTGCCATTGACTGAAATGGAGAAACTGGGAAGAAGCCCATTGCGAAAAACCTAATCAGTACTTTTGTTTAGGCATACAAAGTTTGGAATGTTTATTAGATATATAAGAAGAGATATCGAGAAAATATAGAGTCTGAAGCTTGGAGAGCAGGTGAGACCTTGGGATTCACAATTAGGAATCATAAGTATTTAGATGCTACTTTATGTCCTGCCACTGAAGATCTTCTAAGATGGGAGTATCAATAGAGAAGAGAACGCCTGTTGGTGAATTCCTGTACACCGTGCCACGGAGGAGTGAACAGAGTAGGTCTACTGAAGAGGGGGATGTATACCCCTTATGATAACATCTGAGGATGTGGCAGCCGCTGGGAGGGACACCAGGGAGGATAAATTCTGTGTCCAGGATTCCCAACTAAGTCAAAGATTTCTGCCTCAATCTTGGCAGAGAAACCAAACCGATAGATCCCTGCACGAAGAGGCATCTGAGCGGGAGGGAGTGAGAATAGGCAATAGGTCAGTAAGATGCCCACCTGACACCTCAGCATTGAATACGTCCCTGATCTGGACACAGCCCCAGCAGGTAGAATGTGCCCTTCAAGTGCCCTTGGCACTTCAAAGATGTGATGTGCCAGGAAGAGCTGAAATTCTCCATGCGCTAGGCAAGGAATGGGGCAATTAAACCAAACTAAGTTGATCTAAAGAAAATAATGAAATAAGCTTTGTTTCATGGGGCCTGAGATTTGCACCTGGTCACTGGTGGTGCAAATGCATTTCCCTCATTAACAGAAAGGTTTGGGGTTTTTGGTATTTTTTGTTGTTGTTCGTGCTTTTCTCATTCCCAGGAACTGGGTGTACTTGCCTAGTGTACCAGTTTGGGAAGATGATCTTTAAAAAAAAATACTTTCTGCATAGTGATGAGTTAAGGAAGTATCTCTCTCTGCCTGGAGTCATGAACCTGACACAGTTAACACAGTGAATTCTGCTGTACATTTAATCAGAGGTAGTTAATTTGATTTTCTAAAATTAAGCACAGCATCAGTTTGTCATTAGCCCCCAGAATGATTGTGTTTCTGAAGTCACTCTGCATACCCCAAAAGGGCTTTATTGGATATGAGTAATAACAACCTACAAATACATTGATGATAATGAGCATCTAAATGTCCTATAAGGAAAAAAGAAAAAAAAAAA
>NC_138370.1:165499554-165587393 GCF_054177405.1 Leptonychotes weddellii | reverse complement strand
TTCAGAGAGTTGCTGCTCTTCTTTTCTTCGATCTCCTGTTGAGTTTGTAGGTGTTCAGAATGGTTTGATCCCTATCCAGCTGAATTCCTGAGAGGAGATGAAATCCAGGTCTCCTACTCCTCCGCCATCTTGCTCCGCCCTCCCCACCTGCTTTTTTATACAAACATTATGTAACGTAGGCAGTCACAGCTGCATGTGTAAAATGGGCTAATAAATGGCGCCCGGGTGGCTCAGTCGGTTAAGTGTCTGACTCTTGGTTTCAGCTCAGGTCTGCTCAGCGCAGAGTCTGCTGGTCCCTCTCCCTCTGCTCCTCCCCCGGCTCTCTCTTTCTCTGTCTCTCAAATAAATAAATAAAATCTTTTAAAAAATGAGCTAATAATAGATACTGCCTAAAGTTATGGTGAGGAGTGATTAGCAGCTAACTCTTAGATACTCATTATGCACCTGGCATTCTCCTGGATACCTTCTCAGTCCTTTAGTCCTCCTGACAAACGTAATCCTAAGTGCTGTGATGATCTCTTTTACAGATGAGAAAACAAGACCTAAAAGATGGAATATAGATTATAGTAAGTGATGGAGTGGGATTCGGGACCCAGGCGGGTACCCAGCAGCTGGGCTACAGCATCCACATCTTCCCCTGTGGCTCTCAGTGGCCTCCACACTGGGCCTGCGACACAACTTCATAAAGGTCAGACAGCACTGTTTTTCATATCACCTTTGTGTGCGCAGGACAGAAATGTGCATTTGCATTTGCGAGTGGGCTTTGTTGCAATTAATTCAGTTCTGCAGCCTGAAAGGCACCGCTTGGGGATGGCTTTCAAATTCCTTCAGTGCAGCCCAGTCCTGTCCAGTAGGACCCCCTGCACTGTGAGGTGGCAGGGTTACTGAAAAGCGACTTTCTCTGGTGGAGGGTGGTTAGCAGTTCCCACAGGGAGGTTCTTTCTGACATGAAGCAACATTGAGGGGCCAGTACTTACCATCTCATCATCCTCTCTTTGACCCAGCTGGTCGAGCCTTCCCTGGTCCCTGAATTCAGGACCTCTGTAGGTGTGAGGCCCAGGATGGTGGTGAGGGCTGGAGGGGGGTTAGTTCTGTGCCCCTGGAGCAGAAAGGTGGAGACCTAATTTGCCCATGCCTGCTCTTCTCTGCTTGGGCATTATTTGCAAATGAAGTTCTCCTGATCTGTGTCTGCTTGGATAATATTGGAAGAGGTGCTTATTACATCCTTTCGGTGTTTTAACATGAGCATTGAAAATAGAGCCCATTTTTATCACCCTATTCTGTGACTTCATTTCCTAGGATAGCAGGAGCTTTGTCAAATGGGAATGCCTTGGATTTTCCGTGTCGATGAGAAGACTGGCATGGTTTATACGGAGTTGAAAGTGTAGGCACTGTCAAGATGCAGATGGCCGGCCCCTCTCCATTGTATTGAGACATAAAATAAATGCAAACCCCAAACATAGAATACACAGACATTAAGTGGGATTCCTCACCCTGTACATTGGCCCCTTTTCCTGGATGTGCATTTTGTTTTCAAAAGAAATACAGTGACCTGGGACCCCAGCCCCTGTCTCCTCCTCTCCTGTCCCCACAGCATAACTCCCTTTTCTTCCCCAGGTGCCCTCCTCACCTGCCGCCCCCAAGCTTCTGTTTGCTCTTTGGTGGTCTGTCTGCTGGAGGTTATCAAATGGCTGTGCACACAGCTGGAAGCTTCCCCCCAGTCCCCGCACCCCCCCACCCCCGTCAGTTCCCTCCTCTCTTTCTGGAATCCTCCAGGGTAAGGGGGTGGCTTATTTCTCTCTTTCTGCTTTCTGAAGCTATGCCTCCACTTGTCAGACAAATGCCTCCAGGCTAAGCAGGGGTCAGCAGGAATTTGCTTTTAAAGAAAAGAGAGAAGACAGGAGGGTGAAAAGTTCTCTTTAGAAAGCATTTCTCCTTCGGGCAACTGCCCCAGCTGAGGTTCCATAGGCAGAGCCACAGGGCTGAGTTTAAGGCACCATATCGTTTTCTTCTGTGGACGTCAAGTCAGATCGGAAACTTGTCTGGGATTTGGATGATCTGGCCCACTGAAAGGGCATATTTGTTGCCCAGTGGTTGCTAAAATCTCATCTAAGAAATATTGTTTTTGTTTGATTATAATCAGAAAGGATTTGATTTCTTTAGCATGCACAAGGGGCCTTACTCACAGTTGAGGTTAGCTTCAGGCAAAACAGAAATGTGGGGGAAAACAGCGAGGGTTGCCAATTATTTCAGGTCTCTAACAAGAATTGTTCTGCTCTCATTTTCTTGTCAATTGCTTTGCTGAGGGAGAGAGAGAGTGGGAGAGAGAGAGGTATTCCCTTAACTGCTTAAGATTTTTAGTCAAGCGATGTGGACATTTATCTTTGCTGAAGCAATGGATTTTAGTGATCTTTCAGGGACCAAAAGAATACTCAAGATTCAACTTCTAGGTCTGCCATTTTCTCAGAGGACCTAGTGAAACAGTTTTTTTTTCCCCCTTTTACAAATTGGGGTTTCTTAAAAAAGCAATATATGGTCAGGTTGTTTGAACTGCCTTTAATCAAAGAGTTCAAAGTCCCCTATTCCAAGGCCTAGATTTGTTGTTTTTACATTAATTGTGCATGTTTGTCATTTCTGGGTCAAAGTAAATTTTTGTCTAAACCAAAAACTTTCATGTAAGACAAGGACAGTTGGACATCAAAATATATATTCCCCCAGGAATGGCTTCAAACTATTTCTTTTGATAACATTCTGCCTGACATGTTCAGTGCACCCATCACATCAAAGCTGATTCCATCTTAAAAAACAAAACAACAACAACAAAAAAACAAAAACAACAAGGAAGAAGCTTTTTAATTTTGTTTCTCTTAGAAAATGCCTGTTTCAGTTTTCTCTGCATGTGTATTTTTAAAACCACTGATGCACTTTCAAAAGAGGATTTTCAGTAACCTTGAGTAGAGATGTAGAATGCACAATTCTTATTTTGAGCACATAGAACCTGACAGATTTAGGAAAGGTTGTTAGAGGAGGTCACTTTGGGGGCAGTTCTATAAAATGTTTAAGGCTGACCTCAGTGTCCATGAACAGAATGAAAGCCTTCAAATTACCTTCTCTTCTTGGATGGTGATAAGTTGACACAGTGCATAGAGTACACTATCTTTTTCTATTGTCATTGCCAAAGTCCTGGGCTCTGGCTTTCCGATGTACCGGAGCTGTCCATCACACAAGGTCTCCTGTTGCACAAAAGATGGATTGCTGACATCAGGAGCAAATGTCCTTCTTGGAAGGATCCACAAAGTACTGATTAAAATGTTATCATTACGGGAAACACATTATGGAAGAAAAATGCACAGATTGAATGTAGGTTTATGACCCTTCATATTTTGCCTTTAAATGCCTTGAGAAAGTTGATTTGGAAGTGGGATTTTAAGGACTGCTGAAATATTGGCGTGCTCTGATGAAACTAGTGGTAATAGCTATGGTAAAATAAAGATACACTTACAAGATTTCATGTACTTACTTGTTTCATAACAGTTCTTTGAACATCCAATAAATGCCAGATGAATAGTGGGGATACTGAGATAAATGCTGTATCTACTGCCCTTATGGAGCAAAAACATCTGCTGGGATAGGCAGAGTAGAAATCCTCAACCCTTCTAATAGAGGTACATGCTCAAAGGATGAGCACTCAAGGAAGAGAGGAGTGATAGGGAGTACGGATGTCAGGGAAGAGGAAACCATTGAGTTTACTTTACCTATGAAGTATCTTTGGGGAGAACAATATATTAGAAATTTGATAAGGTTGTCCAGTGTCGTCAGCCATTGTGCTCAGCAAGCTCAGTTCTTCCTTTTAGCTAAAACTGTCCCAACTTTAGCATGAAATCTGGGAAAGATGCTGGGCTCTTTGTGGTGTGCCCTTTTTGGACTAGGAATAGTTTAGGACCCAAGAACTCTTAATGTTGAAAAGTTTATGAGCTTGATTTGGGGCCTCCTTCTCATCCTCCCTCTTTGTTCTTTGCCTATGTTACCTCTTGTACCTTCAATCATTGGCTGTATCCTGATGACACACAAATTATTCCTCTAGCCTATACTTTTCTTCTAAATTCCAGACTGACCTACTCTCTTGTCTACTTCTCTTCTTCACTAGAAGGTCTTGGAGAAATCTCTGAAATCAAGTAGGAACTCATTTTGATGAGTGTCACTATAGTCCAAATAGATATAACCAGAAACTCTGTGTTTTTACTTAACTCAGTCATGCCTAGGCTCCCTCCACATTTAATCTATGACCAAATTCTGTTGATTCTCCTTTTTTAAACTTCTTTCAAATATGGCCATTTCCTTTCAAGTCTATCACTAAAAATTTTCCCCCAACTATAATAAACTTTCATTGGTTCGTTACAAAATTATTTTTTTGTCCCTGTATCAGTCAGGGTTTTCCGGATTTTCCAGGGAAAATGGGTACCTATAGATATCTATAGATAGTCTATATCTATAGATATTCTATAGATCTATCTGGTCTATCTCTATCTATCTATCTATCTATCTATCTATCTATCTAGCTAGCTAGCTAGCTAGCTAGCTAGCTAGCTAATGTTTTTCCTACCATATGGTGAGTTGCTTTGAATTTGAAGATCCTAACCACAAAATTTCTAAATCAAAGATACTGAATCTATCTTCTATATGAATAAATAGATGAAAAGACATTATCTTTAAAATTTCAACATAGCTTATTATCTGCCAGTTATTTTTCTAAGTGATTTTAATCTGTTAAACTAATTCACAGAGTCTGCTTTTGAATTGCAATCTAGGGGTTTCTGGATTCCTAAAATGGTAATGTTTTCACCAGGTTTTGTCTCTTCAGGGAAGCTAGGTTTAAATTATAACTCTCTGCTTTATTTGTTTTGACATTGGGTGTTGTTAGGGTTCTCCAGATAAACAGAATCAATAATCAATAATCAATCAATTTCTATGTGAGTATATATATATGTAGGTGTATGTATATATATGTGTGTATATATATATTTCTATGTGAGTATATATATAGGTATAGATATGTATATATAGACACATAGATATATAGAAAGAGATTTATTATGAGGGATTGGCTTGCGTGATTATGGAGGCTGAGAAGTCCCACAGTCTGCTAGCTGCAAGCTGGAGGCCAGGGAAGATGTTGGTGTAGTACTATTTCAAACCCAAAGACTAAAGAACCAGAAACAACAATGTCTGAGGGTAGGAGAGATGGATGTCCTAGCTCAAGAAAGAGAAAAAAAATCACCCTTTCTTTGCCTTTTTGTTCAATTCAGTCCCTCTATGGATTGGATGAGGCTACCTACACTGGTAAGGGTGATCTTTATGCAGTCTACCAATTAGATTCTCATCTCTTTTGGAAACCTTTACAGATCCACCAAGAAATAACGTTTTACTAGCTATCTGGGCATCCCTTAGCCCAGTGAAGTTGACACAAAATGTAATCATTGCATTGGGCAAGTCACTTAATCCCATGAGGACCAGTTTTCTCTCAAATAAAATGAGGATTGAGTCATCCACTTCTCAGCATGCTGGGGAGATAGAGCTGTTTTTTTCCCAGCTCTTTGTGCCAGTGGGGAATATTATAAATCCTTAATGCTTTTCACCTTCATTTTTTCAAATCAATGTAATAGTACAATAAAAGAAGGGGGAGACAAAAGAGTTCAGGCTAGTATAAGGAAGATATTGCCTATAATTATTGAGCCCTTCAAGGAGAAGAAAGAGAGTGTAAGATCAATGGATTTAAGTCATGGTGCTACATAAGGATTAATAGAGTTGGAATACTAGAGTAAGTTGGAAAGAAAGGAGATGGTGGTCAAAGAGGGGTATGCATGGAATGAAGACATGGAATAGTCACATACTTGGAAATGAGAAGGTTGAGGTGGAGTCATGGAATGAGTTACTGTGGTAGGTGAGTTGGCATCAACCCTGGAGGAGAGTTATACAGGAATTGAGAGGCCAAGAAGGGGGGAAGAATAGTCTAAACAAGCATATTGAAATTGTCTAGCACATAAAGCAGATCTAGTGTGTTAGAGAATAAGTAGCCCAGAAGTTAAAGGGGTCAAAAAATGACCTCCATATTTCCACTGGAAGATTACATTATGGAGTCAAAAGTCTTGAATCTTACTTTCTATGCTGTCAGTTACTAGTTATGTAACATTGTAAAAATTCTTTTTCTGAGTGTTAAATTTCTCATTTTTAAAATGAATATAAGAAGAACTGTCCTGTATCCCAGAATTTTTTTTGAGATGATTATAAGAAATAATCATATGAAAACTATCTGGTTTAAAGGTCATTATGACCTTTATGTCTCAACCTTCATTTTTCAGATCAATGCAACAGTTACTAATTTCATCTGACCCTGAGGACACTCAATCTGTGGTATAGAAAAGTGAGGGGCACCCATCTTTTAACTCTTTTAAATGGGAAGTTGGATGACATTTGGAACTGCTTTATTCACTTTCCTAATTCATTATCTATTTTCAAACACCTCACTCTGATCAATAAACATGGTGGATGGTTTTATTCAATAAATATTTATAGAACATCTGTTGGATGCCAAGAACATATTTACTATATGAGATATTTTATATCCCAGTTTACTTTATGATGAGTTTTTCCATTTTAAAATATCCCCCCCCAAAAAATTAAAAAAATAAAATAAAATATTTTTTTCCCCTGTGTTCTGGAAAATGCTCAAATTTTCTAACAACCTAGATAATTTTTCATTGGCAAAGAAATTCTGTAGTGTCCCAGATTCAACACTATACCCTTTTACCCAACCATAAAACGCTGATGGAGTTAATTAACTAAAATGGAAAAGAGCAAGCAAGTAAATAGACAAACAAAACAAAATTAGTTGGAAGATTTGAACCTGAATGTGTACTTATAAACTAATTACAAAAAGATCTTAAGTTGTGTACAACTTTATATTATGTTAGAATTGTATACTTTGAGTCAAAGATCAATAGAATTAATCTTGCTTTTGTAATAATAATTACTAATAGTTTTGAACACTTTTAGAGAGAGTACCAAATATGTAATAACCCTTCTCTAATGATAATTGCAGTTCTTTAATTTGTCTGTATTTGACAATAGACGTAAATTCTTAGAGAGCAAAGGGTGTGCCATTTTTGTATTTTTATTCCCAGGGCCTAGCACACAGTAGGTCTTTAGTAAATATTAATTGCTTTTAGTTAAATTAAAGACAGATGGAATTTATACAGAATAAAATGATCATAAAATGAATTACAAACCGAAACCAAAACAAGTTAACATTTTCAAGTGTGAAAATAAGTATTTTTAAGTTGATTCATATAAGTCCTAAATCAAAACTGAATATCTCAAATATGTTTATCTTTGGTTTTTAAGCAAGCAACAGCTATGAAAAATGCTTCTGGATGTGAAGAACATGTTTGTGTAGGATAAGTAATTTACCATGTCGACACTGAACAGTAGTTTAACTGACCCCTTCACCCTTCAAACATCTGGTATGTCTTTAATAAATAGTGCAGCATAAAAGGTAATATAGAAGAAAAACTTGCTCAAGGGTTTAGAGATATAAGCTTGGTGGGCTGTGGGATTATGGGTGTATATGCTTTTAATCATGGAAGATTATGAACATACAACAGAATTTTTTATTAAAATATAAATAGCTTCTGAACAACCATTGGAATTTGAAATTGAAGCAGTGAGCTCCAAGGGCAATGTAATTTTCTTAACAATAACAGCTTCTATTTGATGAGAATTTTTATTTTGCCAGGCACGGTGATAGGCAAATTGAGTTCATTACCTTTCAGCCATGAAACCATCTTAAGAAATAGGTATGGTCCTCACTTTAATTATGAAGAAACTAAAGTGCAAATTGTTGAACAAACTAGCTGCAGGTCACAAAATAGAAACTAGTGGAACAAGATCTGACTTCAGGTCTCACAGACACTAAGGCACATGCTCTTTTGGCTCCCTACCTCTTAGAGTTGTCATGAGACCAAAATAGTGATAATGTAAACACTTTACCTATATTGCCATATTTAATCCTTACAGCCACCCAATGAGGAAAATGAAGAACAGAGAAGTTATCAGACTTGGCCAAGGGCAAGCAGCTGACATGTGAGACCAGGCTCTAAAGTACAGAACTACACCAACTTCTTTAAATAAGATAAATCATGGGTAGCCCCTACTTCAAAGCATGACACATATTAAGCACCAAATAAACATAGGCTCATTCGTTCCTTCCTTCCTTCCATCCTTCCTTCCTTCCTTCCTTCTTTCCTATCGAGCTTAAAACAACAGAAGTTTATTTTCTCAGTTCTGGAGTCTAGAAATCTGAAAATTAAGATGTCAGTAAGGTTACGCTCTCTTCAAGGGCTGCAGGGAAGAATCTTTCTTGTTTCTTCCAGCTCCTGGTACCTCCAGTTGTTCTTTAGCTTTTGACAGCCTAACTCCAATCTCTGCGTCCGTCTTCACACAGCCATCTTCCTGTCTAGCTGTCTTTGTGTCTCTTCTCTTCTCATAAGGCCACTAATCATTTTGAATTAGCCCATCCTAATGACCTTACCTTGATCACATCTGTAAAGAATGTATTTCCAAACGAAGTCATATTTATGGGGGGGATATCTTTTGAGGGGACATGGTCAGCCTATAATAGCCATGGCTTACTCTTAATTAAAAAAGAACTATTTAATGTGCAGCATTCTACAAGACAATGTCCCTGGTCTCTTTCTCCATACTTCTAATGCCTTCCATAGACTGGATACTTACTATTTTGTTGAATGAATCATGAAAATGATAACATGTGTACTATGTATAGATATATACAAAAACAAATACTAGAAAGGTGGAGGATAGCTCTCAAACTATTGTTTTATTTGACATTTCAGCCCTCCCATTTATAAGAGAGTTATGATTTTCTGCATTTAGGTTTATAGAAATATCTGGCACAGTCATCACTTTTGGGTTATATCTGTTTTGTAAACTCTTGTAGTCAGAGCATTTTCATTTAAATGCCAGGCAATTTGTGATTACTCTTTGTTTTATGACCTTTCAGTTAGTGTGCAATCTATTTGACAGTGCTCATTCACACCTATAGCAATTTTGCTTAATATGAGAGCAAATTTTTCTGCGACACTAACTTGGGCCTGAATAAATCAAATACAATCCAATACTTCTTCAATGCTCTTCAATCGACTTATCTTCAAATGGTACAACAAAAAGAGTCATGTTTTCTGGCTTTTGTTTTTTGTTCTTCATGTTTTTGTTTCTTTGAAAATCTATGCTAATTCCAGCTCATAGTCTAGTGTTTTTTCTTACCAGGCTATTTTCATGAATAGAAAGTTCATCATTCTAATGAAGCTAAAAATAAATATGCTTGTGGAGAGAAGAATTTTTACACCACCATCATATGGCAGACCATTGAACTTCAACATTTGCCTTGATGAATTTAGATGAAATTGGTAAAGAGACCATTAGGGGATGTTTATTTGGACTTTAGTCATTTTTTCCCCCCACCTACCACACACAATTGGGCATTTATGTGTAAACTCTTTCCCTCTATTTAACTAGGATATCTGTTTTTGAGAGCCAGAAGTAGTGATTTTTATGACTGTTTTATTACCTTTGTGTCTAGCACAATAAGAGACACATAGTTGGTGTATGTTCTCAGTCACCTGAGAAAGGAAGGGTACAAAGTTATGGTTAACTGTTCATGAACTGACATCATATAAAACTTGGGTCTAATCTTCTTTGATTCGTACTGGCTGTGTAATTTTGGACAAGTTATTTAATCTTTAGCTTTTCACCTGTGCATTGGGACCAATAATAATTTTTACCTTGTGGGACCAGGATGTGGTTGGCACATTGTATGCATTGAAATATTATTGGCATTGGTTATTATTATTTTTTAATATTTATTGAACACCTACTATAAGTCAATTAGGGCCTGAGCTAAGGGTTAGGGAAATCAAGTTTTTTACTTTAGGGAGACCAGGAAATGCCAAGATACATAATAGGAAATGATAAGCATCATAATCCATTATGTGAATATCTGGCACAGCAAGTATCTAGATGCCTAAAAAAATCAAGAAGAATTCAGAAAGTAGTATTTGATCTGATACCTGAAGATGAATCAGATCAAAGCAGGTAAATCACAGGCATTTAAATATATGATTAAATAGCTCTTTTATCTGATAAGTACTTTCACGAAATTTGCATGTTTACAGGTGTATTAGGGTTCTCCAGAGAAACAGAACTAGTAGGATCTGTTAAAAAACAGAATTCAACCAAGTAAATTTGACGATAAAATTGGCTTTATTAAGCAATTCATGAACTGGGCAGCATCCCATCCACCTAGTAGATATTCCGAGGAGGTGTACATAATAGAAGGTGTTTATAGGCAGGAGGTGGGGCAAGAAGTTATTAGCAAAAGAAAAGAAAGGATTGTTTCAGGCCAAGACCTCTTTTTGGGGGGAAGGCAAGGACAGAGTTTTTATTATGCAGATGACCTCACTAATGCTGATCAGGAAATTTCAGATTGACTGTTAAAAGGTCCCCTTTGGGGCGCCTGAGTGGCTCAGTCGTTAAGCATCTGCCTTCAGCTCAGGTCATGATTCCAGGGTCTTGGGATTGAGCCCCGCATCGGGCTCCCTGCTCCGCGGGAAGCCTGCTTCTCCCTCTCCCACTCCCCCTGCTTGGGTTCCTTCTCTCGCTGTGTCTCTCTCTCTGTCAAATAAATAAATAAAATCTTAAAAAAAAATAAAAGGTCACCTTTCTGGGATAGGTTGAAACTCTAAGTTTGTCTTGGTTTGCTGTTCTGGGGGGCAAATGATTCCATTTGGGGCTTGTTTCTTTTTTAATACATCTATATCTGTGTCCTAAAATAGAGATACAAATGGAGATTGCTTATGAGGAATTGTCTCACCTGATTCTGGAGGCTGAGAGCTTCCAGGATCTGCCATCTGCAAGCCGTAGACCCAGGAAAGCTACCTCAGTTCAAATTTGAAGACCCAAGAACTGGAGGAGCCAGTGGTGTAAATCCCAGTGTGAGGGCCACAGAAGATGAGATGAGATGAGATGACACAGCTTGGTCAGTGAGGCAGGAAAGAGGGGTGAATTCCTCCTTCCTCCACTTTTGGTTCTACTCAGGCCTTCAAGGGATTTGATGATGCCCACCATGTGAGGGAAGGTGATCCATGATTGAAATGCTAATCTCATCTGGAAACACCCTCACAGACACACCCAGAAATAATGTTAAATTTGGGCACTGGAAGGAAGAAAGAGGACAGAGAGAAGAAACTTCCTTTTAGGACACTACCCAGGAGTTGAACACATCACTTCCATCACAATTAGCTGGCTTAGCTGGCTAGAATTTAGTCATGGGGTCTTAACTAGTTGCAAGGGAGTCTGGGATCTATAAGCTTTAATCAGGAGGCTAGTGCTCTGCTAAAACCCAGAGGCTTAATTATTAAAATAGGAAAGGAAGAATGGATACTGGAAAATAATTAGTAATCTGTATCACATGCATGTCATTGCAACAATTCTCTAAGGGTGATCTTATTGTCTACATTCAGTGGATAAGATAGTTGAAATTCAAGAGAGAGGAGATTACTTGTCAAAAGTCACTTAAATATGTAGATCGAGGAAGAAGAATGATTATAATCAAGGCAGCAGCACTATACTAGGTTCTCAGCTATGAGAGAGAAGAAAAATAAATAGCTACTTAATGTTGTTTTGCAACCCATCAGAAACCAGGCAGCTGCAGTGTTCATGTGCCACTGACAACTCTGTCTTGCAGGCAGTCTTGTGGGAGATGACATAACAGGAAGAAAATTAAATCACTGAAAGTAGTAGCTAGAGTTAAGCCCTTGGGGCTGGGGGGAGCACGATTTGTTTTCAATTATTTGATCATATGATTATACAGGTCTCAAAGATTCTCCCATATGCCCTGGGTAGTTCAAATCTCCATTTTTAAAACTATCAGCTTTAGTTGAATTTTCAGTTTGTGAGAACAACCCTGGGAACACAAGTAATATAAGTTTACACACAAAACAAATTCAACCCTGAAAATATGGGGATGACAAGATAATAAAAAATGTAGAAGCAAAAACATTGAACAAGCCAATCAGTTTGCCAAAATTTTGAGGTCAGATGTCCATGAGCCATGAAATTGTTTAAAAATTGTTCTGGATAAATAAATGTATGTTTGGAAGGATTGCTTACACAATAATTTTTGAGCCTTTTCCCTAGAAAAGTGATAAATAAAAAGTTAGGTGAGAGGGAAAATGCTTTAGGGCCAGTGACAACTGTGAATGCTAGGGAATATATGCATGTGTCAAGATGACATATGCAGGAGTACATAATCACTGCTTTTACTCTTCCCATTTATGGGGACAAATTTCTAAACAGCCTCAATTATTGTAAAACAACCTTAAAAACGTTCAGGCATTAAAAGTATTAAATCAACTATCTAATATTAGAGTTACTTCCTTTTAAAATACTTTTGACTTTTATTATATTAGAAAGACTCAGAGTCCACTGGTTTTCGCACTCCTTTAAATTTTTTTTTTTTAAGATTTGTTTATTTTAGATAGAGAGACAGAGAGAGTGTGCACGAGGGACAGAAGAGGCAGTGAGAATCTTAAGTGGACTCCGCGCTGAGTGCAGAGCCTGATGGATGCGGGGCTTGAGCTTACCTTTGAAGAGAACTTGGTAGGAGGCAACAAATACCCCGCACTGAGAACCTAGAATCGGAAAATAGGAGATGTGCCTATATATTGAGCATCATGGTTAAGAGAATCTCAGTCGATTTCTTTGGTGAAATTAATTGATCAATAGGAGCAACAACAAAAAGAATGCTGTACCCTCAGCATCTCACATTATAGCCATCACCTCTATAGATTCCTCATCCTCTTAGTGCCCCAACCCGCCAAAAGTTGATGAATAAATTCAGAATCCTAGTTTAAGTAGCTCTTGGAAAGTTTTCTCTCCTTGGTCAGCAGTCAATATTTGAGTGATAAACAGTGAGCCCTGTAGTATATTAAATTTCTAGTGTGCAAAATTAAGGAACATTTTTAATTATGAAAATAGAAAAATGGAATTAGACTTTATGTAGATTAATTTGAGGAGTTTATAAAATCCACATACTTGTATGTTCTATTTATCCTGTCTTCAAGGATGTCTGAAATTCCGACCATTTTTCCAGTCCTTTGGGTAATGCTGTATATTAGTGTGTTCAGGCTACCATGACAGTGTAGGGGGTCAAGGGCAGACTTCCCCAAGATGGGCCATTTAGGCATGAAGATTATTTTGAGTCAAAAGCAGTCAAACCCCAGCGATTTCGGTAAGGCTCTGAACATCTCCTTCAACTACCTAAATTTACTTTGGAAAGGAGAGCCTGTACCAGAAAGAGAGCTATTAACAGAGATTCCCTTTTACCTAAGAAACTTATCTGTTTAACAGGGCAACGTTTGTTTTCCAGACATCTTGTCTTACCTTTCTGCTAATGGTCTTCCTCCTCTTTGAGACCCCTACTGTTCTCCTTAGCTCAGGATGTCATGCAAGCCTCCTGTTGCCTGACCGTCTTTGGAATTTCATGTCTCTGTGGATTGCTTATATATGGGAAACTAAATTTGATTTTCTCCTGTTAATCTGTTTCGTGCAAATGTAATACTTAGTCCAGTTAAAAGAACCTTGGACAGAGGAAAATTTCTTTCTCCCCAGTAACAGACTACCACAGACTGGGTGGCTTCAACAATAGAAATTCATTTTTTAACAGTATTAGAGGCTTGAAGTCCAATATCAAGGTACTGGCAAGGTTGGTGTCTGGTGAGACCTTTCTTCTTGGGTTGGAAGAAGGCTGTCTTGTTGTGTCCTCACATGGCCTGCCTTCTGTGTATGCATGAGGGGTAGGGGGAATGAGAGAGAGAGAGAGAGAGGAATCTCCACATTAAGAACTCATTTAATTTAAGGTTAAATGTTCTATCTCCAAATACAGTCACATTGAGAGTTAGAGCTTCAACATAGGAATTTTGAGGGAATACATTTCAGTCCATATCAAGCTGTGTCTGCCCTCCCCTGAAACACTATCGGAAAACAAATCTATATCCTGAGTGCAGAAGGAGGCCAGAGACTTAAAATCTCTTCAACATGGGCAGCTTTAACATATTTATCAGCTGTCATTTTAGAAATCACAAAGCAGGGTTTTGGTAGTGTGGGACATGGTTGTGTATAGTAACCTAGGAAAAGACAATATACAGGTAGGTAGGAAAGGTCTCATGGGGCACAGGTAATTGAAAGTTGAAATGAGGAACAGGGATGCGAAATGGGCTATAGGAATTATATTTGTCCCATTCGTGTTCCTCTAGCATAAGCCATCTCGTTTTCTACTCTTTGCTAACAGAAATTTCTTAGTAATACCCTTTCGTGATTTACTGTCACTATCTTGATCCCCTTGTTGGATATTACTGTCTTGTTGTCCTCATTGTTCTTGACCTCTGACATTTGATCCCAGTCATGGTTCTCATTCCTCGGACATGTTGACAGAAGCTCCTGTTAGACATAATATTAAAATAATAACTGTATATGCTCTTCTAAGTACAGTAGTTGATACTGTTGTACACTTATCTGTACAAACATTAGCCGACACTTCCTGAGAACTTAGAATGTGCTAAGCATTTTACATTAATCTTTCCATTGTAGTCTCATAACAGCTCCAACATTATGTTCTTTATTAGCTCCATTCTCTTCTGGTATTGAACCTAGATCACTCCATTAGCCAGTGTCCCTTGTTATATTGCCATATTCTTGTCTCACAATCAGAGATGGTACCTGTCCTTAGGGATATAACTTAGGATATAAAATTACAGAGACAGAGAATGGAAGATTGTTTCAAACCTGAGTCCTTATGACATAGGAGTACCACAGCAGGTGGCCAATTCAGTGGTAAACTTCTATCAGACCCATTTGTTTGGTGCTGAGTAATGAAGACAACTGCTTGATGGGGTGGATTTTTCACTTGACATTAGGTTGTTTTATACCATTGTAAGGAACATTGTACATGAGTGTTTCTGCAGACCTGTCATCTCCCCTAAGGGCACCTTTAACCTGGGCAGGGCAGTCTGCTCATCTGTCTTACTGTGGCTCCACATCAAGGGCTCCTTTTCTCTTGAGTACCCAGGAATTTTACTGATAAACAACCGTTTGGAATGAAAGAGTGTTTTAGACATATAATTGTGCTTTCAAATTCTTAATCTCTTTTGAACATCTTTTGTTACTCATTTAATGTAGCTTGAATTAGATTATTTTAAAGTTGATTCAATTAAATATAAACTACAAATTATTTTAAGCAACTATTATATTATATTAATGTACAATAATTACATTGAATGAGTGCCTAATATATGCCTGGCATTATACTAAAATGAGAGACTATGTAAATACTAACAACAGTCTGAATGTTAAATATTTGTTACCTCCATTTAAAGATGCAGAGAATGAGGCACAGAAAGGTTAAGTATCTTTTCCAGGGCTACAGAACTTATAAATGGCAGACAAAGTTGGGATTTGAAACCATGGCTGACAAACTGCATTTCTGATACGTTTCAGTGTTATTCTGTGGTTTCTGAAAAGAGTTTGACTTCCCCACAGGTGACCACAGCCACTAGAATCAGTTTTTATCCTGCTGTATATAAAAGATTTATTTGTTCTCACTTTTTCATCTATTTTTTATAATACCCAAATTGCTTTATGTGTTTATGATATAAGTAAAAATCATGCCTCCTTTGTATATATTAGAAGAAGTTTTCCTTGTCTTGAATAAAAGAATACCAGAGACAAATCCAGGTTAGAATTTTCTTGAACCATGTTAAAGAAAAAATAGAAGGTATTAATTTTTGTTTGGCATTTTAACTTTAATGACACTTTATGCTCTTGAAGGTTAGGGATTTGGCTTAAACCCCTGGTCCTGCTTTTCATCCCTAGGCCTGTCTACAACCTCAGGATCCCTGCAAATTTTGTGAATAGGCATATGTGGGTGTTTTTTTGGGGGGATATGTTTTCTAGTCTGGGCTTCATATCTGTATTCCCAAATGAGTATGCATTTCTGTATGAGTATATGCAAGTCTATTTTTTTCCCTGCAGAGATGGTTTTATTTCCAATGAGGTCTGTAATGAATTTGGGGTAGTGTCTGATGTTTAAGAGAATTAAAATCCTGGTTCAAGAGAATTTAGCATTAGCTCTTCTATTTGTCAATATTCTCCCATCCCCAGGTCCCTCTGCCCACTTATTTTCTGACTAAAACCATAAGCACTCTCAGAGCCAATTTTCAAAAATTTTACTTTGAAATTTTTATTTGATCAGCAGCCTCAAGATCTGAAGGGGATTACATTTTTCCCCTTTTCTTGTTTCTGGAACTAGCATAAATAATCCTCTTTGTGATAATACCCTGTCTCCCAGAGCGCTTGTTTATCATAAGAGGACTCTTGTTTCCATGGACTAATGCACTCAGAAGCTTGGCTGACTTTCTGATGCAAATGTCAGACAGGAACCATGTCTTTGCTTTTCTAGCCAAATTGCTTCATTTTTACAACACTATGTTTGATTTATAGGGGTCTTTGAAATATTGAAATTGCCCCCTGCACTAAAAAAAATGCAATATGTAGGCATTTTAGTATAGCAGCATTAATAAGAATAATTTATAGGGGAAATGGGTTGCAGGGTTTTGGAAAATACTCAACTCTGAGCAAAATATGGCAGTGTCAATGAACAACACTGACATTCTAAAGGGAGGTACATATATTGAGGAGTAACCAGAGCCAATCCCAAGAGAATGTCATAATTTCTTAGTTTAGATTTAAATAACACTTATAGAACTAGCAAAGAAAAGGAATGTAAGAAATCAATTTATTTTTGTTTTCTTTGTAGTATGCTTAATTATTTTTTATTGACAAATGGTCCAAAGTGACCATCAACCACATGCTTACTAAAAAATAGGGTTTCTATCAGTCAGACATTTAACTGAAGACCATAGCTGTATCTGTATAGGAAGTGGAGAGGATGGAGAAAGGAGCTAATTCATTGTACATATTCAGCATGCCAGGAATAGGGAAAGACAGCTTACATGTCTTTTTAAATTCCATTCCTTCCATATGACCTGAGGAATTGGTGTTAGTGTTCACATGTCATTGCTAGGAGTCAGAGAGGTAAAATGACATGCCTAATGTCTCATGGTCAGAAAACCTTGGATCAGATATGCAATTCAGAGAACATGTTGGTGAAAAGAAGAGAATAGAGTAAAACAATGGATTAGCTTGAAGACATATTTATCTTATATATAGTTTTAGAATATCAAAATACTGCTACATCCAGTAAGTCAAAAATTATATCTTTCCAAATGCATGATACTATTTCAACCCCAGTTGGTATGTTGGTGTTGTGGGGATAGGGAGTAGGTCTGGAAATGTGATTTACATCACTCTTCAGAGTAGTTTCTCATGGTTTTATGTACAGTTAATAGGTTTTATGACCATTTAAAGGTCAGAGGGAATCTTTCAAGATGCTTTCAACAAGGACCATGTTTGACAATAGCTACGTGACAATAAAAATTAAAATAGAGTAAGAAAAGCGTATAAATGCAATGGAAGAACAACAACAAAAAAAAACCCAGGAAAATTGAGGGACAGGAGGAAGAAATGTTGATTAAATCCAATGCCCTAAAGACACAGATTGCTCTGGATAATTTTATTCATTTGTGTTTGATTAATTTGAGAACACTTGCTATGTACCAGACTTTGTTCTGGATGGTGAAGACAGAGTTCCATGACCTCAAGTTGCTGACAGCCTAGTGGGCATGACAACCAAAGAAATTTGTGATGGTGCCACCATGGGGATAATTGGGAGTCACCATGGGAGAACAGTGGAGGGCCCCTAACCCCAATTGAAAATGTCCGGAAAGGCTTCTAAATGGAAGTGGCAGTTAGATGGGGTAAGGGTAAGACTAGAGGGGCAAGAAAGAAGCAAAGATGGAGAGCTTTGGGCAGGGGACAGAAAAGTATTCCAGGCATATTCTTTGATGTATGGTAGCCCTTAAACAAGCATGAAATGGTACATTGTGGGGGATGTAAGTAGTTGGAATTCTTGGAGTATAGAGTGAGAGGACACAGGAAGTAGGAAGTAGGGTTAATGAGTAGACTAAGAGGCTATGTATTCTGTCTTTGATTAAAGCAAACATCATTATCCCCACTGCCATCATTATGTCATTCATCTATTTACTATTCACAAACATTTGTTACAAAGCAGATGCTCTGCTATGTAATGTGGCAGAAGAGTTTGTCCTAGAAGAGTTTGGAAAAACATTCCTGTGTTTCTTTCTTACTCTCATACTCAATACTGCTGAAACCAGATGTGTGGATGTTTTACACATCAACTAATACTCTGTGACACCAGCTGGGTGTCCTTATAATTCAGTTCAGTTTTGACTGGCTATAGTTTGGGGTTCCCATGACCCCCTCCATAGATTCAGTAATTTGTTAGAATGGCTCATAGAATTCGAGGAAACACTAAATTAGGTTTATCATTTTACTATAAAAGATAGAATTTTGGGCGCCTGGGTGGCTCAGTTGGTTAAGCGACTGCCTTCGGCTCAGGTCATGATCCTGGAGTCCCGGGATCGAGTCCCACATCGGGCTCCCTGCTCGGTGGGGAGTCTGCTTCTCCCTCTGACCCTACCCCCTCTTGCGCTCTCTCTCTCACTCTCTCTCTCTCTAATAAATAAATTAAAAAAAAAAGATAGAATAAAGGATACAGATGAACAGTGAGATGAAGAGATGCGTAGCGTGAGGTCCAGAGGTGTCTCTAGCACAGGAGTTTCTGTCCCCAGGGAGTTACAGCACGTGGATGTGTTCATCAGCCTGGAAGTTCTCTGAACCCTGTACTTCTGGGATTTTTATGAGGTCCTCATCACCTTGGTATGATCAGTCAGCTCAGTCTCCAGTCCCACTACCCTCCCATGAAGGTGGGGGGCAAGATGGAAAGTTCTAAGCTTCTAATCATGGTTGGTCTTTCTGGTGACCAACTCCCATCCTGAAGCAATCCAGGAGCCTACCAAGAGTTGCCTCAGTAGAACAAAAGATACTCTTACCACCCAGGACATTTCAAGGGATTTAGGAGCTTTGTATCAAGAGCCAGGGCCAAGGAAAAATATTAGAAAAAAGATTGAAACAAAAGATGTTCCTACTCTTCTTCTTATTCAGGAAATTACAAGGGTTTTAGGAGCTCTGTTCAAAGAACTGGGGCCAGAGAGCAACATATATTTTTCATATTATTACACACTTTATTTATCCCTGTATTCTCCATGATAGCTCAAAATTTCATTGTGTGTAAAAGTTGTTAGTATATACATATTAGATACTTACTAAATTGTCTTGATGTTGTAACTGATTCTAGATAGCAGCTAAGGGTCAGAAAAGATTTAAAACTACATGAGGAAAATAAGAAAATATTTATAGTAGTGTCAAGAAGAATAAATTCATTAAGAATAAACTAGAACAAAAGAAGTATAAGACTTGTACATTGAAAAATATAAAACATCATTGAAAGAAATTTTTAAAGGACCTAGATAAGTAGAAAGACATTATATTCATGGATTGGAAGATTTAATATTGTTAAGATGGCAATACTCCCAAAATTAATCTACAAATTCAAAGTAATTCCTATCAATTCCTAGCTGCCTTTTTTTGCAGAAATTGACCAGCTGTTCCAAAATTCATATGAAAATGTAAGGGAACCAGAAGACCCAAAACAATTCTGTAAAAAGGAAACAAAGTCAGGGGACTAGCACTTTACAATTTCAAATTTTATTACAAAGCTACAGTAATCAGTCTAGTGTGGTACTGCCATAGAGATTTATAACAATGGAATGGAATTGAGATTCTAGAAATAAACTCCTACATTCATGGTCAATTTGTTTTTGATAAGGGTGTCAAGACAACTACCTGAGAGAAAGAATGGTTTTTAAAGGTGCAAACATCCAGTTATAAATAAGCCACAAGAATGAAAAGTACAGCATAGGAAATATAGTCAATGCTGTTATTATAACGTTCCATGGTGACAGATGGTAACTACACTTACCCTGGTGAGCATAGCATAATGTATAGAATTGTCCATTCACTATTTTGCATACCCGAAACTAATATAATTCTGTTTGTCAACTATACTTCAAGTCAAAAAATAGTTTTTTCAACACTTGGTTCTGGAACAACTGGATATCCATGTGCAAATAAATAAAATTGGACCCCCACCTTATACAATATATAAAAATTAACTCAAAGTGAATCAAAAACATAGTGTAAAAGCTGAAACTAGAAGAAAACATGGGAGTAAGTCTTCCTGACCTTTAATTAGGCAATGGGTTCTTAAATATGACTCCAAAAGTAAAAATTGATAAATTGGATTCAGTGAAAATTTAAAACACTTTTGTGCTTCAAAGGACACAACCAAGAAAATGAAAAGACAACCAATGCATGGGTGAAGATATTTGCAAATTATATCTTTGGTAAGGGACTCATATACAGAATATATATATAAAATCTTATATAAGTTAACTATAAAAATATAAATAACCCAGTTAAATAGGATAAAAGGACTTAAATAGGTATTTCCTCAAAGAAGATATAGAAATGGCAAGAAGCACATGAAAAGAGGCTAGGCATGGTTATTGATCAGGGAAATGGAAATTAAAATCCCAGTGAGTTGCTGTCTACCCACTAGGATGGCTATAATAAAAAAATCAGATAATAAGTATTGGTGAAGAATATTAATAAGTGATGTGGGGAAATCAGAACCCACATAAACATGGGACTGTAAGACAGTGCAGCTCCTCTGGACAATAGTCTGGCAATTCCTAAAGCCGTGAAATGTTCCATTCTAAGGTGTGTATGTGTATCTGTGTGTGTGTGTCTACATCTGTATCTGTACCTATATATATCTCTACGAGAAATGAAAAC
The DNA here is from genome assembly GCF_054177405.1 of Leptonychotes weddellii. Classification (NCBI taxonomy): domain Eukaryota; kingdom Metazoa; phylum Chordata; class Mammalia; order Carnivora; family Phocidae; genus Leptonychotes; species Leptonychotes weddellii. The sequence goes on along the minus strand of NC_138370.1, from coordinate 165,566,369 downwards.
GTGTCTACACAAAAACTTCTCCCTGCATGCTTATTTGAACATGACTTAAATTAGGGAAAAAGTAGATACCTAAATGTCTATCAACTGATGAATGATAAACAATGATGAATGGATAAACAAAATGCAGTATACTTATACAATGGGATATTATTTAGCCATAAAAAGGAATAAAGCACTTAAACATGCTGTAATACAGATGATCCTTGAAAATGTTCTGCTAAATGAAAGAAATCAGATACAAAATACATATTGTATGATTCCATTTATGTGAAATGTTAGAATAGACAAATTCATAAAGACAGAAAGGAGATTAGTGAAAGAGTAAAGGAGGATGATTTGGAAGTCTCTTCTCTCTGTCCCCAGCAAAAGGGCACATTATACACAGTGTCTTAGGCCCATGATAATTTTTACTGCAGTCTCACTGAAGAGTATACTCTTGATATCTATCTTTACACAAATAGAATAATAGAATTTTTTTTTTTTTTTTAGTGGAGGAAGGGGCCAACAAGCGAAATGTGGGATAGGGCCTGCCAAAGTCATAATGAGATCCTTTCTGCTTCACTTGAAGACTTCCTCACCCCATCCCACCTGCAAGGAAGAGATTCCTAGGATGAAACAGAAGCCACATATCTTTGTGGTAAATTGCAAAAATGGCCATCATACTTTGCAGTGTTGCCAATCAAGCAGTTGGTTCAGTTTCCCCAGCCTTGTATCTGGTCAAACCTTTGATTAGGAGAATGTGCAAATGTAACATTGCCACAGTTTCAAGCCTACGCCACAAGAGGTCTTGCAGTTTCCAGCCTCATGCCTTTGGAACTACCCATGTGGACTAGCCTGGGCTAGCCTGCTGGAGGATGATCGTGCAGGTGGAAAGAGGACCCAGTCATCACATAGGACCTAGGAACCCATTTTAAACCAGCAAGCCCAATCTGCCTGACACCAGATATCAGGCACACACCTGATGGCAGAGATTAGCCTTAAAAGCTTACAATAACAGCCCAATGTAGTCACTTATGTTTTAATGTTTGACTCCAATTTTGATATGTTAGTTCACAAAAACTAATTTAAAAATCACAATTTTGAAGTATTTATTCTTGAGTTTGGTTATGTTCATTTGACCTAGCTGGAATATCTATCTGGAATATTTTCTCTTTCCTTCAGTGGAATTTAGAAGATTATGCCCTTCCCCTGATTTCAGAGGGATTAGCATTTAACATTGTGTTGGGAGGCAGAACAGTCTCTAGATTAAAATATGTGATCCTGGCAGGAGCAGGGAACTGAAATACAATTTTTTATTCTTGGATCTACCTCAGACATCACATGCAGGCTCTTTTTCTTGCAAAGCAACATGATAATTTACTTTATTCAATTACTTAGAAACACTATAACAACAACAAAAAATAAAAGTGCTAAAAAGAATATGGAAACAGTAAGAGCTTACAACACATTGGGTTTTTGAACACATAGCCTCACGGTCCAGCCAATGGTGGTTTTCATAACTTAAAAACATAATTTTGGAAAAGTGAAAGATACTCTTCACTTGCATTCTGAAGTTAGGTGGTTGGACAGATAAAGGCTCTCCCTCTTAGTTTGATTCTGAAACAAACTGGTTATTATTTTCTCTGCAACAAAAGTAATTTTACGCCTTAAGTTGCAGCACAGCATGAAACAAACCCCAGATAGTTGCAAGATTAAATAAAAAGGAATGAAACAGATACAAATATACTTCTTTCTGTAAGATGAGTTGAGAAGATTTTCTCATCATAAAAGTAGGGGAAAAAATCACAAAAGGATATATCAGATATGATGCTTTTGAAATATTTTGTCTGTGAAAAGATCATAAAATTAAAATGCAAATAGAAAACTAGAAAAATACTGCATGCAACATACATGACAAATTAAAGGTTAATATCGTTTATACATAAAGTTCATACTGACCAAAAAGGAAAAAGTCCCGTAATTTATCAGAAATTAATAAATGTTTTATCAACTTCAGAAAATCACTTGTAATCAAAGATGTACCAAATAAAATAAGTAGACTGAATAGTAATCTTATTTTCACCCATCAGTAATTCAACAAACAAACTGAATCCCTGCTTTCACTGGGTAGTGTTGCTAGGTATTACTTTTACAAAACTAAGTGAATCACCTTCCATTTTTGGGGCAGGGAGGGGTTCAGTTCTGTGGAGAAAAATAGACCAATAGTTCCATTATTCATGGTTGTGCAGATTGTCCACTACATGAAGTGCTCAGCTGCAGATGCAAATGGGTTCCTAAAGACCATGCAGTGCGCCACCCCATCAATCCATAAACCCTGGTATGAACTACATCTGTTTAGTAAAATCAGGTATTACAGATTTTTTGTAGGCTAGTAGGCTCAACATGCATGTACACATATATAGAAAATGTAAGTGTAATATGGTAACTACTAAAGGAAATTTTTAGAGTTCTCTGAGACCACAGTCTGGTGTTTAAGGACAGGATTCTGGGAGGAGAGGTCATGAGCAGAGTCCTGAAAAGTAAACAAATTGATGTCATGAATAAACATGCATAGAGAACAGAAACTGTAATGTTCTAGAAGTGAAAGAATGCATGGCACATTTAGCATGACTGGATTTTAGTGAGTGAAGAGAGTGTCCTTGAGGGTTGAGGCTGGGAAATAAGGAAGAAAAAGATAGGAAGGACTATATATAACATTAGGAGCTTGGCGATTATCCTAAAGGTAACAGAGAATCATGGACAAGTTACCAAGCAGGAAAATGGCAAAGCCATTTGAGTTTTAGGGAAATTAATCTGGCTACACTATGGAGAATAGATTGACAGAGGTCTTGGAAAAGGATTAAGTCTGGCAAGGTTCTCTGTTCCTCTGTGTATCTGCTCTCTAGACCTACCAGTCTTACTATAGTACTAGACCTGAGTTCTCTGAAATGCCCGTCCACCCCAAATAGACATTCTTTCCCCACCCTACTCCCCTTCTTCTACATTGTGTGACATGACAGTGTCACAGTTAATGAATGTGTATGTTATAGGTCCAGGTACATACAGAATTTGAGTCTGACCCATATTATTATTCTTCTGAACCCCAGATTTCTGGGAAAGGAAAGATGGTCGGCTTAGACAGTGTTGGATGGTTTGCTGAGTTTAACAACCATGACCTGGTGCTCAGAGTCACACATTATAAAGTGGCGTGCTGGCCTTCCTTGCTCCAGGGAATGAGGATGGGGAAATTCCTAGGACAAGGGAGGAATTTTGAATTCATTTTGACACCTCTAAAATATATGGTACTAAATCGGAGAAGGCTGATACTTTAAATACAGGCCAGGAAAGTTGGCCTTAAAGGGGGAGATGGAAGGGAATAGGAGGAACATCAGGAAAATGGCAAATATATTTATAAAATCCAGTTATGAAAACTATCTGAAATGTATCAAAAACTTTAATTAACATCATTCATACCTTTGACCTAGCAATTTCCCTTCTAGTATTCCAGGTGCTCTGGATTTATCAGGTGTCCTAAATTGCTGGAGTCTCTTTACTTCCTCTCTGCTTTCTTCTAGAAAAATCTGGCATTTAATGATCTAGTCTCTATGCTTCAGCACCTTTAATACACTTGGACATTGTCTACTCCTAGATTGCAGTTTTTGATGTCTGAGCTCATTCTTATGCATTCTTTTTTGCTTGAAACATCTCTTTGTGAACTTTTTCTGTATCTTTTTTCCTCATCATTTTAAGGAACCAATCCAGACATCAAATCCTGCAGGAATTATTTATATTTCAGGGTGGATGGAGTATTCTCCTAAGACACTTTCCACCCCACTCTCATTTCGATTATTTCTATGAACAGGAAAGACCTTTTTGTATAACTCTATCAGAAGACTGCTCATTCTTAGAGGATACAGACCATGTCTTATTCATCCTTATAACCTAAAAGAATACTGGAGTGCTTTGTTGAATGCATTTAATAAAAAAGATGACTATAGTCAAAGATATTGAGGAGGAGCAGGATAAAGATATTGATTAATGTTGTCTTTGTTTAAAAAATTGACATGTTACAATGTCTGGAGATAAAATGAGGAAATAAAAAGAAATACTCTCTGATCTAATAAAGGGAGAAGCAAGTCATAAGAAAAAGATTAATATTAGTTATTCAAATGCTTGCTCAAAAAGAGGAAAAATAAAGAATCATAGGAGATGTAGAATAAATAGAAAGCAAAACAGGAAATAGAACTATATCCAAATATATCAGTTATCAAAATGGATGTAATCTCCAGTTAATAGACAATGATATTGAGTAAGAGCTTTAAAAAAAAAAAAAATCCAGCTACAAGGCAATTATAAAAGGCATAACAAAGTGAGAGCTCACAACTAAAAGAATTGAAAATAACACTAAGCAAATACTTTTTAATACTTAAAAAACTTCTAATTCTTTTAAATATTTATAGCTTAGCATTATTTGCAATAATAGTTATAATACTAGAAACCTGGGGAAAAAATTTTCATGATGACAAAGTGAATAAATAAATTATGATAAAATAATGTGGCTCATACTAAACAGGAGTGAAAACAAATGAATTTAGACACATATATCAATAAGGATGAATATAAAAATCATGAGGACAAGCCTAAAAGCAAGTCTCACCAAAAAAAAATTATTGTTTTTTAAAGATTTATTTATTTATTTATTAAAGATTTTATTTATTTATTAGAGAGCGAGAGAGCACAAGCGGGGTTAGGGGCAGAGAGAGAAGAAGAGGGAGAAGCAGATTCCCCAGCGAGTGGGGAGCCTGAGGTGGGGCTCAGTCCCAGGACCCTGAGATCACAACCTAAGCCAAAGGCAGGCGCTTAACTGACTGAGCCACCCAGGCACCCCTATTTTATTTATTTTAGAGAGAGATCACACACGTGAGAGCATGCATGAGCAGCAGGAGGGGGAGGAGAGGGAGAGAATATCAATCAGACTCCCCGCTGACCGGGCACCTGATGTGGGGCTCAATCACACAACCCTGAAATCATGACCTGAGCTGAAATTAAGAGTTGGATGCTTAATTGACTGAGCCATCTAGGCACCCCCAAAACATTACTTTTTTAATATAAAGTTTAAAACACGCGAACCTACGCAATGCATTCTTTAGGGAATATAAACCTGACAAAGACAATAAGGAAGTACAAATGATAATAAACACAGAATTAATGACAGAGGTTACCTTTTGTATGGAAGGAGAAGACGGATCAGGCATATAGTGGGCTTGAAGTATATTGGTGATTTTCTACTTTGTGGGTACACTGGTAGTCTATTCAGTATCATTCCTTAAGCCCAAACCTATAGATTTTAAATATGCACACACACACACATACACATATATACACTTACATAAAGAGTTTTGTGTTACTATATTTCAAAATTAAAATGAAACACAGGACTCGAATATATTTTGTGAAATTTTGCAAATATTTATTGAAAATAGTAGAAAAGCACCTGCATGTTAGAAATTTGACAGGAATCAACAGATTTTATATATCTACATGATGAAATATGCAACCATTAAATGATTTATAATTCATTTTAATGTCAGGGAAATCATTTATGATATAATAATGAGCTAAAATATATTAACAAGCTGGAAAATGCTGAGAATAATGGTTTCCATTATGTAAAACACATTTAATAGGGCTGAAAAAGAAATAAGAAATAAATAAGACATCCAAGCAGTGGTGTATCCATTTGGTAGGATTATAGATACATTCTTTTTTCTCTCACTTCCCAAATGTGGTACATATTAGGTTCCCTGGAGTGCAGGTGAGTATATGTTATTTTTATGATTTAAAAATACAATCAATCATAATCAATAGCAAAAGGATTTTCAGAATAAATACCAGAAAATGGCCAAACATATTTTTCTGTATAGACTTTTGATTAAGAACACACTTGCTCCTTTTGCTAGTTCACCTGGAAATCTGATAATAATGAGTGATTAGTATTTATAGTAAAGACATCTTCTGATTGGTATATGACAGTGGACTGGGTGCATTATAAATATGTGATGGGAACCATACCTTGGGTTCCCTTGAGTGTAAGTGCATCTTGTAATTGAGCACATTTCTTGGGGGAATCCCTTGGCCTATAATGCAATATTGGCTTTTGTGAAGAATGAGACTTCTATGACAAAGTAGCTCCCACACTTGCCCAATGTGAATCTCTGCCCTTACATTTTAACTGGTACCTATTGGGGACAAAGAGGGTAACTCCTGTCTGCATGTTCTCCTGTGAATATTCACACTCAAGAGAAATGTCAATTTTGCTCTGCTGGAAAGATGGACTTCCTATCCTAGATTCTTGCAAATGAATGTGATGCCAATTCTGGCCACTGGGTTGACATAGGGCAAACCATTAACAAGTATTTTCTAAATTAAAAGCCAAAAATGCCTATGCAATTAAAAAATGTAATAGTCTTATTCTGAATTTCTAATGGTATTTTAAAATAATTGCTGATGAATTTTATTACTTTCTCATCTTATCAAGAATCTCAAGAATTGGCTGGTGTTTTTCTTTTCTTGAGCCTAGGCAAAACTGTTGGGTAGGTGATATCAGTATTTGATGCTGTCAATTTTAACTGCTCATGAAAGTCTTTCATGTACCAGTACTCTCTTATTCATTTCGTATATTTAAAAAAATGCTTAAAGTAAAAAATACAACAACCATTTATAATCAATTTTTAGTGAGTATCAAACCTTATTTCTGATTGTGGAATACAACCCACCAACCAGCCTCCCTCCCTTCCTCCCCTCCTTCCTTCCTTCCTTTACCTCCTTGCCCTTCCCTCCCTTTTTCCTTTCCTTTCTTTAAATCAAATGGGTGAACATATTAGAGAGAGATTTGAGTGGGTAAGAGAGCCTCCTGGAAACTATGAAATCATAGCTAAAACCAAAATTAGATTTTGTACTTCCTATCAAATAATTGAGTACTTATTTTTTTTTAAAGATTTATTTATTTATTTTAAAGATTGAAAGAGAGTGTGCAAGCACAAGCAGGAGGGGCAGAGGGAGAGAGAATCTCAAGCAAACTCAGTGCTTACGTGAAGCCACACATGGGGCTTGAGCTCAGGACCCTGAGATCACGACCTGAGCTGAAAACCAAGAGTCGGACACTTAACTTGAGTGCACCACCCAGGCACCCCTTGAGTACTTACATTTAATGCCAATCTTGTTTACATGCATATTTGGGAGAGATCACAATACTGATTATTAAAAAGGTTAAAATGTTTTAAGAAAGCCTGTGGTTATTTACAGGGTGCCTGGGTGGCTCAGTCGGTTAACCATCGGACTCTTGATTTTGGCTCAGGTCATGATTTCAGGGTTGTGCGATTGGGCCCACCTCCCCCCAGCCATCAGGCTCTGCTCTGGGTGTGGGGCCTGCTTAAGATTCTCTCTCTCTTTCCTTTTGCCCCTCTCCCCTCACGCTAGCCCTCTCTCCCTGTCTCTCTCAAAAAAAAGTTCAATTTTGCAAATAGAATGAATTTATTCTAAATAGTCCAAATATTTCTGCTTCATATTTTCAGTTTTATAAGCAGATTTTGATTTTTGGTTATTGTAATATTTGTTAAATGCAAAAATGTGATTTCTTGGGAAATTGGATGCTGTAGCTTTTACCAAAGACAGCTGTTAGGACAAGGAACCATGAACTTATTCAAAAGGACACGCATCTACAGTTCTAGCCAATTTTGTTTATGATCTCCGAAACACTCAATACTGACTCAGTAAATTACCACAATTCCTGCCTTGTTACCTGATGTGGTGGGTTGGTGGTTCTATCCAGAACAAAGGTAGCAGATAAGAGAGGACACTCTATTACCATGCAAAGCTTGAAATCTAGTTTCATATCAGCCCCAACACCTAGACATGCACACGTGGGATGGATTAACTTGTGATTTAGTACCCATCTAAAAGAAAATAATGTTTTCTTTCTTTAATCTTTGTTGAAAATGTAAGCTTATAAATAGGAATAAATAAGAACCATAGAGTTTATTGTTTCCCAAAGAGATTTGTAAGTGGCTGACTTCTTTTGTCTAAATTTTGTTGGTTTGAAATAACCAGCATGATGAATGCACTCAATGATTAAAACTGGTATCTTAAGACCCTTATTATGATCTAAAATATTTGGTTGGAATTACTATTCAGTATAGATACATCTCAATTAAAGTGATTACATATGGATTTCTTCCCAACCTGTTCTCTTCTGAGAATAAATATTACCATATCTGGCTTCAGAAGAACATCAGAGGGGCTTTGGACAAGATTACCTTCACTCATCATAAGTTTTTTAAAATGAAAGTATATCTCTCAAAAGAGAGCAAGCTGTTGTATTCTAGGACTGAAAAGGCAACATGTCTTTTGATAGTTTGGTATTCCCATTCCCTTACCAGAACATTGTCAGAAAGTCCTTAAAATAAAATTGAATTATTATGATGATAATTAAAATTTTTATCTATCAATCAATTGATCTATATTTTGCATATATGTTTACATATTTGCATATATACAAATATACACATAGAGTAGTGAAGTTTCTTTCAATAAACAGTATACTTGAAACTTTGAAATAAAGACGAATGAATCCATGCCTGGACTCTCTAATATATTGTTGATAGAGAAAGAATTGAGTTTTCCCAGCTGCATCAATTTGTCACTTTTGTTGACAGACTGGGTACAATAAATTTCCATCCAGAGCAAATCACTCAGAGGCTCATCTCATCCAGAAAATGTCTGCGATTCTTTTTATACATAGTGTTTGCCATGAACTGAAGAAGAAATTTTGGGTGATATCTGCATCTTTCAGCTGGAGCCTTTTTTCTTTTGACTTTCTTTAGAAGAGAGGTGCGAGGAGAGAATAGGAAGAGATAGAAAGTATTAATGCTCTGGGTGTGGTTAAGTCTAAATAGGGTGGAACAGAACATCCATCCTGAAAATAAAAAAACAGCAGAAGTAGGAGACCTGTGTATCTAGAAACCACATACCTGATAATAACCTTTAAAATAAATCATGTGTACAACGTGATGTATAAATCAGATTGCAGAAACCATCACCTGGGCTTGCCTATATAGCTACCAGTTGCTTGAGATCAGGGTAGTGAGCCTGGTTTATATAATGATAACACATACAGAAGATTCTGTGTGATTTAGTAAAATGAATTCAACTTTTGTAGATGTGTGGAGTGTCTTAGTTGAGGCATGCAGACTAGTGAAAAAAGTTACTTACATTTCCAGTTGAATGTTTGAGTTACTCTGCATCTTTGAGTGTATGATTTCTGAACCAAGAATATAAGGACTAATATGTTTCCCTCTTTTCTACCCATTGTCAAATTATAAAATTCTCCCAGAAATTATAGATTTGACTTTAAGAGAGGTGAGTGGTTTTCCTGAGTTCACAGCTAGTAAGAACAGGAATTGGACCTGAACCTATGTCTTTTGGTGTTTAAATCTTTCACCAAATATGCTGTTTTTTGTAAGGCTCCTACCAAACTTAGTGTTCATGATACTGATATGTATCAATTCCAGGTAATTGCTGGAGGCACATTGCAAAAACTTGTATTCCAAATTAGATCTATAGGAGATAAAAGGACTGCATACTACTGGTTACTTTGGTCTTTGCATTTACTATGCAATTTGATATATGCTGTCTCTGAGCTGCATTTATCTATGGCATTATTTTCATATCCAGATTCAATATTGTATGTGGAAATCTTTTTAAAAATGCCATGGATATACATGTATGTGTGTTTGTGCATGTGTATGTATAAAATGCCACCTAGTAATATTATTATCAACATCATTATCATTTTATGATACTATTAATTTAAACCTTTATTCAGCATAGTAGTTTGTGCAAACCAAAAGAGAAACACTCTTGGTAATTTATTCAATATGAACTCTTTATTTGACCTTTAAATTCCAAGTTTATCTGGAGAATTGATTTCAGTGGCCTTGAACATAGCACTCTCCTGGAAATCAGAACGTTTTCAGCTCAATCACAATATCTAGTTTTGGTTTTAAGTTGAATACATTTTTTTAAAAAATATGACTGACTGGTAAAAGTTATTTGATCTTCCAGACATTTGTAAATAGGACCCTGAGCCATTTAAGATGTTTCCTCCAAAAAGACCTTAACAAAATCATTCTCAAAGAGTTATAAAATATCTAAATTTTTATATGGAATCCATGTAACTTATTTTAGCAGCTAAAATATATCAATTATTATTTTTTTAAGATTTTATTTATTTATTAGCGAGAGAGGGAACACAAGCAGGGGGAGTGGGAGAGGGAGAAGCAGGCTTCCTGCTGAGCAGGGAGCCCGATGTGGGGCTCGATCCCAGGACCCTGGGATCATGACCTGAGCCTAAGGCAGATGCTTAACTGACTGAGCCACCCAGGCGCCCCTAAAATATATCACTTATTATAAATAGCCTAGCCCTTAGGTGAAAACTATTTTTTTGTTTGTTTATTTGTTTTAGAGAGAGAGAGAAGTTGGGGAGGGGCGAAGAGAGGGAGAGAAAGAATCCCAAGCAGGCTCCACTCCCAGTGCAGAGCCTGAAGCAGGGCTCCATCTCACAAACCTGAGATCATGACCTGAGCCGAAATCAAGAGTCAGAAGCTTAACCAACTGAGCCAGCCAGGTGCCCCCAAACTACTTTCTTAAATAACAAAAAAGGAACTTTGGAAGTAATAATTATATGAATCATATTGAAATCCTTACTTTTCAAGTGTGAGTATGTATTTTTATTTTGGATTTATTATTTCTATTCTTAAGTTTTTATATGTTTTTATACTCATCTTGCTTAATCATTTTGATGAGTAGTTTTCTTTATGGGAAGATCTTGTAGATAGTGTAAGTTCTCATATTTCTACATAAATAAGTCTAATGCTCTGGCAAATATATAATTTTTGAAGCTTGTCTGAATGCCTCGTGGAATCTAAATATTCACTTCTACTTGTGGTGGCCTGAATAACGGTCTGCCGGAGAGTTCCGTGTCCTAATTCCCTCAACCTATGTTATCTTATGTGATGAAAGGGACCTTGCAGTTGTGATTATGAGAATTGTGAGATATGAAGATTATCCTGGACTATCTAGATGGGTCTGATGTAATCACATGTGCCCTTATTAAAGGGAGGCAGAGGGAGATTTGACCATAGACGAAAAAGAGGAGAGGATGATGGAAACATAGGATGAAGTGATATATTTTAAGATGGAGGAAGGGGGCATGAATCAAGAAGTACAAGCAGCCTCTAGAAGATAAAAAAACAAAAAACAATAAAACAGATTCTCCTCTGAATCCTCCAGAAAGAGCATAGTCCTTCCAGCACATTGATTTTAGACTTTTGACCTCTAGAACTATGAGAATGTATTTGTATTATTTTAAGTCAATAAATTTTGGTTATTTTTTACAATGGCAGTAGGAAACTAATACACCACTGTGGTGAATAACTGAAATTCTACGTTTTTGTCCTACCTCCTTTAAATAAAATATTAGTTGAGAAAAATGACAAATCTGGAATTTGACAGTTTTCAGAGAAGTCAACTAAGGAATTTTATAATAGTTGTGATGCTCTGATCTGTGGTATAGGTTAAAAAAGGAGGGGGAGAAGGTGGAGTGAAAACATGCTACTTAACTGGTGGTTACTTTGAGTGGAATTGTTTTAACAAACGAGGTGGTCAGTGCCTCCCTTTGCAAAAAGCAACAGATCTCTTCAGCTGCTATTAATAAACGAGACTGGCAGTGGTACTAGGTCATGTCTCCGTGTCCTTCCCAATCTTCACATTCTCCATATCTTAGATCTTTTCACTCATTCATGAACACTGCCTAATGCACCAGAACATTGCATTAAGTGGCTATCTGGCACTCTATATAAGCATTAAAATAAAAGAGTCATCAGGAAGGAAAAAAAAAGATTATAGTAGAAAGAAAGGCCTTTTGTAAATTGCTTTCCAAGAGCTAGGCACCATTCCAGGAAAATGAAGGGCACTTTCAATTGACTTTAACCTTCTCCCTTTGGTGGTATTAAAAGACCTTCTTTGGGACATTATACAAGCCAATGGTGAATATTTTGCCAGAAATTTTCCATTAAAATTGTAATCACTTAATACTTTGAGGTTAGCCAAGGAGATTTTATTATATAGAGAGTGATCTTAAAATTTGCATCTTAAGTTAATTACTATCAACAGAATAAGCTTGTCAAATATTTCTCCTTCTGGGAATCATCCAACTATATTTTATTTTTTTCCATATATTTGTGCCAAAATATCAAGAATTCCTATTGAGGAAAAGAAAAAGCAGTTCTTTTAAGCAGAAAACCTGTGTTTTCAATATTATGATTCTGTGGAAAGATAAATATTTCTCACAGGTTAAAAGTGATAGAAATTTTCACATTAGAACCTAAACATTCCATATATCTTGCTTATCATGAGCATTTAAAACTTAACAAGAGGAAACATGAAAGAAATGTTAAATAGTGTGGGTTGAAGTGAAATATAAAGAGAGAAATGTAAAATATGTGATTACATCATATTCACTTATGAATTATAGGTGTAGAACCAAATTAGATTAAGTTTATGTGTAGGTTCAGCTATAGTCTATGATCACTCTTCATCTCATTCTTTCTCTAATAAGTTAATTTACATGAAATAAGGCTTAGAAAAGAAGAGAGTAAGCTTGCATATCTACTATCTGCCATGTACATGTGTGTACTGCATATCTCATTCACACCATTTGGGTTAACTGCATTTCATAAACTATAGGAAAACTGAATACTTGGGAGGTAACTTACTTAGGACTTTGTAGGTAGTACATGAAGGAGATAAGATGGGAACTTAAGTCTTTTGATGCAAACACTATGCTCTTTCCTCAGATGGGGGGAGCGTTCTGAAAAATGGGTGTCAAAGGGGAAAGAGAATGTTCAATTGAACATTCTTAATGCAGTTGATGTAGAAGGGATGGTATTGTTGAGGTTTGTTGAATTGTGTGAGTTTTTGTTCTTTGTATGTGTGTGTACATGCACACACATATGTGTGTATGTGTAGCTCATCTGTATCTGGTAGCTAGCTCATCTGCATCTGTCAATGGAGAGATTCATTCACCCCAGCTTTCTTTTCACAATCCCCTGGAATGGTTTTGCAAAGAAATAATTAAAGTGGATCTGTGATCATTTGACAGTCTGATATTTATAGAAACACAGAAGCAATAAGTAAATTACATGTGTATTGTTTTTGCTAATTGCTATCTAATCTTATCTGGGAGAAAAGTTGTGTAATTATCATTTTGCAATGCCCAGAAATATTTTTCATTGACCTATGGAGATACTATAGTATACAAAATATATAGAAATAATGGTAGAAAACATATATTTATTTATTTATTTATTTATGGAGATACTATAGTATACAAAACATATACAAATAATGGTAGAAAACATTTATTTATTTATTTATTTATAGAAAGAGAAAAAGGGCATATGTGCATGCAAGTGAGGGGACAGGGGCAGACAGAGAGAGAAAGAGAGAATCTTAAGCAGGCTCCATGCCGAGCATGGAGCCCAACAAGGCATTTGATCCCACGACCCTGAGATCATGATTTGAGCTGAAATCACGAGTCAGGTGCTTAACCGACTGAGCCACCCAGGCACCCTGAAAATGATAAAAAACATTTAATAAGTGTTCTGTGCCAGATAAACTTTTAATTTTTTTTTAATGCAGGCCAACACAATCCTTACAATTACCTTATGAAGTAGGTGCTATTGTGGTCTCCATTTTACAGATTGAAGAACTGAAGCACACCGAGGTAAAGTAACTTGTACAATGTCTCTCAGATAATAAGAGGTATAATTGGGATTCAATGACATCCTTGCTGAAGAGCCCGTATGATTCAGTATTTAATTTCTAATAGGAGTTGAACAGATTTTCTTAAGATAGTAAAAAACAAAGGGGAAGAAAGGGAAGGAATAGAAAAACAAAACTTCCTAGAGCTAAATTATGATGTGAATCATCCACACACAAGAGTCCATCAAGGACAAAGCAGGATGAATGGAAAATTCCCAGCTAGGCACATCCCTCATGAAATTTCAGAGCAGAAAAGAGATTTAAAAAGTTTCCAAAAATACACAGAGACCAAACAAGCTGATTATTCACAAAGAAATGAGAATTAGAATGGTATTTGACTTCTCGTCAGCAAAACTGAATGTGACAGTGGGGGGAAAAAGTCATTTTAAGTTCCAAAGGAAAAGGCGATTCCTTGCCAAAATATCAAGGGCAAGTACAACAGAGACACATATTTGGATATGCATGGACTCCTAAAGTTTACCACTAACCTCCTAAAGTGATTTTCTAGAATGTACTCCAGCAAACTTAAGATAAAATACAGGAAAGAGGAAGACATGGGATGCAAAACACATCATGTAAAACTTGAGTAAAATTTAAAAATCCAGCTGTTAACAGTGCAATTAGCTTAGAAAATGAATGAACTGAAGTAGAACAGCAAGTCTAAAGTTTAAAGGGGAAAGACATGAAAGAAGGAAGTCGATTCACTGTAATAAATAAAATAATATGGAAGTTATATGACCTTGGTGCAGTTTTTCTCAATCTTGACACTATTGACATTTGGGGTTGGATAATTCTTTTTTTTTTTTTTTTTTAAGATTTTATTTATTTATTTGACAGAGACAGAGACAGCGAGAGCAGGAACACAAGCAGGGGGAGTGGGAGAGGGAGAAGCAGGCTCCCCGCTGAGCAAGGAGCCCGACGTGGGACTCGATCCCAGGACCCCGGGATCATGACCTGAGCCGAAGGCAGTCGCTTAACTAACTGAGCCACCCAGGCGCCCCGGGGTTGGATAATTCTTTAGTGTGGGGGGCTGTCCTGTGAATTATAGGATTTTAGCAGCAACTTGAAACATGATGAAATACTATTATCCTTGTGTTGCATAGTATGTGTTCAATAAATATTTGTTAATTGAACTCAGTTTACAGTAACAAAAAGAATAAATGTCAGAAGCATTTATGGAAAATGGTGAATAAAACATAGAAGTACATGGGGCATTGTATTAGCTAACATCATGAAAAATAAAGAAATAATGTCTTCAGTAGATAGGTTATAAAACAAAATTTAAGTAAATATGCAAATTTATATAAATAATGGATAGGGAAGCTGGAAATAAAATTTGGCATAATTTGGGAAGAATGGGGAATATGAAAAGCACAACAGGAGGTAATTGAATCATAACCACCATATTTAATATTAGGAAAACAATATTGTATCAAGTGGAAAAATCAGCAATAGCTATATGAACATTTTAGGTATGGTTTTGGAGATAATTTCCAGGATAATGAAAAAAATAAAATAAAACAAAAATGCAGTAAACAAAAGCCAACATATTAGAGTCAACAATGGGAAAATCAGTGCATTTGTATCTTTTACTCTCTTAATACTATTTAATTTTGGGGCACCTGGGTGGCTCAGTAGTTAATCATCTGCCTTTGGCTCAGGTCATAATCCAAGGGTCCTGGGATCGAGTCCCATATTGGGCTCCCTGCTTGGCGGGAAGCCTGCTTCTCCCTCTCCCACTTCCCCTGTTTGTGTTCCATCTCTTGCTGTGTGTCTCTCTCAAATAAATAAATAAAATATTAAAAAACATACTATTTAATTTGTACATTTTAATTTGCTTTCCTTAAAGCAAAAATTACATATTTTATGGACAAGCATTTTAGAAAATAACAGAATGGCTTCTCCAAATAATGGGCTAGTTGTTTTATGAGAATTCCTCTTCAAGATCATTGAATGGACATTGAGAAATTGGTAGAAAAGTCGTGAGGAGATGCCCCTATAGAAAATTCCAGACCAAGGGATGGCACAGTGAGACTTACATTTTATTTTATTTTATTTTTTTTAAGATTTTATTTATTTATTTGAGAGAGAGAATGAGAGAGAGAGAGAGAGAGCATGAGACGGGGAGGGTCAGAGGGAGAAGCAGACTCCCTGCCGAGCAGGGAGACCGATGCGGGACTCGATCCTGGGACTCCAGGATCATGACCTGAGCCGAAGGTAGTCGCTTAACCAACTGAGCCACCCAGGCGCCCAAGACTTACATTTTAAAAAGTATACACTTTCAGGGTTGAATGGATAATGGATCAAAGAGGTAATAGAGACAAAAATTCAGTTAGGAGTTATTTTCAATTAAAAGGTTAAGAATAATGGTGACTTGAACTCAGAAGCAGCTATGGATTGGATAGAAGCCTAACCATCTGATGAGAAACTTGGGAAAAGGAGAGACAGGAGAAAGGAGCAAATTATCATATGAGATAAAGGAAAAGAGAATGTCTAGGATAATCTCTGTGGTGTTCCACTGAAGACTAGATGAATGGTGATACCATTTTCTACCAGAGATAATATAGGAGGAGAAAGAGCTTTATTTGGGAGAAAGGAAAAATGAATTTAATTTTGGAATATGTTGACTCTGCAGGCCTATTGTTAATTCATGAAGATGCTGGAAATACAGAACTGAGGACTCAAAGAAGTGAATTAGAGATAGAAATTTGTTCAACATCTTTAATCTAGTGCTATTGTCTTCAAGATCATATCAGTGTGGGAAATAGTATGCTAGTCAGTGCTCTTGAATTTAGCTGTGTGAGCCTGAAGAAATTATGTCTTCTCTCTACCAATATAGTGGGGCAAAAGTAGGATAAGATAATGTTAAAGATATCTTGAGATATTGGGAACTTGTCAAACCTGCTTATTGAAATTTTCTAATATTGATGGTTAAGTTTGTAATGTCAAGAGAATTTTACTAGATACAAAAAGACTGAGTTGTAGTCTATGTTACACAGAGTAATGTGCATTCTAATCACCTTCCCTCTATTTTTGATTTTTTCTCCCAAGAACCTGGGAAGAAAGTGAATGCTGTATTGAGGCATAAATTTTCACAGTTGCACATCTCTGACATAATGCCATTCACTTTTGTTTTATTATTGTGCTCACGGATTATTCTCATGTAATGATGCTGAATATGTTCCTGATTTTAAGCAAAGTATTTCTCTTATTTATTTTCAATCAATTTATAATTATCATATTGTTGTTAATTTAAAAAATACCTTCAGGGGAGCTTGTTGAGTTAGGAAGGGATGTGCTCTGGGATTCTGGGGGATCTTTCAAGGATAATGCACATGTTTCTGGATAGAGAAATGGAATTTTGGACTGAGCACATTTTTGTGGTTCAGAATGATGTGATGTTGTTCAGTTTATATTTCTTGATTTTATCCTGATTGTTCAAAACACAGTTAATTTTTTCCTTGTTCTTTCTCTGTGCCTCTCTGGTCTAGAATGGAAATATATCTTCTCTAAGCATTTGGGAAATAGCCCAATATGAAACTCCTTTATCAAATCCTCCATGCAACATTTCCCTGGGAAAAATGCCAAAATTGACCACTTATGCCAGATAGGGAAAACTCAGCAGGTTTTCCAAATTTGAACACTATGATTTTTCAAGCAAAGATTTTTGAAAGCCGAGATACAGTTTGCGTATTTTGGTTTACGGTACTCAAACTGAAATTTGATTCACCTTGCTTTTCATTAAGTACCAGGAAGAGGCTTTTCCTAGAATTCAACATAATCTTCTTCCAACTGTATTCTCTGAATTTAAAAGCATTTCAGATGATTAAAAAATAACTTTGGATCTGTAATTTAACCACAGTGCACATGATCAGAAGACAGCTGACTTAAATCACATGTTATCTTATAGATAAGTGACCCTCTCTTGTGAGTAGGGAGGAGAATTTTAGATTTATAAAATTGAAGATTAAAAATGAGCAAATTCCAGGTTCTATTCTAAAGCCAACATTTTGGAAAAATGCTTTCTACTTAATGCTTAGTGGATTATACAGAGAGTGACACACATTAAACTAGTTTAAGGATTTGTTCTTTGAGTTGATAGTCTTGTTTTTTAGTAACATAGCTTAATACTTTATGTTAGAATCCACATTATTAGTGCTATAGATTAATTGAAAATTAAGTATTTTTATCACTCATTGTTAATATCAAGTGAAAACTTTACAAAACATAAAAACTGATGCATTAGGGAGAGGGATAGGATTAATTCATGGTGTCTCACACAAATTACATGTGTTTGTGTCTTCTTGGGTACACCTAGGGAAGCTATAATGTACTGAAATACTGAAAAGAGAAAGAGCTAGTAGACTATTTAGCTCTGTGTTAGAGAAACATTAGAATAAGCTCCAGAACTTTAAGCGGTTTTATGGACAATAAAAATCTCAGTTTTTGCGCTGGAGTCACCTATGCTTACAACAATCAGATATTTTTTTTTTTAAGTTTAGCAGAACTAATCTTCCCTTTATAACAACAATGTGTATTACTAAAAGATATGAAAATACAATAAAATCTGGATTTTTTGCTCTCTATATATCTCAAAGATAAATAACATTTGAAAAATATATTTTTTCTTTTTTTTTTTTTAAAGATTTTATTTATTAGAGAGAGAGCACAAGCCCCGGGGCGGGGGGTGCAGAGGAAGAGAGAGGAGCAGACTCCTTGCTGAGCAGGGAGTCCAATGTGGGGTGCGATCCCAGGACCCTGGGATCCTGACCTGAGCCGAAGGCAGACGCTTAACTGACTGAGCCATCCAGGCTCCCCTGAAGAATATTTTTCTAATGGCTTTATTCTTTTTCACTGTTAATTAAATTTTGTATGTTACAAATATAAATATCCTATTTGCATGGCAGTTGATAGTGTACTTGTTTGAATAGCCCAGAATCTCTTTTCAAAAATAGATATAACCTCTGAGATAATAAATCAGTAATATTACAGATAACATCTACAGTAAACTTGTATAAAAACTATTCCTTTGTGGGGTCACACCAAAAACAGCAATAAGAACTGTATGATTTCAACAAATCTGCAAGAGAAAGCAGAAACAGGGAATAATCTTCAAATGTCCCTGAGCACTGAAGAATCCAGAGATTGCCTCATTTGTTGTAGAAAACATGATGGGCAAATCTTAAGCAGCCCAACTAGAAGAGTGTCTACAGAGGTTTAACTTTGTAAGGAAATTAATGGTGACTGAAGGAATTTCAGACAAAATTGAGGTAGTCTAATCACTATGAAGCCTTATGGTTAATGAGATACTCACTTTTAGAATGAAAGTTACCAGATTTAGGTAAAATTGCAGTGACTAGAATCCACACTGAGCAGAAGAACATAGATATTAAGTACAAAGGATGGAGATAGTTCATATAAAATACAGCAAAGGGAACAGAGCCAGCACATTTCAGAAAATGTAAAGCCATGTTTTTGAATCTTATAACAGTGGAGAAAATTGCTCTAGAGTTATGTGATTAGAAGGTATTTTAGCTTCCCCTCCCCTTCTAGGAGTCCAGGAATACCTATTCCACTTAGAAATCAGTTATTGAAATATACTGTAATAGAATTCTATTAAATTTTGATAAGAAAAGAGTAAAATGAGCAAAATAACATACCTATAGACATTTAAGTCTTTCCAGAAAGACATGCACAAAAAGAGATAAAACCTATGTTAGTATTTGAAATCAGCCACAAAGGAATTAAGGAAACCATGGAAATCAGAATTAGAAAAGCTTGGTGATAATTCATTCAGCAAAAGAAAATATGAATGAAGAACTAAAAGAATTCATAAAATAATTAGAAATGAAAGAAAAAAGAGAATTTCAGAATCACAATTTAAATAGGAAAGAAGACTACGCATCATGTCATAGGGACATAAGTAGTGGAAAGACAAAAAGGAGAGAAAATATGAAGAAAGAAAGGTTTTGAGATAATGGTATAAAAATAGGTAATGATGGCAACATGTATATAATGGTAGTAATAGCAGTAGAAGGAGAAGAAGAAACAAATGTTAGAAAGCAGAATTCAACTGAATTTTCCTGGAATAAGAAATTACTTGAAACTACATATTGAAAGAATATACTATATCCCTTTAAAAACTGACCCATGAAGATTAATTTTTAGCATAATTATGGGCTTTAGAGAGACAACATTTTTTTTAGGCATCATCCCCAAAAGGTGGAGTCATTTACAAGAAAAATAATATAAGATGGTTATCAGAATTTTATGCAAGTCTTATTTTGTGCCAGAAGACAATGTAGTAGAATATGGGTGGCACTGTAGAAAAGAAAAGGTAAGCCAACAGTTGCATCCAAACGGATGTTAAAATGTAAATACATTTTACATAACGCACAATCCTATTATTAACATGCATAATGTCAGTTAATACTTTATGAGTCCTTCATAAGAAATATACTAAAGAGAGGGATCTTAAGACAATGAAAAAGTCTAAAGAAGCACTTTCATAAATATTTACAGTAAGCATTGAATATAATTTTATCAATAGAAATAAAATCAGTTGAGGAAGAATGGGGAGAAAAAGGAAAGCATTCGAATGAGTTTATGGATTGCCTTATGGATATAAACTGGGAGTTAAAGTGTATTTCCTCAAATTAAGTACAAGGAGAGAGAAGGGAGCGAAAGAAGTTCTACCTAAAACACTTGCTTATAGTAGAAAGCAGACATTAATACTACATTATAGTAGAAAACAAAAAGAGAAAAAAAGAATGACTATAATGTAAAGAAAGTAGTATAAAGGTATAAGTATACTATTACAAAATACAAAAGTATACAAAAAGTATAACTATTACAAAATAAAACAGACTCGTTTAAATACTAAAGATATGCAGAGGGCGCCTGGGTAGCTCAGTCGTGAAGTGTCTGCCTTTGGCTCAGGTCATGATCCCAAGGTCCTGGAATTGAGCCCCACATCGGACTCCCTGCTCCACGGGAAGCCTGCTTTTCCCTCTCCCACTCCCCCTGCTTGTGTTCCCTCTCTCGCCATGTCTCTCTCTGTCAAATAAAT
Organism: Leptonychotes weddellii; assembly: GCF_054177405.1. Classification (NCBI taxonomy): domain Eukaryota; kingdom Metazoa; phylum Chordata; class Mammalia; order Carnivora; family Phocidae; genus Leptonychotes; species Leptonychotes weddellii. The sequence continues at coordinate 165,545,440 of NC_138370.1, read as the reverse complement.
AAATAAAATCTTAAAAAAAATTAAAGATATGCAGAGAAAACAAGAGTGAGAATAGAATGAAAGAGGTGGGAGAGAGAGAGGCAGAGATGAGGGGAGAGAGACTATAGTAAAAGGACATTTAGAGGTAAACATAATATGAAAAATATCACAGAAATCAGAAGGCCAAATCAATTATTGAACGTCAAGGTTCCATCAGGAAGACAGAAGCTACTCTATGTATTCAGATCTAATTGTTTTAATGTAGAATAGGGTCTTAAATATCTGTTGGAAGAGGTGGAGGGACAGAGATCAGGGAAGCTCCTACTGAAAGTCAGAGGGTCTCCTGCAAGTCAGAGGAGTCAACACTGACATCCTAACCTGAGGTACTCAAGTGGATCATTCTCAAACTGGAAGCCGCTGCTTTTCTTGAGCATCTGAGAATTCCCTACCAAGTATCTCAACCTGTAGGGGAGAATGCAGGTAACTCTTAAGAGTTGCCAGGAATTTCTCACTGCCCATAGGTCCAGCTGCAACTGCCTTAAGAGAAGAATGTCTTCTCTTTCATTTTGATCTTTTAAATTCATATAACTTCCTCTTGTTGGTGGTCTTTTACCTAGAACCATGTGGAGAAGGAGATTCTGGGAAATGCATCAGGGAGGAGTGGGATCAAGATGATGCTGACTTGACAACATAGCATCAAAGTTAGCCAAGAAAGTCATACAGTATGACGTATACAAGAAATGCATCTGTAACAAAGAGGTTCTGAACTGTTTAAAATGAAATAGTGGACAAAGGTGTACTAGACAATTGCAAATTAAAAAGAAAAAAACGAGGTCATAATTTTGGTTTTGACAAAATTGAATGAGACCAAGAAACATAAAGAGAGACCAATAAGAACACTTTATAATGTTAAAGGCTATATTTAATAATAAAGACATGAGTTATTAAATATGCATGCATCCAATAACACAGTGATGACTCACATAAAAATAAAATACAAGAGATACTAGAAAAATAAAATGCAGAAATAACATAAATGGCATTCCCTCACTATAGATATTAATAGCAACATTAAAAAAGGTATCACATGGATATTATAGCTTTGAACTGTTGTTGATAATTCAGGCAAAACTAGGGTGCCTGGGTGGCTCAGTCGTTAAGTGTCTGTCTTCGGCTTAGGTCATGATCCCGGGCTCCTGGGATGGAGCCCCTAATCGGGCTCCTGGGATCGAGCCCCGCATCGGGCTCCCTGCTCAGCCAGGAGCCTGCTTCTTCCTCTCCCACTCCCCCTGCTTGTGTTCCCTCTCTCGCTGCGTCTCTCTCTGTCAAATAAATAAAATCTTAAAAAATAATAATAATTCAGGCAAAACAATATTGTATTTAATTATATATATTTTATAGCTAAAATTATATATATATATCCTTTTAAATTTTGAATTCTGTGAACTGTTCATGCCTTTTGTGTATTTTATCTGTTGGTTTGTCTATTTGTAAAAGGTTCATGGAAGATTTTTGATATTGCACACTGATACCCTTGGTCTGAGTGTATTACAAGATTGTATCATAGAACTTCAGCAGCTGCATACACCCAGTTGAGTCCACTTGAGCCACAGTTGAATATACTTAGCCCCTTCTTATAATTGAGTTCTGGCTGCTATGTAATTGGACCACTCCATTCCTAGGGCTTCTGGCTGCAATTAATTATGCAGTCTAATGCATTACATATCCCTCCTAGGTGTCTTTCATTTATCACCATTACTTAATATTTACAACTAAGGTTGCAGCTAATTCTCTTCACCTCTTGACTTGATTCAGCCTATGTTTTTATTGCCTCACTGGATTCTTTATTGTTTTCAGATTTTTCTATCTGGCCATAGGCTTCAATTTTGTAGTCATTATATTGACACTATTTATTTCAGAATGATTTCCACACTGGTAAAAGTATATTTCTTAATGTATGAATGTCAGTGCTCAGAAATATCCCATTATGTGAATCTCATTCCTCACTGAGAGTGGAAAAATATGTTTATGGGATGGGTGAGTTTGGTCATGACAGCATTTCCATTTCTCTCCCATAGCTGAGGAAAATCAGTGAAAAACCTAAACTGTAAGCCTCAGTGAAAATGTTCAATTATGTTGTCATGCAGACTCAAGCCTCAGATTCCCCTCTCTCTTTATACCTGTTTCAAAGAAATAGAAACACATGGTTTGTGCTACTCTTTTTTCCTCTTTATTCTCCCTTCCTAGGGAGCCAAGTTTTGTCTCTAAAGTCTAACCAAGTGTCTAGAGCTGTAGTATACCAGGAACAGATGTTCTGGGTAATGACTTCATCTAGCAGATTCTTGACTTATTTTGGGAACACTGATACATACCGATGTTAGGTTATTTGGACACTATACCGTGTTGACCTCACTATATTTTTTCAATCATATCTATCCTAAGTTAGACATGATTCCAATCAAATATTATTTCTATCTACTCCATTCAACCCAACAAACCTTTTCCTCAACTTTCATACCATAAGTATCCTATATTTGGCCTAGATTATGTGCTTTAATTATCTTACTCTATTTTTTAAAAGATTTTATTCATTTGTCAGAGATAGAGCGAATGTGAACACAAGCAGGGGCAGTGGCAGGCAGAGGGAGAGGTAGGCTCCCCCCTGACCAAGGAGCCTGATGGGGGGCTCAATTCCAGGACCCTGAGATCATGACCTGAGCCAAAGGCAGACGCTTAACTGACTGAGCCACCCAGGCATCCCTATTACCTTATTCTAAAGTTTCTATCTTAGGATATGAAAAGAGCAATCAGTTTTCAAATTTCAAGGGACAAGGAGATCTTGAAGGATGAGGAGGGTTGAGGCAGGCAGGAAGAGGGGAAACAATATTCAAAGAACATAAAAATAATTTTAAATTAGATATAGGTACCTGTATATACAATATTTCATGCATAATGTAAATATTTCATACATAGATTATTGCTTATGGTATAATAGTTTAAACATTAAATGCATACATCATAATTCCATCAAACACATATTATACCATAAGAAATTTTGGATGATAATTTCAGTAATTCATGATTATGAGTATGTTTTCTCCTTACTCTTATCTATCTAGAAGCTGTAAAGATACGTTAAGAACATAGACTCTGGAAGCAGATTTTCTGAGTTTGCATTGTGTCTCTACTACTTGCAGTATAGTCTTGGTCAAGGAACTTAAACTTTCTCTCCTTCATTTGGCTCATTTATGAAAAGGCCATATTAATGCTGCACCTACTTCCTATGGCTATTGTAACGATAAAATGAATCTGTATATGTTAATGGCTTAGAACAGTGCCTGGCATCATTGCAAGGGATGTGAAACAAACAAAAAACTGGGCAGGAGGCGATAGCAGACACGGACTAGGTCCGTTTCAAACTTTTTTTTTTTTTTTTAATTAGATTTTTTGTTCCTTCTATTTCCATTTCTAGTCCTGTCTCTTACATCTTAGGTTGCCCATGTCTTAAAGTATCAAGGAAGTTCTAAACTATAAACTAGGAGATAATACTTACAAATCAAAACAAGGTCTTACCATCTTGTCTTCCTACAGCTCAAAGGCCACTGCTCTAGGTTATCCTAAGAGAGTCTACAGAGCCTCGCTGCAAAACAAGCCACAGCCAAATAACACACTAATAATTTAACTGCCCCTTGAAATTTAAGATAATTTCAGAGGGTTTTAGATTGGTTTAACGAAGAAAAGATTAAAGGAGAGAAATCTTATATTTTGATTAATGATTCAAGAAAAGATGATATAAGTTGCCTCAAAATACTCCATTTATTTTTACCCAGCTTGATTCATTATCCAAAACTCTTCAAATATTTAAGCACTGTATTTGGAATTAGATATCAGGCACTTATTCCAGCAATTTTAATATTAATATTTATCTTTGTTGAAAGCTGTATTTGTATATAACAACATTTATAGAGATTAAAGAGACTTTTCATGTCTCTGAGGATTTATGCTATGTAACCAAGTTAAGAGAACATTAAGCAGGCCTTTACATGCCAAAGAGATCTGCTGTTGTAAGGAAAACAGTTCTGTTATCTATTGTACTGTGTTCCCAGTCTTTAGGTACTGAAGATAAAGTTGATAAAAATGAATGAACTGACACATAGATCAATGGAACAGAATAGAAAGCCCCAAAATAGTCCCACATAAATGTGGTCAATTGATTTTTGACAAAGGTGCAAAAACTACTGAATAGAGAAAGAATAACCTTTTCAAAAAATGATGTTGAAACAATTGGTCATTTATTTGCAACAAAAGGAGAGAAAGAAAAAAGAAAAAGAAAAAGGAAAAGAAAAAGAAACTCAACCTATACCTTTCTCCTATGGATGATTTGACCCGAGCAACTAGAAAGTTTGAACTGCCATTAAATGAGATGAAGAAGACTGCAGGGGAAGCAAGTCTGCTGGGTAAGGGAAGAGAAATAAGCTTACCACTTTTAGAAACATTTGGTTTGAAGTCTTAGGAGTCTAGTGTCCTATGGAGAGACTTGGATGGAGCTGTCAGACTGGAGATGATATTATTCAAAAACTTGAGTTTGGAAGAGATCACTTAGAGAATGAGTGTAGATGGAATAGAAATCTGAGTATTGACACCCACGCCTCTCCATTGCTTAGAGATCAGAATATGTTGAGAAACAAAGGTAAGTGAAAAGAAGCTGCCAGTGATGTCGAAAGAGAACCAAGTGAGAGAGCTATCCCTCCAAGTAAGTGAATAAATGAGTTTCAAGAAGACATTGATAAATTATATCAGGTATAGCTGGTAGATAAAGTAATATGTGGGCTTATAATTGAAAAGAGCAGTTTCAGTGGATGATGAGTTGAAAGCTTGATCAGATTGGGTTCAGAGAAGAGTGGGAGATACTTGGGAACATAACATACATGTGCCTTTTTTGAGGAGGTTTTCTATATAGAAGAATATAAGCTAGAAGGCATTGAAGAGTCAAAGGCGAGTTTGCTGTGTGTTTTTAACTTGAGAGTTATTACATTTTATTTATATGCTAATGAGCATGATCCAAGAACGAGTAAAAGGTTGATGATTTACAAGTGGGTGAGAGAAGAATTCAAGTGCACTGCAGCTGGGGCTGGCCTTGGCACATAGACAGTATATCTATCGTAAGTGGAATGAAGTAGGACTATGTAGATGCAAAAGTAGTTTTGTTGTAGATATTTTGATCACAGCATGTTGATATGCCTTCTAATTGTTCCCATTTTGTCAATGAAATGTGATCCTAGGACATAAGCTGAGAATGAGTGTGGTGGAGGTGTTGGAGTTTGAGGAGAGAGAAACTGTGAAAGTTACCTAGGAAAATAGAAAAGAGAATAAATTTATACTAAAATTTCTTGGTATCCATAATGGCTTGCGTGAAGTTAGAGGTGAGGCATTTAAAGTGAATCTACCTAGCATGGTTTTATCTAAACAAATTTAGTGCACGAGTATAGCTGGGGCATAGGTAGAGAGCTGGAGCTTTGCCAGGTGAGTACAACACAGAGAGGGTCAAGGGAGTAGACAGTGTATACAAGAGTATCATTAAAATCATGGGTCTTATTTGAGGTCACATGGTAAATGCCCCATCGTACATTCCGCCAATCTGACCTTGATCCACAGTACAAAGCTTCCAATACAAAAGGCACAGCGCTATTGTTATAGATGAATGTGCATTAAAATAGACCTACATCTTTCATTGATAGTGTAGCTAGAGAGATATTCACATTGATTCCTGTGAATTTCACTTCCTAGAGTGATACCTGATGGGGACTAGACAGGTTCCAAACAGATTAGGAAGTTGAAGTCAGAGAGGAAAGTGCCTTGCCCAAGGCACCAGACAGTGACTGAGCTGGGATCAGACCTACTGCATCCTTTTACATGAGCTGTGCCCTAACTTCTAACTCTACACTGCATCAGCCTGTGCCTCAGGTCGTATTTAATTCCATGTGTTAGTTTTAATTCTGGTTTGGAGCAACTGTTATCTGACTTGCAATTTCCTTTGTATCCATTAGCGAAAAGGTCAAAAGTTTTGACTAACCAAAACCCACCTCTAGGAAACGGCAGGATTTTTTTTTTTTAATTTTTATTTTTTTGCTTAGTCTCAAAGCAGTAGGATACAGAACTCAAAAGCCTCTCTTTATGCAATACAAATTGCATATGGCATTAGAGAACTGAGAGAGTTTTGGAAACTAAATCTCAAAGGCAAATATAAGGTAATTAAATAACTTATTTTTAGGGTCAGTGTTTATTTTCTCATAAAATGTGCATCACTCAAAGAAATAAAAATTAAGCAAATATCTTTTATCAAAACACCAAGTGGAAATTTAATTTTAAGAGGAAGAGATTGGTCTGTTTTTCACCACGGAGGCTAAGCTCTGGAGAATTGCTCCACTGAAACTGTGATGTGTTCCTTATACCTGCACTGCTTCCTAATGAAAGAACACAAACAGAAGCATTTGTCTGTACTTTGCTCATATTAAACCATTTAGAAATAAATTACTTTGATTTGGAACTACTGTAGTTCAGTTATTAAAATGCTGAGAGTATGCTGTTTAGTAATGTGTTGACATTTCTTTACCATGCTAGTGTCTGAACTTTCTCATGCTCACATGGCATTCTGAGAGAGAGTTGCAAATGATGGCATTTTAAATGTGTCTCCATTCAACTCCATACCTACCATGCAATTGTATGTTCCACAAGCATCTGAAGTGGAACATTTTGCTACTGATCCTATTTTTTTCTCCCATCAGACAGCACCTTCTCTGGATTTTCTTGTCATCTACTAGGGGGTCCAAGCAAGATGTCTGGAATTTATCCCAGGCCCCATAGCCTAATGGGTAAACATTCAGACTCTAGAGCCAGATAGACATACATTCAGATCTGGACTCTTCATCTACTTAAGGCTGTTTTAACATGCTATTTAGCCTTCCCAAACACCATGTTTCTCATCTTTAAAAATAAGACATAATGGTGGCTAATTCATAGGATTATTTTGAAGGTTAAAAAAAATAATACACTTAGTAAATATTTACTGAACTCCTACTGTCTAGCATTGTGTGGATACATAACATATGCAAGGTTAATCCTTTAATTGGCTAAACATACTAGTTGAGAAAAAAGATATTAAATCAAGGTACCAATAAACAAGCATGATTATATCAAGTAATAAATGCCATGATAGATCTGAGAGAGATTGGGGCATTAGATTGACAGAATAGGGAGGTAAAAATAAAGTGCAGGGGGGAGAAAATAAAATCCCACCAATGTAGAGATCTGGGGCCAGGATTTCAGTCCAAGGGAGGGGCAATTATTACAAAAGCATTAAGGTGAGAGTGGTGTTCTTGGCGTTGGTGTTCAACAATAGAAAATAGGCCAGTATCATCAGGAGGAGTGAAAAAGAAGCAGAAAGATGCAGATGACATCAGAAAGATTGGCAGAGAAGAGGTAATATAACATTTTAAATACTTGAAAATCAATGACAATAAAGAATATAACATATCAAGATTTGTGGATTAAAGGTAAAGCAGGGCTTAGGGAAAATGATATGTTTTTAAGTGCTTACATTAGAAAAGAAGGAAAATGGGAAATTAATGACAAATTTACCTTAAAATCTAGAAAAAGAAGGGCAAACTTAACCAAATGAAGTAGAAGGAAAACAATAATAAAGAACAGACATCAAAGAAATATAAAGCAAAGTAAAAAAATTTTACAAAGCCAATATGTACTTATTTTAAAAGATCAAAAAAATTGATTAATCTCTAATAGACTATTTAAAAAGAGAAACAGAAAGTGATGAGGTGGGAGGAGAAACATTACAAATATCCAGAATGAAAATAAGTTATTATCTCAGGTCCTAGACATTAAGAAGAGAATAAGAGAATACTATGAACAAATTTATGTGAACAAATTTGATGAGTTGGATGATAAAATTTCTTCAAAAATATAATGTATCAAAATAACTACACCCACCCTTGAAAATCAAAGTATCTCTATACCTATTAAATAAATCAGATTTGTTATTTATAAAAATTCTCAAAAGTAAATTTCCAGGACCAGAAACTTCATCAGTGAAGTTTAACAAACATATGATAAAATAACACCGAATTTTACACACCCATTTTCAGAATGTGGAGGAGGAAGGATCAGTCCCCAGATCATTTTATGAGGCCAATATAACTCTAATAACTGAAAAACAATTAGAGAAGGAAAGACCCATATCCCTCATGAATATATATGCTAATTTCTTAGAAACACATTAGCAAATCAGATCCAACAATAAGATAATACATCATGAACAAGTAGAGTTTATCTTAAATTTGTGAGATTAGTTTATTCTTTGAAAATCAATGCAATTAACTATATTAACAAAAAAGGATGAGAACATTTTTAAAAATATGATTGAAATGTGAAAATGGAATATAATTATTTTAGATGTTGCAGGAAAACCATTTGACAAAATTGAACATCTATTCAAGATAAAAACCAACAGTAAATTAGGAATAGTATGAAACTTTCTCAATGATAAAGGGCATCTATGAAAATTCCACAACTGATATTATACTTACTAGTGAAAGACTTAATTTCTTCCCCCTGAGACAGGAAACAAGACAAGGATGTTACTACTACCATAATTATTTAACATTATGCTGGAGATGCTAAGCATAGCAATAAGGCAAGAAAAAAAATTAAGTGCAAAGATTGGAAAGAAAGAAGTTAAACTCTTCCTATCTTCAAGTGATATGATTGTTTACACAGAAAATCCCAAGGAGCTTAATAATAATTCCTAAAACTAATAATAAATTTTCAAAGTTTTAGATACAAAGTTAATATAAAATATAATGTATACTTATATTTACTAGAAGGAGAAAACAATTGGAAAATAAAACTTTAAAAATCCCTTTGACAATAGCACCAAAATCACAAAATACTGAAGGATAGTTCTAACAAAACATAGCCAAATTCTCCATACTGAAAATGACAAAACATTCTGAATAAAATCAATGTAGACATACATGAGAGCTCTGTGGTACTCATGAATTGGAATGCTCATAATTATTAAAATGACAAAACATGAATAAAATCAATGTAGACATAAATGATAGATCTATGGTACTCATGAATTGGAATGCTCATAATTATTAAGATTTCAAATTTTTAAATTATTCTAAGGAATCATTACAATGACAAAGTTATAGCACCTGTTTTTCTTTTATAAGACAAAGCTGGTTCTAAAATCTATATGGAAATGCAAAGGATTTAGAATAGCCAGAACAATTAAAGGCCTTATCTGAGTTACAAATCATAGACCTAATTGTAAATCTAAGAGAATAAGACATCTAAAAGAAAACAGAGGATAAAATCTTTGCTACCCCCACATTGGCAAAGATTTCTTAGATAGAACATGACATAAAAACAAATAATTTGTTGGATCTCACTAAAATTTAAGAATTGCTATTGAAGGATTTAAGATAAAAAAAGAAAGGTTTTATAGTGGTACAAAATATTTACCACAAATATGAGACAAAGGACTTGTTGCCAGAATATATAAAGAATGTTTACAACTCAATAAGATAAACCACTCAATGTATATTGGGCAAAATATTAGACACTTTACAAGAGAAGAGATAGAAATGGCAAATAAGTGTATAAAATGATACTCAATATCATTAATTATCAGGTAAATACAAATTAAATCACAATGAGATACCACTATATATCCATTAGATGAGCTAAAATGAAAAAGAATGAGCACACCAGGTATTGAGTAGGATTTGGAATAACCGGAGCTCTCAAATATTACTGGTAGAAATATAAAATTGTACTACCACTTTGCAAAATAGTTTGGCTATTTCTTAAAACATTAAATATATACCTTCCTTGTGACTCAGTTTTACATAGGGATAACAAAAACATGTATATGAATAATGACTTATAAATGAATGTTCCTAGAAGTTTTATCTGTAATGGACTCAAAATGAAAATGACTCAAATGTCCACAAATATGTGAATGGATACTTAACCTTTAAAAGGAATGAACTGTGGATACATAGAACATAACTCTTACAAATACATTGGGTGAAAGAAACAAGGCAAGAATTTACACTTCATGATTCCACGAATATAAAATGCTAGACCATATAAACTAATTTATACTGTCACAAAACCTGTCTGTTGCTTCCTAGAGACAGTAGTAGAGTAGAGAATGTATTGCATATGGGTGCAAGGAAACTTTAGGTGATGATGGAAACGTTCATTATCTTAATTTTGTGGTTGATTTCATATGCGTATACAAATGTCAAAACCATTCAAGTTGTACTATTGAAATATATGCTATTTACCTCAATGATACCTCAATAATGTCATCAGATTTTAAAAATAATCTGACAGTAACAAACATTTAGGGAAATAGGATCATCATCCTCAGCTACTGAGAATTTAAATAGACACATTTTATAAATAAATAAAACTTAAAAAATAAAGATAAAAAAAGACACATTTTATAACTTGACATATCCTGATAAATTTGAAAATAGGCATATATTCCAATTATGCAAAGGAGAACTTTCCTGCATTTGCACAGAAATCTCTAGAGGGGTTGTCTGCAGCATTGTTTATAATAGGTAAGATGTTTAAATTAGCAAAATATTCATCATTAGGTGGATGGATGAATAAAATATGTAATAGTCATAGTGAAATACTCTGATGCTTTTAATACAAATAAACTAGATCTGTAAATACAAGTATAGCTGGATGTACAAAACATAACTGAGTGAAAAAGAAACAGATTATATATGCAATATGATATAATCCATGGAAATTAAACATATATCAAAACTATTTTTATGTATATCTATATGTGTAAATTTATAAAAATGGGCATATATGAACTCTTAATATATACAAATGCACGAAATTCATTATGTATTTTTTCTCAGTGGTCCAGATAGTATACAGGGAAATGAAGGGATCTTAGAGCTTCAGGGGGATTTACCTTTATCTGAAATGTGTCACTGCCTGAAAAACCTTGAACAAATATCATAAAACATTAATAGCTATTAATTCTGAGTGTTTGGGATACAGACATTTGTTATATTATTCTTAATATTTTTAAGAATAATACAAACAACAATTTATATTGTAACAATAAGTAACAGTTTTTATATATGCCTGAAATGTAGATCTGAAAGGATATAAACAAAAATTGTAATAGTTGTTACTTCAGAAGAAGGGAATAGGATTTAAAACCAGTAATTTTCAGTGGTGGGATGAGGGTAAATTAGTCCACAGAGTTTTTGCCTTTATTTGTGTCATACATTGTATTTAAAATAAATACTTCTTAAAATGAAATTAATAATAAAATGGGAAGCCCCTGGGCCAAGTTATCTGGTAGAAGCAAATATCTGCTGCTTTCAGAATACTGAGAGAGGATAGTTATGGAGGTAGAGAATAGTTTAAAAACTTCTTGTTCTGAAAAGGTGATTCCTAAATAGAATCTAGAATTTAATCTGTGTGTTTAATTCGGGAGTCCACTAGTTTGGAATGGAAAAGTATACATCTTTAATTCCACCAGCATCTAACTGAAATTTAGCATTCCCATCAACTATGAATGAGAACAGCAGATCTCAGTGGCACTGGCAAACCTGTGACTCTGTGGCTGATAAAAGCCATAGTATTTTTTTAAATCATATTATAGCTCTTATGGAAATAGCAAAATATAACTTAACTCATCGCTAATTGAAAATCAGAGGAGTAATTAGATTTGCTGCAAGATCTTGCTATTTAAGAAGTTAATACAGAAGAAAAAATGTATTTTAAATTTATTTTAAAAAATGTCAATAACTAACTTCCTTTGTTTTATATATATATATATTTATATATAACTGGTTTACATATATAAAAATTCCTTTATCTATCTATCTATCTAATGGTTTTCAAGGTGTTATTCTGAGATGAAATAAATAAGCTTCACTAGACTGCCAGAGGGGTTTACAACATACACAAAAATGTTAGGAACCTCTGATCTAGAAGAATGAATCATGCAAGGACTGGTAAAGGGTGGGGATGGACTGGGGTGCCTATTGGGAGAGGGGATCAGAGTAGGCAAAGGAAGCTGGATGTGGACCTGAGAGCATGAGGGAATATGGCACCATAGGATTTTTTATGTTGCAAATGCTATTTCTTTCTGTAGTTACCCTGAGGGGAAAAAAGTCTACTCTTATCAATCTAATCAGCAAGTGGTTTGGTTAAGGAAGTGAATAACTTTGGAGCATGACAGCATATCATGAAAAAAAAAATGCTTCTCAGAGTCTATACTTGATGCTGCTTTACATGAGAAAATTATTATCTTCAGAGTTTTAAACATGAGTTCATAGTTCATAATTACCACCAGGTACACTGTTGAAAAAAGAATTCTGTGAGATACCCGAGGTTAAACTTGATCTGATTAGAAAATTTGGATGTCTCCATGATTCCCAACACCCAAATGGAAAATGAAAAACCCAGAGAAACATTGCACATTTTGTCTAGATGAGTAGAATTATTGCTTTCAAATGAAATTTTACTTGGAGGTATCATGGGTAAAAACAAAGCAAAGCTGCTCTATTTGGTGAGCTAATGGGAAAGCAAGGATTCTGCCTACTTTTTGTCTACCTTGTCCATCATGGCAACCCAGGGAGGCTACTTCCCACAACCTCAGGCTCCACATACCTCAACATCTAGATATTTGAAAGCACCCACTGTTTTCCCTGAAATTTTTCACTTTAATCTATACTTTTGACATTGTATAGACTCAGCTCTATGCTTTTAAAATATTGTCATTATCATTCTTTATTCTTTGTACATCTGTATATCAAAAATGTTAGAATTTCAGTGTTGGCATTGTGATTTCCATCTCTTATTTTCTGAGGGGGCAGGAAGGCAAAAATCCTCTCTGTTCTCTCTTCCATTCATTTTATCTTCTGGGTCATTGGCCCTGAAAAAGTTCTTAGAGCCCCTTGGTAATCATATCCTTAATTTCATTTCAATGATATTTTGCTTAGTTTATTATCATGTTCTCTACCATACATCAGTTTTTTCTTAACTGTAATACTTTCCAGTCTTGAGTGATTATTCATTGTGTACATTAGAGATTGACACCTATAAATTGACCTTCATATGCTGAGTTTCAACCTTGCTATAACAAATCACAAGTGAAAATTTCAGAATATTCCATGGTGTTGTTAGCTATCAGTCAGTAGTTCTACCTTGGAAACTTCACAGGGATATATTTAATTATGTAAATTTAATACTAAATTTTATTTTGTTTTGCTTTATTATTTTTATAAAAATGGGGAGAAAAACAAAGGATTCTTATAATTATAATTAATTACAGTTATAAATAATCTATAGGTATGTCAAAGGCACAAGTCTCATTTTGGATTGGCTGGGTACTTGTTGAAGCTAGGCCTGTTCATATAGGTTCGATTATGATAGAGCACTTTTATGAACTAATCGAATCTCCACCACATAGCGTATCTATTCCTCAACTGACAAATTTTGCTTTTTCACAAATTTTAGAGATAACGACGTAAGGAGGCTTCTTGTGCAGTTTCTTGCTTCCAGCCCTCTGTGTACAATAGTGATTCTGCTTGCTGATGGTGCTTTAGGCTCTGTAACTTTGTGCAAATCACTTAAACCTTCTGAACCTATTTCCTCATTTACGAAATGGCAAGGGTTTGACTAGCTGATTTCTAAAGTCCCTTCCAGAGCCATTGTTATAAGACTTAATATTTACTGGATTGAGGCAAGATACAGTCCTGGCTTTCTCCCAGCCATTACATAAAACTGGAATTAACCCACACCTCTAGCCAGCTGTCTCTGACATCTCACACACCATATTTTAGTGTATTGATTGGATGATAACCTTTTCAAAACAAGACATCTAGTGCACTGCTCGTTTATATCACAAGTTGTCTTTGATGCTTTCAAAGCCATGTATTCTCTTTAGATAAAGTATAAACTTATTATATCTGAGAAATTCTGGCGTTAAAGGAAAAAGGATTCCAGAATAAAATCAATAGGCATCAACTTTCCTTCAACATGTTGCTTTAAAATTAAATGCCAACTGGTAATTTAGTCCCAGATCTGTTCATGACTTTACCATAACTGAAAGTAGCTTCAGATGATTATTTTTTCCAGCTAGGAAATTGATCTCATACATTACATCTAAATAGTTTAAATCTGTGTGCTATTAGTAAACTGCCTAAGGAGGTCTCCAGTCTGTATAATATTAATTCAGATAAGCTTGAGATTTGTTAGCATAATAATGAAGTAATAGTTTGTTTAATTTAATCTTGACACAGTGATATGTGACACTTCAATAATAGCTAATGTGACCTTAAAGGTTAATGATGGCATCACTCATCTGAAGTGACAGACTACTTCAAGTTCTCCTGCAGTCGATCTTAATTCTTTTTTTTTTTTTTTTTTTTTTATTAGGTTACTGGTATAGTAATGAAGCTTCAGTGAACTGTTATCTGGAATTGTAAACTCAGCCAAATTAGTTCCAGAGGTCACATGATGAGACATTTCATTGTAATAGCAAATGGCATATGATACTGGACATGAGGAGGTAGAAATGTTCCTACATAGGTCATAAAATGCAGGAACTCTTCAGAGATGATTCTGGGTATGGAATTTTCTCAACTAATGAGATGAAGCTTTCTCAGGCTATTGTAGTATCATTCACCCACCCCTCCCCGCTTACAGCAGCCATAAATCTGGCTGCCGCCCTGTATAAACCACAGCGTTTGGCTATGTGGATAAAACAGAGATGAACCAAAATATGAACCAGACTGCAAGAAGTTTAAAATATGCTCAAGGAAAGATAGCAGACAAATTTCAGGTGATCTGTAATGGAAGGTAATGAACACAATTGCCTAATGAGAGAAAAAAAAATACAGTGCTTTTAGATTCAGAGGAGGATGTGAGAAATTCCTATGCGCTAGAGGCCTAAGGAAGGCCATTTCCTGGCTCATCCTCAAGCAGGAGAATTCAGAAATGTTCTGATTAAAATATACTTTGTTTTTCTGCAGCCTCCCTGACCTTCTGCATCTTCTGTTACTCTACTGTGTTGGACACTGGAGAGAGATGGAGGGGTGAAGAATGAATGTGATGAGTATGGATATAGAGATGGATGGCATGGAATTGAGAAAGGTGGTTTTTGGTCAAGATGTAGAGGGACTAGCTTCGAAAAAATGGCTGTCTAAGGCAACTTGAAAAAGGAAATCTAGGTGAATGATCTTGAATATTGAGGCTTGTGTGAGATTTCTCTGATCCATATATAGGAGGTGTAATAGAGAGAGAACTTCAGTGTGAGAAGTTTAGAAACCCTTGGAGAGTTAGATTAATTTTCTGCTTCAGATACTCTCTTAGGTGATCTTCTTTTTGACCTCTCTTAATTCAGTTTTTGAAAATTCAGCCTGTCTCTTCAATGTTAATAGAGCCGAGGAAGGATTTGTCCTGGGTCAGGAAACAAATGTATCTTAAGTCTCCCACTGTGTTTATTTGTCAGATTCGGGGAGGCCCTCATGTTTGGATTCCCCTCACACACACCCCTCCATCCTGTACGGTTCCTGGATACTTAGAAACATACAGTAGGATGTTGGTTAAAGAGAAATGAAATGATTGGACTGAATTATTCCACGTGGCTGCTATGTGATCTTCAGGCATTGTTGCATGCATTTTTGTAGAAAACTCCATTCATTTGTGTAATGTATCAGCTCCCTCTTGTGACTATCCAGCAGCCAAATTGACGAAAAGGAAATAAAGGTACCTTGTGTCTACTTCCATTTCCTTAGTAGAGTGTTAGAAGAAGGTTGTTGTTCAAGGATAATCATTCTCATGCAAAGAAAAACTCAAGTTATGGAAATGAGTGTAAGACTAGGACCCTTTATGCTCTGACTCCAAAGACCTGTTCTTACCCATGATTCGTTCTGTAAAGACCCCATCTGTACACGTGTTAGCTGAGTGAATACCTTACCAACCATTGCATACTCTAGGTGTGTAATGTAGCTCAGATTATGACAGGTGAGATCAAATAAATATATCAAGAATACTATGGCATGCCATGTATTTTCTAATGCTAATATCTTCTATAGACCACTAAGACCATCTGAAGTCATTTTCTCTAAATATAAAATAAAATAAAATAAAATAGAAATAATAGAGAAGTTGTTCCAGGCATCAGCTCTTATTCTGTTTCTTTGTCATCTATGTCTTTTAAAGTATTGCTCTCATCTTAATGGACTCTAATCCATTCTGTTTTGGTAAAAACTATAGCTAATTTTGCAGTTTGTGAATAATTTTCTTAAGTCTTTTCTCATTTGCCCCTTGTGTTTAGCCTGGGAGGTAGATGCTGTTGGCATTCTCCTTTGGCATAGACAGGGGCTCTGGAAGTGGGAATCTCAGGAAGTTTATTCTCAACTAATAAATGGTGGAGCTGAACTGAAAGCCCAGCCTTGAGACCTGATTTTCTTACTCTAGGACCAGTCTCTTTTGTTTACACAAGTGTCTCAAAGAGTTTAAAGAGCCATCGCTATTATCAAATCAAGGCCAGCAGGGCACTTGTAAACTGCAAAATCATGCCCACACCAGACTTATTTAATCAGAATCTCTGGCTTCTGATGTTGTCCCTAACCCATTTTGCTTTCTGTATATATTTCTTTGTCATGTCTTCATGTCTTTCAACTTCTTTAAAAAAAATTCCTTAAACTGAGCTTAATGCCATTATTAAATATCCATCCATATAGCTATGTTATAAATATTTACTGAACTCCTACTATGTGCCACACACATTGCCCCAAGATACGAGGACAGATGAATAAGTTACAATAGTTGACATCCTAGCTTGCATTGTCACTGGGGAAATCAGCCATCAGGCTGATTAGTCTTATTATTGGATCTGGATGTGCAGGAGGCATTCAAATTGAGATTGATTCCATTCTTTTCAAGATAGACAGTTTCTTAAAAGAGAAAGTAAAAGGAACAAAAAGAAACAACTTGTATTCATAGCCTAGTGAGAAGTGCGAGGAGGAAGACCTCAGGTAGTCCTGATACAACACTTAGGGAGTCTTCAGCAGAAAGCTGACAGGTCAACAGTCCACTTAAAACCATCTCACTATGTATCCAACTATCCAGCCCATTCCCTTCGGCCCCCACTGGTTTCCTTTGAGAGGAACTCACCGTGTAAGCAGGTGAGGGAATTTGTAACAGAGCATGATCAAAAGCAAATTGGGTAAGCGAGGGAAAGCAATTACACAGAGAGATCATTAATTGGAGGGCTTATCTCTTCAGTGAGTTCGGAATGTGTAAACTGCAGTGTTGTGAATTGAATTTCACGCACTCCTATTGTTCGTGAAGAGCTGGCTGTGTGTGGGAGGTGCTGAGTGATTTGCCAAAAGTGTTGTAAGAACACCAGCAATCAGAAAGCCACTGGGCTCTGAAGAGCCTGGAATTGAGTGAAGGTGTAAAGGCATGAGGCCGAGGTGAACTGGGACTTTTTCCTGAAATAGAGCTTGAAACTAAGGAAGTACAATCAGTTATAAAGGGTAGTTTAGAGAAAGGCAGGGCAGAGGGAATTGGAAAAGGCCTTGCTAAGGTTCCATTTCATCCATCAGATTTAGTCTCCTGCTGGGACAGGGTCTACCTTGAAGTTCATAAAGCTTATAAAAAAGAGCCTGTTAGGAATCCTACACATATATTCAAGAGAAGTAAGTCATTTTAAACCTTTCACGTATCTAGACAGGAAACAGGAGGAAGCAGGAGGCCCAGTTACTTTCAACCCTGACATTCCATTCCTGGCTCTGGCGTGCTCACCTGCTCCGACCCTGCGCACCCTTCCCACCTTCCAGGGAGCCACGCCACCTCTAACCTCTGTTTCCTTTGCCCGGATTTTTTTCCGACCTAAGTTGCCGTGACCCAACTCTCACATCCTAGCTCTGATATTAATTCCTCTTTGAAATGATTCTAGGTTAAGAATACTTTAGGATGGCAGAGTAGCATCTGTCTAAGCACGTGGCCCCTGTCTAAACTCAGCAGCCTCACCTCATGCTTTTCTACCTTTCCTTTGGTTTCTTCAGTCCATGCACCTTCATACATTGTGTGATGCCTTTCTTGAAGACTGTGAATCCCTCTTCATCCTTTACATCTTTCTCCAAATGCCAGTCCCCTGGGGCAACCTTTTCTGGTCCTCAGGTTAAAGAGTCTAAAAGCAGCCTACCCCTCTCCTTTGAAATACAGATTATTTGGTGTTTATCTTCCTTATGAAACTATAAACTCAGCGAGGTTAGGGCCGGATCTATACTGGCCTCTGGTGTCTTACTGCTTTCTGGCACCGTGCCTGGCATTTATGAGGCCCTAACCACTGTGTATTGTCTTTATTCTTTCTTCTCTGTGGATTGTGAAATCCTTCAGCTCAAAGACTCTATCTTAGATTTTTTTCCCTTAGTTTATAACAATTACCGGGTGCATAACAGACGTTAAATAAATGTGTGTTAAATGAATAAAACCTAGAAGAAAATATCTGTAGCAGCATTTCTCAATGTAGTCACTATGGACATTTGGGCTATGCAGTTCTTTCTTGTGGAGGGCCATTCAGTAGGATGTTCAGCAGCATCCCTGGTCTCCACCCACCCTATGCCAGCTCTTCTCAAAGTTGTGGAACCAAAAATGTCTCCAGACAGTGCTAAATATTCCCACCGGGGGTGGGGCAGTGGGCATGGGTGTGCGGAATCACCCCAAGCTGAGAACCACTGATCAAGAGTACATATTTTTAAATTATCCAAACTGTAAACATGAACTGCCAGCTTTTGCAAAGCAAAACAAAACAAAACAAAAAACCTAAAAAAAACAAAAACAAAAAAATAAAGTGATCCGTGAACAATAGATAACAATTATCAAATTTATTTAGGATTATTTGAAGATAACTTAATTGATGCAGGCTATCATCCCCAGCTGCTTAGGGAGCCAAATTTTATGTAGACAGATAAAGGATTTAGTAAGTTTTCTCAGGATATTCCTACTAAGGATTAAATAAGATATTGCACATGGAAGTATCCAAGCTCAGTGACCAGCTCATAGTAGCACTTCAGTTAATGTGATTTCCTTCTGTTGATCTATTCAGAGCATTTGGTTTCAGTTAATCACAGGTAACAATAAAAAATTGGGAAGAGTTTGATCAAATGAAAACCATACACACACAGACACACACACACACACACAATCTGTTTAGTTAATTTTTTTTACGGCAAAACTTTTTGACTGGTTGATTGAGTTCTTTGTTAGGGGACTGGTGTGTTGACACAAAGAGTGGGTTATTTTTTTTCCTGCTGGGTAACACTAAATTGCATCCCACCAACTTAAGCTCCCCTGGAGTGACTCACACAGTGGTGACATTAGAGTTCACCTAGGGTGAAAGTTGGGGCTATATGAGGTCAGGTTTTCTCCATGAAGCAGGACAAGCAAAAATTTATAAAGCCAGGCTTCTTGCTATAATTTCCAAAAGTAGACGGCCACTGGTTTTTCCCTCCCCCAACTCTTTCCTGGAAAGAAAGTGTAGGAATTATCCCCAGAGGCTCTGGAAGATGGAGCGTTTCTGGGTAAGTAGATTTTTTCTTCCATACCCAGGAGGATTCATGGCTGACTGAGTAGTAAATTCACTCTCAGTATTTCAGCTCACAAATAAAGAAGTGATACAAGAAGCTCTGCATGTGCATTGGCTGGAATGGAGAATGGACAATAAGCAACAGGAGTTTGTAAGAAAATACATCCTGCTCAAAAAATGTGATTGCTATTTTGGAAAGAATTGCAAAATTGGAAGGTATAGGGAAGTGTAGATGTCATGCACTTTAAATTGAGGTCAACGTTGGGTATAACAGTTTATGAAATGAGATTTGCAAAAACAAACAGTTGATTTAGATTGCAGTGTGGCTATAAGCCTGGGAGGGAGTGTGAGGATTTTGGAGGTGGAGAAGGGAGGTCTCTGGATATGTCTGCAGAATACTTAGGATTATTATTGCTGTATTTCAGTGAGCTTTATTCCTGTATTTGGGCTTGGACTAAAATTGCTTGCTTAGCCATAGCTTCCCTAATGTGAAATACTTTGTGTAGTATACAGAAAATCCTTAATGCATTTTTGTTTCCTGTGGTATATGCACTGAATTTTCCTCATGATTTCCAAACTGAAAGCTAAACAAAACAATAGTTTCATACTTCTTTCCCTTTTCCAACTTAAGATTCCTTTCCTGTAAGACACATGCACATAAATATAATGTCTTTAGATAGCTATGTGATCTTAGGACAGTCATAATCACTGGCCTCAGTTTCCATATTTGGGGGAGGAAGGATTTGGCAACTTAATAAACTTTTCTTCTACTTGACTCCTTTCTGCTTGAATCCAAATCCATTTTCTTTTGCTTACTTCAGTTTAAAATGAATTCAGACTGGAAAATGGGTGTTTGGGCTTCCCTGTGATTGTCCCAGCCTGGTTAGGACTTGGAATCTGATGAAAGGGCATAGATTCTTATATTGAGTGAGAAATATTAGAGAATAATGTCAACTCACAGCCAGTAGCCTATGAGCCAAAATTAGGGATATGTCAATAGGACCTAACAGGCTAGAAAACTGCAGGAAATAAATGAGGTGTCTACTACATACTGGCTCTGTGATCTTGGACACCTTACTCCTTGTCTTTAGTTTCTTTATTTGTAAAGTGGAATTTGCCATTCTTTCCATCAAAGTTTTCTAGAAAGACTTAAGAGTCTGAGTCTATAAAAGAAAGAAGATGCAATGTTCACAGTTATGGCAGAGGAGGATAAAGGGCAGGAGATCATGAGAAGATTCATAATGGAAGACGAGGCTGCTCAGAGGAATTCTTCTTCTGCATCTTGGAATGTCATAGATTTATTTCACCACAGTTACTCTGATCCACCTGGTGGACCGACATCATTGTGCTGGGTTGCAGCAGTCCCTCTGTGACTGGGTATGGAATTTTACAAAAACTAATTACCACCTGTCTCCTTACCTGACTATTTTGGTCTGCCCGGGCTGCCATAACAAAATGCCAGATTGGGTGGCTTAAACAACAGAAATTTATTTTAGCACAGTTCTGGAGGCTTGAAGTCCAAAATCAAAGTGCCAGCAGGGTTGGCCCCTGGTGAAGCTGCTCTCTGTAGGTTGTAGATGGTCCCTTCTCCCTGTGTTTTCTCCTGGCCTTTTCTCTGTGCATGCACACAGAGAGAGTTCTCCAGTGTCTCTTCCTCTGATAAGGTTACCATTTCTATCAGATTAGGGCCCCACACTTATGACCTCATTTAACCTTAATACCTCCCTAAAGGCTTTATCTCTAAATATAGTCACATTGAGGGTTAAGGCTTCAACATGAGAATTTGGTGGGGGAGCACAATTAAGCTCATTATACCCATCATCTATTCAGTCTCCTTGGTACCTGTGGGCTCCACGGGAAAGATGCTTGAGGAAAGACAGAATAGCAGGAGTTTCTCAAATAAGTTATTTGTAGATCCCAGGACTGTTTGGATCTATGGTTTGGAACTTTTGCTGATTCCCCTTTATACATCCATCTATCTGGAGCAATACAGCAAAAATTCTCAACCAGCCATGTGAAAATAGCATTGGACTTTGTGTTTCATATTTTAATTTTGTTATTTACTCTGTGGCCTTGGAAAACTTACTTCTGACCAATCTGAGCTTCAGTTTTCCAATCTGTAAATAGGAATAATAAGGTACTATCCCTGTTTGAATACAGACAGACTACTACTAATAGAACTACTACTATTTTTACATGTGTCCTCTATCTTCCTGTTACTCTTTACTCTTTCTAAAATTCCTTCCCTGTTTCGTGATCAGCCCATGTTGTACCTCTTTCATGAAGATTTCTATGTTATCCTAAAGTATTCTTTCCTATTAGTAATCCAATGAGATTTCAATCATACCTCCAATTAATGACTTGTTCCAGAGGTCTTTATGTATACCCCCACCAAATGTTGAAAGCAGTCTCCATCATTTTAAATTTCATTCCTCTTTTCTTTAACAAGCCTCTGCACATTTTATAAGTGCAATTATTATTTCTTAAACTAAATTTTAATTTCTTAAACTAAGTTTAGTTTAAGAAACAAATATTATAGAAAAAAGCAGAAACCAGCCCAAGAAATCCTTCAAAGATACCCTTGGCTGATTTTTGTAGCTGTCGCCATGGCATCTGTCATAAAACCTAATACTCACTTCTCTAATTGTTCATTTACTTACTCTTCTCTCCACAAATTCTGAGATCATAGGAGACAGGGACTCTATCTCTTTCTTGTCTGTACCTTAGGGCTATATGCTGCCAATTTGATTATAGGTTTTTGATATATTGAATGGAGGAGGTATATAATTGAAAGACAGGGATTTAACTCAACTTTTATATTTTCCACCAATTAAATATTTATTTTCCTAGTAGCTTAGACCAGGGGCTGGTGTCCTTTCACTGCTTAAACAAACATTTATGGAATACCTACAGTGTGTTAAGGTCTCTAGTAGACAAGATGGGTTTATAGACAAGAAAGACCCAGGTCCTAATTTTAATACTTCAATCCTGTAGAAGAGGCCCACCAGGAAACAAAAAAATTATACTACAGTGTGAAAGGCACACTGGGATAGAAGGAAGCACAGAGGTTTCAGAGCCCAGAGGAAGCCCAGCTGTCCCCATGCACTCTCTTCCCTCATACACACCAGAGACTTTCCCACCTCAAGGCCTCCACACATGTGCTTCCTGTGCCCAGAACATACTTTTTCTGCTGTCCACATGATTGGACTCCTACTAATTATTCATGTTTCAGCTTGAATGTCACCTCAAAAGAAAGACATTCTGGATATTCTGACTTTCAGGTCAGCTTCTATTAATTTTTTTTCACATTACCCTTGTTTTCTTTATAACATTTATTAAATTCCACATTGGACTTATATGATTTGTTTATTTACTTGCATGTCTTTCTTCCCCCATTGGACTATGCACTCTATGAAGGGAGCATCTGTGTCTTTCTTGTTCAACACTGTTTGAAGCAGTGATATCAGTCCTGGCAATAACATAACAGCTCAGTAAACATCAGTTTAATAAATGCAAGTATGAGTGAGTGGAGAATGTCCAGCCCCAAAGGAACCAGTGAGGAGAGGGCACAAGAATAGCTATCAAGTAATGTGTGTTTAAGATTATTCCACAATTCAAAGTGCTTAGATCTTCCCCTCTGTGCATTTGTTATAAACAACATTTTGCAGATGAGAAAATCTGAAACATAGAGCTAAGTCCCTCGTACAGAGATAGACAAGCAAAAAGTAATACATGGTGGGATGAGAGCCTCATGGTCAGGTTTATTTTGAACCCGAATCCTCTACTTGTCCATGAATTATGACAGTATCTCAAGCAGCTACAGGAATTACTGTTCTCAACCATTCATTTCCTTCTGAGGAGGCAAATTCTTTACTACTCCCAAGTATCTTATAAATACAACATGTCCAGGATTCAGAGAGATGGATAAAGGAATTTCTGTTGTTTCCTTTTAAGTCCCACAGACTTTTTCATTTCTGCCTTTGCAATCTCTTCTCTTCTTTTAATGTTCATGATATTTTGTTTTACGTCACTTTGGCCCTGTTGTCATCCAGATAAGGAATATTAAATGTATGAGAGCATCTTGCATCTCCATGCACTTTGCATATTCTGCAGCAATTGCTTTGTTCACTGTTAATTCTTTGCTTCACCAGAGTTAATTCTTTTATTAACAACCTCAGGTTTTCAATTCTCTGTCTCACCAACATCTCCTAATTTCTTCTTCCAGTTCCCTTTATGTATTATTGAATTCTCTAAGTGAATTATTTAACTCTGCATAGCATTTTGGTATGTGATTTGCATGAAACATATTGTACAAACTAAAAGCATATCATATTAAAACATCTATAATTGCTTGAAGAAAATGTCCCCTGGGAATGCATTGTGCTGTATATATTGGCTGAGGGGAAATTTTGAGCTCTAATATGACAGCAACATGAAACAAAGAAAGAAGAGTGACATAGTTACATGGGAAGATTTGAATTGCATTTAAGGAGATAAAATGTGTTTATGTGCCAACTAGGCTCTTTTTGTTTTGTTTTAAATTTTCTTTTTCCCTTTGACTTTAAAGGCAATGGAAAGAACAAAAGGGGGATTTTCCCCTTAACTAATCCCTACAACAGTTTTGTAGAGTGAGTCTTACTGTCTCCATAATAGATGAGTCAAAGATTTATCTGTGGCAGATAAAGCTGTTAGTTGACATAAAGTTCTTCCAGTTTTCCAAAGTTTCTAGCCTTTGTGTTGGTTCCTACTTTTTTTTTTTTTAAGATTTTATTTCCTTGAGAGAGAATGAGAGATAGAGCACAGAAGGAGAGGGAGAAGCAGATTCCCCACTGAGCAGAGAGCCCGATGCGGGGCTCGATCCCAGGACTCCGAGACCACAACCAGAGAACCTTAGGCAGATGACAATTCCTCCTTGTTAAGAGTATATGACAGAGGATATAGTTTAACTGAATGGACTGAACTCTGCCCTTAATGACTCTTGTCACAGAGCTGAGCAAGGAATGAGTTGGGTTTAAGAGAACAGATATGTTGGCAAGACAGAGAGTATTTTCTTGTAGAATATTTTTCTAGAACTTGAGCCTGGAAGTCAGGGCCTTCTAAATATACCATCTCTGAAGTGGTAGTAGCTCTGGTTGTTGCCCAAGTGCTTATATTCAAACTTCTTTGTTTGACTCTAAAAGCCCTTAATAATCTAGACCCACCTATGACCCCACCTAATTCCCATTGTTGTCTCATTTTTCTTTAGTCAGAGGACTTACCACTAACTTTGAGACACTCTTATTTCAATTCCATTTACATGTATTTCTAGATAGTGGAATAAATTGGTATATATTTCTCACCCCATCTTCTCAGGAGGAGGGACAGGGAGAAAAATATGACCTCATCCAGCAAAACTGTTCTTCTAGAGTAACAAAGAGACAACAGATGGCAAATGTTGATTATCTTTGTTTAGTCAGGTCAGGGTACTATAACAAAATGCCAGAACTGGTGACTTAACAACCGAATGGTATTTCTCATAGTCCTAGAAGCTGAAACTCCAGATGAAGGCACCAGAAGATATGGTGTCTGGTGAGGGCCAGCTCCCTAGTTCTTAGATGGCCATCTTCTTGCTGTGTCCTCAACATGGCAGAGAGAGAAGAAGCAAACTCTCTTGTGACTCCTATAAGGGCACTAATCCCTTTCCTGAGGGCTCTACTGTCATGACCTCATCTAATTTTAATTATTTTCCATAGCCACACATCCTAATATCATTCCATTGGAGAGTAGAGTTTCAAAATGTGAATTTTAGGGGAACACACACATTCAGTCTGTAACAATGTTTAATTTTTTCTAGGCAACAGAATAAATCTCAGCTAATAGACTAAGTGCCCTTTCATCCATACGGGGTTGCACTGTGCCAGCTCAGAGGAAAATTTATGTTTATCTTAACAGAGTTTGCTCATCTCAGGGGAAATATGGTCAGTAGGTTCTGTGAGGCCCATATTCAAACCAGTTCATGCAATTAGAGCATGTTTCTTCTCCAGGAATTGGGCCATCAAGTGCACAAGCTCAGGCTGTGGTGATGTTTGGATCTGCAAACTAGGAGGAGACAAGGGAGGATGAAAGCTCCTCCTGTGGGAAGAGAAAAAGCTAAACGTGTAAGAGAGGGGCTTCCCTGATCTGAGAAACTTAAGCTGAGTTTTGAAGAAATCGTACAAAGTTGACTGGTGATGGTGGGGTTGGGAGTGTGATGCTGAGAGTGAGGGCTGGGTGCAAGGGGAATCCGTGTAGGACAAACCTTTTGCAAAGCCTTATGCGAGGTAGATCCTAACCCCAACACACACACACACACACACACACACACACAGATTTGTTTGGTCCTCTGTGAATCTGTATCACAAAGAATTTGCATATATGCATTCTAAATGAGAGTGTTTGCTCTGATGGAGGCAGATGGTTCTGAATGGCTTGTGGTGGGTCAAGTATGAACCCAATATCAAGAAATAGAACTTTCGACCTGGGCAACACATAGAAGATTCCAGGCCCTACAGAGAACAAAATTGATTTTTGAATTGCTCTATGTAAGCTCATAACGTATATCAGAAGTCACTGTTGGGGAACTAAACTGAAGAGGGTTATATTACCTTTAAAAATTTGCCACATGAGTTATGTTAACTTTCAAAGTGTATGTCAGATGTCAGTGCTTCTTGACGTAGTTCAAATTCTCTCTAGCCAGGACTGAGCATTTTGGTATTTTCTAACTTTCTCGTAATTTACATATGATTCATTGAGGATGTACTTTGTGCCAGGAAATGTGAGGCTTTAAAGATGCCAAATCGAGCAGGCTGGAATGAGCACATGCATCAAGATTCCACATAGAAAGATGACCAGTCTAAACCTGGAGGTAAAAGGCCTTCCTGGTGAATGGAAACCACTCAGTTTCCATTCTAGCTTTTTGATATTTGGTGCACCAAATGATTTGAGTTGCTAAATGCAATGCAAAATGTTCTCTTTTTAAAAAATTACATTCTGCTCTTTAGAAAAATCCGTTCTTCTCCTTAAGGAAGAATTTTGTAAAATTGAGTTTGCCCAATCCAAGGAGAAACTGGGTATCATAAGGAATTAATCCTGTTTTGCAGATCTTGACCCCCCAAATCTTTATTATGATTGTCACGTGAATGTTGACATTCAAATACTAACATAAAAGTAACACTTGGGTACTAGTATGTTCTGTTCTTAAGAAACTTAATATTGCAAAATTGCATTATAAATGCGAATCATTGTGGGAGTATGGTTTGAGAGGTTTAGATTCCCATTAAAAAAAAAAAGCAGCCATTATTCAGAGGTTTCAATTTAAAGTGTTTTTTTTTTAAAGAATATAAATGCTTAGCTATCAAATCTTAAGACGAGTTAAAAAATTCAAAATTTGATTACATTGTGCTCTTGACCAATACTAACAATCTCACAATATTTATAATCACATCCTTTGTGTATTACTTTCATACATTCATATAATTTTATCATCTTCACTTCTCATTATTACCACAAACAATACATAAAGCCACTGAATCATTGGTCATGAGGAATAATTTCTTCATGATCATGTCACTAGTTTGTGACCATTATCAGCATGATTCAAACCACATTCTCAAAAACAATGACAGCTATCATTTGTTAAATTCTTATTCTTTTCCAGATATCTCATAAGCACCTTTATTTTTTAAAAGATTTTATTTATCTATTTGACAGAGACAGAGATAGCGACAGCAGGAACACAAGCAGGGGGAGTGGGAGAAGGAGAAGCAGGCTTCCCGCCGAGCAGGGAGCCCGATGTGGGGCTCGATCCCAGGACCCTGGGACCATGACCTGAGCTGAAGGCAGACGCTTAACGACTGAGCCACCCAGGTGCCCCTAAGTTGTATTCTTTAAATAATATTTCTTTATTGGTTGAGAGTTATTTTCTAAAAAAGGACTTTGCTTCCTAATAATAGGTCATGCATAATGCTGGTGGTTTGCCTGCCTTATTGATTAAGGAATACAGACATATGTTGTCATTCTCTCTCTCACCTGAGTATTCTGGGCCAATATTCTATATATTGATAGCACTTATTTATTTATTTATTGCCAATGACTATAGGAGTGAATTTTAAAAACTTAAAAACTGATACAAACATTGTCAATTTGTAGTCTCAGCTAAAAATAGATTTTTTTCCCATGAGTTAACACCCTGACATAACCTATGCAATAAAATTTAATATTATATCACTCTTAAAGAGTTCTGCCTCAAGCTATGACTACTTATTGCATGTCCAATATCATATAGACTGTCATTCAACTTGTACAGTGGATCAGTATGAGACCTGCCAGCTGGATTGCTATGAATGAGTTACTTAACCTCTTAAAACTCAGTTTGTTAACTTGTAAGATATGAGTAAGATGAGACTTGGACTTAATTTGTAGTACATTACCTGCAACAGAATAAGAGCTGCATAAATGTCTGATTCCTTTTATTAAGTTGAGGGTGTTCCGTTGTCTTCCTAGTTTGCTGAGAATTTTCATCATGAATGAATGATAAATTTTGTCAAATGCTTTTTTTTTTCTGTATGAATTGACATGACTGTATGGTTTTTCTTCTTTAGACTGTTAGTATGGTGTACTAGCTGAGGTCCTATATGATCTACTTTCCATCTCATATTCCAACACTATCCTCTAGTGTTCTCCCTTTCTCCTTCTCTGGTCTAGGCACATTACCTCCTTTCCATTTCTTGGACAGTTTGTGTCTTTGGACCTTTGCACTTCTTGCTCATCTAGCCTTTTCCCAAGATAGCCACATGGTTAATATCTTTATTTCCCTGAAAGTTTTGCTCAGATTTTATCTTGAGTCATTCTAGTCAATAATGTAACCTGAGGGCGCCTGGGTGGCTCAGATGGTTAAGCGTCTGCCTTCGGCTCAGGTCATGATCCCAGGGTCCTGGGATCGAGTCCCGCATCAGGCTCTCTGCTCCTTGGGAGCCTGCTTCTCCCTCTGCCTCTCTCTCTCTGTCTCTCATGAATAAATAAAATCTTTAAAAAAAAAAATAATGTAACCTGAACCTGCCACCTTTTGAACCCTCTCAATATGAATTATTTTTTATGTAACATTTATCACCTTCTAATATATTATATAACTTACTTTTCGTTGAGTTTATTGAGTATTTTTCTATTCCTCCATTCTATTTCTTCCTCTCTCTAGCTCCTTCCCTACAAAAAAATATGAGCTCCATGAAAGCAAGGATTTTTATTTATTTTTATTTTATTTTTTATGTTTTATGTTTTTATGTTTTTTGACATATTCCCAGTATCTAGAACTGGCTCATAGTAGGTATCATATCCATATTAGTTCAATGAATGACTGATTCATAGAATGAATACTTGAATGGGTTCTGCTTTTGTCTTTGTTAGCTCATTCTCACCTATTGTAAGTCGGTTTTCTCGCGTGACTGAGGGAGAAGTGGGGTATAGTCATAGGGAGCACCATCCTTACATCATATTACCTTAGGGAATCCATGGAAAGACAGATGAACAAGGGATAAAGAAGAGATTCAGAAAAGACTTAATGAGAATTGTGTTGGGCCAAGCTGGGCTAGTGTTTCTAAACTTGTTCTCAGGAGTTGTATGAGAAAAGGTCTCTACCCAGAATCAGAACCATGTGGATCTAGGATTAGAGTAGGAGCAAGTCACTTATCCAGAGAAAGTAATGTGCTTTATAAAATCCACATACGTTCACCCACTGTCTTTATTTTGATGTGACACCTCTACAAAATATTTCTTGAGGGAAGGGCCAAAGTGACCAGATATTAGGAGTCCACTTTAAATTGTCTTGAAGTAGGAGACTCAAAAGCTGGCACAAGCTAACTCTTCCAAGTTACTTTCTTAACCATCGAAAATTCAGAAAATTTTGTTTACATTGTTCTTTGCTCCCAAACCTTTTCAACTAACCACATTGTTAGTTCTTTCTAAATACACACAAAGAGGGCTCTTGGGTAGCCACAAAGCTTATGTTTATTTTAAAGAAAATTGCTTTAGTCAGCAAAGATAACTTTTCCATATTGACAAAGCTCTCCACAACTTATAGCAATTATGGAAAGATACAGAGTTGAGAAAGGATACCACAAATGAAAACAAACATGACATATTATAATGGATATAGTAATGTTGAAGAAACACTTAAAAAAGGAAAGTTATTGAAAATATGAAGTTTCCAATAGCATCTTACATTTGCCTGTGTCTGAGAAGTAAAATCATATAGAGTGAAACAAAATATCAATTACATTATATTATTTAATATTATTTAACAATTAATATTTAAATATTTTATTTAATATTATTTAATATTTAATATATTATTTAAAACTTCTCATCACAACACTAACAGATACGAATTGTCTTATTTTACAGATAAAGAAACCAAATTCTCAGTACTTTAAGTAATTTATTTAGTATCAACCATGAGGATATGGGGAATCGGACTGACCTAGAGTTATCTGATTCTAAACTTCAATTTTCTGTATCAGACAACAATAATGTTCTCCCAAGAGACTTGAGTCTATTTTCTTCTAATTCATAGTATCGTATAATTTACTGAACTGTTATAAGTAAGGGTGATGATACAAGGCTGAGTCAAGCCCATTAGGTTCAAAATCTCTGTGCGTTAATTTTATACAAATCCAAGATCCAAAACATTGAAATGAACGTGAGCTCACACCCTGCTTCTTTTGCATGTTATTAACACAGGCCCATGGTTCAGAATAGAAGTCAATCAGTGAAATGCAGACGTGAAAACGCAAATTTAAGCCTATATTATTTGAAGGTTGATGCTTATAGTAAGAATGATTAATTACAATTCAAGAAAGTATTCCAGATGAAAAGCATTTTATTTATACCATAACTATAACATCATGTAGTAAATATAAGAACTTCTATTATACTGTCATTTTTAGCAAAGGTCTCAAGTGATTAAATACTCGGTTTATTTTTATAACCATGAAATGTTCAAGAAGAATGTTATTTTCTGTTGCTTGAACTAAGCTAACACCAGAAACCATGAAACCCAGTAAAGTAAAGGGAAATAAGCAGCCTATCATTTTTGAAGAATGGATCATATTTAACTAAGGAGAAATATTCCTATGATAACTCTCTATATTGTGATATCTATTAATACTTTCACCTCTAGTAGTAAGCAGCATTGGACTTCCAGTTAGATACCTTATAAGAGGTCCTATTGGCTGATACTTCTACTAACTTGTTGGGTGAACTTGGGCAAGTCATTTAGCTTCTCTGACTCACTGAGCCTTCATTTGTTAAATATGAATGCCCTTATCACAAATACTTTATTAGAATACAGTAGGACCACACACACACACACAAATACACAGTAAATTGTAAAGTCCAAAGCACATAAAAGGAATCGTTCTTAATAAATTAGTAGTCACTCTAAAAAAATTTCAACAGTTTTATCACTGTTTCCATTGACTGAAAGTTCTTGTAAGCAAAACTTGTCTTACTAAACAGAAAACCAAGGGGGGGAGCTGGGATGGGGGAGGGGTATTATTTGTACAATATCTTTGAAATGTTTTTGCTAGTTAAAACTTGAACACTTACCTTTATAGATGTAGCAATTAATGAAAACATTATTTGTCAGGCTCCTGGGTGGCTCAGTAGGTTAAGCTTCTGCCTTCAGCTCAGGTCATGATCCCAGGGTCCTGGGATCGAGGGGATTGAATCCCATGTTGGGGCTCCCTGCTCAGTGGGGACTGCTTCTCTGCCCCTCCCCTGGCTCATGCTCTCTCTCAAATAAATAAATAAAATCTTCAAAAAAAAAAAAAACATTATTTGTCTCTGTGTGTGAGTGAGTGTATTTTAAGGAAAGGGTTGGAATTGGTAAGAAATATGTAGCTGCAGCATTGGGAATTTTATTATAAAATTACTAACCAGAAAATATGCAATGGTAATTATTTTTTAAATAAACTTTGAATAACATATTCAGTATTTATTTAAAGAAATAGTTACCATGGCATCCTTGCAGTAAAACACACCAGTACCTGAAAACAAAAATAGCAGTTTAATATTGTTCTTTAAACTAGAAAATATGCATATATAGAAACAGCACTTGGGGTTAGTATTATAAAAGCATGACCACGTGTGCTTTAGAATATATGTTCCAATTGGGAGACTTTTTCGGGAAAAACATAGTTAAATGAAACTTTGTTTATAAACTGTATCATTTTTATTTATACAGCTAGGTAATTACATTTATGTAAATAAAGATGAGATAACTTTTTTGGAGAAAATAAAATCACATGTCCCTTGATAAGCCTGCATTTATCTTTATTTCTACACCTTCCCTATAGGCTCTGTGGCCTCTGACTTGCCACATTATTTACGTTTCTCAGAATGTGAATTCCTGCAACAGGCAAAGTTCTTTCATGATTTTTGTTTTATACAATGACTTCATTTGACTTACATAACCTTTCTACATCTCACAGTACTGCTCCTTGGTGCACTCTGTCCATCCTTTAAAATTTAGCCAAAAAGTGTTCGTGTTTTGAACTTTCCTCTGCTACCTGGTAAAATTAGGAACTTCTTTGTGTCTTTATAATTATTTTCATTTACTTCTGCTCCTTAAGAAAAAGTTTCACAAAGAAAAGGATTAATAGATTCAGGATTATTTATTCATTCATTCTTTATTTCAACAAATATTTATAGAGCATTTGCCACATGTCACGCAAGCAACTATCAGTAAAAATCATAGTCTTTGCCTTCATCAAACT
This sequence comes from Leptonychotes weddellii, assembly GCF_054177405.1. Classification (NCBI taxonomy): domain Eukaryota; kingdom Metazoa; phylum Chordata; class Mammalia; order Carnivora; family Phocidae; genus Leptonychotes; species Leptonychotes weddellii. The sequence continues at coordinate 165,512,998 of NC_138370.1, read as the reverse complement.
TACATGGAACTCTCTGGCCTAGGGCAGGCAGGCATTTATCAAGCACTCTTATAGAATCACATTTATTTTTATAACTGTGGTAAATTCTATGAGAGTAATGGTATAGTGCTAGGATACCTCTAGGAAGATTTTGACAAATCCAGCATATCAGTAAAGGCATCCCTAGGGAGAGACCTTGAGATGAGTGGTAGAACCAATATAAGGCTAATATGGCTAGACATAGCAAAGGGAAACTTTGTGGGAGGTGAGCTGAGAGAGAGGTAAAGACCAGACCTACCTGGAGTTCTGTCTCTGTTCTAAGAGAAATAGAAAATTGCTAGAAGCTTTTTTTTTTTTTTAAGATTTATTTATTTATCTGAGAGAGAGAGAGTTGGGGTGGGGGGCAAAGGGAGAGAGAGAAAATCCCAAGCAGATTCCCTGCTGAGCACAGAGTCCAACCTGGGCCCCGATCTCATGACCCCAAGATCATGACCTGAGCCGAAATCAAATCAAGAGTCGGAGGCTTAACCGACTGAGGCACTCAGGTGCCCTGAAAATTGCTAGCAGCTTTAAAGGGGGGTGGCAACATCAGCAAAGAACAAGATTATATTGTATTCAGTTGGTGTGAGTCAATTGGCAAATGTTGTGTGGTGCCCAGGTGAGAGGTGATGGTAATTTGGACTAGATAGAGAATAAGTCAGATTTGCGAGAACTTGAGCAGCTGATACTAATGAGACTTTCTGATGAATTGAGAGGTTTGGGGGATTGAAGGGAGTGCCAGATGTCAAGGATGCTGTCCAAATTTCTGGCTTGAGTCCCTTCGGCTCCCAGTCTTAGACTGGGAGCTCCTGGAGGCAGAAGGTAGCTCTGATTCAGTCTGGTAGCCTCTTTATGGCCATGCCCTTAGCACCTTGAACACTAACTTGAGTGTTTATTTTTTAGTGTTTGAAACAGTTACTATAATCATGATACTGTTTCTGGGATTTTTTGTTTTGTTTTGTTTTTGTTTTTTAAATTAAAAGTAAGGCGGAATTCCTTCCCTTGAGGTACTTACTATGGCTCAGTTAGGGACAGAACTATTGTATATAGTCTCTCATTCTCTTATGGTGTATTCCAGATGTGATGATTAAAGAAGGTATGTTGGGATCACAAAGAAGTAAACTTATTACCAATAGAAAAATGTGAGAAGAAAAAATATCATGGAAATCATAAAATTTCAGTATGGCCTTAAGAGATGAGTATGATTTTGAAAGATAGCTATGGGTATTCTGGCAGAATAAACATCTTAATGCATAGACATGAGAATATGGAGTAGAGGCACACAGAAATAATGAACAGTCTGGTTTGGTGGGGACAGAGTGTTTGAGACAAAAATAGATGGAGAACACTGGAAAGGTTGATTTGGATTTTGATTGATGATAGGATTATTTGCTTAATAGTAAGTAGAAAGCTTTATGAATTAGATGCAATAATTAGTAAGAATTGGAATGGGAGAGACATAGGATGCAGGAAAATACTAGGTAACTCAGAAAAATATTTACTTTGTGTATGGTCAGCATGATTTATGGTTGAATTTGAAACATAAAAGGTCAGAAAGAAAGGTTGACATAGGAAAAATGATGCTAGATTCGATAACAAATAGGCTCCAAATTGCCAAGGTTTGATAAAACTGAGCTTTACTTCTCACACAACTTTCCAAAGCAGATGTTCCTGGCAGGTGAGTGTCTTTTCTCCATGTGGTGACCTAGGGACCCGAAATGCCCCATCTTCTGGTTCTTCCATGCTCTAATGCCTTGGAATTCTTTCATCCAGCTGACAGAAGGGGAAATAGAGCATGTAGGAGGAAGAGATCCTTCCTAAAAGCTCAGCTTGAAAATTACACATATAACTTCTACTTCCGTTGCATTCTGTATCAGTCACATCGCCAAAATTTAGAATACAAAGAAGGCAGGGAAATATAATTGAATCACGTATCCAGGCAAAGAAGAGAACAGGTGTTAAGAGACAGCCAGCTCTCTCTTTCACAGATGGTTTCAAGGATTCTGACATGTAACTGTGCATAGATGTCGGGGTCGCCAGCTCATTTAAACAAACCGCAGCAAGAAGAGTGATGCCAAACCTGTTTAACGTGAAGTTCTGTAGGCCGTTCTACCAGATATTTCTGGCAGAAATTTGGTTCATAGGTCTGAAATTTGGAGAAAACCTTTGATTTGCCTTTTTTGTTTGTTTTGTTTTGTTTTTGAAATATTTTATTTGTTTATTTGACACAGAGAGAGAGCACAAGCAGGGGGAGCGGCAGGCAGAGGGAGAGGGAGAGGGAGAAGCAGGCTCCCCCCTGAGCAGGGAGCCTGATGCGGGGCTTCATCCCAGGACCCTGGGATCATGACCCAAGCTGAAGGCAGACGCTTAACTGACTGAGCCACCCAGGCGCCCCTTGATTTGCTTTTTGAATACGGGGGGAGAATTTATAGGCTGGGCTGTTATAGAATGTATTCAATCAATAAAAATATTTTGGTGCTAGAAATAAAATGATGGATGAAAGAGATATCCCTTTTCTTTAGTGAAGAGAAAAGGAATTAAGAAATTGACAAGAGAGCAGTACAGATCAACACTGTCCAATAGAAGGCTCTGTGATGATGGATATATTCTATATCTGTTCTGGTCAATACGGTAACCGCTAGCCACATATGACTATGGAACACTTGAGAAATGTGGCCAGTGTGACTAAGGAACCAAATTTTTCTTTTTATTTAATTTTAGTTAATTTAAATTTAATTCTGAATAGATTGAAACTCCTCATGGTATGTTTTGACTCAGTTGAACAATAACAATCAATAGCAATGATGACAAATACCTCTGGAGCACTTACCCTGTTTCGAGCACAATTCAAAGCACTTTGCATGGATTAACCAACTTAACCTTTATAACAACCTATTAGGTTAGTCATATCATTATAATTATCATTTTTTATGATAAGGAAACCAAGATGCAGAGTTGTGAGATATATTTCCTACTCTTAGAAAATATACAGTCCAATGCAAGAAATAGATGAACAGATCATTCTATTGCTGTGGTGGTAAGAGCAATGAAGAAAGCCAGTAAGCATCCATAATGAGCCGGAAGCAAAGACTGGAATTCACCCAGTGAAGGGGATGAAGATGCTACTATAGAAATGCAGCTAAGGCAGGCTGACAAAGCTGGCTATATGAAATCTCTTTTAAAAGCACCCATTCCACCTCCCTCCTTCTTTTCTCTAACCTAGAATTATAGGATGTTCGAATTACTCCTGTACTCACATGGCAGAAATCCCCTTGTCTTTTGACTTGAATCTTACTTTGATGCCAGCATGTGGAGCCCTGACAATATGGAAATACTGAAATATCAAAACTGAAAGGAACTCCTCCCCCTCCCCTGCCCTCTGGCTTCAGTTGGTCTGACTCAGTCTGTTTATAGCTGGAGGTGGCAGCCATGGCCTGCCTGCCCTTTCCTCAGGATGGAACAGGTCAGCCGCCTGGAGCTGAGCTCAGCCCATTTCCATGCATCATTAAGGCTGGATAATGATTAGCTAAATTATTCCTTCTCTAAGCCTAATGAGCTGTGAGGTGATACATTTGTGGTTCAGTCTAAAAGATATAAAGTAGATGAAGTTTTTGCCCAGAAAGTCTTCCTCTAGAAACCATCAACTTGGCTTTGTCATCCTAGAGAAATGTGTCCCACAGACAACCCAGATCGTGTATGAACTATTATCAACTTTGGGACAATAACAGGGTGTTTTTCTTAGTTTTATCCTGTATTTATATGTACATATGGATATATCTGTTTTTGTGAAAATGTGACAATGGAAGGTCCCAGAGGTCTCTCAATTGGAACAGTAATAAATATTTTTCTTTTTTTATTGTTCTTTTCACTTTCCTTTCTTTTTTTTTTTTAAGATTCCTTTATTTGAGGGGGTGGGGAGAGAGAGCACAGTTGGTGGGGGGAGAGGGAGAAGCAGACTCCCCGCTGAGCAGGGAGCCCGATGCAGGGCTTGATCCCAGGACCCCAGGATCATGACCTGAGCCAAGGGCAGATGCTTAACCGACTGAGCCACCCAGACACACCATCACTTTCCTTTTGAATTTGAATGTGTTTATGACTTGCTGGTATGTTTATATAGATTTGTCTTTGATCTTAATTTATGTAATAGTTCTGAAAGTGAGATCACCATCTTATCTTTGAATGAAGAAACGCTGTGTTTAAAGGAGTTGTATGTGCATCATCATGACTGACTGTGGGTATTTAAATCTGCATAAATGGAAATTGACCTACTATAAAGAAACTCACAGCTAGATTTACTGATGTCACATTTTGTTCTGGAAACTCTGTGTGTGTGTTAGGGTAGGCTCAGATGTGGAAACAAAAGTGTCAGTGGCTCGACAAAATGGAAGCGTATTTCTTCCTCACATAACTGTACTAGAAGATTGTTCAGGTAGAGAGAGCAACTCTCCTCCCCTCAGTCCTGCTGTGACCCAGTCCCTCTCTAGCTTGGGACTGTACCATCCCTTGGGACAGGAGAGAGGAATTGTGGAAGTGGCACTTCAGCTTTCTTTAAAAATTCTGACCAAGAATTTTCCCATATCATTCCTACCCACATTCCAATGGAGAAACCCCAGTTATGTGATCTAACAAGAGAGGTTGGGATATTTAGTCTAGATTTGTATCTAGCTGTCATCTCCATTCTGATGGAAGGAAAGAGTTGATTTTGGTGAGCAGCTGCATTTCTGCCACATTTTGGCTGTGTAAAATATTGTTCAGATCCGAGTGGCATATATTCCACTTTCTAAATACAAAAATATAACTTTCTTTTTTCATATGTTCAAAATGTATCCTTATTGTCCCCCTGATTCCCCTGGCTTATTTTGACTTCTTTTCATATATATATTTCATTTATCTGCTCTTGGAATGCTTTGAGTCCTTCAATTCACCCCAGGCTCCAAACCATCCACAAAGAAGTAGATCAGTCTTTGTAATGTTTAACCCAGTTTACCTTCTTTAATATTCTTGCTACCACTGCATTTCAGACCTTGAGTCCATTTTAACTAAACACTGTTACCAGCCTCCCAGGGAGACTTCTGGCCTCCTGTCTTTCTCTCTTCAAATCCATCTACACTCTGCTTCTAGGTTAAATCTGCACAACTCCCTGTCCCCCCAAAATCCCTAGCTCAAAATTTATGATGATTTTTCACTATAATTTTGAATTTAGATCTGCTTTACCCCAGGAATCAAGGTGCTTCTCACCATGTTACCAATCTGCCTTCTGTGTACTGGCCTGAAATCTATAGAACACACTGTGATTCAGTCATTTCCCACAATCTATGTTTATTACTTTTCTATTGCTACTGTGCCAAATTGCCCCAAATTTAGTAGTTAAAGATTAGACAAATTTATTCTCTTACAGTTCTGGAGATCAAAACTTCAAATGGTTCTCACTGGACTAAAATCAAGGTGTCATCCTGTCTGTGTTTCTTTCTGGAGGCTGGAGGAGAGAATCCATTTTTCTGCCCTTTCCAGCGTTTAGAAAGGCCCATATTCCTTGGCTTGTGGCCTCCTTCCTCCAGCTTCAAAACCTGCAAATTGCATCACTCCTACTGTGCTTCCTTTGTCATCTCTTTCTCTCTGTGATTACATTGAGAACACCCACATAGTCCAGGATAATGTCCCTATCTTAAACAGGTGCTTGGTTACATTAATTCCATCCACAACCTTAATTCCCTTTGCTATGGAACCTGACATACTCACATGTTCTGGGTATTAGGACATGGACATCTTTCAAAGGGGCCATAAATCTGCTTAGGATGCCATGTTTTCTTCTCTCTTGATTCCTGCTTATTTTTTTTCTTTCTTTTATCCTTTTTCCCACCTCAGAATGTTCTCTCTAAGCCCCTTCACCCTTTGAAGCCCTACTCATCGTTCATTCTCAAAGTTCATCACTTATTCAACTTCTCCAGATTCTACTCACTGGAAGAATATGCATCCATTCTTTGTATTTTGTCACCTTTTAAACATACTGCCTCATTTAGTTAGTGTTTGAACAAACAAACACAAAAAAATGATTGCATTTTGAGTTATCTCTGTGGGTTGATTGCACTTTTCTTGGAGGGAAGGCACTATGCTTTGTTCATTTTTTAGTGACCTTCATAGACTCTCAGAATGTTCTTACGTGTAGTAACCACACATGTAATTTTTGTTGCATTAAATAGAATTTACTCATTAACCACCAGCAACCAAGGGGCACAGTAGCATAAGTAATCCTTTAAGAGCGGGCAACCCACAACTAACTTGCATATGTTTTAGGAATGCTTCTTATGTGGCTTTTCCAAGAGATGTCTAGTTAAATTTTCCTCCTATACTGATTTTATTTCATATAGTTTCTCTCCTGTATGGACTCATGAGTAAACATGAAGATATCACCTTTGACATCATGCTTACCCACACTGATCACATTTATTGGCCTTCTCCCTGAAATGGATTCTCCGGAGAAATCAGATTTAGACATTTGTCTGAAGATTTTCTCACAACAGAAAAGCTTACAGAGTTTCCCCCTGTGTAGGTTCCCTGATGAATGACAAAGTTGATTTCCAAACTCATTTTTTCTATAAGTATCCAAAGTATAGATTTTCTTCCCGTGGGGACCCCTTGGTTGGCCTTTTGGCAAACTAGCTTTCTCAGCCTTTTACCCTGATGTGAATTTTGTCTTATGCTTTGATCAAATGTTGATTTAGAAGCTTACTTAAATCTCATTTTCAGGCACAGTCTTTAATTATTTTCTTTACTTGAGGTCTTTCCTGTAAATACTAGGTTACCTATATCTTCCAGATTTTGACGATACACATCATTAACTTTTTTTTAACTGAAGTTTTATTGAAACTCTTCTTAAAGATGGGCTCTTTAATTCAAAACTGAATCTCAAATTGACATAGAATATCCTAAGAGCATGTGTTTTGTGAGGCCAGTTGCTTCCTCTTGTTTTGCTGGGATAGGGACTGTGGAATGCATGGCCTAATAAGAAATGTCACTTGGGCTAGATAATTGGTTCTCCAACTTGAGTTGCATCACATGCCTCAGAATCACCTGGACAACTTGTCATACCAGAAAGTGTGGGGGGCCTCCCTCCCCGAGTTTCTGGGATGCCCTGAGAATTTGCATTTTTCTCAAGTTCTCAGGTGATGCTGTGGGAACCACACTTTGAGAAACACCAGTGTAGGCAGTACTCCACCTGAAGAGGCAATCTAAGAGTAAGAAAGTGCATTCATTTAGTCACTAACTTGTTCATTCATTGAATAAATTATTTGTTGTGTGCTTATTGTATTTGATTCCAAAGCTTATATTTTCTTTATATTCATTTTATCTATTCAGAAGGAAATATAGAAGTGTCTTATATTTTGCATAAATTAATATTTAAGATCATTTATATAAATGTATTGAGACATTAACATCTAATGCATGGGCTGCTTCTTACAAAATATAACTCAATTCAATGATTATTTATTGAGTGCCTGCATTGTACAAAGCTTTATACTAGCAACAGAAAATAAAATAAGAAATTTAAAAAAATATTAGATATATTAAAATGCTTTCTCTATTTCTGTGGACTTTCCCATGCATCACGTGTGGATTTGTAAATTTTGCTATTGGCCCTACTATAATATAATTGATAATTAGTTTAAACTTGTATGCTATCGACATGTATTGTGCTAACCAAGTTTCGTTTGGCTTTCCTTTTCATTTTAAGTTTTGTTGTTAGAGCTAAATTGAGAAAAAACACTGCTGAGTGCAGAAATATGAAGTGTATGAAAATCCTATATTAAATCTATATTCATTTTTATTTATTTATTTATTTATTTGAGAAAGAGAGAGAGTGAGATAGAGAGAGCCCAAGAGGGGGTAGGGTCAGAGGGAGAAGCAGACTCCCTGCCGAGCAGGGAGCCCGATGCGGGACTCGATCCCAGGACTCCGGGACCATGACCTGAGCAGAAGGCAGTCGCTTAACCAACTGAGCCACCCAGGCACCCTCTATATTCATTTTTATTTATTTTAGTGGTATATATACCCATAGGATTTCATTTATTATTCAAACATTATAGTAAACTAAAAAAGAACTTTTGACAGGAAAATAGATGACTCAAAATTCAAAACCTTAAGTTCATTAATGTCTCTGTTGTGTGTGTGTGTGTGTGTGTGCTTGTGCATGCACCCTCCAGTATTGCCTGCTGGCTCTTGTCTGTACATGGATTTCTTATAATCTCGAGGTGTTCATAATTTTTATTTTGCCTTTTTTACTTATTATATTATAAACTATTTCCCATTTTTACAATCTTCATAATTACTTAAATGGCTCCATAAATTTTTATTTACTTAAATGGCTCCATAAATTTTATTTAGATAAAATTGCACAGCATTTCCCTTCATTTTATGCATATAAATCCTATTTCTCTAATTTAGAAAAATTTTGGAATAATATTCTTAAGAAATATCCCTAGCAGAGACGTTCTGTGGTCAAAGTTATGAGTATTTTTGTGACATTTTAAATGAAAATCTTATTAACATATAATATAAATAATAGTAGTATATGGAGATAATGGTTTTTCAAAAGTTTGTCATTTTGGGAATTTATGATTTTTAGTCATTTGATAGGTATTAAATGTGATTTTTATCTTTAATTTCCATGAGTTTTATTACCAATGAATTTAATCATTCTGTTGATATATAATTTTTTCTTCCTGTTCTTTGATAAACAAGTCTTTTGAGTCAATAGAATATGCTAGATTTATTTATCTATTTAATTTTGGTGAATAAGACTGCTGCTTTTTATAACTGTGGACCCTGAGCATAAACTATAACCTCATTTAAAGTTGCTACAAACACTAAATAGAAACTGCACATTTAACTAAAATAAATTGCAACTACATTTTCAAATGAAATGAACATTTTTCTTATCAAACTTCTAGAATTAAGAAAGCAAAAGCTTCCATAATTTGAACACTCCAAAAAAAATTCACATTAGTAGTAATATAAGAAATTACTAAAGAGCTTTGATAATGTAAAAATACATACCAAATAGCATTACCATGACATATTTTATTGTCTATTATAGGACTTGGTGAAACTACTGTGGGAATGCTTGAAAAAAATTTTCTTACTGTATTAATGCTATGGATTGAATAGCAACCCCCAAATTCATATGTTGAAGCCCTAACCCTCAAAGTGACTATATCTGGAGATAGGGTTTTTAGGAACTAATTAAGGTTAAATGAAGTGATAAGGGTGGGGTCTTAATCCAGTAGGATTGATGACCTTAAGAGGAAGAGATCTCTTTCTCTGTCTCTCTCTCTCCATATGTGCGCATCAAGGAAAGGCCATGAGAGGGCACAGCAAGTAGGTGGTCATCTACAAGCCAGAAAAGAGCTGTCACTATAACCTGACCATGTTGGCACCCTCCTCTTGGACTTCTAGGTTCCAGAACTTCAAGATAGTAAATTTCTATTGTTTAAGCTACCCAATCTATGGAATTTTGTATGGCAGCCTGAGTAGATTGAGACATATAATTAACAATTATTATAATCATGTAATTAAAAATATAGTAATAATAATAATAACACATGTACTTATATGAATGTGTATTTCCTATTCTTCAAGGAAAAAATATTCATTGAAGACAAATGCAGAACTTTGTTTTGGAACAGCCCAGAAGATGTGACTCCAAGTTCTGCCAGCATTTTCCCAATCGTGTTTATTTAATAATCACGTCTTTCTTACTTTTCTTTTATTCCCCAAAAGCAGTTACTATGTTGTTGTACATGAAAGTGGCTTACCAGCAGAAAAACACTATAGAAAGAAAAATGGATTATTGAATGATAAAATCCATAGGTATATACCTATGGAGCATCTGCTGTATTATCTGGACCATTTTCTTTTTATCATAATCTACATCATCAGAATTATCTGCTCCAATACAAATTACAACATAATAAAGAAAAAATAAATGAAATGGATTTGGTATACATCCATGGACAGATACTTTACACTCAGAAGTGGTCTGAAGTTCTAATCTGGTTCTTAAATTGAGGAATCTGGCATTTTTAACAAGACAGCTTCTGAATACACTTACATTCTATTGCCCTTATACCACAGTGTGAGGGAATACTTTCAAAGGGCACATTTTGAAAAATGATGACTTATTTGTAACTTGTTCTATTTTTAGAAAGTGGGGAGCATTGGTTTAGCTGAATCATTGCTCTCTGTTCTATGCCTGACATAGAACCACAGGAACCTGGAAATGCACACATGTTTTTCACCTTCCCCACCCCTCACAGTCTCGCAGCACACTGTCAATTCTGCTACGTAAATAAACTTAGCAAAATATGTAATTTCTGGGGAAGGTTGTTATCTGAGATGAAGGAAACAATGTCAGCTAAACTAGGGACAAAAACCTTACAGCTTCTAGTTAGATTTATATAGTCCAGAATCGCTACCAAAAACTATTTTGTCTGCATTAGCAAGATTTCATATCCCCGAAGCTAGAAGGCTACAATGAATATTTATCATGGCCCAGGGTCTTGTTCACATTTTGTACGTCTGCTTGTTTTTGTTGCTGTTATGTAACTGGGAAAGTTTGCTGGCATAGACAGTCAGGCCAGGACACCTGGCATATGGCGGGCTCTTAAAGACGTATTTGTGAATCAGATGCATTTTCTTGTTATCCAAACTTCAGATAAAATCCTAGATTTACTTATTTACTAACATTGTAGCCTTGTACCAGTTACTTTTATTCTCTGAATCTCATCTGACAAATGGGCAAAATCATAGCTACCCAGGTTTAATGTGAAGATTAAGAAATTAAGTAAGTATAAAGTCATACTTATAAAGTGGATGACCTGGCTCTGGGACATATTAGTTACTCCTTTTGTGTTAGATATCCTATCCTACCATATTTAAAAAAGAGAACTAAAGAAGATTTTGTTGTTATTTTTGTTAAATCAGCTCATGAGAAGCTCTTAAGAGCTAAAGACATATTCCACAAAATTTAAAAATGGGGGGGCAGTTTTTCACATCTAACATCTATAGAAAATTCCGAACAAGAATTAGTTACTTTTTTCTTCTATTACCTGGATAACCGCCTCAGGTGAGAGTTTTTATTTTCAGAAGGCATTGCACTTTTCAAAGCCACTTTTCCATAGAATATCTCATTTGTTTCTCACGGTAAAACTTGGAGGATAGAGCATTTATCAGTCTTGTTTTACAAACTGGAAAATATAATAAAGATAAGTAAACACTTACCTGAATTCAAACAAGCTCTGTCTCATCCCCCTAAACCTAATTAAATTATTAATCATATTAGGTAACTAATAAAGACTACAACCTAGCAAGGATATTTTCTGCATTTCTTCTTCTCCCTCACATCCAGTACTGCTGCCAGTTCCACTGCTCCTGCTTCTAAGGTGTATTCTGAATCCATCTAATTTTTCACCATTACGCTTTCATTCCCTTGATCATGATCATCATTACATATTATCTAGCATTTGTGTGATGATAAGAAGGAGATAGAAAAAAAATTAACCAAAAAGTTAAAAACAAATGCTTGTTTTTTTAATTGAGGTTTTAGGGGTTCAACAAATAATACTGTACCTGAATTCTTAGCCAGTAAGGAAAGAGAGATGGCAATTTGACAAAGGGATAAAAATATCACCTTTATATTGCAGCTCAATGAAACTTATCGTGAAATCTCTCTTAATCCACCCATGAGCTGGGTGTTCTAAATCTCCCTCATTATTTGATTCTCCCTTAAGCCATGAACAATCAGGTTAGAGTTATTCTACTTTATACTAATTGGAGGGCTGACAGTGAAATGAACTGCCAAACCAAGATGATGCTTACCAGGCTTCCTTTAGGTCTTTGCCTTTTTCCAGGTGTGATCTTGTAGGACAGCATTCCTGCCCCACCAAAGGAGGCTGCCATTCTCTCTGTTCTGTGGATGACTTAAAGTGAGACTTGCCTGAGATCTTTTCAGTTTTATACTTTTTCATCTTAGCATCATCTTACATGTAATGTCTAATCTCTGCCTCTCTGGCTTCTGCAGAGCTCAAAGTCACAGTCTTATAGTTCAAGATCAAAGCTGTGCCTTTACATAGTCAAGGCCCAACATGGACTGCTCAGTAAGGTAGAGCTACCCACGTTTGCTAAGGTCCTTGCAAGGCTTGTTGCCAAAGATCTATATTTTCTATGAGCTATGCCTGCTAAAAATAGCCCTACCTATATCAGTGAAGTCAGTTAGCTGTGAACAAAGCCTTCATAAACCATAATGATCCGCCAAGGACAAAATTCTACTTGGGCCACAATTACTAAAGCCTTAAGAATAAAGCTGTCAGCCATTCTCTCTCTTTCTCTCTCTCTCTCTCCCTCTCTAGTATTTTGTTCCCCAAAGCTACTCCTTACATTTTCTCAAGGTTTCTAACCAAGTTAATGCATGCAAATACTGGAGTTTCGGGGAATTTGATAAGTAACGACTTTATTCCTAACCTTAGTTAAGAACAAAATGAAATCCAGGAGACAGAGACATGGAGAATCAGGGTATCTATTTTACTGATATTAAGGTAAATGTAGACCCTGGCTATACATCTCTATGCACGAGGGATTGTTAATACTTTATTCCCAAATTGAGCAGACATATTCACCTTGTCATAGGCAGTACTGCATGACTGAAGACGTTGTCTAACAGGGCAGAGTCCGCCCACTAAATTGGCTCCGTGGAACAGGAGGATGCATCTCTGTGTGAGCAGAAAGACTCCAGAGAGAACAGAGGAAGATACCATGGTCAGAACGGTCAACTTTTGTTCCTAACCACACCAGTAAGCAGGGTGATTTCTCCTAGCACTAGCAGGAATAAGATGGGTGGGGACAAAAGTTCATTTAGCTGAAGTTTCTTCACCTGGAAGCATAAGGAGTAGAGAATTACTATTCTGTGACTAACAAATATCGTCATGATTCTGAACTTAATTTCTCAAATGATGAGACAAACACTGAGAACTTAAATGATCTGAGAAACCAATGTTCATTAATTGCATACTAATATCAAAGAGAGAAAGAGATGCTCATATAAATATGCAGCTGGTATGATTTTTTTCTCAATCTACTTATTTTGATGGTGATGATGATGATTAGCATATGCTAGTTGCTTAGGGTAATAAACAGGCCTTCCTTATGAAACACTACCTTTTAAAAATCCTTGGTGCTTTTTTTGGACCAATGCTTCTAAGTATGTGGTAGTAAGGAGTGTGGTCACAAATTAGAATGAGGGGAAGGGGAGGGCCCTTTTCAGACTAAGTTAGGCAGACAGAGTTCTGGTATTTAACTCTACCATCTCCAGTTGAGAATCTATTTTCAAGTGAGCTACAGAGCAGTGGCTTTGGAGATCAGCATTTTTTTTTTT